>NC_056748.1:783583708-784211208 GCF_019279795.1 Protopterus annectens | reverse complement strand
AAGCTAAGTACCCTGTTGGGGATCCTTTTTTCTTGCTCTAACCGATGTTGGACAGTTAACAGTTCTCACCTGTGGAAAGCAAATACCACACCGAGATTTCCATTCTTAGTGCGTTACCTGTTTAGGCCCAGACCAAGAAAGTACTTAGCTGTTGGTTTGTGCTTTGCTCAACGCCCAAACTATTCATCGGGCCCTTATTGACGCTAAATACTTTCGCTCTCTATCTCCATATTTTGAAATGGCTTCGGTAGCCATCCGACTATTGATCTTCCGAAAAAAGTAGGGATAAAGACATAGACGGAACACACAGGTTCAAAACTTCCCGAAGATGCTTCCTTTAAGCTAGTCGCCAGTTTGCCAGTACTCAGTGAGGCGTTTTCACAGCCCCTGATGCCCACTTCAGTGGATTCGCAGGCCGCTACCGAGAACCGTTCGGAGTCCGGTATGCCGCGAGACTCCTCTTTGACTACGGAACCTGCGGATGTCTCTACCTTGGATGAGTCGAGCCGCTATGCAGGCACAGGCTTCTGAAGAAGTTCTTTGCACTACCGATACTTGACACAGATGACCCAAACTCAAGCACCTGTTCTTTGCCACAACATCAAATGCTTAAAATGGCAGAAGACCTGATTATGCTGATTAGGGGTGGCCAGCCTTCTGCTAAGAGAAAGAGACTTGTCCCCAGCAACTTTAACAGACCAAGAGTCAGACTCTGAGATTTCTGAGTATGAAAACATGCCTTTATCTACTTATGAGGATTCAGATGCAGAGGAAGCCATTTCCTCTGCTTCCCCTCCAGAGGATTTTTCTTTTGGTGAAACCCTACATACTTTAAGAGAGCATTTCCACGGGGAATGCCAAGACTATCCTCAGTCCAAAAAGAGACTCAGAGAATTTCTAGATTTGCCACAACATAGACCTTTAGCAATACCTCCAGTTCTGGACGATGTCTTTATGTAATTCAGCCTAACTCCTGATACTTTAACCCTGCTTCAAGAGAACCAGACCGGTACTACAGAGTAAAAAATGAACAACTAGCAGTCAAGTAAACCAGTTTATTAAAAAACACTGTAGCGCCTCGGCTTATACTAAGCCTTCAAGTAGTAAATTTCAAATTAATGCAGTTCTCATTTTATACCCATATATATTCAATCAAATAATTAAGCAATTAAACAATAAAATAGCTAAAAACACATCTATCTAAACCATACATTTCCAGCAATAATCTACATTTAAACCTTTTGGAATCAAAGTATTTTAAAATAAAAAGTCTCTTTATATAATATATTGTTATTTAAATCAGCATCTTCAAAATATGTTTGTTTTAATATTGTAGCTGTTAAACTTTTAGAATCACACAAATGATGTGCTTTAAAGTGTTGAGCCAATGGGACTTTCTTCTTTACTTGTTCTAATGTCCCTTAGATATTCCAATAGCCTAGTCTTAAGCATTCTGTTTGTCTGGCCTATATAAAATTTGTTACACCCACATCTTAACGCATAGAGTGCACTTTCTGTACAGCAATAAATTATGCAATGGCATCAAACTTCCTGCTATTTATAACAGGAAAAGTCTGTACAATGTGTTTGCAGCCCTTGTATCTACCACATGGTGTTGTCCCAAACTCTTGACTGTTGTTATTGTCTTTTGGCTTTTCCCGGTTAGGGGTCGCCACAGTGGAACTCCGGTCCGCTAATGATTGGCAGTAGATTTTTACGTGCCGAGTTGCCAGCCCTGATGCACAGCCTTCAACGAAGGTACGCCCATTCACGCATGTCTCCACACAGAAGACGCTCTAGCTGAGAATTGAACAGGACATCTTACTGTGAGGCGACAACGCTACCGCAGCACCTAACTCTTGAATATGTTTCATTATTACTTATTGTCTGCTAAATTTGGTATGAACTAACATCTTTCAAGTTAGTCCCTCTTTTATAAGAAAATTTCAAATTCTGTTCTCCTAAGCCTGCTAACTCTGGATATTTTAATAAAAATTGCCAGTAATGGTTTATAACATATTTTATATTCTCACTAAGCATATTAAATGTTAAAACTACTAAAAACTATTTTTGTCTTTATAAGCTGTTTTATTTCTTTATTGGACATATTTGCCTTAATACATCTTCCAAATCTCTCTTCTGACTCCAGCCATACTTCTCTCTACATTAACATATTTCCTATTTATAAACATAGCTGATGTTTCTAATAATTCAGTTTCAAAATCTTTATTACAAATTCTTGATATTCTTAGGAACTCGCCATACGGTAATGTTTGCGTTATATGAATTGGATGGCAACTGTTACCTAGCATAAAACCGATTTACAACATCAAATTTTCTATGCAACTTGGTGACTATCTCTTTACCAGGAATACCTTCTAGTATTATATCTAAAAAAGAAATCTTATTGCCCCACTGTAACCCATCAAACTGTAAATTAAACCTATTTTTGTGCAAATCTTTAACAAATTGTTCTGAGTCTTCCGAACCTCCATCACGTAAGAAAACCAAGTCATCTCTGTATCTGTAACACTTAACATACTTGTTATAAAATGTATGTGTAGATACATTCGGACTCCACTAACCCCATAAAAAGATTTGCATACATGGGGCAAAAGACGAACCCATTGAGGTTCCTTGTAATGATGATAAATTTGTTCCTCAAAATAAAAATTATTTTCTAAACTAAATTTAATTAAATCTATTACATAATTAGCCAATGGACCGTCACCTAGGTATATATAAAGTGTTTCCATACCAAAAATATGTTTGATGTTAGTATACAGGCTTTTTACGTCCAGTGTCATCCAAAACATATTCTCATTCCATTTTATTTTCTCAATTTTGCTCAAAAAAAATCAAAAAAGTTTTTGATATATGATGGGAGATGAACTACTACCTTCAACAAATACTTATGTAATGCAGTACCCAAATTATGTAAAAAAAATATTTCTTGGCTGAGACTATTGGTCTCCCTGGCGGATTTACCAATTGTTTATGCACTTTCGGCAAACAGTACAAAAATGCCCTTTCTGTCTTAACAGTAAGCAATTTCTTATCCGTATCTGACTTAGACCAATAGCCCAGTCTATATCCTTTATCAAGTGTTTATACTTTATTTTTGCCTCGTCTAACTTTAATTTTGTTACTACTTCATAAACTTCTGCATCTTGAAGTAAATCATAACACATTCTGCTGTATTGTAGGTAATGCATCACAACAATTTTATTTCCCTTATCTGAAGGTTTGACCACAAATTCATTCTGCTCAGAAAATTTCTCGAGTGACATCCATTCATTTTTTGTTAAATTATAACTAATATTCTGCTTTATAGGTTCATAGGTTAGTACTAGGCTAACTGCCCTTGCAAGCCATTTTAAGCCTAGCCAATTATCTCCTGTGAGATTCAAACCCTGTACCTTGTGTTTGTAAGGCAAACACCTTAACCATTAGGCCACCCTCCCAACTCTAAATAGCCTCTGCAAAGCTCAAACCCAGGACGCTGCACACCACAGACAAAGCAATTTACCACTAAGCCATACCAAATATTATGTAACATTTCAACTTCAAACTCCACCATAGATTGAAATTTCTTTATACCATCATGAGTAAACGGTGGCATAAAATAACTTTCAACTTTTATGTCTGATGTATCTAAATTATACAGTATGCATTTAATTCACTCACACGAAATAAAAGAAACATCTGAAACATTTTGCTCGTTATTATTTGCAGCATCAAGAGACATCAGCATTTGTAAACGAAATATTTTGTGTTTGAAACAAATTCCATAAATGCATTTTTCTTATTTTAAAAAAACTCTATTTTAAAATAGTGTAGTTTAGGCCAATATTGCAGTGGGTATAAATTTAAAACCACATTCTAAAACAGCTACTAAATTATCATCTAACACATTCCCTGATAAATTTAATACTAAACCATTTGTGTTACATATTTTTTCAATACCATTTAGTCCTTTTGTTTCTATTGTTGTTGCTTCGCTGTCGATAAGCCGACTTCTGTGAACTGTCCACATTCATATTCTTTGTAATGTTGTTTCCTCGATTAATTGGGTCTATAGTTGGCACGAAAATTATCCTGCATATACTGTGGATTTTTAGGTTGTGGAAGGGCAGATATTGTCTTTCCTCGTCTATATCACTCTGTCCACCACTGGTATCTACCATAGATGCCTCCCCTTCCGTTTCATCAGTCACTTCCTGATTTTGAAAACAAACACGGGATCTACCTTTTTGATTGGTCGGCCGAAAAAAGCAATACCATTATAATGTTTCAGATCTCTCTTTAATTTTTGCAGTTTTTGCTCACATAATTTCTTCTCTAAACTAACCAACTTTTCCTGGATTTCATGCAGACCAGATTCAAATTTACTTTTATCAACCAGGATTATTAGATTGTTACACACAGTACTAATATCTTTTTTAATAACCAACAGTTTAACCTCATCTGGCTCTGCCAATATTGTAGTCCATTCAGTTGCACAGCAATGGGCAGCAGCTTCCCATCTCTGTTTAAAAACGTTTTCATTTGGTTTAGGTACATCAAAAGGCAGAGAAGGAAATTTCATTGCTCTAAGCCCTTTCGGAACTATATCTAAGTCTAAATATCTCTGTAGGCTCATTCTATTGTAATGAATTGCCGTTTCCTTATTGAGCAGTTGTTTAAGTTTATTAAGCAAAACTTTCGCTTCAGAAGAAAAAGCAATGGAACGCTTTCCCACATCCAGAAACGGATTGAAACAATGCTTGCTACGGGTCTCTTCAAGCATCCTTTCCCAAATTGGAGTGGATGGCCCTTCACCACTATCCTCAGTCCAAAAAGAGATTCAGAGAATTTCTAGATTTGCCACAACATAGACCTTTAGCAATACCTCCAGTTCTGGATGTGGGTGGTGTCTTTATGGAATCCAGCCTAACTCCTGATACTTTACCCTGCTCCAAGAAAACCAGACAGGTACTACAGAGTCCCTGAGTCTGACAAATTTCTTTTTAAAAATTCTACTGCTGACTCTGAGGTCATTTCCCAGGGTCCTAAAGGTATAAAAGCAACTACAACTAAGAATCCCACTCCTTCAGACAGGGATTCCCAAGCTTTAGACAGATGGGGTAAAAAAGTATACACCTCTGCAACTCTTGCCATTAGAGTGTTGAATTGCCAGTTTCACATGCTGAAATACCAGCAACATATTATGGAACTTATTAAGCAAAATTAGCTACATTTACAGATTGTGCAGAAAATAAAAAATTACAAGAGCTTATGCATTCTGCAAGCCAAGTCAGCGAGCATACTTTGCAATGTGGTTTTGTCACCCTAGAAGCATCTTGCAGGGCAGCAGTCACTGGTTCTATACTAAGAAGGCATGCTTGGCTTAAGGAGCAGACCTTGCCAGACCATGTCAAATCAAAATTACTAGACACTCCTTTGAACAAGGACAATCTATTTGGCACCAAAGCAGAAGAGGTTCCAAAAAAGATGGAACAAAAGGCTAAATCAATGCAGGCAGGCAAGGATTTCTTGCAAGTGCAGCCTCCTAGATTCAGTAGGCATTGTCCCACGAAACATTGGTCCTTTCCAGCCCCCTCAAGGCCATCTCAAACTAGACCGAGGGGAAACGGACCCCCGGGACTTCAGTCTCAGGGTATGCAGGGATCTAAACAATGGAGTGCTACCACTTCAGGATCAGGGAGTGCCTAGCCCACCCCCTTACGTAAAGAATTCACAATGACTTCTCTATTCCTCTCCTCACCTCTGCCCACCTGCTTGTGCCCCTAGGAGGAAATTTGCCCATCAAGCAAAAAACTGGACCTCTGTCACCAAAGACCGATGGGTCCTCAACATTGTATTCCAGGGGTACAAATTTTACTTCCACTCACTGCCAACTCCAAAAGGGGGGTTCCCAGACCTTCCTCCAAACCAGTGGGCAGAGGCACAAAATCAAATTCAATCCCTGCTCTCCATAACGGCAATTCAGCCTGTTCCTGCAGAACAGATAGGTCAAGGGTTCTATTCCAGACTTTTCCTGGTACACAGAAAAGAGGGCACTGGGCGCCCAATCCTAGATCTTTCCATTCTAAACACCTTCCTGGTGATACCAAAATTCAAATTGCTCACCCTTCAGCAGCGTCTTCCTGTGGTGCCCAAAGATGCCTGGTTAGCCACCCTAGAGCTAAAAGAAGCATATCTGCACATTCCTGTCAGGAACTCATGCAGGAAATACCTACGTTTCAGGGCAGGATCTATGCATTATCAGTTCTCTGCTCTTCCCTCTGCTCTTCCCTTTGGCTTATCCAGTGCTCCCAGAGTATTCACAAAATGCTTGGCTCCAGGCATTGCTTATTGCAGACAGAGAAATATTCAAATTTACCCATACTTGGACGATTGCCTGATTCAGGCTGACAGGAACAGCTGTTGCAGCACCTGACATTTGTAAAGAACCTTCTAACCTCCCTAGGGTACACTAACAATGAAAAGAAATCAGAACTAGTCCCCAGTCAAACTATGGTATTCCTGGGAGCAAGCTTGGACACAACATCCCAGACGGCATTCTTGGAGCTAAATACGTTACAAATGGTGCAGTCACAGAGATGTGACACTTACAACCAAATTAAACAAAGGTCATGCATATTTTACAGGGACATTTTATGTCTGTAGCTCAGACTTCCTAAAACCATGTTTGGCTTCTTTTTCCATGTTTAATAAATGATGAACCAGTATAAATCCAATATGGAGGTACCGACCTATTAAGGGAGGAAGCAGAAAAAACAGGTCTTAGGCCCAAAGATGTCACAGGTTAGGAAAAGGGAAATCAGTCAAGATAGGGTAAAAACAGGTAGTAAAATGTAACTTAACTATGAATACAGGTAAGTTCATCTGGGCTATTTTTAATTTTGCTCATCTGAATGGAAAATCAGTGCCAAAACTCCCAAAAATCATTCCTTTAACGCTTGAGCTCAGAGGAGATGTATTAATGTTGGCACAGAGATGTGTTGGATTCACAACAGGGAGAGATTACTGGTAGTAAAGAGCTGGAGCTTGTGAGGAGTTTGCCATCAATAGAAGGTGCTAAAAACACCAGTCCTACTGTTACAGTGACCAGACAGGACCCAAGGAATCTATGCTGTCCACTATCCCTTGTATGGAAGACCACAAAAAACAGGTATACAGACAGCTTGAGAGTTGATCAAGCTACTAAGACTGAAAAGTTGCATTTATTAAAATGTCTCTTGAATGTGAATAAAATTGATTTGTTGAGGATTAATGTCTGCTGTAACACAGATTGCTTCAGCACTAGTAACCTGGATGCTGATAGTTACTAGGTCCTGGGGGGGGGGGTCTGTGTTGAACCTTCATCCCTGAGATTGTTGGCACTTATTCCATCAGAGCAAATCCCTGTCAGTTTGGCATTTGACACCTCAGGACCAAAGGTTTCTGATTTGGCTTTAGCCCTGGAAGTTTTAGCACTATTGGTGGGTATCAGCTTGACACTGTTGACTTCAGTCATTTTGCCATTGGTGCTGATATCAACTGGCTCAAGTATTTCAATGCACTACATGGTACCGAGGGGAACTACCACCAGTTCCTTTGTGTCTTGTAGCAGCACTGATTCCACCCTGGGATGTTGGGAAGTCAAAACATTTGGGCAGGATATCGCATATGCCCCCTTCAGGACAAGAGAATTAGTAGGCTGGTAGTGGTGGGATCCAGACTTTCTATAGGCAGTTCTGATGAGGCTCAGGTACCTAATTCTGCCTCTCCCCGACCCCTGAAGAGGAAGCAAATAGATTTTTCTTTGAAGTCCCCAAAGTAGGATACAGATTTGAATTAAGAGGAGGTTTCTCCCAAATCCACTTCAGAAGATCCTTCATTCAGCAAGATATTGGAGATGATGAGGCAAAGAACTTAGTTCATGACCAGTGGACTGTGGATCCCTGAAAGAAAGTGTTGCAAAAGATGTACACCACCTGTCCCCGAACTGCTTTTGTTGTGGACCCTCCCCAGAAACTATGGTTGATATGGTTTATTGCAACGTTTAGAGAGAGCTGGATGTGGGCTGAGTTAATTCCTAAAAAAAGTAAATAATGTCTTGTGTACTCCCAAAGACAGACACTTTTGGAGTAAAGGACTCCTTTGTTGAATCTGTTGTGGCTACTGGTATGAAAAAAGATGTCCCTGAGGATGCACAGTCCATTCATCTTGCCAAAAAGACTCCAGGTTGATGGACAGATTAGGGAAGTGTGTAGTTGCATCCAGTACCTTCTCTGCTAGGGCCTTGAACAATATGGCAATATAGTGAGGTTTCAAAGGGATATTGAGCAAAAGACAACAAAAACCTTGAAACATGCAACCACAGGTGATATACATTCTCATACAGAAGCCCAGTTAGCCACTTTGAGTACAGTTTTGACTCTGTGCATTTAATACACAATGCGAAGGATGGAGCATCCAGGATTCAGTGTTCAGGTATAGCGTTGAGGAGACAGGCCTTTATTATGCTTGACAGATTATTCAGACCATTCCTAGTTGGCTTTCGTTAGTGTCTCTTTTGGCTCTGTGCTATTTAGGTAAGGCCAGAGAGAGTCTATCTACCTGTAAGCAAGAATGCGAAATGTTTACTGCTGTTTGGATTAAATTCATCTCCCCTTGAAGTATATTCCAGTGTAAGGCAAAGACAGCAGCCAAGCAGGATGGAGCTTGTTCAGTCGCCACCCCAAAAGCAGAATTGGTCTGAGCAATGTTTGAGAATTTCACTCCTACAATCTCTGAAGGGTTCCTCTCTGGATACTTTTGGGGATGTTGTTTTTTGCACATTCAAGTGTGGATAGCCATCATGTCAGACTCTTGGGTAAGGAGAACTGTATCCAGTAGCTACTTTATTCCCTTTTCCACAGCAACTGACCAAATCTGTTATTGCCCACTGGTGCCACCATGACAGAGGGAAGTGGCAGTAAATGAGGTGCAAGCCCTCCTCTGCAATAGATCAATCTTTGAGGTCCTGGAAAACCATAAATGATCTGGATTTTACTCCATGATCTGATGTTAATCTTCTTCCCATTCATCACTGAAGGGTTTGGTTCCGAGCCCTCGGAACCATGTTGGCCTAATACCAAGCTTGCATACACCAAAAACTCTCGAGCTAAGCTGCTACCCACAATGCTCTTCTCCCTGTTAACTCAAATCTCATTTGCCGCATAGCTATATAGCAGCGTTTTACTGAGCTGTCAAGCTGTTATATTTTGATAGTGTATTTTTGAACTTTTTTCCTAATTTCACTCTTTTATTCTTATTGTATCTAACTAGCTCTACCCATTGGGTATTTCATTTACCATCACTGATACGCCCTCTCCTTACCCTTGTGGTATTGCCTGATACCACTGTTGGTATCTTTCCCTTTCTTCTTCCTTCTTACTTTTAGGTACTAGTAGTGTGCGAGTTTTTTTGTGTGTATGGAAATGTCTGACAAAGGGGCATCGGGGTTTAAACATTGCCCCTCTTGCAATGGTAAACTCCCTAACAGCAACTCGCATGACAACTGTTTATTGTCTGGGGGGTTCTCACCTCTCTGTTAAACCTCCTTGCCAGATTTGTGAAAGTTTTAGTCAGCGGATGCTGAATGAAAGGAAAAATAAATTGATTCTGAAGGGCCTTCTAGTTTCTCCTTTCTCAGAGGCCCTTTCTGTGTCTGAGGTCTCAACCCTCCAGTGAAGGACAAGAAATGTCCCCATTCAGAACCCTCTTTACCGGCTGGTGATAAGGGCAAGTGTCACAAACATAAGGCCCACAATTCTTCATCGGAGCATAGGATTGCTTCATCGGCTCGGACTATGATTACTCCTTCCATTACGAGCTCTGCTCCAATTGCCACATTGACCGAAGTCATGGACATTATAAGATTTCAACATCAGTGCCACCAACCCTGCCTTCCATTTCAGCTACGGCTCCAACCTTACCTTTGACAACAGCTATGGCACCAACTTAGCCTTTTACCGCACTGAAAGTGGTTTCAACCCACGCAATTCCTTTTGAACCGATAATTTCGACTCTGAGTGCCTCCTCGGCACTGAGGCCTTTTTCTTCTCCACTGATTCCTTTACTACCTGTCTCCAAATTAGACACTACGGTGCCACTAGCTCAGACACCTTGGACCCTATACTCCCCTTCATTGTACCCATTCCTAGGTCAGATGTACAGCCTCTTTCTGGACCGACCAGACTATCCTTCAAGAGTGTCCACGAGGTCCACCAGGAGTCTTTCCAAATTTGATGTGGTGTGCCTGTTGGATCAGCTGTTGACGGGCAGAGGGATGATAAATGTTCCTAAGACTCACCCCCCCCCTTTGGGGTTTGGTTCTATCTCTCCCAGGATTCCGACGTATACTCCTCTTTCGGATTTGTCAGTTCTGAAGCCCATTGCTCCGACGCCCTTTGTGGAAACCTGTTCCTCTGCGCCGACTGTGACTCTCACTGAGGCTTCGAGACTACCCCTTTAGGTTTCTGTTCCACCGAAACCGTCCCTTCCTCAGACTCATGGTTGGGGGTGCGGAATCCTCGTTCCTGAGCATGGTTCATAGTGTTTTATCGGATCTGTCCTCTGATCCTGTGATAACGTCTGCCCTGGTCCTGCTTGAGGCTCCATCCCCTGGAGCAGGATGTGACCCTGGTTCCGAGGTTGTCCTTCTCAGTTCCAGGCTCTTATTCCTCTTCAGGCAGGTCTGCTTTCCAGGTGATGGAGAGGGTACTTGCTTCGGGAAGTGCTCCTCCAACATCGGAACTTCCCCTGCTTTCTCTGAGCTTACAGCTACCACGGTCTACCTCCCCAGGATACCGAAAACAGAAGCCTCAGGAAACCTCAGTTTGGAGTACCCATCCTTCGAAGTCTTCCGATATTCCCACTGAGGAACCTCTTCGGAAGAAGACGTGTAAGAGGAAACACACTGACTTTTCCTGAAGAGTCTTTGACAGAGGATATGGACTACAATGATGGGGAGGGGTCCCCACGGTCACCACCTGATGTCTCCTTCGGAGACATCCTGGAAATATTAAAACAGAGGGGTGGCTGGAAGCCCTCTAATCCTTCCTCGGAGGAGTCTGTCTTCCTGCAGGCTTTTCGCTCTCTGCCCTCTACCTCTTGGGTGACCCCACCTGCCGATGTTTTAATCCAGCTCGTCGTGTAGTGTGCATGGCAGAACCCTGACTCTGAGGCCATTCCCCGGAGACCAGATAAGACTCTTTCCCCTCCGGAAGAGCACCCCCCACTGGTCCAGAGGTTTTGCCAGTTGATGCTGTGGTGGTGGTGGCCACTAAAAAGGATCTAGCGGAAGAAAGTCCTACTGTTCGCCCTTCCAACAGAGAGTCCCAGGCTGTGGACAGATTGGGGAAGCGAGTTTTTGCTTCAGCGACCTTTGCAGTCAGGTCCCTTAAGTACTTGCCACATTTCACGAGACTCCAAAGAGATTTGATTACCGAACTTTCTGAAGCCCTCGTGGGTCAAGTTTCTGACGGGACACGAGACAAGGTTGCTTCTCAACTTGCCACCCTTGTAACCCTCTCCAGTTTATCCATCAGACTGCTCTCCCACGCAACCGAAGGGGCAGCTAGAGCTGCGGGTGCAGCCATAGTCATGAGGCATCATGCCTGGATGCACATCTGTGACCTTGCAGACTCTCTCAAGTCCTCCTGTTTGAACGCCCCCATTGAGCCATCTTCCTTATTTGGTTCTAAATTAAAGGACACACTGGCCAGGTGCGAGCAGGATGGAAAGATTTTGCCTGCCATTGGCCTACGTTTTTCCAAGCCCCAATGTTCTTTTTCCAGGGACCAGAGGAGTAGGAAAATCTGGCACAAGAAATCCCAAGGTCCTTTCTGTAACGCACATGGCGAGGATTCCCCTAGAGGCAGAGGGGGGTCCAATGGTGGAAGACACCCCTTTAGGGGCTGAGGGGGGTCCCTGAAACCAACACTCCAGGGATTCTTTCTCTGGGCAGTCTTTTGAAGCGTTGCCCGATTGCTTTCCTATGGAAGCAGTCGGGGCTTGTTTTTCTCTGCACCAAACTGCCTGGTGCTCTATTTCAAATGATCGATGGGTGCAGAGAATAATCTCCAGAGGCTACTACATCCCTCTATCTTCCCGTCCAAAACCTCTGAAAAACCTTCCCGATGTTCCACCCAATCAAAGGGAAGAAGCGGCTTTAGAGATAAGAAAGTTGTCAGAGTCATCCAACCAGTCCCTCCAGACAGATGCGGATCCGGTTTTTACTCAGGATTCGTTTTGGTGCCAAAAAAGACTGGGGACTGGAGACCCATTCTGGATCTCGGCCATTTAAACAAATCAGTGGTACAAACCAAATTCCGCATGGTCACTATTCAATCCATTCTCCCATTTTTACAGGAGGATGCTTGGATGTGCTCGATAGACTTACAGGATGCATATTACCAAATCAAAATGGACAAACTCCAGGAGTCTCCTTTGCTTCTGGCTAGGAGCCAATCATTACTAGTTCCGAGCCCTGCCATTCGGTCTTTCGACAGCCCCCAGTGTGTTCACAAAATGTCTAGCAGTGGTGTCAGCTAATCTGAGACTTTAAGGATTCCAGATGTTTCCATATTTGGACGATTGGCTCCTTTCTGCCCCCCACCAAGTGTCTTCTGACCATGGCCCTCCATTACACACACACTCACTAGCGGCATCCCTAGGCATCACCGTACATTGGGAAAAATCCAACTTACAACCTACCCAACAGCTGGAATTTGTAGGAGCAATTTTCAATACTCGAATATGCCTGGTAGCTCTACTGGCTCACAGGCTTCAGAGGTTAAGATTGCAAGTACGTGTGATACTCTGTCAAAGAAAGGTGTCAACAAGGGAAGTTCTCCAGGCTCTAGGGTCCATGGCTGCAGCCATTCCGATAGTTCCTCTGGCAAGGTTGCACACGAGACTGTTGCAATGGCTCCTGTTGTTCCAGTGGTTGGCAAATCTTCATCCCCTAAACTCAGATCCTCATAACTAACTCTTGCAAGCAAGATCTCCTCTAGTGGATGAGGCCAGACGCAGAACTTTGGTGTCGCTCTTTTCAGACTCTCCAACCCAACGCCACTGTGACCACAGACGCTTTCTGATAGGGGGGGGCATTTTCAGGGAAAGACGGTCAAAGGCACGTGGTCGAGCTTAGAGGCCAACCTGCATATCAATGTTTTGGAGTTGAGAGCAGTGCTGTTGGTGTTGCAGATATTACATCCACTCCTTCCATCGGGAACAATTGCGATTCAGTCACACAATATGTCAGTAGTCCGGTACATAAATGAGGAGGAACCAAATCCTACCCCCTGTGTCGAGAGGCCATGAGAATTTGGCACTGGGCGATAGCTTCTGACCGCTTTCTTATAACAATGCATATCCCAGGGAGTTCCAGCGTGATTGCGGATAGGCTGAGCAGATGCAGTCTCCTTCCACACAAGTAGTCTCTCAATCCAAACGTGACTGCAGAAAGTTTCAGCCGATGGGGCCAGCATTGCTGCGATCTTTTCTCCTCCCCTTCGAACAACAAATGCAGCAGCTTTTTTGCCCTCTTTCCCCACAGAGGGGGGTGGAGTCCCCGAGAGAAGCTGTAACTCAAAACTGGCCCATGAGTCTCCTCTATGCTTATCCACCAATTCCCTTGATACCCCTATTTTTAAAGAAAGCAATTCAGTTGAGCTGCAAGGTGATCCTCATTGCCCCATTCTGGCCATATCAAGTGTGGTTCCCTTTCCTCAGGCCTCACCTGTTACAACCTCCATGGATCCTGGGCACTCGTCCATCTCACTCCCAAGGGTTGACTCTCCCAAATCTGTCCACTTGGTTTCTCCACTTCCGTTAGTCGCCAGGTAGGAAACCCTTTCCTCACCAGTTCACGGTATCATTCTGGCCTCCCATAAGCCATCCACCAGAAAACTTTACATAGATAAATGGAAAAGGTTTGCTCTTTGGTCTAAAGAATGGATGCCTTTTCAGCTCTGATCTCTGTTATACTTCAATACCTTTCTGAGTTTTTTTGAGAACTGTGCATCAGCTTCTACTATACGAGTCCATTTACCAGCTATTTCCAATTTTCATAGCTGATCAGAGGGCACTCCACTTATCTCCACCCACCTATGCAAGACCTTTCTCAAAGGAGTGTTTCACAGCAGACCTCCAATCAGGCATCCGTTAGAGGCATGGATTCTCTCCCTAGTACTACAGTCTCTCTCTGTACCCCCTTTTGAGCCTGCTGCAAAATGTGATTTCAGATTTCTATCATGGAAATCTTTATTTTTGGTAGCTGTCATGTCAGCTAGACAGATATCAGAATTACAAGCCTTATGAATCAAGAGACCGTACTTAATATTGCATAGACAGAGTATCACTATGTACTAATCCATCTTTTCTCCCCAAAGTGATTTCTGATTTCTCTGTGAACCAATCCATTGAACTCCCACTGGTTTTCCCAAACTATTCCAATAAAGGAGAATACTGTCTACACTCATTGGACATACTTAGGACTAAATCGGTCTGCAAGTCACATCAACTTTTCCTTTCCTTCTCTGGTCCAAAAATGGGATATGCTGTGTCAAAAGTCACTTTATCAAAGTGGCTCAGAGATTGTATTGCTTTTTCATATTCACGTACTAATGAGCCTAAACCTCACAATATCAAAGCACATTCAATTACAGCTATAGCAACTTCTGTTGTGTTTCACTCCAGAGCTTCTGTGGACATTTGCGCAGCAGCCATTTGGGCTAAACCTCACACTTTCATCAAACATTACAAGTTGGATATGGTCTCCAGGGAAAGAGTGGCCTTTGGCTCAGTGGTGCTCAGGAACGTTCTTCCATAAGGGCCACCCAGGTAGCTTGGGATTCTATCCCATCAGTGATGAATGTGAAGAAGATAAACATCATCAGATAAAAAAGTTAAGTCTTACCATAACGTTCCATCTGTGTTCTTGATCAGCTTCCATTCATCACATCCCACCCTCCATCCCCCACCAAAGGCTCCTGGTGGATCTCATGGGTCCTTGTGGTGTTCACATGGTCTTTGCTCAGAAATGGCCTCTGCCTTACTTCTATATTTCTTATGCAAACTCGATCTGAGGTAACGGAGAAAGGGCATTGTGGATAGCAGCTTAGCTCTAGTGTTTTTGGTGTATGCGAGCTTGGTGTTAGGTCAACATGGGTTCCGAGGGCTCGGAACCGAACCCATCAGTGATGAATGGAAGATGATCAACAGCACAGATGGAACATTATGGTAAGACATAACTTTTTCTTTTTAGTGTCCAAAAAAAACCAAGGACCTTGATCCAGTGTTGGATCTCAGTCAGCTCAGTAAACATAAAGGAGGAGTCTTTCTGTATGGTCATGGTATAGTCAAGTCTACCATACCTACAATTGGGGGACTGGATGTACTCTGTGGACCTTCAGGATTCTTATAGTCACTTAAAAATAGACCGGGCTTTCAGGACATGCATACACTTTCAAGTAGGATACCATCATTTGAGTTTTGTGCTCTTCCATGTAGTCTCACCACAGCCCTCACAGGTGTTCACCAAATGCATGGTGCCGGTCGAGGCTCACGGTCAACTCTAAGGAATACAAATTTTTCTGTACTTTGACAATTGGCTTCTGGCAGCCACCTCTTTGGAGAGCTTGGCTGATGAAATAACAGTGCTTGTTCCACATCTGTCTCCCCAGTTTGGAAATCGCTATCAGCATGACAAAAGCCAACCTACATCCATCGCAAGATTAGGTTCATAGGTTCATACTAGGCTATCTGCCCGAGGGCATTTACAAGCCTAGCCCATCGTTTTGTGGCTTACGCCACCCCTTTAGTATGGGGAACTATACCCATTATTTTGCTGTGCCTCTGTCGAGCAGTGACACTGAGGTAATCCCTGGGGTATATCTGCGATCTCCCATCCATTGGTCAAGATTTCTCTTGAACAAGGCCAGCGAGGTGCTCTGCCTCACATGTACCGGGATTTTGTTCCACAGCATAGGGAGTCTTTGGGTGATGAATCTATCCCTCCAGCACGTCCTATTAATAGTCGTGTCGAGGTTTAAGTCTCCCGCCCTTGTGGCTCTGATGGATCTAGATTTTTTGAGGTGAAGCATATTCATCAAATCTGGGTTTGACATGGCCTTGTATGTTAGGCAAAGGTCACCTCTGAGCAAGCGGTGTTTACTGAATAGAGCTGGAGTTCTTTCAGTCGGGCAGCATAGGACAGATTTTTGAGACCCTTTATCCTTTTGGTGAGGAACTTTGTGGCCTCTCCAGCTGCTGCAAGTGTCGGGTCAGATACATCCCGAATGGGGCATTGTACTCAATCATTGGTCTGATGAGTGATGAGTAAAGGGAGACTATGACCTCCCTTGATCTAGATGAGAATCCCTTCATGATAAGGTGGGCAATGTAGAAGGTCTTCCTAACTACTTTAGCTACATGGGTGTCGAATGACAGACTACTATCAACCTGGGTCCCCAGGTCCCTGATAACTTCTTCTGTGCTCAGTGGATTGCCACCTATTTGGTAGCTAGGGGTAACCTTGTTTTTCCCAAATGGTATGACTATGCATTTTTTGGCATTTAACTTCAGGCCGTGGCTCTGGCACCAGTTATCTGTTTCTGTGAGACCCTTCTGAAGGATATCTGTGTCAGATGTGTTTTCTACTATGGCCCAGTTTGCAGTCATCTGCAAACTTTGTCAGCCATAACCCTCCTGTGTTTGCTTGTACTTGAAAAGTAGATGCCAAACAAGAGTGGGCCCAGGACTGAGCCCTGTGGGACACCACTTGTGACAGGTTTTGAGTCTGACATGGCGCCAGCAACTCTGACCCTGTGGGTTCTGTCACTCAGCCAGTTTGCAACCCATCTTGTGATGTATGGGTTAACATTTAAGCTGATGAGTTTTTCAATGATACCTGAGTGGGGTATTGTATCAAGGCCTTAGCCAGATCGAGGTAGGCTGTATGGACTGCCTTTCCCTCGTCAATGGCTTTGGTGACTGTTTCGAAGAAGTCAACCAAGTTTAAAAGGCCTGATCTGCCTTTGACAAAGCCAAACTGGGTTGGATCCAAAGTCTGCAAATTCCCTATGTCTTTATTTATGAGGTCCATTATGATCCTCTCCATGGCTTTGCAGATAAGGCTTGTCAAGCTAATGGGCCAGTAATTTCCAGGGTCGGTGGAGGCACCGCCTTTGTGAAGTGGGACCACAGTTGCAGTGCGCCACTCCCTGGGTACATATCCCGAGGTAAGACTTTGATTAAACAGCTGTCCTAGCTGTGTGGTTAATTCCCCATTGCGCTCGTGGAGCACACAGCCGGGACACCATCAGGTCCCATGGATGCTGTGTTTTTGCTTTGGAGAGAGCAGTTCTCACTTGGGCTGGAGATGTTTGGGGGCTGCAATCGTTTGGTATAGATATCTCTCCTTTTGGGGAGGGGAGAAGTTTGCACTCAACCTGTCAGCCAGTATGTTGGCAATGTCTGTAGGATCAGTAATCTTCACATCATTTTGAACTAGTTCTGAGCATATCTGGGAGTTTCCTCCTAGGTTTCTAACATAGCTAAAGAAGGCCTTATGATTGTCTTTTGAGTCTTTAGCTATTTTTCTCTCGAAATTTGCTTTGGATGATTTTATGAGAGCTCTTAGTTTTTACTTATAGTGATCAAGGGTGTCTTACCTTTTAAGGATTTTGCTCTATCTTGTAGTAGCTTCCTCCTTTTATTGTAGAGTTTGTTTATGGCTGGGGTCCACCAGACTGGACGCTTGCCTTTGGTACTAAGAGTCTTTGTTTTGTTTGGGATTGCCTTATCCATGCAGTCCTGCAGGTGCTGGTAGAAGGTGTTTGTAAGTGATTCAGCGGCTTGAGTACTGTTTTCCACTGCTCGGGGCCTTAAAGGAGACCACACTAGTCTTTAGAAGTGTGAAGTCGGCTTTTGAGAAGTTCTTTACTGTGGTCTTTTTATTTCAGGTGGGGTGGGATGAGGACCTCCAGCGAGATTAGTTTGTGATCTGATCTCACCAGTGAGGGTATACTTCGGTGTTGAACATTGTGCTCCCATGTTCGTGATGATGAGATCAAGTATGTTATCTCCTCTTGTGGGGATGGTGACTAGTTGTTCCATGGCATTTGAGTTTATGAATTCCAGGAACTTTTGGGCTAGGGTGTTTGGGCTTGAGTAGTGTTCCCAGTCTATATTAGGGTAATTGAAGTCACCTAGTATGATGGTGTTTGGTGATACATTTATCCCCTCTAGTGTTTTCAGGAAGGCCATGTGAGGTTCCTGAGTTTGTGAGGGTGGCCTGTAACATGCTACAATTTGCAGAGCAGTCTTGCCTATGGTTAATTGCACCTGGATGGTCTCCGATGCATCGTGCGTTGCCACCAGTCTTGAGGTGTGGGTGTCCTTGATGAATATGGATACCCCCCTCCTTTCTTGGTATTGTCTGGATTTTGGGGCCAGAACGCATGATATGAGGTAAAACCTGATAGCGCTGGGGTGCTCTCAGGAGCCTTGAACCAGGTTTCTGTCACAGCACAGACATCGATGTTCTCCATACTGAGAAGGGCCTCGAGTGCGTGCATTTTGAGATTGAGACTTCTGGCATTGAGCAGCATTACCCTTAGTTTTTCCTTTTTGTGTTCTAGGGTGGTAGGTTTAGAATTTGAGCCTTGCCTAAAAAGGCACTATGGGGTGGCAAGAGCCTTTGCCAATATCCGGAATCCCAGGGTGACAGGTGCAAGCCGTCCCTCATGCAGCGTGACTTGTCCAGCATGTCATCCCAGGCAGACAGATACTGGATCCCCTTTGAATGACACCAGTGTTTAAGCCAATTGTTAAAGCTGATCATCTTATCTCTGTATTGTGGCATCACTCTTGGTGAAGGTAGGATACTGCTCAAGGTCAGGGTCATACCTGCCTGGGCTACATAATCAGAGAGCTCCTCAATGTCTCTTTTCATGTAGTCCAAGGAGGTACATCTCAGGTCGTTTACACCAGCGTGGACAATGACTGAGTCATATTTGTACTTGCTGTTGAGAGACCTGAGTGCTTGCGTTATGTGGCGGATTCTAGCCCGACAGGCAGCTTACTGTGACCTTCTCCTTACTCAGTCTGGTGAGCGGGACGTCAGTGTGTCTGACTATGGAGTCACCAATGACTAGTGTGTCTGGCATTGTGTTTGGCCTTAAGGGCTGTGACTGTTTGACACTCTGACTGTGAGGTCTATGTGTTGCAGGTGTTGTGTTCTGAGGTGGTGGTTTTTTGGGTGTCTGCTTTGGTGGCCTCTGCTGTTTTGGTAGATTTTTGATCAGAGCCTCCGAGTATGTCTTTGTGTGTTTATGTGTATGATTTGAGGTTGTAATGGTGCTATGTGAGACTGGGTCTATAGTGTGTGTGTGGTAACCTTCTCCTCCTGACTGGTCTTGCCAGTCCTGTGTTGAGAGAGCTCAGCCTCCAGTTTGGCCGTATAGTTGCATCTCTCGCAAGTATTTGTGTTTTGTGGGAGGAGGAGAGGGTTGTCTGTGTACATGAGGCAATTGTAACATTGCCTCAGTATTCCCAGGTTCACCAGCTGAGCAGGAGAGGACACTAGCAACTGATCCCTCGACATGCTAGAAGGATAGATAAAAACTTTAAAAAAGATTCAGGGGGACGTGGGTGACCGAGAAATGGGGGGTTACCTTTTTGGGGTACTATCTATGACAAGAGTGCCGTATCAAGGTAATAAGTACTGTAGGAGCAAGTGCTAGGTTTAACAGATAGAGAATAGTCTACTTGCAGTCAAGTGGAGATGATCTTTTTAGTTATAGGATACGCTGATTAGATCAGTAGTATAGTTCGAGGAAGGTAGTTTTAAGGGAAAATTTGAAGAGTGGACTTTAGGTAGCCGAATAGTTTAAACCTGCCTAACCGGGCGCTGCCCTAGTGTGCAACAGTGGCAGCTCTGCGTTAAATCAGCTAGCTAAGCGTTTTATACCAGGGGCTGGAAAAGCTAGAAACTGGCCCAAAACGACCAATAAACTACTAGTTACTGGCTGAAACCTCAGAAAACTGGACAAAGGCAGCTCAATGCTTCCCACTCCCACTGGTAAGCAAGGTAACGTCCTCTTCCCCAAATAAGGCAAGGAAACAGTACACAGGAACTTACAACCAAAGCCCAGGAATCAGCAACTCTGAAACTGGACTAAACTAGTAAAGCAGGAAAAACAAGAGATATTTTTTCTTTTTTTTTTTTTTCACAAAACAGGCAGAAACAGGTACAGCAAACACTTATAAATGCTATGAATCAGCTACTACAGCTTACACAGAAGAATTTGCTACAAATACAGTCAAATAGTAACAAACAAGGATTCCAAGTGCAATATTAAGTTAAATGCAGTAAAACAGCTTCAATGTAACAGAAAGGCAGGCGAAATACAGTCGCTAGGTATTCAGATGTGGAAAGCAACAAAAATATACTTAGTATCAAGAAAAGTCGCTTATTCAGCTCTCTGCAGCCTGGATTACTCTGCTGGCCCACGTGGAGTCTGTGCTGAGTAGGTACAAGCTGAAAAACGCGCGTTTACCGCGTTTTATACCAGGGGGCTGGAAAAAGCTAGAAACTGGCCCAAAACGACCAATAAACTACTAGTTACTGGCTGAAACCTCACAAAACTGGACAAAAGGCAGCTCAATGCTTCCCACTCCCACTGGTAAGCAAGGTAACTTCCTCTCCCCCAAATAAGGCAAGGAAACAGTACACAGGAACTTACAACCAAAGCCCAGGAATCAGCAACTCTGAAACTGGACTAAACTAGTAAAGCAGGAAAAACAAGAGATATTTTTTTCTTTTTTTCACAAAACAGGCAGAAACAGGTACAGCAAACACTTATAAATGCTATGAATCAGCTACTACAGCTTACACAGAAGAATTTGCTACAAATACAGTCAAATAGTAACAAACAAGGATTCCAAGTGCAATATTAAGTTAAATGCAGTAAAAACAGCTTCAATGTAACAGGGTGATGTCCTTCCATTCACTGGTTGCAGATGTCCTTCATGGATGCATCTGCAGTCATAACAACTGGGTTGTCCTGTCGTCAGGCAGCCCTTCGGTCGGCCGGATTCCAAAGTCTGGGTCCGGCTTCGGCTGATGTCGCACTCCACCCGACGTCATCTCTGCTGGTCTTCGGGTATAAAAGCATCAGCCGACGCCATTTTCCTCAGTCTTTCTTGCCGCGTGGTGCCCGAAGCAGAAGCTGTTCGCAAGTGCCGGTCGGTCAGATCCAGAGATTACTACTTCGAAGACTTCTAAAAAGCTAAGTACCCCGTTGGGGACTCTTTCTTGCCTCAGCCGATGTCAGAAAAAGTCAATAACTGTTTAACTTGTGGGAAACAAATACCTCATAAAGATTTCCACTCTTACTGTCTGCCTTGCTTAGGCCCAGACCACGACGTAGCAGCCTGTTCGGCCTGTGCTTCCTTCAACCGACGAACGCTAAGGCGTCGGTCGGAGTTTGCTGAACAGTTTTTCGGCTCAGACTTTGCGTACATTATGCCGTCGGATCCTCCGACTACCCAAATTGTCAAAAAACGCAAGGAAAAAGACCGACACTCGCGGCCCGCGGTTTCGGCCGAAACCACGGTCAAGCAAACCGCGAGTGTCTCGGTTTCGGCCGAAACCGAGAAAACTGGTCAATCTTCAGCCGAATCCATGACTACTACTGAGGCTCCCACTACTTTACCTGAATCGGCCTCAGAAATTTTGCCTACAACTGTGGCTTCTAGTGAGTTATCTGACACCATCCCGTTGGATGTATCTACCCCAGCACGTGGTGCTGCAAGACCCCCTGCAGCCATGTCTATCAAGGCCTTTGCCAGTGCTAAAGCAGCCAAATCTGCTAAGTCAGTGCCTGTTAAACCTCCCTCACACAGGCCCCCTTCCAGTTCACAAATGCTTACTCTGGCAGAAGATTTAATATCTTTTTAATTAGGGGATCCCAATCTCACCCAGACAGGGCCTCTCAGCCACCAGAAAAGAGACCTAGGACAGAGCCCCCTGAGCCAGTGTCCTCTGATGATTCTGCGGATGACTCCGACAATGCAGAACAGCCAGAGGATCCTTTTTCTACTTATGAAGACTCTGATGCTGAAGAATCCATTCCAGCTGCCTCTCCACCAGAGCAATTTTCCTTTGGGGAAACCTTACATGCCATGAGAGAGCAATTCCAATGGCAGGGACAAGATTTCTCAGATTCAAGAAAAAGGCTTAGGACTTTTCTGCACTTACCACAACATAGGCCCTTAGCTATTCCTCCTGTTTTGCCTGTTGTGGATGATGCATTTAATGATGTCTGTACTGCTCCTGATTCTTTACCTCCAGCCCCTGCCAAACCTGATAGATTTTACAGGGTGCCAGACACTCATCACCACCTATACAAGGCCCCACTGGCGGACCCCGAAACTATTTCCCAGGGGCCTAAGGCAGTAGTCTCGACCACAACAAAAAACCCTATACCTTCAGAAAGGGAATCCAGGTCGTTAGACAGATGGGGCAAAAAAGTTTACACTTCTGCTACCCTCTCAGCTAGAGCTTTAAACTGTCAGTTTCACATGATACAATACCAAGAGTTTATGCTTGATCAGTTAACTAAAAAGCTATCCTCTGATGACTCTATAGATAAGAAATCTGTATTAGAAATGGTAAATAACATACAACAGGTTAGTAACCATTCCTTAAAATGTGGCTATGATGCACTGGAGGCTTCATTTAGATCAGCCATGACTGGCACAGTGATAAGAGGACATGCATGGTTGAAAGAGCAGGTCTTACCGGATCATGTTAAAGCTAAGCTATTAGATGCTCCTATGGATAAGGTCAGTTTATTTGGTACACCTGCCCAGCAGGTAATGAAGAAAATGGAAGAGAAGGCAAAATCTGTACAAACAGTTAAAGATTTCTTACAGGTTCAGCCCCCAAGGTTTAGCAGGAACTGGCCTGCCAAAAATTGGTCCTTTCCTGACTCCACAAGATCCCAAAGGGGCAGGAATAGACGTTCCAGAGGCAGAAATCAATCCAGAGGAGGTGCCTACAGAGGACGACAGTGGCAAGGTAATAACAGAGGCACAGACACAACCACTACCACTGCAACAGGACAATCACAGTGACTTGACTCTAACTCCGCCTACCAGGGAGCAAATAGCAGCACCATTAGGCGGAAAGTTAGCCTTATTTTCAAAAATTGGCACTATATCACAAAAGACAAGTGGATTTTGCAAACCATAGACCAAGGATACCGGTTCCACTTCCACACTTTACCAGTCAAAAGAGGAATGCCAAACCTGCCTCCAAATCAAAAATAGAAGCTCTACAGCAGATAATGCAATTAACAAAGATGAGAGCTGTGGAAAGAGTACCAATAACAGAACAGGGCAAAGGATTCTACTCCAGACTATTCCTAGTTCCAAGAAAAGAAAAAAGTTGGAGACCTATTCTCGACCTGTCCATCTTAAACACATACATCATTGTCCCAAAATTCAAAATGCTGACCCTACAGCAACTTCTTCCCATGCTGGGCAAGGAGTGTTGGCTGGTAACTCTAGATCTCAAGGAGGCATACCTGCACGTCCCCATTCGACCAAATTGCAGAAGATACCTCAGATTTCTTGCAGGATCAGAGCATTATCAATTCTCAGCATTGCCCTTTGGCTTATCTACTGCGCCCAGAGTATTCACAAAATGCCTGGCATCAGTAATCGCCCACTGCAGACTACAGAGAATCCAAATTTATCCATACCTGGACGACTGCCTGCTACAAGCGGACAACAAAAGCAAGCGGACAACAGATTTACAAAGGGCCATTTACTTGCTACAAGCCCTGGGATACACAGTCAATTTACAAAAGTCAAGGCTGATACCATCCCAAACAAGGACATTCTTGGCTGAATTGGACACAGTAAAACAAATGGCATTCCTAACTGCAGAAAAACAAAAAGAACTCCCTCTTTACTTCTTGGCATTAACAAAACAGAACAAGCTAACAGCAAGAAAAGTTCTGCAGGCCTTGGGCTTCATGGCATCATGCATAATCTTGGTCCCACATGCCAGACTGCATATGAGAAAACTACAGTGGTACCTAAAGAATTTATGGTCCCAACACAGGCACAGCCTAGAAGCAGAAATACCACTAATCCCATGCCTAAAACAGGAGTTCCTATGGTGGGCTCAAGCATGCCAGTCAAACCCAGGCCTACCCTTCCACAACTTTCGAGCAAGCCAAACCATCACAACAGACGCCTCAGACCTAGGATGGGGGGCACACATGCTCGACAAATGCGTACAAGGATTGTGGACTCAGGACCAGCTACACCTGCACATCAACCAAAAAGAAATGCTGGCAGTAAAACTGGCAATCCAAAAATTCAGACCATTTCCTCAAAGAAGGCCATTTGATGATAAGGACAGACAACACCACAGTAATGTGGTACATCAACAAACAGGGAGGCACTCATTCATACCCCCTATGCAGAATGACTTTGGACCTTTGGAACCTGGCACTCAGCTACAACATCCAGTTACAGGCAATATTTGTACCGGGAAAGGAGAACACTCTAGCAGACATGTTAAGCAGAACCACCTCGGATGCTCACGAATGGATGCTACACCCGGACATCTTCAAGACCATCACAAAGAAATGGGGAATGCCACAGATAGATCTATTCGCTTCCCCTCTCAATCACCAGCTCAAAAAATTCTGCACAAGGACATTCCACCCACTTGCATGGAAGGTGGATTCGCTCTCCTTCAGCTGGAAAGGTCTGACAGCATATGCATTTCCACCTCTTCCCTTGATACACAGGGTATTACTCAAAATCAAAGAGGAACGTCCAAGGATAATCCTGATAGCTCCGAACTGGCCAAGACAACACTGGTACCCATTGCTGAGGAGCATGTCTCGGGAGAAAATGTGGTCAATACCCCTGATGCCTTTGATGTTAACTCAGAACAACTACAGCATCATGCATCCAAGCCTAAAAACTTTGCAATTGACTGCATGGAACATCACATAGCAGCAACTAATCCAGATCCTTCCCAAAGGGTTAAAGACATTATCCTTGAAGCCCGCAGACCTTCAACAAGAAGGAACTATGCAGGAAAATGGAAAAGGTTTGTCATTTGGAGTGCTGAAAGAGGAAAAGATGTGTCGAATATAGATATTGCTAACATTCTGGAGTATTTGGCAGAGCTTCTACATACAGGCCTGTCCTATTCCTCCATCAAGATACATGCATCAGCTATTTCAGCAGAATACAGCTTTGATCCACCTGTCTTTTCACATCCTCTACTCAGGCAGTTCCTCAGAGGGATCAAGAATGTAAAACCTCCTAGGAAACCACCATTGCCAGCATGGGACTTGAACTTTGTACTAGAAAAGTTGACACTCCCTCCTTTTGAACCAGCAGCAACAGCAGATCTACAGCACCTGTCATGGAAAACTGCTTTCCTACTGGCAATTACCTCAGCAAGGAGGGTTTCTGAACTTCAGGCCCTAATGGCAGTACAACCCTTCCTAATCTTCCACCAAGATAGGGTGTCCATGAGAACTAATCCTACATTTATGCCCAAGGTGGTATCCAGAGTGTCTTTAAACCAGGCAATCCACCTACCTACCTTCTTCCCCAATCCACAAAATAGAGGGGAAAGAATGCTGCATACCTTGGATGTACATAGACAGCTACGCTACTACCTGGACAGAACCAAAAGTAACAGAAAAACTGACCAGCTTTTTGTAGCCTATGCAACAGGAAGGGAAGGAAAAGCAATTTCCAAACAGACAATCTCTAAATGGATAGGAAATTGCATACGATTCTGTTACTCCTTCCATGGAAAACCAATTCCACAGAACATAAGGCCTCATTCTACAAGGGCAACAGCCACTACCACAGCCTTCTTACGAGGAGTGGCAACCAAGGACATTATTGAGGCGGCTACTTGGACCTCCGTGCATACATTTGCCAAGCATTATAATTTACCTCTGTATTCCAGATCCCAAGCAGGGTTTGCCACTGCTGTACTGCAAGGGATCCTAACCACACCATAATTATTTTTCTTCCTCCTCCCCTAGTTGGCTATGGTATTCTACCCAGTTGTTATGACTGCAGATGCATCCATGAAGGACAGTACAGTTTTGTACCTACCATAAATGTAGATGTCCGAACTGGATAGCATCTGCAGTCAGGATTACCCTCCCTCCTTCCCCTCTGTGGTACTCCTAGGGTATTTACCCTCCTAATAGCTAGCTGGTGGGGGGAGTCTCTTATGGTGTATTTGTTTGTATATATGTACATACATGCTTATTTTTTGTGTTTGCCTTCTATCCTTTTGGAAACATTGGCATTTATCCAAAATTTAGCCTTCCAAGAGGGCAACTGGCATCTGGGGCAAGAAACACTGAGGAAAATGGCGTCGGCTGATGCTTTTATACCCGAAGACCAGCAGAGATGACGTCGGGTGGAGTGCGACATCAGCCGGACCCAGACTTTGGAATCCGGCCGACCGAAGGGCTGCCTGACGACAGGACAACCCAGTTGTTATGACTGCAGATGCTATCCAGTTCGGACATCTACATTTATGGTAGGTACAAAACTGTACTTTTTCTTTACCTATGGGATTCCCTGCCATGGGGTAGCCTGACATCCAGCCAGTATGCCAAAGCCTATTGCTACTTTAAGGTGCGCCAAATGTCACACGTATGCTCCCCGTGTAGCATAGGACATAAAGGTGATGTCTGAACGTACCATTCTCTGAACTTCTTTGCTGCCAGTCTGAACACATTCTTTGATCATCAGTCTGAAAGTCTACATCCTTTACTGCCAGTTTGAGCACATTTTCATTCTTTGGTTACTCTGTACCCATGAACTACCACATAAGTGGTAGTCTACTTAATGCCGAAAGTGTGATAAGAGACCTTGGGACACAAGTGGACAGTAGTCTCTCCTTTGCTAATCACATCGCCACAGTGGTCAGGAAATCCTTCTACGTGGCTCACCATCACAAAAGGTTTATCATCCAGAAAGAGGTCATTGTTCCCCTCTAGTCATCACTCATTAGACCCATTGTAGAGTACAACACCCCTTTTGGTATGTACCTCACAAGACATCTACAACCACTGGAAAGGCCACAGAAATACCTCACAAGGAGGATTACCGGTCTCAAACAGATGCCCTATGCAGACCGTGTCAAGAAAACTCCAGCTTTACTCCGTCGCATAGTGCCTACTCAGATGCGATCTCTGCCTAACATACAAAGCTATGTCAAACCCAATGCTGTTGGACATGCTCCACTTAAAGAAATCCCAATCCCTCCGAGCTACACGCTCTATGGAACCTAAACCTTGTCACCACAATAAACAGAACATGCTAGAGGGATAGATTCCTGCCCCAGAGACTTCGCATACTCTGGAACAGACTACCTATCTATGTCAAACAGAGCTCCTCATTAGCACTCTTCAAGAAAAATCTTGATTGAATTGGAAATAGGAAATTCACCCCTGGGATCACTTCTGTGGCTCTGCTCGACAGGGGCACATAAAAATAAATGAGAGTGTTCAATCTCGCTGTTTGTTCTTACACACGGGTTCGGAGCCGATTCTCGGCTCCGAGTCGGCCGCATAGCAAAGCTCTGCATCTTAGAGAAGCTCGAGACCAGGCTATATCCCACAATCCTCCCTACCATTACTCAGATCTAGTTTGCCGCTGCAACGGGTCACATCGACAAGAGAGCTCAGACCAGAGAAAACTTATTGACAGATAAGATATAGTTATTGTTTTGTTTAAAAGTTCTTATAGTTATAGTTATTGAGATTTAGTTTCTGACCTTACTATAGTGTGTGTGTGTGTGTGTGTGTGTGTGTGTGTGTGTGTGTGTGTGTGTGTGTGTAGTGTAGTTAGTTTTTTTTACAGGTTTCCCTTTGGGGCCTACCTTTCTATAACCTATAGCTATATATATATATATATATATATATATATATATATTTTTTTTTTCCTCTTAATTATAGCTAGTGTTTAAAACTGTTTTTGCTTATTATGTCTGAGAAAGCCAAGTCTGGTTTTAAAAGGTGTCAGTGTGGACAGAAAATGTCCATCACTGACAACCACACTTCCTGCGTCTACTGTCTTGGCCCTCTCCACTTGCAAGAGGATTGCTCTATATGCCATTCCTTCAGTGGGAGGGTCATGACAGATAGACGCAGGAAACTTATAGACAGGGGACTTCTTAAGCCTGCTTTCCAGAAGGCTTTGGACAAGTCTGACCAGGCTTCTAAGTCCTCGAAGGGGTCGAAGATGTCGGAGCCCATGTCATCGGCTCAGAGTTCGTTCATCGGTTCCACAGACTTCGGGGCAGAGCGTGAACGTTTATCTTTCACTGAGCCCCAGGTCTTGGAACCGGTGTCGGAGCTACCGCCACCTTCCATTCTTCGGTCGGTGCCATCTTCGGCCCCTTCAACCCGATCTTCCAGACCGTTATCCGATACTGATGTGGATCGTGTCGTGCAGAAACTTATGCAGAACACGGCCCTTTCCAAGTTGATTGCAGTTTCTTCCCAATTGGTGTCGAAACTAGAAGGCCTTCCCTTATCTCCAACAGGTCCTCCTTCGAGACCCATCCAGTCTTCGGAGCCGGAAGAGGATGAGCCGATGATAGTGGAGCCCTCGGTGCCAAAACCGTCCATTGCACGATCGACACCATTGACCTCGACTTCTTCGGAACCTATAGGTGAGTCGTGGAGTCCGACTATCTCTCCTTGGTTCCGGGACCGAGAGTCGTACCGACCTTTCGGTGCCGACATTCCCTCTCGGGTCCTCGGCGCAGATTGGCTTGGCTCCGTCCTCTGGGTCGAGACCCATGGGCCCCGTGTCTGGGATTCTTCCATATTCTTCGGAACCGGGGGAGTCCTCGACCCGAGGTTCAGGGGTTTTTGACCTTATGAGGAAGGTTTTGTCTACACAGACAACCACTTCATCGGAGGTGTCTTCTCCCTCCCCTAAGGAGCCGCTCTCTGTTTCTGTTCCCATGACACATCCAAAGCGTGGAGCACCATTGTCTCAGCCACCCCCAGAGGGTGCCCCCTGTTCCTCGGAGGCCTCACTTGAATCCCCCTCCGATGAGGTTCCGAGGAAAAGATTGTGCAGGAGGAGGCACTTAGATTCCCCGCAGGAATCTCTAACTTCTGACACTGACTTGGATGAGTCAGAGGGGTCCCCAAAATCCCCCTCCGAGGATGTCTCATTTGCGGACATCTTGGAAATTTTAAAACAGAGGGGTGATTGGCAGTCCCTAGCCCCCACTGAGGGCGAGTCGGTGTTGCTGAAGGCTTTTGGTACTCAACCTTCTACCTCCTGGGTTACTCTGCCCTTCGATGAATTAATGGATTTGATTGCTCGAAGGGCATGGGAGACACCGGACACAGTGGAACCGGTCCCTCGAAAACCAAGCAAATTTATTATCGCTCCCCAGGACAAGACTTATCTCACCAAAGGAGTCACGGTTGACGCTATGGTGGTGGCTGCAGCCACTAAAAAGGAGATGTCTGAGTCTTCCTCTTCTGTTCATCCTCCTAATAAGGATTCTAGGACTATGGACAGATACGGGAAGTGCGTTTTTAGTTCAGCGACTTTTTCCATGCGTTCGCTAAACTATTTGACACATTTTACACGTCTACAGAGGGATCTCATCAAGGAGCTGGGAGATGCCCTCCAGGGTAACACAGATGCTGCTGTTACAGATAAGGTAACAGCACAGCTTAACACCCTTACCTCCATAGTGAACTCGTCCATGAGGCTCATCTCGTATGCGGCTGAAGGGTCGAGTAGAGCCACAGCTTCAGCGATTGCTCTACGAAGACAATCCTGGATGCGGCTGTGCTCATTTGCGGAAGCCTTCAAGTCTTCCTTCGCCAACGCCCCCTTTGATGGTGCCACTCTTTTTGGGCCCAAAGTGAAAGAGACATTAACTCGGTGTGAGCAAGAAGGAAAGCCTGTCTGCTGTCTGAGTCCGTTTTTCCGTTCCATCTAGACCGTACCCCAAAGGGCAACGAGGCAGAAAAATGTGGTTCCGTAAAACTCTGGTATCTTTCCAGGCCACACAGAGTGACCCCCCCCCCCAGAGGCAGAGGGGGGGCAGACATGGAAGACGTCGCCCCGGCGGCAGAGGGGGTCCGCAGAACCAAGGCGACAGGGATCCTATCCCTGGTAAGCCTTTCCAGCACTCCTGAATGGGGGCCCGACTGTCCTGCTCTGGAGGCAGTCGGGGGTCACTTGGCTTTATACCCACAGGTCTGGCTAACTCTCACCTCAGACTCCTGGGTAAAAAGCATTGTAACCAGAGGATACAAAATCCCCTTTGTCAACTCCACCGCAACAAAGAAGGTTTCCAGATGTGCCACCCCGTCTGCGAGGCCCAGCAGCAATAGAAATTTCAAAGCTGCTCAAAATAAGAGAGTCATTCAGCCAGTCCCGGCGGACCAAAAAGGATCCGGAACTTACTCAAGGTTCTTTTTAGTTCCAAAAAAGACAGGGGACTGGAGACCTATTTTGGATCTCAGCAATCTCAATACCTTCGTGAAGAAGGAAAAGTTCCGGATGGTCACGCTTCAATCGATCCTTCCATTTTTGCAGAAGGATGACTGGATGTGCTCGAGAGATCTCAAGGACGCGTACTACCACATCAAGATGGCCAGACCGTCCAGAGATCACCTGCGCTTCCGGCTGGGAGCCAGTCATTTTCAATTTCGAGCCCTGCCCTTTGGGCTCACCTCAGCCCCCAGGGTATTCACCAAATGCATGGCAGTGGTAGCGTCTCACTTGAGATGTCTAGGATTCCGGGTGTTTCCCTATCTGGGCGACTGGCTCCTCACCGCCACCACCAAGCGTCACCGCCACCACCGAGCGTAGCCTCATACAAGCCAGATACTATACAGTCAACCTTTGTTCCCACCTAGGGATTTCCATAAACTTCGAAAAATCTGCCTTACTGCCCTCACAGCATATTTCATTCATCGGAGCAGACCTAGATACGCGCTTAACACTGGTAAAGCTCCCTCAAGTAAGGGCTTCATCCCTCAAGGAACAGGTTCTTCTACTGCAATGCAGGAAAGCCCCGGCCAAATTGGTGTTGAAGGTTTTGGGACTCATGGCAGCGTCCCTGATTGCAGTTTCTATGGGGAAATTGCACATGAGGCTCCTCCAATGGCTGCTGTTCACGCAGTGGTCGTTCCAGCAGTTACCCCTAACGCACGAGATTCTGATAACAGATTCTTGCAAGCGAGACCTCTAATGGTGGGTGTTCAGTCAGGATCTCACTATGGGTCGTCCATTTGTTCTACCGAATCCGATGGCCATGATAACCACGGACGCTTCTCTGATAGGGTGGGGGGGACTTTTTCAGGGAAGAACAGTCCAAGGGGAATGGTCCAACATGGAGTACAACCTGCACATAAATGTTCTGGAAATGAGGGCGGTGTTCTTGGCGTTGCAACACTTTCAAACCCTCCTACCTCTAGGAACAGTAGCAGTTCAGACAGACAACATGTCTGTAGTCTGGTACATAAACAAACAAGGGGGAACCAGATTTTACCCATTATGCAGAGAGGCCATGAGAATTTGGCAATGGGCAGAGTCCACAGGTCGCTTTCTGATAGCAACGCACATCCTGGGGTCATCCAACGTCATTGCGGACAGGTTGAGCAGAGCCATCCTGTTACCTCACGAGTGGTCCCTCAAACTACAGGTGGCGGAAAGAATTTTCCGCAAATGGGGCCAGCCTTGCTGCGATCTATTCGCCTCCCCGATTAATACCAAATGCAGAAGCTATTTTGCCCTTCTACCCCCTCCAGGGGATGTCCCCAGGGGCGCACTGATACACGATTGGCCCCCGGGTCTCCTATATGCATTTCCACCTACCCCCTTGATTCCCAAATTTCTTCAGAAAGCCATGAACCTGGAAAGGACAAATTATACTCATAGCCCCATTCTGGCCTCAACAGATATGGTTCCCCTTTCTTCGAGCCCATCAAACAGAGGAACCGTGGATCCTGGACCCAGTACCAGATCTACTGACACATTCGTCGGGAGTTCCTCACCCGTCTCTTCTATCCCTCAAACTAGCAGCTTGGCTGCTCCACTTCCCCGCCTAGCCAGGTCTGATATACTTTCTCCGGCAGTTCAACGCATTTTGGTTGCCTCTCATAAGGCTTCCACTACAAAACTCTACAGGAGTAAATGGAAACGCTTTGTGTACTGGGCATCTAGCCAACACTTGGACCCCCTGGTTGCTCCTTTACATAAAGTTCTAGAATTTCTATCCATCCTTTTCCACGAAGGAGCCTCTACTTCCACACTAAGAGTACAGTTGGCGGCCATATCCAACTTCCATGTTGGTGAGGACGGTTCTTCTATTATGTCCCACAGGCTTTGTAAGGCTTTTATGAAAGGTTCCTTCCATCTTCGACCGCCAGTCAGAGACCCTTTATTCCCATGGAATTTAAATTTGTTATTGTCGCAACTAATGTTGCCACCCTTCGAACCAGCCTCTTCTTGCCTCCTGAAGATTTTGTCGTGGAAGACTCTTTTTCTTGTAGCGGTTACTTCAGCTCTGAGAGTGTCAGAGCTGCAAGCACTATCAGTTAAACCACCTTACTTAATTTTCCACCCAGATAGAGTTTCCTTACGAACAAACCCGTCTTTCCTTCCTAAGGTATGTTCTGTCATAAATATTAATCAGTCCATTGAACTCCCTACTTTCTTCAAAAACCATACCAGCAAGTTGGAATATATGCTGCACAAGTTAGATGTCCACAGACAGCTAAGATTTTATTTGGACAGGACTAAGGATTACAGAAAAACAGATCAACTTTTTGTTGCATTTGCAGACAATAAAAAGGGCATGGCAGTTACAAAACGTACGCTTTCTAAATGGCTTACTGATTGTATAGCTTTTGTGTATTCTAAGTCGAATCAGGCCTTGCCCACCAAACCTAAGGGCCATTCTACTAGATCCGTTTCCACTTCCTTGACTCATGCAGCTCGCCTGCCTTTGGACACGATTTGTGCAGCAGCCACGTGGTCTAAACCACATACTTTTATCTCTCATTATAGAGTTGACAAAGCCTCCAAAGACAGGACATCTTTTGGTTCCACTGTGCTCAGGAATGTTCTTCCATGATTCACTCAGGGTGACGGAGCTAGGGACACTATCCGTGTGTAAGAACAAACGGCGAGATTGAACACTCTCACATAAAGAAGTTATGTTCTTAACATAACGTTCCATGTGGAGTGTTCATCTCGCCTTTGTTCTTACATTCCCCCCCTTCCCTCCCTCATGTGTTTGGAAGAACGAGTAGGACTAGAGTCTGGTCCACATGTCTTTACCTCTTCCAGGTATATTGCCTCTTACCTCATGGGGTATATTTCGTTACCCTTTAGTTAATTTATCAGTGAGATAGTTTCTCTGAATTTTTGTGGCGGTATGTAGCCTTAGCACCTTGGGTTTATTGTTGGTCTGGTTTGCTTGCAAACTAGATCTGAGTAATGGCAGGGAGGATTGTGGGATATAGCCTGGTCTCGAGCTTCTCTAAGATGCAGAGCTTTGCTATGCGGCCGACTAGGAGCCGAGGATCGGCACCGAACCCGTGTGTAAGAACAAAGGCGAGATGAACACTCCACATGGAACGTTATGGTAAGTACATAACTTCTTTTTTTCTTGGGTGGCGAAAGCCAGGGTACCTTTTTGCTAGACTCCTATAGGCCCTAGGGCTAATAGCCTAGTACCTAGCTATGAAACCTATGGTTGAATGCCTTAATCTTTGCTGAAGTCTGAGCTGTTGCTGGTAAGTACACAATTGGGGTTTTGACTTCTTGGCTTTCTTGCTGCTTCTGGGGGTTAATGTCATCCAGGAAGGGTAAGTTCCAGTGTGGGAGACCAGATTCCCCTTGAAGACTGCCATAAGTGTTTATTTTGTGTAGGAACCTCTCACGACCATACAACCTGTTCTATTTGTCAGGCTTTTGTACCAAAGACCCAGTGTAGTAGGCTTTCTTCCTTTGTTTTGTATCTTGAGAACCAGCACCTTAAGCTTCTCTCTAAGGATACCATAGAAGGAACTTCCTGCCCTGAGGGTCAGCCATTAGGGAAGGAGGAGGTTAAACTAAGACCAGACTCTTCCGCTGTCCAGCCTCCATCTGGCATTTCTCCCCAGGTCAATGTGAACATGAAGGCTTGCCCAGCTTTGTCTGCTTCCTCTTTAGCAACCGAGTTGGAGGTAGCGAGGATCCAACTTGCGGCACATCCAATGAGTTTTTGCAGGCATCCTTTTCAGATGTAGAGGGGAAACCGCGGTTGATTTTCAGAGGGGCCCCAAGGGTGTTCACAAACTGTAGTCCTTTAAAGAAGAAATAAATGATGTTATGTGGTCCTATCTCGCCTACATTCCTTACTCACGGGTTCGGAGCCGAGAATCGGCTCCATCTCGGCCAGATTTCTCTAGCATGAAGTCTCTAATTGGCTGGGCTAACCCAGTATCCCAAGATGCACGTCGCCCTAGCCCCAGATCTCGTTTGCCGCTCGTAGAGTTAGGACATGGTCTCGCTTGGCTGTGACTAAGTACCCTTTCAAATACTTTTTCTAAGTATTTTAGCAGTCTGTTATTTTGCAAAAGCTATTTTAATAGCTAGTTTTCTCCTTGTCTAAGTTTCATTGTGAGTGTTAGTAAGATTGGGTGTTTGTGGTATCCCTTTGTTTGGTGGGCTAGGCTCGTTTAAGTTAGAGGACCTAGTCCTCTCCTATGCTTTTCTGGTGTTAAAACTGTAGTTGGATTTGTTCTTGTCTTTCCCTGCTACTCCAAGAAATGTTTGATTTAGAGTTCCGTGGCCGTTAGTGGTGTTTGTTTTCCCGCCTTCCTCTTGTGTCGTTGTTGGTTGACAGTGTGCTGTTATTTTTTACCATGTCTAAAGAGCAGAAGGAGCATAAACCCTCCGGGTTTAAAAAGTGTACTAAATGTGGCTACAAAATGTCTATTACGGATGGCCATGCCATCTGTGTGTATTGTCTTGGGGCTATTCACCTGCAGGAGTCCTGCAGTTTCTGCCATGCTTTTAGTGCGAGGGTACTGCAGGAAAGAAAAAATAAACTGATTTTGAAGGGCCTGATTAAGCCCTCTTTTGAGGAGTCCTTAGATTCTTCTTCTTCCAGTCCTAAATCTAAGCCTTCCAAGGCCAAGAAGAGATCTCCGGCTCCGTCTGCTTCCTCAGAGCCCCTGGAGAAGGTTAAAATAGTGGTTGCTGCCTCCTCGGCTCCATTGTCCTCTGGGTCGCAGGAGACTGTCTCAATTATGGATACTTCCTCCTCAGCCCCATTGTCCTCGGGGCTGCAGGAGAAGGTTTCGATAGGGGGTACTACCTCCTCGGCGCCGCAGGAGGTATCGGTGGTGCTGGAGCTGAACTCGGCTCCGATATTATTGGAGTCTATTCGGAGCCAGTCACCCAGTGTCAGGCATGTGTCTCTGGGTAGGAGATCCCGATCTCCTATTTCCTCCAAATCCTCTAGGCTGTCTGATTTGGATGTGGATAGGGTGGTCCAGAGGTTCCTGCAGTCGCTGGTGCTAGCAAAACTGTTCTCGGCTCCAACCCAGTCGGCTCCAGAGCCAGTCCCCATTCTGGTACCTGTGATTCCTCCTCCGAGCACCCATGTGTCGTCGGAGCCGGAGTGCTCCGCACCGAGTGATGTTCTCGTGTCTGCTCCGATACCCCATGCGAGTCTCAGAGCCGGCTTCGGCTCCAACCATTTCGGTTCTGTCCTGCACCCCGGCTAGAGCCTCTTATGCCCCCCTATCCTTGGATGGCGGAGCCCGAAGGTCTGAGGATACCCCCTTGAGTGGTCCCCTACTTCCTGAGGGCTCCTCAGAGTCTGTGCTTGAGGAGCCCCCTAGTGATAAGTTTTGCAAGAGGAAGCACATAAACTCCCAGGACGAGTCCCTCACTTCCGATACCGACCTCATGGAGTCAGAGGGGTCCCCCAAGTCATCGTCCGATGATGTCTCTTTCTCCGACATCCTGGAGATTTTGAGGCAGAGAGGCGACTGGCCTTCCAAGACCCCATCTGTGGAGGAGTCTGTATTACTCAAGGCCTTTGGAGCTCAACCCTCCACCTCCTGGCTGTCTTCACCCTTCGAACTCCTGGACTTGATTTGTCAAAGGGTGTGGGAGAACCCTGATTCCATGGAACCGGTGCCCAGACGTCCAAACAAGTTTCTGTTGGCTCCCCCGGGCAAAGAGTTCCTTACCAAAGGGGTTTCGGTAGATGCCTTGGTGGTGGCGGCAGCCACTCAGCAGGAAGTTGCAGAGGCTTCTTCTTCAGTCCATCCTCCTAACAAGGAGTCCAGGAGTATGGACCGGTATGGGAAGCATACCCTGTCTTCGGCGACCTTTACCTTACGGTCGTTGAATTACCTCTGTCATTTCACTCTGCTCCAAAGAGATCTCCTGAAGGAGCTAGGAGATGCTCTGATGGGTAACATGCCTGAGGCCATAGCGCAGACTGTTAACGCCCAGTTGTCTACCCTAGGTTCCATTGTCAACTTGTCTATGAGGCTCATGTCTTATGCAGCCGAAGGGGCGAGTAGGGCAGCTAGCTCAGGCGTAGCTCTTAGAAGGCAAGCCTGGATGCGCCTGTGTCATTTCGCGGAGGCCTTTAAGTCTTCCTTCACTGACGCCCCCTTTGATGGGTCCTCTCTCTTCGGACCCAAAGTGAAAGACACCCTCACCAGATGCGAACAGGAGGGAAAGACCCTATCTGCCGTAGGGGCCCGTTTTTCTCTCCCTTCTGGGCCTTATCCCAAGGCTCAGAGAGGAGGGAAAATGTGGTTCAAAAAGTCTGAGTTCCTTTCCTGCAGCTCAAGGTGAGTCCCCCTCCAGAGGCAGGGGGGGGGAATTATTCCGGAAGATGCCGTCCTAGAGGCAGAAGAGGAGGCCCCCGCAACTCGGGAGACCGCGATTCCTTTCGCGGTTCTTACTTTCAGCGTTCCTGAGGTGTTGCCCGACTGTGCTATTCCGGAGCCAGTCGGGGGCCGAATTTCGTTGCATCCGGAAGCCTGGGAAAGCATCACCCAGGATCGTTGAGTGCTTTCAATAGTTACCGGAGGTTACACTATTCCCTTTGCATCGACACCCCCAGTCAGAAGGATCCCGGACGTCCCACACAGTCAACGGGATCAAGCAGCACTAGAAGTTGCAAAGCTACTAGAAAAAGGAGTCATCCAACCAGTCCCCTCAGACCATGTCGGATCAGGAACTTACTCACGACTCTTTTTGGTGCAGAAAAGAACAGGGGACCTGAGACCCATTCTGGATCTGTCGACTGAATCACTACGTTCTGAAGTCCAAGTTCCGGATAGCCACACTTCAGTCCATTTTTCCACTGCTGGAGAAAGGAGTATGGATGTGCTCCATCGATCTCAAGGATGCCTGCTACCACATCAAAATGGAGAAGGCATCCAGGAGTCATTTACGTTTCCGGTTAGGAGCCAGTTACTTCCTGTTTTGTGCCCTGCCCTTTGGTCTCCCCACAGCCCCCAGAGTGTTTACCAAGTGTTTGGCAGTGGTGACAGCTCACCTGAGATGTCTAGGATTCCAGGTGTTTCCGTATCTGGACGACTGGCTTCTCGCCTCCCCCACCAGGCATCTGCTCGTTCAAGCCAGGGAGACATCTCACTTTGCCAACGTCTAGGAATTACTTTGAACTGGGAGGTCTGCCTTGCAGCCCTCACAGCGTGTTGTTTTTATAGGCGCAGAGCTAGACTCTATTCAAATGCGCGCCTTTCTGCCACAGGACAGGATAAGTGTTGCAGTCTCAGATCCACGCACTGTTGCCCCTCAGAAAAGTTCAGGCCAGGTTAGTTCTTCAGCTCTTGGGATCCATGGCCTCCACCATCATGCTGGTACCTCTGGCCAGGTTACACATGCGGATCCTACAGTGGCTCCTGTCGGTTCAGTGGTCCTTTCAGAAGCTTCCTCTTTCCCACCTGTTACTTCTCACGGAACGATGCAAACAGGACCTCCTCTGGTGGCTATGCTCCTCCAATCTGGACAGAGGAAGGAGCTTGATTCCTGTGTCTCCAGTGGCCATGGTGACCACGGACGCCTCCCAGATGGGGTGGGGGGCATTATCTAGGCAGGACGGTCCAAGGCACCTGACAAGATCACTAGGTACACTTGCACATCAATGTTCTGGAGATGAGAGCGGTGTTTCTGGCATTGCGAGCACTCCAAGACTCTCTATCTCGGGGAACGATTGCAATTTACTCGGACAACATGTCCGTAGTGTGGTACCTGAACAAGCAGGGGGGAACCAGATCTTATCCCCTCTACAGAGAGGCCATGCGAGTGTGGCAGTGGGCAGTGTCTTCCCAATGGTTACTGGTGGCAACGCACATTCCGGGGAAGTCCAACGTGATAGCGGACAGGCTAAGCAGAGCTATTCTGATGCCTCACGAGTGGTCCCTGAACAACCGAGTGGCGGTTCAGATCTTCAAAAGGTGGGGACAGCCTTGCTGCGATCTCTTCGCCAGTCCCCTCAATGCCAAATGCACCAAGTACTTCACTCTGATCCCCCCACAGGGGGAGTCACCCAGGGACGCTCTAGCTCACGATTGGCCCCCCGGTCTGGTCTACGCTTTCCCTCCGTTTCCTCTTACCAAGAGTGATACAGAAAGCCATATCCTTGGGAAGCAGGATGATCCTTATTGCTCCACACTGGCCTCGACCAGTATGGTTCTCCTTTCTTCAACGGTACGCATTGGACGGTCCGTGGACTCTGGACCCAGTGCCGGACCTCCTGATTCACATGTCAGGACAACTTCATCCATTCCTGCGAACTCTCAGGTTGATAGCCTGGCTGCTCCACTTCCATAGCTAGTCAGACGACATTCCTTTTCACCTGAAGTGGTGCACATCTTGTCTTCTCATAAGTCTTTCACCAGGAAGATTTATTCAAGCAAATGGAGGAGATTCTCTATTTGGGCTCAGGCCCAAGGTTTGGACCCCTTCACACCCCCAATTCTGTCGGTCTTAGATTTTTTAGCCGTGTTGTTCCATCAGGGCTCTGCGCCCGCTACCCAAGTACAGTTGGCTGTAATTTCCAATTTTCACACATCTTACGAGCCCTCTCTTATGGGCCACAAACTCTGTAAAGCCTTTCTAAAAGGTGCTTGGTTACTTCGTCCCCCTGTTTCAGAACCTGTACTGCCATGGGACCTGAACCTTGTGCTACAAGCTATGACGTCACCACCCTTTGAACCGGCTGCCACTTGTGACTTAAAGTTCTTATCTTGGAAGACTGCTTTTCTGCTAGACATCGGCCAGGAGGGTATCAGAACTTCAAGCTTTGTCCATTAAACCTCCGTATTTGATCTTTCATAAGGACAGAGTTTCCCTGAGGCTTAACCCTTCCTTCCTTCTGAAGGTGTCATCCACTGTCAATCTCCATCAATCTGTTGAGCTACCAGTGATCTTTCCAAACTTTTCCAATAAAGCAGAGTTCAGGTTTCATCAGTTGGATGTGCACAGACAACTGAGATTTTATTTGCATAGGACTAAGCATGTTAGGAAATCTGATCAACTGTTTGTGTCCTTTTCAGAAAACAGGGCAGGTTGTCCTATTTCCAAGTGCACAATTTCTAAATGGATCAAAGATTGTATTTCATTCATCTACTCATCAGCAGGCAGAACTTTACCCTTTCCCGTCAAGGCTCATTCCACCAGGGCTATGTCTACATCAATAGCTTTCCATGCTAGCCTTTCTTTGGATGATATTTGTGCTGCGGCCACTTGGGCCTCTCCCAACACTTTTATTACTCATTACAAGCTGGACGTGGCTTCCTTTGGTTCTGTGGTTCTCAGGAGTATCCTACTATGAGCCTCCCGGGATAGAGGTGCTGGGGACGCTGTCCCGTGAGTAAGGAATGTAGGCGAGATAGGACCACATAACATCAGTTAGTTATGTACTCACCTTAACAATCGATGTATGTCATCCATCTCACCTACATTCCTATGTACCCTCCCACCTGCCCCCTTCCTAGAGGATTTGGAGGAATATTAGCTCTGTGGACCCTTCAAGGTCAGTGATTTTTTTTCCCTTATCTGCTGGAATTTCTTCCAGTGTTGATTGAGTATGGGTTATGATTGGTATAATTGCAAACAAGATCTGGGGCTAGGGCGAGGTGCATCTTGGGATACCGGGTTAGCCCAGCCAATTAACTTCGTGCTAGAGAAATTTGGCCTAGTCGGAGCCGATTCTCGGCTCCGAACCCGTGAGTAAGGAATGTAGACGAGATGGAACACATACATCGATCGTTATGGTGAGTACATAACTAACTGTTTCTCCAGCTCCTAGGGATTCGCAGAGTGAGTGGCAGGCCTTTACACAGGGTTTGTTTAATGCTTTAATGGCATTGAAACCTCCTTGGGGAGTTTCTGTTCCAACTCTCCCTTGGTCCTCTTCTCCCTTTAAAAGGCCCAAAGATCAGGCTTCCTGGGAGTAGGAGTCTGATTCTGATGAGTAATCTCTTGCTTACTCTTCCCAGATTCCTTCTGCTTTGGACTATGGGTCAGAGGAAGAGAAATCTAATAGTCCTAATGTTCCTTTTAGAGACCCACTGTCTAGGATGATGGAATTTTTTAAATGGGATTGTGCTCAGATCTCTGATAGCCATAAAGAGGTACTATGAGTTGCTGCAGATGGAATCTCCAAAACCTTCCGCTATTCCTCCTGTTTTGGCTGCTTTGGTAGATGCTTTTTCCAATGCCTCTAAAGCTCCTGGTTCTCTGTCCCCTGCTCCCAAAAAGCCTGATAGTTTTTATACAGTGCCTGAGGACTGTAACTTTTGTATAAATGTCCTGCTGCTGGAACCCTCAGTAGTGACTGCCTCTGACAGGCCCTATCAATTAGGGAACAATACAAAGTGCAATGTGCCGGTAGTTAACTCACCAAAAACAAAAGCATGTACCAAGTGGAGGTTCGGCTGACAAATCCTTCTATTAAAGAACGCAAATTAAGTGCTTTTGTCCCTCTCACCAGGGGACTTCATCAGAATAAAGTCTACAAGTTCTCACAAGTTTAAATTCCACAAATGATCTTGTCATTGGTACATAAAAAAACAATGAATAAAAGTTATGGTGGCCAGGTGTTTTCAATCTGTAAAATTTTCATCAAATGCCTCACTATTAGAGTGTTCACAGCAAAGTATTCGAGAACGGTGTATATACCCATGTGTAAGAATAAACTGCGAGATTGAAAAACTTCACATAAAGAAGTTATGTTCTTACCATAACGTTCCATGTGAGTTGTTCATCTCGCCTTTATTCTAACATTCCCACCCACCATCCCCCTCCAGGATCTTGAATAGGTAGACTTGGGGGTCTGGTAGTCTTTTGGGATTCTTACTCTGGCTAGAGTACTTCTTAGTTATCTTTTATTGTTCAGCAAACTAGATCTGGGATAGGATAGCGAGCATCATGGTATAGGAGCCTGGCCTCGAGCTATTCTGAGATCTTTAGCTAGTAAAGCGGCCGACTCAGAGTCGATGGCTCGGCTCCGAACTCACATGCAGGAATAAAGGTGAGATGAACAACTCACATGGAACGTTATGGCAAGAACATAACTTTGTCTCTGCTGTGCCTAAATTTTAGAGAAACTACACCAACAAGCCAGCCTTTGTTCACAGGCAATCTCATCCTCCTACTAAGGGCAAAGAGAGTGGAAAGAGGGCTCCTTCTGCTAAGGTTACTCAGACTTTAGGGAATCAGAAGTCTTCTTTTCCTAATAAACCAGGTGCTGTATGACTGTCAGTCTCTTCCCAGCTGCATTCCTCTTTCTTTTTGCCTTTCTCTTCCTGTTTGGGTTCAGATTACTCAGGATTCTTGGGTTCTTTCCATTATTCGTCAGAGGTATTTTATAGTTTGGAAATCCCATCTCCCTTTTATGGGCATTCCTCAACCCCCTCGGGAGCAACTTCCTTTTTTCCCCAGAGGTTCTTTGAGACTTTTTGACTTGGGGTACTATTCAAGAGGTACCTGTGTTCCAAAAGGGGGGGATTATTCCAGAATGTTTCCACTGCCCAGAAAAGGATACTTAGAGGCCAATTCTAGACCTTTCATCTCAACATGTTTCTGAAGATGCCCGCTTTTTGGATGTTGTCCCTTCAGACTCTGTTTCTTCTTCTGCTCAGGCCTATATGGTGTCTCTGGATCTCAAGGATGCTTATAGGAAGCTTATTTCCGATCCATCCTGTTTTCAGAAAGTTTTTACATTTCTCTGCTTCCTGGCATTTTCAGTTCTCTGCTTTGCCCTTTGGCCTTTCTGCTGCCAAAGGGTATTCACCAAATGCCTCATTCATGTGATTTCTTTTTTCAGGCTGTAGGGGGTCCCGATATTTCCTTACTTGACGACCTACTTAGTCAGGCATCCTCTCCAGAGAGCCTTTTGTAAAATTTTCATTTTAACATTTTCCTTCTTCAGAGCCTGTGGTTCACAATAAACCTCAAAAAGTCTTCTCCATTTTCTCAGGATCATGTCTTTCTGGGTTGCAGAATTCAGATGGTGACTATGCTGGCATTCCTGCCTCCTCCAAAGGCTTTAACTCTCATCTCCTCCTGTCAAACTCTTCTTCCTCTGTCCTCCGTTACAGCCAGGGAGTTTCTGAGAGCTTTAGATTTCATGGCATCCACCATTCCTATGCTCCTTCTGGCCAAACTCCACATGAGAAAGTTTCAGTGGTTTCTGAAGTCAGTTTGGCTTCAGCATGCACATCCTCTGGACTTTGTAGTTCCTCGTCTTTTTCTTGAGAAGGAACTTCACTGGTGGATCCAGCAATTGTCTCTAAATCCAGTGCTTCATTTACATCCCCTCAAGAACTATACACAGACTTTTCAGATGTGGGATGGTAGCTGCTTTTGGCTCCCTGAAGGTACAGGGGGTGTGGTCGCCTCTTCAGCAGCAGAAGCACATCAGTATCAAAGAAATTCATGCTCTTCTGCTGGCTCTTCAGACTTTTCATCCTCTCCAGGGCCTCTCAAGGTATTCACAGACAATACCACAGTGATGTGATAAACAGGGATGAACAAGTTCTTTGCCATTTGCCACTTCTGGTTTGGAATCTTGCTGTCCAGTATCAAGTGACTTTTCAAACAGTATAAATTCCTTCAGGTCAAAACATTGTGGCAGACACTCTGAGCAGGTTCTTAACTCAATCCCATGAATGGATGCTTCACAGGGATGTTTCTGTGGACATTGTCCACCATTGGGGTACTCCTCAAGTAGATCTATTTGCCTTCCCACTGAACAGGCAACTTCCTCTATTTTGTGCCAGAGTTCCAGGTCCTCTGGTGTGGAAGGTGGATGCCCTGTGTTTTTCTTGGAGTGGGATGTTGCTTTATGCATTCCTCCATTTCCTCTCATTCCAAATGTATTGTTCAGAATTCAAGAGGATGCTTCAAAATCCCTGTTATGGACTCCGTTTTGGCCGCAGCAGCATTGGTTCCCTGTTCTACATTTAACTAAGGGCAATCATCACAAGTTGCCTCATGTGATGGATCTACTCATACAGAGCAAGGGATCTCTCGTCCATCTACACCTGTCCACTCTTCAATGTGCACTGTGGGTGATAGGATTTTGATTCCAGATAGACACCTTTTTTTCCGAGGACGTGCTGAGAGTCCTGCAGGAGGCCAGGAAGCCCACTACAAGGAAATTCTATTTATCCAAATGGAAGAGGTTTTCTGTTTTGTGTCTCTCTTGTAACCTGCACCCACTTAGTGTGGCTGTTCCTCTGGTTTTCTCTTATTTGGGTGAGTTGCTCAATGCTGGTTGGTCTGTTATTTCATTAAGGCCCACTTATCAGCTATCTCCACTTGTGTATGCCTTTATATTCTAGATTTGAGGCTAAACAGTTTCTTAAAGGCATTCTTCATACGAGATCTCCCAAGAAGTCTGTTCTCTTCAGTGAGATCTTAATTTTGTTTTGGAGAAGTTGACTAAGGCTCCTTTTGAGAATGCTGCTTCACTTCCTTGCAACATTGTTCTTGGAAGACTGTTCTTTTGTTGCCACTTCTGCCAGATGGGTGTCTGAGCTTCAAACCCTTGTGGCTTGTCCTCCTGAATTGATAGAAACAGGACAGGGTGTCCTTGTGTACTAATCCTTATTTTATGTCTAAGGTGGTTAATGAGTTGTCATTTAATCAGTCTATTCATCTGCTTACTTTTCCCCTTTCCACAATCTGCCAGTGAGAAGAGGGTGCTGCACATTTTGGATATACACAGACTAAAATTTTATTTGGATAAGATGAATGCTATTGAAAAATCTAATCAGTTGCTTGTTTCTTTTTGTCCTAGGATTAGGATTAGGATTAGTAGGATTAGCTGTATCCAAGCAAACTATTTCTTGGACTTTAAAGGCTATTTGATGTCCTTCAAGGATGCATCTGCAGTCCTAACATATGGGTTGTCCTGCCTCAGGCAGCCCTTCGGTCGGCCGGATTCCAAAGTCTGGGTCTGGCCTCGGCTGATGTCGCACTTCACCCGACGTCATAGCTGCTGTTTATTGGGTATAAAGGCATCAGCCAACGCCATTTTCCTCAGTCTTTCTTGCCGTGCGGTGCCCGAAGCAGAAGCTGTTCGCAAGTGCCGGTCGGTCAGATCCAGAGATTTCTACTACCGAAGACTTCTAAAAAGCTAAGTACCCCGTTGGGGACTCTTTCTTGCCTCAGCCGATGTCAGAAAAAGTAAATAATTGTTTAAATTGTGGGAAACAAATACCTCATAAGGATTTCCACTCTTACTGCCTTCCTTGCTTAGGCCCAGACCACGACGTATCAGCTTGTCTAGCCTGTGCTTCCTTCAACTGACGGACACTTAGACGTCGGTCGGAGTTTGCAGAGGAGTTTTTTGGTCCCGCTTTTGCATACAAAATGCCATCGGAGACTCCGACTACTCAATTAGCTAAAAAACGCAAGGAAAAGGACCGACACTCACGGCCTGCGGTTTCGGCTGAAACCTCGGTTAGGCCAACCGCGAGTGTCTCGGTTTCGGCTGAAACCGATCCCCCGGTTTTTCCTTCGGCCGAAAGCATGCCTCCGATAGCCGAGGCCTCACAGAGCATGGCTGAATCTGCTACTGAATTTACTGCTACAGAAGCAGGCACCCAGGATTTGTCAGACACTATTCCTTTAGACATTTCTACCCCTGCACGTGGGGCTGCTAGACCCCCTGCTTCTATGTCTATCAAGGCTTTTGCCAGGGCTAAAGCAGCTAAATCTTCTAAGGCCTTACCTGCTAAAACTCCTACACATTGGCCTAGCTCTAGTTCCCAAATGCTCAGCCTGGCTGAGGATCTCATTTCTTTGATCAGGGGATCCCAACCTCACCCAGACAGGGCCTCTCAGCCCCCTCCAGACAAGAGGCCTAGGACTGAACCCCCGGAACCTGTCTCTACAGATTACTCCTCGGATGACTCAGACATTTCAGACCCTCACGAAGGCCCATATTCTCCTTATGAGGATTCTGATGCAGAAGACTCCATTCCTTCTGCTTCTCCTCCTGAGGAATTTTCCTTTGGGGAAACTTTGCATGCTATGAGGGAACACTTCCAATGGCAGGGCCAGGATTTTTCAGATTCAAGGAAAAGGCTTAGGACCTTTTTACACTTACCACAGCATAGGCCTTTAGCCATTCCGCCAGTACTAGCAGTTGTTGATGATGCATATAATGATGTCTGTACTGCCCCTGATTCCCTTCCTCCGGCCCCTGCCAAACCAGACAGATATTACAGGGTCCCGGACACACATTACCATTTGTATAAGGCTCCTGTTGCAGACCCTGAAACCATTTCACAGGGCCCTAAAGGTGTGGCAGCTGCCTCTGCCAAAAACCCTCTTCCCTCTGAAAGGGAATCTAGAGCATTAGAGAGATGGGGTAAAAAGGTTTATACTTCTGCTACTCTTTCGGCCAGGGCCTTGAACTGTCAATTTCACATGATTCAGTACCAGGAATTTTTGTTAGACCAGATAAACAAAAAACTGTCTTCTCCTGAACCTTTAGATTGCAAGTCCCTTCAGGATTTGGTACATAACTCTCAGCAGGTCAGTAACCATTCCTTAAAATGTGGCTATCATGCACTGAAGGCTTCCTTTAGATCAGCTATGACTGGAACAGTGATTCGAAGGCATGCCTGGTTAAAAGAACAATCCTTACCAGACCATGTTAAGTCAAAACTTCTAGATGCTCCCATGGAGAAACAAAGTTTGTTTGGCTCCCCTGCACAGGAGGTCCTAAAGAAGGTGGAAGAAAAAGCAAAATCTGTCCAAACAGTCAAACCTATGGAACAAGGCCAAGGATTTTACTCCAGGCTTTTCCTTGTACCAAGAAAAGAAAATCAATGGAGACCTATTCTAGACTTGTCCGCACTGAACACATACCTCATTGTTCCAAAATTCAAAATGCTGACCCTCCAGCAGCTTCTTCCCATGCTGGGCAAGGAGTCTTGGCTGGTGACTCTAGATCTCAAGGAGGCATACCTGCACGTCCCTATACGACCAGATTGCAGAAGATACCTCAGATTTCTTGCAGGATCAGAGCATTATCAATTCTCAGCATTGCCTTTTGGCTTATCTACTGCGCCCAGAGTATTCACGAAATGCCTGGCATCAGTAATTGCTCATTGCAGGCTTCAGGGAATTCAGATTTACCCATACCTGGATGACTGCCTAATACAAGCGGACAACAAGGCAAAATTAACAAAAGATTTGGAAAATGTCATACAACTGTTGCAAGCCTTGGGATACACAGTCAACATGCAAAAGTCAAGACTAGTACCATCCCAAAGGATAACATTCTTGGGTGCAGAACTGGATACATCAACTCAGATGGCTTTTCTCACAGAAGAAAAACAAAAGCAACTACCAGCCTACTTCATGACATTAACAACACAAACTCTGCTTACTGCAAGGAAAGTCCTGCAAGCCCTGGGCTACATGGCATCATGCATAATATTGGTTCCACATGCCAGGCTACATATGAGAAAGCTACAATGGTATCTAAGGAATGTATGGTCTCAACACAAGCACAGTCTAGAAGCCCAGATTCCAATAATTCCATGCCTGAAGCAAGAATTCCTGTGGTGGGCTCAGGCCTGTCAGTGGAACAGAGGCTTGACTTTCCACAAACCTCATCCAAGTCAGACCATCACCACGGACGCCTCAGACCTAGGATGGGGGGCACACATGGTGGACAAGTGTATTCAAGGCCTATGGACTCAAGACCAGCTGAATCTACACATAAATCTAAAGGAGATGCTGGCAGTGAAAAATGCGATCCAGGCATTCAGACCACTCCTTCAACGGGGTCATCTGCTGATAAGGACCGACAATACCACAGTCATGTGGTATATCAACAAACAGGGAGGTACACATTCATATCCTCTATGCCGGATGGCAAAGGACCTGTGGAATGTGGCCCTGAATCTCAACATTCAACTTCAGGCCAGATTTGCACCAGGAAAAGAAAATTCTCTAGCAGACACTTTAAGCAGAACTACCACGGATGCTCACGAATGGATGCTGCATCCAGATATCTTCAAAGCCATAACAAAGAAATGGGGACTACCAGACATAGACCTGTTCGCCTCCCCACACAACCACCAATTGAAGAAATTCTGCACAAGAGCATACCATCCACTTGCTTGGAGGGTGGACTCCCTTTCCTTCAGCTGGAAAAACCTGACAGCATATGCATTTCCACCTCTTCCCTTGATGTACAAAGTTCTACTGAAGATCAGAGAGGATCAGCCAAGGGTAATCCTGATAGCTCCAGACTGGCCGAGGCAACATTGGTACCCGCTACTGAGAAGCATGTCTCGGACACACGCATGGCCTCTACCTCTATGTCCCTTACTTCTAACACAGGACAATTACAAGATCCTACATCCAAACTTGAAAACACTGCAGCTAGCTGCTTGGAATATTGCATAAAACAAAATAACCCAGGTTTATCACAGAGGGTTAAGGACATTATCCTGGAGGCACGCAGACCTTCCACAAGGAAGACTTATTCAGCCATGTGGAAAAGATACCTCATTTGGAGTGCAGCAAAGGGAGAAAATGTCTCATTGGCAAACATAGCACACATCCTGGAATATTTAGCAGAACTGTTCCACAACGGCCTGTCTTACTCATCCATTAAGATTCATGCATCAGCAATTTCAGCAGAATACAACATGGATCCTCCTGTCTTCTCTCATCCTCTACTCAGGCAGTTCTTGAGAGGAATCAAAATGTAAAACCTCCAAGGAAGCCACCTTTACCTACATGGGATCTCAACTTTGTGCTGGAAAAGTTAACACTTCCTCCTTTTGAACCAGCAGCAACAGCAGAATTACAGTTCTTGTCTTGGAAAACTGCTTTCCTGCTAGCAATCACTTCAGCAAGAAGGGTATCTGAGTTACAGGCATTAATGGCAGTACAACCCTTCCTTATCTTCCATCAGGACAGAGTCTCTCTGAGAACTAACCCTACCTTTATGCCAAAAGTGGTCTCCAGAGTATCATTGAACCAAGCGATTCATTTACCTACATTCTTCCCCAACCCACAGAACAGGGGGGAAAGACTTCTATATAGGATGTGCACAGACAGTTACGCTACTGTCTGGACTGAACTAAGACTAGCAGAAAAACTGACCAGCTTCTGGTAGCATATGCAACAGGAATGCAAGGAAAAGCAATTTCAAAACAGACAATCTCAAAATGGATAGGAAATTGCATTCGATTTTGCTACTCCTTTCATGGAAAGACAACTCCTGCAAATATCAGACCTCATTCCACAAGAGCTACAGCCACCACTACAGCTTTCCTACGAGGAGTGGCTACCAAAGACATTTTAGAAGCTGCTACTTGGAGCTCCGTGCATACATTTGCCAAGCATTATAATCTTCCCTTATATTCTAGATCCCGAGCAGGTTTTGCAACTGCTGTTTTGCAAGGGATCTTAACTACACCATCTTTATCTTAGTGCCTCCTCCCCCAGTTTGGCTATGGTATTCTACCCATATGTTAGGACTGCAGATGCATCCTTGAAGGACATAGTACAGTTTTGTACCTACCATAAATGTAGATGTCCGATAGGTATGCATCTGCAGTCAGGATTACCCTCCCTCCTTCCCCTCTGTGGTATTCCTAGGGTATTTACCCCTCTTTTAGCTAGCTGGGGGAATCTATTATGGTGTATTTGTTTGTATATATGTATATATATATATATATATATATATATATATATATATATATATATATATATATTCTTATATTGTTTGCTCTCTACTGTTTGGAATTATTTGCATTTATCCAAATTTAGCCTTACCAGAGGGCACCTGGCATCTGGGGCAAGAAACACTGAGGAAAATGGCGTCGGCTGATGCCTTTATACCCAATAAACAGCAGCTATGACGTCGGGTGAAGTGCGACATCAGCCGAGGCCAGACCCAGACTTTGGAATCCGGCCGACCGAAGGGCTGCCTGAGGCAGGACAACCCATATGTTAGGACTGCAGATGCATACCTATCGGACATCTACATTTATGGTAGGTACAAAACTGTACTTTTTTATTATACTTTTCATGGTAAAAGCCTTCCTTCTTCTGTAAAGCCTCATTCTACTAGAGCTGTTGCTTCTTCTGGTGCTTTTTTTCAAGAAGTTGGATACTAATTTTGTTCTTGAAGTAGCTACCTGTGCATACTTTTACCAACTACTACAAGTTGGATGGTATCTCCAGAGCTAGAGCTGGTTTTGCTAGGGCCGTTCTTCATGGCTTCTTAGATGGCTCTTCTGCTCCTTCCAAGTTTCTACTCAAGCTTTGGCGCACTCCCATAGGTAAAGAATACTGCAACCAGTAAATAGAAGGACATAGTACATTTGTGTAAAATCTTACCATAACAATAGATGAAATTTCCTTCACTGCTGCAGTATTCACTCCCTCCCTCCTTCCCCTTTTTCTTCCTGGATGTACTGGTTACCTCCTGGGTCTACTTAGTCTGGTGTTCCCACTGTGGTAATCTGTTCTGAGAGTGGTACATCTGGATTTAAGCTTTATGCCCTACACTATGCGGGGAGCTTACTTGTGACATTCGAAATACCTTAAAGCAACAGTAGACTTTGGTATACTGGCTGGACGTCTGGCTACCCACTGTAGGTTAAGAATACTGCAATATTGAAGGAAAGGACATCTCCTGTTATGGTAACATTTTACACAACTGTACTTTCATAAGCTGACAAATCAACATGGAGTGAGTTGGCAAGTTTACTTCAATAGTCTCTAGGCCACAGTAATGGAAGTTTTAAGACTGCTGTCCCAAGACAGGTAATCTTCAGCAAGCATCCTAAAGTTTAGTTTTAATGGCTACTTCTATCTAAATGGTTGTCTCATGCCAGGTTCATTATGAAGATTCTGCAGTGATCACTTCAGATCCAGTGGGATCAAGCTTATCAGTCAGTGCATCACATGGTCACTTCGAAGGCAGTCAAGAAAAGCTTAAAATGGCAGACTGATCCTAAGAATTTGACAACCAAATCTCCCTTTATCAAATAATTCCCAAGGCAACAGTAACTGTGAACTCATCTTCCCTTGAATAGAAGGCACTGCATAAACAAGACTGTACAAGGTTCATGAACTACAGAAGAGGTTTCCTTGCACATGAGATGGGACTGTGTGGAAGTTCTCAAGAACAATATATTTTCTCATCTATCCAGAATGCCTCACCTGCTTGGTTTCTCCAGTTCCCATGATGGCCAGGAGCCCTCACTCCCCCCTCCCCCCATAGATGGTTGGCTTCATTATGTCATCTCAAAATAATTCCACCTAAAAGATTTACAAGGGTAAATAGGAAAAGGTTTGGTTTGTTGGCCCAAAATAGTCATCCCTCCAAAGTGTGCACCATTAGAGACTGTTTTAAGTTTCCTGACTGAATTATACAACAAAGAGGCTAGCTTTTCTTCTGCTGGTTCATTTGGCAGCCACCTTGTCTTTTCATGAAGGATTCAAATCATTGGTTGCCTGCACATAGATCTTGTAAAGCCTTCCTTAAAGATATTTTTCATTCAAAGCTTCCCTTAACTATAGATCAGCACCACCTTTGGGACCTAAATTTTGCATTGGAATCCTTAACAGGGCTTGTCTTTGAACCAGCCAGCTCTGTATATTAAATTCCTTTCTTGGAAGATAGCTTTTGTGGTAGCTAATACTTTAAAGTATGGTGGGTTTTGGCACTTCAGACCTTGTCTTTCTAATTTTCATATATTTTCCATCTGGACAGTGTGCCTCTTAGAACCAAACCATCCTTTGTACCTAAAGTGGTATCACAGACTAAACTATATTCATCTATATTTTTTTAGAAGTACACACATAAAGGGGTATAAATGTTATATTGCCTAGATGTTCACAGGCAACTATGATTTTTCTTGGGTCATACTAACTCCTCTACAAAGGATGAGTAATTTTTCTAGTTTTTCTGCCAGTTATACTGGGTTATAATTTCAAAATTACATGGATTACTGACTTTATCTCATTATACTGACAAGACAGGGATTGAGTTGCCTGTTCCTCCAGAGGCACATTCCGTTAGGGCTGAACCCATGATCTGATGATGCCTTCATTTGTTGTTCAACCTGTGGGTTTCAGATCTGGAGATTAGAACCAACTTGGCTGCATACCAAAGATCCGAGGTCTGAGCTCCTTCCCTACCCATAATGCTCCTCTCCTCCAAGTCCCCTAGATCTCATTTGCCGTACTTTGACTAGTATCGGGAATCTAATCGTCTGAACTCCTAGGGGTTTTTCTCCGAGTTTCGACTTTTTTTTTTTTCCAGTGTCTTCCCTTCTTCCTGTAATAGCTCTTTCTCATAGGTTCATAGGTAGGTACTAGGCTATTGGCCCTAGGACCTATACAAGCCTAGCCAAAAAGGTACCCTGGCTTTCGCCACCCAAGAAAATTATTTTCCTGCGCCCCTGTCAAGCAGAACCACAGAAGTAATCCCTGGGGTGAATTTCCTATTACCCATCCAATCAAGATTTTTCTTGAAGAGTGCTAATGAGGAGCTCTGTTTGACAGTCTGTTCCAGAGTATGGGAAGTCTCTGGGACAGAAATCTATCCCTCCAGCATGTTCTGTTTATTGTGGTGACAAGATTTAGGTCCCTAGAGCGTGTAGCTTGGAGGGATTGGGATTTCTTTAAATGGAGCATGTCCAACAGCTCTGGGTTTGACATAGCTTTGTATGTTAGGCAGAGATCGCCTCTGAGTAGGCGATATGCGACAGAGTAAAGCTGGACTTTTTTGAGACGGTCTGCGTAAGGCATCTGTTTGAGGCCAGTAATCCTCTTTGTGAGGTATTTTTGTGGCCTTTCCAGTTGTAGATGTCTTGTGAGGTACATACCAAAAGGGGCGTTGTACTCTGTAATGGGTCTCATGAGTGATGAGTAGAGGGGAACAATGACCTCTTTTTTTCTGGATGAGAAACCTTTTGTGGTGAGGTGTGCCACATAGAAGGATTTCCTGACCACTGCGGCGATGTGATTATCAAAGTAGAGATTACTGTCCACCTGTGTCCCAAGGTCTCTTATCATACTTTCGGTGTTAAGTAGACTACCGCCTATGTGGTAGTTTTTACCAAAGGGGATGACAATGCACTTTTTGGCATTGAGCTTGAGACCATGGTTTTGACACCAGGCATCTGTTTGAGTGAGGCTATTTTTTAGGATGTCCACATCATTAGGAGTTTCGATTATGGCTCCTAGTTTGCAGTCATCTGCGAATTTAGTTAGCCAAACACCTTCTGTGTTAACCTGTACTTCAGAAAAGTAGATACCAAACAGGAGAGGACCCAGGACTGAACCCTGTGGTACTCCACTTGTCACTGGTCTGAATTCTGATTTGGAGTCTGCTACTTTCACAGTGTGGGTTCTGTCAGTAAGCCAGTTGGCAACTCATCTTGTGACATATAGGGATTTATACCTAGTTTAGTGAGTTTATCTATAATTCCAGAGTGGGGGATGGTGTTGAATGCCTTGGCGAGATCTAGATAGGCTGTGTGAACCACCTTACCCACAACTATGGCTTTGGTGACTACTTCAAAGAAGTCTATCAGGAGTAGGAGACATGATCTGCCTTTTTCAAACCCGAACTGTGTGGGGTCCAGAGTTTGGAGATCTCCAATGTCTTTGAGTGCCATGATGGTACGTTCCATGGCCTTGCAGACCAGGCTCGTCAAGCTAATTGGGCGGTAGTTCCCGGGATCTGTTGTGGCCCCCCCCCCCTTTGTGGAGTGGGATAACTGTCGCAGTGCGCCATTCAATGGACACAAAGCCTGAGGTGAGGCTATGATTGAACATGGTACTTGGGTGGGGTGTCAGTTCATTCTGTAGTTCGTGTAGAATGCAGCCTGGGATGTTGTCAGGTCCCATGGATGCTGTGTTCTTGGCTTTGGAGAGTGAGGTTTTTAACTGTGCAGCCGTGATTCAGGAACTTTGCATTCTTCCAGTATAAAGATGGGCCCTTTAGGGGTTGAAGGGGTAAAGTTAGCACTGAACCTATCTGCCAGGATGTTGGCAGTATCAGTTGGTTCTGTATATTTAGTGTCATTGTGCTGTAACTCAGAGCAGATCTGAGTGTTGCCATTGAGATTCTTGACATAGCTATAGAATGTACAACATAAACTTCAGACTCTCCATGTTTTTAAATAAAATTAAAACGATTTATTTGAGAAAAGAGGTGAGCGCTTTCGCGTATCTCCAGATACGCTTCTTCAGACAATATACAGCTTAATGAAGCTAGAGTGTATATAGCAAAAAGTAATTCAATTATTCAATCAATTAACTAATTCAATTATGCAATTATGCATTTAAATTCATTAAAATTTTTAAAGCAATACAAAAGCACAATGTAAGAAATGCATTTTAGTTTACCATGACACTATTTAAAGCTTGCTTTAAAATATGCTGGACTGACAAACCATTCAGAGTTCATATTCAGTTATAAATTAGTTTAAAAAAGATTTTTAAACAAATATAAAACTTTTTAAATAAATACATGATATGCTAAAAGTTATATACTGCATTCTAAAGATAACCAAGTTCTATTTAGTGTCTGTAGAGCAAGATATAAGCAATACATTTATCTAATATCATTATAGTATAATTACTGTATAGCTTATTATAATGGCTAATAATAGCAATGTAATGTACAAATAAAAATATATCAAAATGTATCATAAATAAATTAATGAAATTATCTATTGCAATTTTATAATAAATACAATGAATATCTAAAATCAAGTTCTGTCTTTAAATCATATTTATAAATATAGCAATAAATATGATAAACTTTTTAAAAACCTGAGTTATAGTAAACATTAAATGCAATAATTCAGAACGTTATTTATGAATTCATGAATCTTAGAAATATGTATCAAAAAGAACATTATAATATTATAATAATTTCATCAATAACTTATAAATAAGCATGAACAGTAAATATTAGATAAATAAGCAAAATCAAAGCTCATGTGTGAGGATACTATTTCTTGCAACATATTGAAAGCCAAACACAATTAATATTATAGGAGATGCTGAACATCAACATAGCTATCTACGTGTATTTAGAAAGGACCTTATTGTAACATAATTATTTAGGCCCGGAGAATAATGACCTTTAAGCCTAAAAATCCATTTCAATTCATTCAATTCTATCAAATTTATATAATCACCACCTCTGCCGTTCTGTTCCACTGTTTGTAATACTCTAAATACAAAAGAGTGTGATGGATTGGATATAATATGCTTCGCAAGGGCATTTAATTCATTTTTGTTTTTGATATCATACTGGTGATTATAAATTCTACTTTTCAGTTTCCTTTTAGTGAGGCCTACATAAAACGCTGGACAACATTCACAGGTAGCTAAGTATATTAGGCCTGAAGTTTCACAAGTGGCTCTAAATCTTGGTTTGAATACATAAGGAAATTCAGGATGTACAAAATCTTGTGACTTAGTAATGTATTTGCAATAATTGCAATGTTGACAAGGATAAGTCCCTAGAGGATGCCTTAGCATTAATTGAGCTTTACTACTTAAATCAGATCTATCACACAATATAGACTTCAAATTTGTATTGTTCCTATATGTTATGTGTGGATTTTTACCCACTAGTTTTAATGTAAATTCATCTGTCAGTAGAACCTTCCAATTGTTAGATAATATTTTCTTAATATTCTGAAAATCATTAGAATAGGTAGTTACAAAAGTTACCCTCTCATAATTGCAATCAGCATCTTTTCTAAAGAAGGGTATAAGGGAATTCTTATGCTTTGAACCAGTGGCCATTAAGTTATCTTTATATAAAGTGTTGTTCATAACATTCATTACTAAATTATAATCATAGCCCCTGTCTAAAAACATATTCATCATATTATTTGCCTCTCTTAATAAGTCATGTTTGTCAGCACAAATTCTATTCAATCTACTGAATTGGCTTTTTAAAATCCCTTTAAAAATATGACGCGGGTGCATACTATCATACTTCAAAATTGTGTTTCTCCAACACCTTTTCTTGTATAGTGTTGATATTAATCTCCCATTTCTAATGTTTAGAGTAACATCTAAGAAGTTTACTGATATATGTGATGTTTCAACAGTAAATTTAAGAACATTAGCTGTGGTTTCCAGATGTTCTTTAAATAGAATAAATTCTTCAACAGAGCCATCCCATACAATTAAAATATCGTCAACAAAACGTCTATATACTAAAACCTTGGTGAATGAAGTGTGCTGAAAAACATGATTTTTTTCCCAATGATGTATAAATAAATTGGCATATGTGTTTGCACAGGGGGTGCCCATAGCCACACCAGATGTCTGTAGGTATAGGTTCCCCCTGAATGCAAACACATTGTTGCCAAGAACCAAATCTAGTAAGTGGCAGATCAAAATTGACTTGTTTCTATCTATAGTGGGAACATATTGCAGTAGTTCTCTCACTGCTTGAATCCCATCATCATTGGGAATCGAAGTGAAAAGGCTTTGCACATCCATTGTAATAAGGAGATGTTTATCTTTTATGAAGGTAAAATCAAGTGAGTGCAAATAATCCAGAAGTTGGTATGTATCTTTAAGAATTGTAGGAATAGCATCAACCATAGGCCTTAAGGTATTCTCTAAATATATGGATATGTTTTCAGTAATCCATTTGGCTCCAGATACAATTGGGCGCATAGGTGGTGGCGTAACTCCCTTATGCATCTTTGGTAGCCCTTTAATAATAGGGACTACAGGTGTATCATTAGAAAAAAATTCATACAGACTACTGGTAATCTGATAACACATGTGCAAATCATAAAGGTCATCATTAATAGTTTTAATTATTTTATCTAATTTGTCTTGACTGATTAATGAATATGTAGTGTCATCATTTAGCATTTCTTTCATTAAAGCATCATATTCAACTGTATCAAACAATGCTATACCCCCCCCCCTTTATCTACTGGTCTAAAAGTTAAAGAAGAATCATTACTAAGATTATGTAATGAAATCATACTATCATTTGACATATTAAAAAATGCACATTTCTTTTTCTTACTATAAAAGTAATGATAAAATTCTGATTCACAGAGCTTAACAAATGAATCAACATGATATGGCATCGGTGGCACAAAATAACTTTTCTTTTTGTGAAGAAAAGAATTTGCTACATTACTATTTACTAATTTGGAGTCCTTTGAAAAATGCAGTTTCAGTGTTACAGAACGAGCAAACAAACGTAAGTCAATCAGGACATCCGACAATTTGCTCCCTTGCGAGGGAACAAAAGACAAGCCATTATTTAGTAAATCAATGTCATTGGTATTTAATTCATACCTGGACATGTTAAAATAAAGCGGTGCTATTGTTTCTGTCTTCTTCGTTGATACGTGCTTGCTTCGCCCGAATATTTCCGTTTTCTGGTTTCCCAGCTGTTCTTTCTTTCTCGCGTAAACGACTGTTTTCTGATGGGTAAGGGTAAAAAAGCTGCATTATCTTGTGGCTGACGTTTATTAATAGCTCCAGCAGTCTGTTGTAAGGATTTAGCAGCTTTATTTGCCTCTTGATTTGGAAGCGGAGTGGAAATTAATGTAGTACTGGCAATTGTAGCAAATGTCTCTGGAGGCGTGGTAAAAGTTTCTAGTGAAGCGTCATTTTGAACGGCTGATGATGAATGTGCCGTTGAGCCAGTAGGAACTGGCGCTATAAGAGTGTGATCTAACGGCGCTAAACTTTGAGTGTAGTTTTCTCTTGGTTGATGAATATCAGACCTCCTGGGCCAAAGACCCCACCTGTTGAGAAGTCTCTGAAATCACGCTGGAGTTTCTTAAGTTTGGTTTGTTGAAGTTTCATTGCATAAGCATTTACTTGACAATATACACTCTCTAACTTTCTAAGGCAAAAATCTTCTGAAAAATTGTCCCACAATTCATTATTAGCACTATTAACTTTGAACAATAGTTCTTTCTCAAGCGGGTTAAAGTAATCGATCAATAGCTGCATGTATTTATAACTGGCTTCTATGTTTATATCTTGCCACTTTTTTAGTAGTATCGGATGGGTATCTCCATATGATGGCATACAGAGAATACGAATTCCACGTGGTATAAGTTTATAGTGTAGGCACGCTTCCAAATGTTTACATTGCCATATCATTCGTTGTAATTTGTACAAATCATTCTCCAGTGTTTTTACTTTAGAATTGAAATGTTCTAAGTTATCAATTTTAACTTCAGTAGAATTCGGAGCTGGAATATTCAAGTCCAGAGCCAATAAAGGATTCAACTTACAAGTAGTAATAGCAGTCCATTGTTGTTCGTTGGACAGTTTCCTCGGTTCTGGATTGTAATCCAGTTCAACATATGAATTCGCCATAACGTGTGCTGTAGAGATCCCAAAAAAGCCAAGCAAAGCAGCAACAGCTATATATAAAAAAACAGACGAATCTCGACAGCTAAAGAGTCTTTGGTTAAATAGAACAATAGCAAATGTACAACATAAACTTCAGACTCTCCACGTTTTTAAATAAAATTAAAACGATTTATTTGAGAAAAGAGGTGAGCGCTTTCGCGTATCTCCAGATACGCTTCTTCAGACAATATACAGCTTAATGAAGCTAGAGTTTATATAGCAAAAAGTAATTCAATTATTCAATCAATTAACTAATTCAATTATGCAATTATGCATTTAAATTCATTAAAATTTTTAAAGCAATACAAAAGCACAATGTAAGAAATGCATTTTAGTTTACCATGACACTATTTAAAGCTTGCTTTAAAATATGCTGGACTGACAAACCATTCAGAGTTCATATTCACTTATAAATTAGTTTAAAAAAGATTTTTAAACAAATATAAAACTTTTTAAATAAATACATGATATGCTAAAAGTTATATACTGCATTCTAAAGATAACCAAGTTCTATTTAGTGTCTGTAGAGCAAGATATAAGCAATACATTTATCTAATATCATTATAGTATAATTACTGTATAGCTTATTATAATGGCTAATAATAGCAATGTAATGTACAAATAAAAATATATCAAAATGTATCATAAATAAATTAATGAAATTATCTATTGCAATTTTATAATAAATACAATGAATATCTAAAATCAAGTTCTGTCTTTAAATCATATTTATAAATATAGCAATAAATATGATAAACTTTTTAAAAACCTGAGTTATAGTAAACATTAAATGCAATAATTCAGAACGTTATTTATGAATTCATGAATCTTAGAAATATGTATCAAATAGAGCATTATAATAATATAATAATTTCATTAATAACGTATAAGCATGAACATTAAATATTAGATAAATAAGCAAAATCAAAGCTCATGTGTGAGGATACTATTTCTTGCAACATATTGAAAGCCAAACGCAATTAATATTATAGGAGATGCTGAACATCAACATAGCTATCTACGTGTATTTAGAAAGGACCTTATTGTAACATAATTATTTAGGCCCGGAGAATAATGACCTTTAAGCCTAAAAATCCATTTCAATTCATTAAATTCTATCAAATTTATATAATCACCACCTCTGGCGTTCTGTTCCACTGTTTGTAATACTCTAAATACAAAAGAGTGTGATGGATTGGATATAATATGCTTCGCAAGGGCATTTAATTCATTTTTGTTTTTGATATCATACTGGTGATTATAAATTCTACTTTTCAGTTTCCTTTTAGTAAGGCCTACATAAAACGCTGGACAACATTCACAGGTAGCTAAGTATATTAGGCCTGAAGTTTTTAACTGTGCAGCCGTGATTCAGGAACTTTGCATTCTTCCAGTATAAAGATGGGCCCTTTAGGGGTTGAAGGGGTAAAGTTAGCACTGAACCTATCTGCCAGGATGTTGGCAGTACCAGTTGGTTCTGTATATTTAGTGTCATTGTGCTGTAACTCAGAGCAGATCTGAGTGTTGCCATTGAGATTCTTGACATAGCTATAGAATGCTTTGTGGTTGTCTGTAGAATCGATGGCGATTTTTGTTTTCATAACTAGCTTTGGAGGATTTTGAGGAATCTCAGCTTCTTACTGAGGCTGACCAGGGAGTTTCTCCAATCGTGGGATTTTACTCTTTTTGCAACAGTTTCTTAATTCTGTTGTAGACTTTGTTTATGGCAGAAGATCACCAGATTGGCTTCCTTTTTTTGGAGGATAGCATCTTGGTTCTGTTAGGGATAGCACGATCCATGCACTTGTGTAGAATGCTTATAAAGTGCATTTGCATAGGATTCAGCAGTCGTACCTCTCTTGTCCATCTGCATTAGTGTCGTAAAGTCTGCCACTTCTGTCTTGAGAAGTGCGAAGTTGGCTTTGGAGAAAGTTTTTACAATTGTTTTCCTAATGGGGGTGGGAGCGGGATGTGGATGTCTAGGGTGATTAGCTTGTGGTCGGATCTGACCAATGAGGAGCTGGCCTCTGGTGTGGAGCACCGGTCACCCATGTTGGTGATGACCAGGTCTAGGATATTGCTGCTCCTGGTGGGGGTGTGGATAAGTTGATCCAAAGCTTGGAATTGATGATTTCCAGAAAACGTTGAGCAAAAGAGTTGGTACATGAGTAGTTTTCCCAGTTGATGGTAGGGTAGCTGAAATCACCCATTATTAGAATGATGGGGATGTACCTTAATATTTTCCAGTGTATCAAGAAAAGAGGAGTGGGAAACCTGGGGCATGGTGGGGGGTCTGTAGCAAGCTACAATCTGTATTGCGGTTTTGCCCAGAGTTAGTTGAACTTAGATAATCTTGGATGCATTATGCTGAGCAACTAGTTTGGAGGTGTGGATATCCTTAATGAATATGGACACGCCTCCACCTTTAGTGTTTCGGTCTGGGTTTGGTGGCCAAAAGGTGTAGTCTATTCCTGCTTCGACTTTTCTTGTCTTAGGAATTTATAGCTATAATTCTTCCTCATGACATTCCCTTTCCTTTCCCTACCCCTTTCTTGTTGCATTACCTTCATATAAATAAATCTTGCAAATATATATATATATATATATATATATATATATATATATATATATATACACATACATACATACACTAGATTCATATTCAGCTTAGTTAAGATTTTTCTGTTGTTGAATCTTTCCATTTTGCTGTGTGTGCTGTTTTGTTTTGGTGTGGATATGACTGACCCCAAACCTGCGGGTTTTAAAAAAAATGTGTGTCTTATGGGCACAGGATTCCACTCTGATGCCCACTATGTAAGTGTGGTTTGCCTCGGTGCTGGCCACTTGTGGTCGTCTTGCACGATATGTGCAGGATTCAACCAACAAGCCCTAATTGACAGAAGAAAATTAATCCTTAAGGGTCTCCTGCTAAGTACAGCTTCTTCTGACACACCACCCACTTCAGGGTCTCAAATCCCCGTTAAAAAGCGCGAAGATTGCAAGAGGTCTCCCAGTAGGCCCTGTCAATCGGGGGAACCTGCCAAGGCATCTAAACCATCGGAGCCGACTACTTCGGCTCCCATAATCATCCAGGCCTCCCCTCGGTATCTGAGCTAAAGTTTCTTCCCAGAGCCTGTGTCATCCAGACCCAAGTTCCCTCTCCTACAATAATCCAGACCAGTTTCCTTACTTGCCTCCATTACTTCCTCTGCTAGGTCCTCTCGCAGCCTTTCCGAAGCTGCACTTGACAACCTGTTGGTTAAATTTCTGAAGGAACAACTCCAGCTGCGGATCTTACCTGCTCCGTTCTTCACTAGATCATTGAGCAATATTTCTGCCTTTACTCCTATATCTCTTCCTCCAATCTGACCCCCAGTTTCAGAGTTATCAGGTCCGAGCTTTCCTGGAATAGAGACATTAGAGCCAACAGGTACTGTTACCTCAACTCTGGTGTCCTTGACTCTCCTGGCTCTGACAGTTTTGGAGCAGAGTGGTTCTCAGAGCTGTAGCTTCAGTGTTGGGTCAGAGGGGTTGATGTCAGCCGCAAAGTTTTCGGAACTGTCTCTTCCTCTCGGGGCCTCTGTGCTTGATAGTCTGGCTCAGACTCCTTGGATCTGGGGCCATTGGGGATTCGTGAGGCTTCCCTGTCTACAGCTTCATCTCCAGCAGGAGGGTGCCCTCACCGTCTCAATCTCTCTTGGCGTTTCAGGTGGTGGAGAGGGTTGTCTCTGCACCCAGACGAGCCTTGACTCTACCTGCTTCAGAGCCCGTCCCCTTTCCAGCAGCCTTTGTGTCTGAGCCATTTACTCTGTCTCCTCTGGGACAGCCTGCCCAGAAAGATTTCCAGACTACTTTTGGAACACCCAGAGTCTTCTGATACCTCACCGGAGCACCCCACTGAGGAGGTCCCTCGGAAACACTAGTGCAAACAGAGACACTTGGATTCCCCTTTGGAATCCTGTACAGAGGACCCCTGTCTCGATGAAGAGGAAGTGTCCCCCAGATCACCACCTGAGGATGTCTCCTTTGGAGACATCATGGATATCCTATGCCAAAAGAGTGGTTGGTCTTCCCCAAACCCTAACCCGGAGGAATTGTTGTTTCTGGAAGCCTTTGGGTCAGGCCCATCTACTTCTTGGGTATCCCCTGCAAGACGACCCCACTTATTGATCTTGTGTCACACAGGGCGTGGACGGAGCCAGACACAGTGGAACCAATCCTTAAGTGGCCCGATAACATTCTGATCGCCCCCATTGGACCAAGGGTGTTCCTGGCTATGCCATGATGGTAGCAGCTGCCACCAAATAGGAGCTGGCCCAGCAGAGCTCCACTGTCCATCCCCCTAACAGGGAGTCTAGGGCTTTGGACAGATTCCTCCCAACTGCAGAGGAGGATATGGTTATAATAGCAGACACCGCCCTTGTGGCAGAGGGAGTCCGATGAATCAAGGGTCTAATCAGTGATCCTGAGGGACTGCTTGACTGTCTCTGGAGGCAGTCGAGGGATGATTGTCTTTACACCCAACAGCCTGGGAAGCCATTACAAGAGATCATTGGGTGTTAAAAAAAAATTATATCCAGAGGCTATACCATGCCCTTTTCCCAGAAACCCTTTCCAAGCAAAACCCTCCCCGATGTTTCACCCAATCAGAAGGAGGCTGAAGCCTTAGAAATTTTGAAGCTGCTCTCAGGAAATCAACCAAAATGCCCCCCCCCCCAGACCAGCTCGGATCAGGCATCTACTCCAGATTTTTGTGCACAAAGAAGATGAGGGACCTTAGGCCCATTCTGGACCTTACCACCCTCAATAAATCTGCTGCCGGTTCAATGTTCCCAATTGGTCACTATTCAATCCATTCTGCCCTTCCTGCAGAAGGATGATTGGATGTGCTCTACAGACCTTCACCTACTATCGCATCAAAATGAGCAGCTGGTCCAGCAGGTTCTTCCACTTCCGGCTAGGAGCCAATCATTATCAGTTCAGAGTAATGCCCTTTGGTCTCACCACGCCCCCCAGGGTGTTCACCAAATGCATGGCAGTAGTGGCAACTCACCTGAAACTGCAAGGATTCCGGGTGTTTCCATATCTCAATCGGCTCCTAACTGTTTACACCAGGCATAGACTCCTAGAAGCTAGAGAATTCCTGTTCCACCTAGCCTTGCTTGACTTTGGGCATCTCCATCAACCTGAAAGTCTCTGCTTCAACTGGTCCAAGTCATGGACTTCATTGGAGCCATCTTGGACAGTATTTGTTCTTTAGCCCTTCTTATTCTGGACAGAACTTCCACCTTGAGGTCTCATGTCAAACAAGTCATGGACATTCCTTTTCTGCTGGCAAGTCTTGTTTTTAGGGCCTTAATGTCCATGGCAGCAACAATTACCCTGGTAACTTTAGCATGCCTTCACATGAGAATACTTCAGTGGACCTTTGTAGTCCAGCGGTCCCTTCTGCATTATCCATTGAATTACCCGATCAGGATTTCCTGAGGATGCAAACAATCTGTTCTATGGTAGATCCAATCAGAGGACCTTCTTCAGGGTCACTTGTTGATCCTTCCCCCTCCCAAGGCCATTGTGACCACAGATGCTTCCCAGTTTGGGTGGGGTCGTAGTATCTGGGAACACAGTCCAAGGCACATGGTCCCCCCTAGAGACCAACTTGCATATAAACATTCTGGAGATGAGAGCGGTGGTTCTTGCATTGCAAGACCTTCATTTCTCTCTCCCCACGGGAACTATTACAGTTCAGATGGGCAACATGTCTGTGGTCTGGTATGTCAACAAACAGAGAGGAACCAGGTTTTAACCCTTGTCTCGAGAGGCCATGAGGCTGTGGCAATGGGCGATCTCTTCCAACTGCTTTCTCATAGCAATGCACATTCCAGGGAAGTCAAACATCCTGGCAGGCTCAGCAGGACCATTCTGATGCCTCACTAGTGGTCTCTGAATCCTTCAGTGGCAGACATTATCTTCCAGAGATAAGGTCAACCTTGCCTTGCTGTAATCTTTTTGCATCTGAAAGATGTTCTAGTCCACGACTGGCCCCCCTGCCTACTTAGTCTATCCTTCTCTACCCTTACTCTGAGATTTCTGCAGAAAGCTCAGAGGTTGAAGTACCAAGTGATCCTCATTACTGCCTTTTGGCCCCAACAAGTTAGTTTCCCCTTCCTTTGGTCTCACCTGGTCTGTCCATCATGGATTCTGGATCCCTTTCTAGCTCTGTTGTCCTATCCATTGGAACACTTCCATCTGGAGCTCCTGAACCTGAAATTAACTGCTTGGTTGCTCCACTTCCAATGATGACTATAACTCCCAGGCTTTCTTCCCCAGTTAGAAAAAATTTGATTGCGGCACACAAACTGTCCACAAGGAAACTATACAATAGTAAATGGAAGGGGTTCTCTATTTGGGCTCATCAGAACAATCTGGACCCTTTTACAGCTCTGTTTCCTGTTTTAGATTTTCTGGCTTCTATCTTTCATAACAGAGCTAGTTTTTTTATGGTGAAAGTGCAATTGCTGTCCATTTCCAGTTTTCACACACAGGAAAATCCCTTTTATCTAGCCTCATCTAAATTGTGCAAGGCCTTTTTAAAAGGTACCTTTCTCCTTCGTCATCCTGTCAAGGAGCCTGTTGCCCGCTGGGATCTCACCTTGGCTTTGCAAGCCTTAGTCTCACCCCCTTTCGAGCCCTTGGCTAAGGTAGATTTAAAGTTTCTGACCTGGAAAATCATTTTCTTGGTGACCATTACCTCATCCAAGAGAGTGTCTGAATTAGACTTTGTCTTGCAAGTATCCATTTTTGATTTTTCACAAGGACAGGGTTACTTTGCGTACTTAACCCTTCCTTTCTGCCCAAGGTCGCTTCTCATGCTAACATAAACCAAATTATCAACCTGCCAGTCTTCTTTCCTAATTTTTGAAATAGAGGAGAGTATCATCTTCATACATTGGGCGTACAAAGACTGCTTCATTTCTATCTGGATAGAACCAAAGTATGTTGTATTAAGGCTCATTCTACTAGGTCTCTTTCCACCACTCATCCCATTCATGAAATTTGTGCAGCCACTACCTGGTTGAACCACCATACCTTTATATTGCATTACAAACTAGACATTATTTCCAGCAACAGAGCTTCCAGCAACAGAGCTTCCTTTGGTTCTGCTGTGCTCCAGAATAGCCTTCCATGAAGGCTTTCCAAGTTCTTATGTAGCTGGGACTCTGTCCCACAGGTTGAAGAGCAAATGAAAGCAACAACATCAGATAAACAAGTTATGTACTCACCATAACGTTCCGAGTTGCTTCTCATTTGCTCTTCAACCTTCTCTCCCTCTATCCCCCTACCTGTTGAAGAATCTAACAGAATTATTTGGACAAATACTTAATTACTATTTGAGCTCCTGAAATATTTTTTTCTGACTTGCCCTGTTGTTTTGGGTGTTTTCTTTCTACCTGTGTGAATATAATGTGAAGTGGCCCAGCAAACTCGATCTGGGGGATTTGGAGGAGAGAGAAGCATTATGGGTAGGAGACGAGCTCAGTCATATCCTGGAGCTTTGGTATGTGGCAGAGTCTGATCCGAAATCCCCAGGTTGAAGAGCAAATGAGAGGCAACAACTCAGATGGAACATTATGGTCAGTACATAACTTCTTTTTAATGGCTTTTCTCAGAAATCCCCCACTCCAGGGTATTACAGCAGTGACCACTTAGTCTTCTTTGCGAAACATTACAGCCTTGACTTTATCTATAGAACAAGGGCCTCCTTTGGAACAACCATATTGGAAGACTTGCTGCATTAGGCCACCTGTGTTAGCTTGGGGATTCTGTTCTGCTTTTCCAGTGTCTAGAAAGGACCTGAAAAATAAGTAAGTCATGTTACTTACATGAATGTTAGTTTCTCTAGTCTCTGTCCAGACACTGGAGCAACCCTCCCACCATTCCCCTCTAAATTGTCCTTTCCTGCAGACTCTATGGTGGTGGTTTGGAGAATATGGAATACATCAATTTGTTTGGCGCTAATAGTCTATGATGGGGGGGCGTACTTGATCTAGCAAATTCAGAACAGGGCGTGATTAAGGTTGGGAAAGGATCTTGAGCTTTTGATGAGTTTGTTGCCATCACTAGAGGCCAACAAGAGCTACTGGTCCTGCTGTTCCAGTGTTTGGACAGAAACCAGAGAAATCCAACATTCTGGTAAGCAGATAACTTATAATTTTCTGTGCCTGTATGATCTTAACCTGTAAGGCAGTTAGTGCATTTATGGTTTTCTTCGACACATGACTTGTCATTTCTCTACAGCTCTCTTCTATGACTTTTCTCAGAGTTTGTTTTCCTGCTGCTGTTGTCTGTTCTCTTCCTTGAATTTTGATGCGTCTTATATAGATATCTTTGATTTCTGCTATACCGTTTTACAGCCTCCCCACAAATTACACCATCACAAGATTATCTAGGCTTGAGTGCACCAGTCCCAGTGAAATTCAGCTTACAAAATCACCTACCTTAACCTTTCCTATCCAGGGCCTCTGGTGCAGCCCCTCTGGACACTGCCTCACCATCACACCCACTTGCCTTCTTCCTCTCCAATTCCCCAGTGATATCAGTCCGTGTAGACACCTCTAAACAGGATTTCAGGTATGATACAATTATTGTGACCTCTGAGGAGAAGGACGGAGTTGCCTTTGTTTTATGACATATGGATGTCCATGGACCTAAGCTAGAGGTCCATGAGGCCTATCCCCAGTCCTTGAAATTTGAAGCAACCACAACAAAATCAAGGACTCACTGCCTCCTGTGCATCTCTAACGACTGCAGTAACTCTGCCCCCCCCCCCTGATTGGTTCAGATGTGTAGAACTGTGTCCTTTGTACAAAGTCTTCAGCCAAATCTGGAATGTCCAGTGGTGTCAAACATGTCCTTCAAAAGAGGAAGAGAGAAAAGTCCCCTTATCTAGTGTTGGAATAGTTCAGAGGAGGAAGATCTGACCTAAATTTGGTAGATGTCTTCTCCATTTGGATTTGAAATAAATACCGAAGACTGTGTCCTCTAGTTCTCCCAGAGGGCATCTCATTTGGAGGTAATTTAAGGAGAATGATCACTTCACATGGGAGGACAAAAGTATCAGGCAACTAGAAAAGCTTTACTGACCTTTTGGGTTTGGATCCACTTGAACTATTGACAAATTCCTGCAGTCTTGATGCCGTCAGGTATGCATTTAGTGCAGTTTTTTAACTAGACACACATCCTCCCCAGAAGCCAGACAGTTGCTGTGTCCTTGGACCCAAAAAGGTGTTTATACACTGGTTCCAAATTCCAGCACAATTCACATTGACTTGTAAAGCCGTGTCTTAGACAGTTTTAAGAAGCTGAACACAGTAGCCACCCTGGCTTTTAAAGCTATTAAATGCCAGACCCATTTAGTCAAATATCACACAGATGTCCTAACAAAGTTGCAGACTAAGGCTGAGGGAATGAATAGCTGATGCAGCTCTGAAGGCAAAAATAATTCAGCATAGGTTCACAGGTTCTTATGACTCAGGTGGTCTATGTGACTATATAGAGCCAGCCAAGCCACCCAGAAAGCTAGTGGGCAGTCTTTTCACTCCTCTCAAAAAGGGCTGTACTGCTTACACTTATCTTTATGGGTAAACATCAAGACAGAGCTTGCAGGAGGTCCCTACGATGCATTGTTTGACGTAAAAATGGGAGCTTGTTCTGTAGCTAGGTGATTCATTGAGTAAAGAATCTCACTCTCCAAGAGGTATTATACATGTTGATATGAAGGTTGAAGTCTCAGGCGGGTTTATTTTTAGAATTGTCAGTATTTGTGAGGTAGAAGAGGTCTAGTAGTATTGGATCTTTCTTAGCCAGAAAGGTGAGGCAGAGATCATTCAAGAGTCTATACGAGACTAAGAGAAAACAGTGTTTTTGTTTGATTTTTAGTTAGTGTTATTTTTTTATTTGGACAAGATGAGTGGACAGGTACATTCCAAGGTGGTGTGTGGTATTTTATGATTAGGTTGATGAGGGAAGAATAGAAGGGGTGCTATAACATTCTTGGGGACTGGTCAGATGGTGTGCCAGTAGTGAGTTCCAGAAATGGAACTTCTGGTTCTACAGACAGTGTATAGCTGAGCACATTTGGTTTATGCAGCACCTCACAAGGAAGTGTGCATTAGGCATCTTCTTCCTGCTCTAATTGAGTCTTTTTTACACATGCTTTCCTTCTCGTCCCCACAGTGATCTAAAATATAAAGGAGAATGGTCAAAGATTGTTAATAGCTCCCTTTTGACCCAGGCAGCATATATTCTCCTCCTGAAATTGGTAAAGGATAAGCTGTAAATACAGTCTTATAATAGGGACCTCTTGAATCTGCTTAATGGGGTCCTTGACACAGACCCAGCTTAGCAGGGTCTGTGTCAAGTACTCAGACCCAGCTTAGCAGGGTCTGTGTCAAGTACTCAGACCCAGCTTAGCAGGGTCTCTCTCTGGTAGCTTGGATGATTTGTTATTTTTACTATTCAAGCACCATTTCTTATCGAATGTGCTTAATGATGTGAGGGAACCCGGGAAGTCTTCTACAAGGAAGCCATGCCTTACTAAGTGAAAGTTAATGACCTTCTATTAGTATGCTGCAGTATTCATAACATAGGGGGAGTCCACCTCCGGCTGACTCGTACATCTGGCCAGTATCCAGAAGTCTACATGGTACTGCAAGGTACGTACTATGTGGCACAACATAACTTGTACTTAGCCATAGAGAGGCATCTGGTATGAAGTGGACATCAGCACATATCTACCTCTCAACTTTTCTGCCACCAGTCCGATCACTTGCTCCAGACATTCGCTCACCAGAACTGTTGTGTTCCAGTTACCAGATAAGTACTCGTTTGGGTTTTTTCTTAAAATTTTTGCTGCTGCTTACTTGGGTTCATGTCATCTAGGAAGGTCAGCGTGGAAGGCAGATGTTCGTGTTTCACTGCTGTAGTCATCACGTGTGTTATCCCTGACAGGGTAGCCCTTGGCTTGCCCAAATACCAGAGACTTAATATTTCTGTGTCAGTTGCTGTCGCTTGAGGACTGACGTCAGTAGTATAAAGTAAGGCAGCCAATGCCATTACATCGGTCTTTTTGCCGCAGAGCAGAAGTAGTTCGCACAAGTGCCGGTTGGCTGCTACCTGAGTTTTCGTCTACTGAATTGAAGTTTATGTCTTCTAAAACTAAGTACCCCATTGGGGATCCTTTTTTTCTTGCACTAACTGAAGTTAGAAAAAGTTGATTGTCTCGCCTGTGGAAAACAAATACCACACTGAGACTTCCACTCTTACTGCGTCACTTCTTTAGGCCCAGACCACAACATCCCTCGTTGTCGCTTCTGTGCTTTGTTCAGTGCCAGAACTATCCGTTGTCGGGGCCCTTATTGTAGCCAGATATTTTTGCATACAGTTCTCTATTTATTATTTATTTATTTTATTTATTTATTTAAATTTGTTGACCGGGAGTGTCCGACTGGACATGGGTCCATTTTCAGCGGATGCCCGGGGAGAAAAGCTCCACAGTAAAATAGACAGCAGTTACATTGGATTACATAGTGATTAACAATTTAACATAGAAATTACTTACAACATATTTACAGATGAAGAACATAGTACATCAGTAGACAACTAGAATCTTTATCTGTGAAGTACATAACAGGCATTAACAAATGTAACAATGAGAAGTTCCTGCTGTATAATAAGTACTAGGCTTATGAGCATCTGAGCTTGCTATCATCAAGGTAGTTAGTGGAGGTAAAAGAAAGGTAGTAGTTGGATGGGGTGGATGATATTAGAGTGGGAGTTGCAAGGGCATAGCCAGCATGTTTTTAGGTGCGCTTTTAATAAAGTTTTGAAGTTGGTGCATGATGGTACGGAGGTAATTGTGGGTGGGAGTGAGTTCCATAATTTGGCTATGGCGCAAGAGAATAGTGCTTCACCAGCAGAGTTATTGGCTTTAGTGATCTGCAAGTGATTTTTGTTGCTGGATCTTAGTGGTCTGGTGGTGCGATAGGGTTGGAGTAGATTCTGGAGGGATGGGACATTTAATGGATGGTTTACTAGTTTGTGGGTGAGTGAGAGTTGATACTTCCAATATGGCTTCAGTAAGCCATCCGACAGCAGATCTTCCGAAAAAAACGTAAAGATAAAGACAGAGATGTACCGCACAGGGCCAATCTACAGACGATGCTTCTGTTAAGCTAGTCATCAGTTCTCTGGTACTCAGTGAGGTGCTTTTGCAGCCCCTGATGCCCGCTTCTGTTGATTCAAAAGCCACTCCCAAGACCCTTTCGGAGTCTGGTATGCCGCAAAACTCTTCTTCGACTAAGGATCCTGCAGTTGTCTCTACCTTGGATGGGTCCGGAGCTGCTGAGCAGGCACTGGCTTTTGAGGAAGTCCTTCCTTCGCACTACTGATTCTCGACACAAACCGATGTCTTTCGCAACTACCCTTCTTTCTAAAACTACCGAGCTTCTTAGGCCCAGGGTATGAACCACTCCCAAGAAACCGACCCACTCTCGGATGCCTGCTAACTTGCCTCAGTCTCACATGTTTAAAATGACAGAAGACCTTATCATGCTGATCAGGGGAAGCCAAGCTACCCCCTCCAAAGGGAAAAGAGATCTGTCCCTTGTAGTTTTGTCTGAACAAGAGTCGGATCATTCTGATGCATCTGAATATGAAGACATGCAATCCCTCTCCACTTATGAGGATTCTGATGCAGAGGATTCCATTCCTTCAGCCTCTCCCAATGAGGATTTTTCCTTTGGAGGAAACCCTGCATACCTTAAGGGAGCATTTCCAATGGGAGAGCCAGGACTGCCCTCAGTCTAAAAAGAGACTCCGGGAATTCCTAGATCTTCCACAACACAGACTCTTGGCCATCCCCCCAGTCCTGGATGTTGTGTAGGATGTTTTCTCCGAATCCAGCTTAACTCCTGATGGCCTTCCTCCTGCTCCCAGAAAACCAGACAGGTACTCTAGAGTCCCTGACTCACACAAATTTCTTTTTAAAAATCCTACAGCTGACCCCGAGGTCCTTTCTCAAGGGCCAAAAGGGATTAAAGCAACCTCTTCTAAGAATCCCACCCCCTCAAACAGGAATTCCCAAGCAGTGGACAGATGGGGTAAGAAAGTATACACCTCAGCTACTCTTGCTATCAGGGCACTAAATTGCCAGCTCCATATGCTGAAATTTCAGCAACATACCTTGGAACTCAAACAAAAAATGTCTTCCTTTCCTACTTGGGCAGCATCTAAAGATTTACAAGAGTTAATGCATTCTGCAAGTCAAGTAACTAAACACACTTTCCACTGTGACTTTCACACCCTAGAAGCTTCTTGCAGGGCAGCAGTCACTGGATCTGTCATTAGAAGGCATGCATGGCTTAAGGAACAGCCTCTGCCAGATCATGTCAAATCTAAATTACTGGATGCCCCTTTGCACAAAGGTAATTTATTTGGCACCAAGGCAGAAGAGGTCTTAAAAAAGATGGAAGAAAAAGCAAAATCTATGCAAACGGTTAAGGATTTCTTGCAGGTTCAGCCCCCTAGGTTCAGCAGGCATTGTCCTTCCAAACACTGATCCTTTCCTGCTCCCAGTAAACCGGCCCAGCCTAGGCCCTGTGGAAGCAGACCTCCCTGACGGCAGCCCCAGGGAATACAGAGATCTAAGCAGTGGACTACCTTCACTTCAAAACCAGGAAGTTCTAAGCTACCTCCCTTATGGTAAGAACTCAAAATGAATCCCCTCTTCCACCCCCTCCCTCTGCCCACCTTCACTTACCCCTAGGAGGAAAACTCTCCTTTCACTGGAGCACCTGGGCAACCATTACCAAGGACCACTGGGTTCTGGACATTGTGTCTCGTGGATACAAAGTTTCCTTCCACACCCCTTCCAACCCCAAAAGGGTACCCAGATTTGTCATCAAATCATTGGGCAGAGGCTCAAAAGCAAATCCTTTCTCTGCTCTCTATGAGGACAATAGAGCACATTCCTGCAGAACAGTCAGGCCAAGGTTTCTACTCCAGACTTTTTCTGGTGCCCAGAAAAGAGGGCACCTGGCGTCCCATCCGCTATCTATCCAAGCTAAACACCTTCCTGGTGATGCCAAAATTCAACATGATCACCCTCCAGCAGCTTCCACCCATGCTCTCCAAGGACACTTGGCTAGACACCCTAGATCTAAAGGAGACCTACTTCCACATTCCTGTCAGGGGAATCATGCAGGAAATACCTACGCTTCAGGGAATGATCTCAACACGTTCAGTTCTCTGCACTTCCCTTTGACTTATCTACTGCTCCCAGAGTTTTCACAAAATGTCTGGCTCCAGCCATTGCCTTTTGCAGGCAAAGAAATATTCAGATTTACCCATACTTAGACGACTGCCTTATTCAGGCAGCCAGCCAGGAGAAGCTGCTCAAGCACCTGGCCTTTGTAAATACCCTACTAACGTCCCTAGGGTACACAGTCAATGAAAAGAAATCCAAACAGGTGCCCACCCAAAGGATAATCTTCCTGGGAGCATGTCTGGACACAGCTTCCCAGATGGGCATACCTTACTCCAGAGAAACACATTTCCTTGACAGCCTACTTCGCTTAACTAGCCACAAGCCCCCAGCTAACTGCCAGCTCTGGGGTTCATGGCATCTTGCATACTACTCATTCCATATGCCAAACTGCATATGAGAAAACTTCATTGGTACCTAAAGAGCCTTTGGTGCCAGCACTCTCAAGACCTGGAAACTCTTCTACCTATAATTACTTGCCTCAGAAAAGATTTTCTTTGGTGGGCAACAGCATGCTCCCACAACAAGGGAATGCCTTTCTCCCCACTCCTCGCTGCCCAGACCCTCACCACAGATGCATCAGGCTATGCTTGGGGTGCACACCTGGACAGCAGATGCATACAGGGCCAATGGAGCCCACAGCAAATCCCTCCGCACATCAGTCAAAAAGAGATGATGGCTGTGCAGGATGCCTTGATAGCTTTCAAGCCCCTTCTTTCTCCAGGGGCTCTCCTGATCAAAACAGACAATACCACTGTGCTGTGGTACATTAACAAGCAATACCACTGTGCTGTGGTACATCAACAAGCAGGGAGGGGACTCTATCCTACCCTCTATGCAGGCTGGCCATGACCCTTTGGTACAGCCTCTGCCATGCAGCTACACCTGTTAGTACAATTCCTACCAGGCTCTCTCAACTCTGGCAGACCAAGTAAGCAGAAATCTTCTGGACCCACACGAGTGGCAACTCAATAGAAGTACCTTCAATCTAATAACTCAGCAATGGGGAACCCCGAAGGTAGACCTCTTTGCCTCCCACACCAACCATCAGCTCAGCAAATTCTGCACCAGGGAGCATCACTGCATGGCTTGGAAAGTGGATGCCCTGTCCTTCCCCTGGGTCAATCTGTTGGTCTTTGCCTTTACTCCTCTACCTCTCATCCTTGGGGTACTTTTCAGAATAAGGTAGGAAAAACCAAGGAGCATTCTTATAGTTCCATACTGTCCCCGGCAGAACTGGTACCCCTTGCTGTGCAGCCTGTCCGCACTACCCCCATGGCATCTTCTTCAGATTCCACACCTCCTGACCCAGAGGGAAGAGGAATTCATGCATCCCCAATTACAGACACTCATTTTGGAAGATTGGCTTATTCACTAACCCCGAACCATCTGCCAACCTCAGTAAACAGGTTCTGGATGTTCTGTGAGGCCAGGCATCCTAGCACCAGAAAGTCTTATGCTGATAAATGGAAAAGATTCTGCACCTGGATCCAGGCTAAGGGAGCCAATACGGCACAGCCCTTCCTCCCTCTCATCTTGGATTACTTAGCTGACCTAATGCACAGTGGCCTCTTTCTCCTCTCTAAATATTCATGCATCTGCTATTTCTGCTCATTTTCTCACCAAGCAGCCTCTTTTCTCACACCCTTTGATCAAACAGTTCCTAAGAGGGGCTAGCAACTTGGGACCACCCAGAAGGGCACCAACACCAGCTTGGGACCTTAACTTTGTATTGGAAAAGCTCACCCTGCCCCCATTCGAACCAGCTGCGTCTGCAGAGCTAAAATTTCTCTCCTGGAAGACAGCATTTCTTCTGACCATCACTTCAGCCAGAAGAGTCTCTGAGCTGCAGGCATTCATGGCTGTGGAACCCTTCATCTTGATTGGGTATCCCTCAGAACTAACCCATCCTTCATGCCCAAGGTGGTGTCCAGTGTGGCTCTCAGCCAATCCATTCATTTGCCCACTTTTTTCCTAATCCCCAGAACAAGGGGGAAAGGATTCTTCACACTCTAGATGTGCTCAGCCAGTTCGGATTCTATCTAGACAGGACTAAATACTTCAGAAAGTCTGATCAATTGCTGGTTAGCTTTGCTACAGAGCAGAAGGCAAAGCCATCTCCAAACAAACCAATTCAAAATGGATAGTACACCGCATCCATTTCTGCTACAAAACAGCATGGAAAGCCCCCCCCCCCCCAAGGGGGTCAGAACACACTCCACAAGAGCAGCCTCCACCTCTGCAGCTTTCCTCAGAGGAGTCCCCACCAAGAGACATCCTGGAGGCTGCCACCTGGACATCTGTTCACACTTTTACCAAGCATTACCACCTGCCCCTCTTCTCCAAATCCAGGGCGGGGTTTGCCTCTAGTCTTGCAGGGCATCCTAGCCAGCCCCTAGTTTCATTGACTGCCTCCACCCTTTTCCTCAGCTTTGGGAATCAACCCAAATGTGATGACTGCAACAGTGAAAAACGAAGAACATAGTACAGTTGTGTACACTTACCATAAATGTAAATGTTTGAGTGTATTCACCGTTGCAGTCCTGGTTTCCCTCCCTCCATCCCCCTTTCTTCTTCTCGTCCTTTTATTACCTTTCTAACTTATTTTCCTTTCCTTACAAGGGTCTTATTGGTATTTATTTTCCACTGGTGGGGTTTCTTCCACCAGAACCTGGACTCCTACTTGGGTGCTCCTGACACTTTAGGGCAAGAAAAACTGATGTAATGGCGTCTGCTGCCTTACGTTATATTACTGATGACTTGATGTCAGTCCTCAAGCAACACCAACCTACGCAGAAATGCTAAGTCTCTGGTATTTGGGCCGGCCGAGGGCTACCCTGTCAGGGATAACCCAAATGTGATGACTGCAACAGTGAATACACTTGAACATCTGCATTATGGCAAGTGTACATAACTGTACTTTTCCAATAAAGACACCCATGAACTTTGCCTCTTTTCTCTTTGCCCAGATGACAACCACACTGAGTGCTCCATTTGCAAGTCCTTTGTCCCCAAGACCCTCAGGAGTTGGCTAGCCTCTTACTTAGAAAACCAGCACCTTAAGCACCTAGCATGTGAAATTGATGTGATGTTGGGCCATTCTGATAAGCCTGTACCAAAGAAGGCCAAAATAATCGTGGCCTAAACCTTCAGCTGTGCCCTCTCTTCCAGTCATTTTTCCCGAAGCCAGTGTAGGCCCAGAGACCGTTCTGGAAGTGGTGGATGTATCTTTGGAGGGTACCACAATGGAAGCCCTGAAGGAGTCCACTGGCGCAACTGTAAGAGAAGGGTAGGCATCTGATCAAGTAGATAAGGAAGAATCTAGGCTCGTTATCTCCGAAGGTCCGTGTGGCTTCACAAAATTCATTCATTGAATGCAGGCCGACTTCTGGTCCTTCCACTTTTCATCATATGGAAGCCCCCAAAAAGAAGGATAAAAACGTGTCTTCTGGTACACCTCAGCAGCCCCCTGATTGAGAAGCTTTTTCTCAAAGCCTCTTTAATGCCTTTATGGCCTTTTGCCAATTTTCTGTTCCTCTGCAGCCCTTTTCCCCTTCCACAACCTTTAAAAGGACAGCTGCTGACACTTCCTCAGAGGAGGAGGATTTCTCTGGAGAGGAGTCTTTAGCCTACTCCACCCAGTTGGCTTCCCCTTAGGGTATCTCTCCCCAGAGGAGGAATCTAATGGTACAGATTCCACTGAGGAGGACAATTCTTTTGGAGACAGTATTCTCAAAATGTAAGATTTTTTTCAAGTGGGACTGCTCCCAAGTTTCAGACATTCAAGAGAGTTACTATGACCTCTTGCAGATGGACTCCCCCATCTTCTTGTTTTATCCCTCCAGTCCTGCCTGCCTTTCTGGATGTTTTCTTGGCTGCCTCCAAATCTCTCAACCTGCTGCCCCCAAACATCCAAACAGGTTCTATAAGGTACCCGAGGACTACTGGTTTCTTTTCAAGGCTCCTGCTGCTGATCCGGCTACCATATGTGTTTCTATGGATAAGGCTTTAAAATTGCTACCATCCACTTCCTTGTTATCCTCTAATAAGGAAAGTAAGGTCATGGAATGTTTGGGAAAGAAGATTTACACTTCTGCAACTTTGGCCTTCCATGCAGTAAGCTATTGTTCCAACATGGCAATGTCCTCCCTGGTCCTCCTGTCTGATGCAGGGAAATTTTTTGGCAGACATCCCAGATTCCCCTTCAAAATCTAAATTGGCAGCTATTCTTAATTCTTCTACACAAGTGACTAGGCACTCCAAATGCAGTTATGATGCTGCTGATGCTTCTGCTAGGGCAGCTGCCACTGGGTTGGTCTTTGGAAGATACTCTTGACTTAGACTATAACTACTGCCTGAAGATTTCAAGGCCAAATTGCTGGATGCACCCTTGGATAACAAAGCCTTGTTTGGGAAAAGCAGAACTCTTCATTTCTCTTCAAGAGAAAGGAAAGGAGTTACAGGACCTTAAACACATTATTGTATCTCCAGTTCCATGGTTTCAAAGGAATTAACTAGTTAAGACTACATTTGTAAGAAAGCCATCTATGTCGTCTTATAGGTTCATAGGTAGGTACTAGGCTATCTGCCCTAGGGCCTATACAAGCCAAGCCAAAAAGGTACCCTGGCTTTTGCCACCCAAGAAAATTATTTTCCTGGGCCACTGTTGAGCAGAGCCACAGAAGTGATCCCTGGGGTGAATTTCCTATTTCCCATCCAATCATCAAGATTTTTCTGAAGAGTGCTAATGGGGAGCTTTGTTTAATATAGATAGTTTATTCCAGAGTATGGGAAGTCTCTGGGACAGGAATCTACCCCCCCCCCCAGCATGTTCTGTTTATTGTGGTGACAAGGTTTAGGTTCCTAGAGCGTGTAGCTCGGAGGGATTGGGATTTCTTTAAGTGGAGCATGTCCAAAAGCTCTGGGTTTGACGTGGGTTTGTATGTTAGGCAGAGATCACCTCTGAGTAGGCGATATGCGACAGAGTAAAGCTGGAGTTATTTGAGACTGTCTGCATAGGGTATCTGTGTGAGGCCGGTAATCCTCTTTGTGAGGTATTTCTGCGGCCTTTCCAGTTGTAGATGTCTTGTGAGGTACATACCAAAAGGGGCGTTGTGCTCCATAATGGGTCTAATGAGTGATGAGTAGAGGGGAACAATGACCTCTTTTTTTCTGGATGAGAAACCTTTTGTGATGAGGTGTGCCACGTAGAAGGATTTCCTGACAACTGTGGCGATGTGATTATCAAAGGAGAGACTACTGTCCACCTGTGTCCCAAGGTCTCTTATCACACTTTCAGTGTTAAGTATACTACCGCCTATGTTGTAGTTCATGGGTACAGAGTTTTTACAAAAGGGGATGACCATGCACTTTTTGGCATTGAGCTTGAGGCCATGGCTTTGACACCAGGCATCTGTCTGAGTGAGGCCCTTTTGTAGGATGTCCACATCTTTAGGAGTTTCGATTATGGCTCCTAGTTTGCAGTCATCTGCGAACTTCATTAGCCAAAGTCTTTCTGTGTTAGCCTGTACTTCAGAGAAGTAGATACAAACAGGAGAGGGCCCAGGACTGAACCCTGTGGTACTCCACTTGTCACTGGTCTGAAGTCTGCTACTTTCACAGTGTGGGTTTTGTCAGTGAGCCAGTTGGCAACCCATCGTGTGACATAGGGATTTATACCTAGTTTAGTGAGTTTATAATTCCAGAGTGAGGGATGGTGTCGAAAGCCTTGGCAAGATCTAGATAGCCTGTGTGAACCACCTTACCCTCGTCTACGGCTTTGGTGACTGCTTCAAAGAAGTCTGTCAGGTTTAGGAGACATGATCTGTCTTTTACAAACCTGAACTAGGTGGGTTCCAGAGTTTGGAGATTACCAATGTCTTTGTTTATAAGTTCCATGGCCTTGCATACCAGGCTCGTCAGGCTAATGGGGTTGGTAGTTCTCAGTGTCTGTGGTGTCTCCTTCCTTGTGGAGTGGGATAACCGTCATGCGCCATTCAGCGGGCACAAAGCCTGAGGTGAGGCTATGATTGAACATGGTACGTAGGTGGGGTGCCAGTTCGTTCTGTAATAGATTGCAGCCTGGGATGTTGTCTGGTCCCATGGATGCTGTGTTCTTGGTTTTGGAGAGTGTGTTTTTTACCTGTGCAGCCGTGATTACAGGAACTTTGCATTCTTCCGGTATAGAGATGGGCTCTTTAGGGGGTGGGGGGGGGGTCAAGTTAGCACTGAACCTATCTGCCAGGATGTTGGCAAGTTGGGTCTGTATATTTAGTGCCACTGTGCTGTAACTCAGAGCAGATCTGAATGTTGCCATTGAGATTAGTGACATAGCTATAGAATGCTTTGCGGTTGTCTTTAGAATCAGTGGCGATTTTGTTTTCGTAACTAGCTTTGGAGGATTTTATCAGGGATTGCAGCTTCTTACTGAGGCTGACTAGGGAGCTCCTCCACTCATGGGATTTTATTTTCTTTTGCAACAGTTTCTTCCTTCTGTTGTACAGTTTGTTTATGGCATGGGACCACCAGATTGGCTTCCTTTATTTGGAGGATAGCGTCTTGTTTCTGTTTGGGATAGCACGATCCATGCACTCGTGTAAATGCTTATAAAGTGCAATTGTGTAGGATTCAGTAGTTGTAACTGTATTGTCCATCTGCATGGGTGTCATGAAGTTCACTTCTGTCAAGCATGAAGTTGGCTTTGGAGAATTTTTTTACCGTGGTTTCCTTAATGGGGGGGGGGGGGGGGCAGGATGTGGGATATCTAGGGTAATTAGCTTATAGTCAGATCGGACCAGTGTGGCATTGACTTCAGCTGTGGAACACCGGTCACTCATGTTGGTAATGACTCTATATAAGATATTGTTGCCCCTGGTGGGGGTGTGGATAAGTTGATCCAGGGCGTTGGAGTTTATGAATTTCAGAAAACGTTGAGCAAAGGAGTTGGTACACGAGTAGTTTTCCCAGTTAATGGTGGGGTAGTTGAAATCGCCCATTTTTAGGGGGTTTGGTTGAACCCTAATATTTTCCAGTACATCAAGAAAAGAGGAGTGGGAATCCTGGGGCATGGTAGAGGAGCTGTAGCAAACTACAATTTGGATTTCAGTTTTGCCCAGAGTTAGTTGCACTTGGATAACCTCGGCTGCATTATGCTGAGCAACTAGCCTGGAGGTGTAGATATCTGTAATGAATATGGACACACCTCTGCCTTTGGTGTTCTGGTCCAGGTTACATGGCTGAAAAGTGTGGTATGAGTTATAGCTTGGTAGTGCAGCGGTGCTCTCTGGAGCCTTGAACCAGGTCTCAGTCACTGCACAGATATCTATGTTCTCCATTTTAAGGAGTGCCTCGAGTGAGTGCATTTTGAGATTTAGACTTCCAGCATTGAGTAGCATCACCCTCAGTTTTTGCTTGCCTATTCCTGTTATCGTGGTGAATTTGTCATTGGAACCTTGCCTAAAAAAGGCACTATAGGGGCAGCAAGAACCTTAGCCAGTATCCGGTCTTCCTCTAAAAGTAAGAGGGGACCCAGAAAGCCAGCCTCTTCAAAATTTGCTCCTTCCAACCCTGTTCCAAAACTGTCCTTTCAGTCCCATCCTAAGGCAAGGTAGTCTGTGACTGCCAGCCACCAGGGCCATCCATTCCCTTGTCTCTTTGTCTCAGCCTGTCTCTTGCTGCTTGGAAGCTGATTACTCAGGACTTGTTTCCTTTCCATAATCAAAACAAGGTATTTCATGGTTTGGGAAAATTTCTCCTCATTCAGAGGACCCCCCCCCCACACCAAAAAGATCATTTGAGTTTTTCCTCTGGTCATCACAGACCTGATCTCTCAAGGGACTATCCCAAGAAGTTCCCACTTCCCAAAAAGGAAAGGAGGTTTACTCCAGGATGTCCCTGGTCCCCAGGAAGAATGGCCCTTGGAGACCCATCCTGGACTTTTCCCATTTAAACACCTTTTTCAAAAGTCCCTTCTTTCCGTATGTTGACTTTACCTTCCCTTCTCCCTCTAATTCTTCCCTAGTCATAAGATGTTGGTCTTCACATTCCTATCCACTCAATGTTTAGGAGGTTTTTACATTTATCTGTTGCTTCCTGGCATTTTCAGTTTTGCACTTTGCCCTTTGGTCTCTATGGCACCAAGGGTTTTCACACAATGCTTGGCTCATGTCATAGCTTTCTGCAGACTGCAGGGAATTCAAATCTTCCCTTACCTCGATGACCACCTGATGCAGGCGCAGTCCCCAGAACTTCTTCAGGAAAATGTTTCCTGGATGTGGCAGTGGTGCAGCGGTTGCATTGTTGCTTCACAGCAAGAGGCTCTCCGGTTCGATTTTCGGCTACAGTGCCTTCTGTGCAGTGTGTGCATGTCCTCCCTGCATTTGTGTGTTTCCTCTGGATGTTCCAGTTTCCTCCCATGTGATAGACGTGCATCTAGAGCATTTCTTCCTGGACCTCTGCTGAAAATTGGCTTAGTTGCAGGTCGGACTTTCCCAGTATACAAATGTTTAAGTAAATAAAAATAAAATTGCCTTCTACAGAGTTTAGGGTTAACAATAAACTTCCAGAAGTCTTCTCTCATCCCTTCGTGGGATCACATTTTCCTGGGATGCAGGATACAAACAAACAAAATGTTAGCTTCTCTTCCCATACAGAGGGTCTTTTTCCTGACGTCTTGTTTTCAGGGCATCCTTCCTCTTCAGTCATTGACAGCCAGGGACTTCTGTCGTCTCTTAGGGTACAAGGCATGGCATCTACTATCCCCATGATACCCTTAGCAAGACTATACATGAGAAAGTTGGAAAGGTATCTAAGAACTCTATGGATGCAACACTCCTATCCTTTAGAGTTTCTGATCCCACTCCTCCCTTGCATAAATAGGGAACTAGAATGGTGGATCATGCAGGTAAACAAAAGCTCTGGCCTACCTCTGCACCCACCTCATCCTTACTTAGAATTATTCACAGATGCTTCAGACACTGGTTGGGGAGCAACTCTTCAAGCCTGGAGGGTCAGAGATGTTTGGTTTCCCAAACAGGCACAGGAACATATCAGTGTAAAGGAGATGAGGGCACTGGTTGTTGCACTGCAGAGCTTAAAAAGCAACCTAGTTCCAGGATTACTGAGGTGGTTCACAGACAACACCACAGCTCTTTGATAGAGCAGCAAGCAGGGGGAGTGAAGTCTTGCATTCTATGCAGACTATCCCTACTCATCTGGGAAATGGCCTTACAAAGTCAAATCACCTTTTAGGCGGTCTATCTCCCCTCAGCCCAGAATGCAGTGGCAGACTGTTAAGTAGGTCCATGACCCAACCCCACCAATGGATTTTGCAGAGGGATGCGTTTCTGGACCTAATCCATTGTTGGGGAACACCTCAGATAGATCTCTTTGCCTCCCCTATGAACAGACAACTTCCAAAATTTTGTGCCATGATCCCACATACCCTGGTGTGGAAGGTGGAGACACTGCCTTTCTCTTGGAAAGGGGATGTTTCTGTATGCATTCCCCCTTGCCTCTTCTACAAAAGGTCCAACTGAAGATTCAGCAGGATCAGCCAAAAATCTTGTTGGTGACTCCCTTTTGGGCAAGGTAGCACTGGTTCCCCCTTCTCCTGCACCTAGCCAGGGGCAGTCATCACAATTTACCCCACAGGATGGATCTAATCACACAAGACAAGGGGATCCTAGTACATCCAAAACTGTCAACCCTGAACCTGACCTTGTGGGTGATGGGGTTTTAATCCCTTGTAGACACTTTTTTTTTTTTTTGTTACGGGACGTGCTACAAGTTCTGCAGGAGGCCAGAAAACCCACAACTAGGAAATCCTACATTTCCAAATGGAAAAGTTTTTCCCTCTGGTGTCTCAAAAAGGACCTACAACCACTGTCAGCTGATGTTCGGTGATCTTGTCCTATCTGTGTGAATTGATGAGGGCTGGGTTGTCCTACTTATTGGTGAAGGCTCACATTTCAGCAATCTCTGCCAGTCTGCCTAGGTCTCCACCTTTGGCCTCTAGGTTAGAGGTAAAACTGTTCCTTAAAGGGATCCTTCATATCAGACTGCAAAGGAAACCAATACCTCCTCCTTGAGATCTCAGTTTTGCACTAGAGAAGCTTACACTAGGACCTTTTGAACCAGCAGGCTTCTCTTCCTGGCAGTATTACACTTGGAAAATAGTTTTGTTAGTGGCCATTATTCTGCTAGAAGGGTTTCAGTGTTACAGGCCCTGATGTCCAATCCATCCTTCACTGCCTTTCATAGAGAGAGTGTTTCCCTGTGCACTAACCCCCTACCTTAATGCCCAAAGTGGTAAATGAGTTATCAGTAAATCAGTTCATTAACCTTCCTTTTTTTTTTCCTCAGTGTTCCAGTGAGAGAGTATTGGACACTTTAGTTGTGCATATGCAGCTCAAATACTACCTTAACAAAACCAAGCTTTTTTTTTTTTGTAAGACTGACCTTCTGTCAGTTACCACCTGAGAGCTCTGCGTCAGTCAGTTTCCAAGCAAGCTATTTCCATCTGGATTTATAAAGCTATTTCCTTTTATTTGTCTAATGGTAAGACCCTTACTTACTTTCCCAGTGAAGGCTTATTCTACTAGAGCACTTTCTTCCTCAGGGGCATTCTTTAAAGGTTTGCACATTGGCTCTATACTGGAAGCAGCTACATGGTCCTCTTTACATACTTTCACTAAACACTACAAGCTTGACACCATCTCCAAGTCCAGAGCTGGGTTTGCAAGAGCAATCCCGCATAGATTTGTAGAAAAAGCATCAGCTTATCCTCCAAACCTGTCCCAAGCTTGAGTTTTGGCATTCTCCCTTTTCTTATGAATATTGCAGCATGTGAATAGAAGAACATAGAATAGTTATGTAAAATCTTACCATAACCATAAATCATCTATATGCTGCGGTATTGCTTTCCCAGTTCTGCTGATATGTTTCTCGACTAGGATTTCAGGCTGGTGCTAGGCGGTTACAGTTCTGATGTTAGGTGCGTGCTGACATCTGCTTTATACCCGAATTCTCTTTATATCCAATGTATGCGTTATGTTGTGCGGAGTAGCATGTAGACTTTTGGATACTGGCCAGATGTATGAATCATCTGGAGATGGACTCCCCTATGTTATGAATACTGCAGCATATAAAAGAGAAGGACAACTATGGTTATCGTAAAATTTTATACAACTATTCTTTCCTGATGGTGCTAAATGATGAATCGGAGCACCACTTCAGCGATGGCGTATGTGATCTTACATTAGCTGGTAAGTATTCAGTTCTAGACTAGCATGTAAATATTTGGAAGTATTTCTTTTAGAAATCTATTCCTGCATTCTTTTGCATCCCCCTTGATGTCTAGGCTACCTAGTGGGCATTTCTTGATGTGGGGTTTTTACATCTTAAGCTGTCTGGGAAGGACATGTTCTGCCATATGTCCTCAATTTTGAGTTAGAGAAGTTTACCCAGGCTCCATTTGAGCCATCTACAGCCCCTCTTAAATTCTAGCTGGAACCTACCACTTATTGTTGGCAGTAACCTCAGACAGAAGAATTTCAGAGATCCAGTCCCTAATGACAGAGTCCCTTTCTAGTCTTCCGTAAAGACTATGAGTCTGTGCACAAGCCCTACCTTTGTGCCTAAGGTGGTGACAGAGGTTCCCCTGAGTCAGTCTGTTCTGTTCCCAGTTTTCTTTCAAAATCCCTGAAACAAAGGAAAAAGAATCCTGCATTCATTAGACTGCTCCTAGAGAACTGAGAAACTACTTGGACTGGACTAAGGCTCTAAGAACTACTGGCTATTTGTTTCTTCTGCAGCAAAAAAAGAAGCAAAACCATTGTCAAAACTGTCTTCAAATATATGGCACATTACATTCAGCTACTTTTCAGGCATCTGTTTATTCTGTTCACCAGGAAAATAAACCAGACTTCTGTATCCAAGCTCCCAGTTTTCTGCTAAATTTCTGTGTAGTGGTGGCTGCTGTTGAAGCATTTCTTTTCCACTGAGAAACAAATGCATCACTACTTTGTACAATGTATCAAATGGATGTTTGTCATGTTGGGCATTGTACAACCCAGCAAATGAGCTTCAAGCCTTGTCTGATCAAGAGGGGTGCCTATTATGTGATCGAAAGTATAAAACTTCGAACACCACAAAATCGAACTTGTATGTTCGAAATTTTATAATTTCGGACACACAAAAAAAAACTGACAAAGTAACTGTCCTAAGCAGGGTTGCAGAAGTTCAAATACATAAAAAAATAAATAAATAAAACTTGCAACAGTAAACTAACTGTTGCAAGCAGGGGGGCAAGCCCCTCTGCACCCCCCTCCGCTCTTTAAAATATACCAACTCTGAGATCGCACTACAGTGCGGAAAGGGAATATTTCCCTTTACTGCACTGTAGTGCGATCTCGGAGTTGGTATATTTAAAGAGTGGGGGGTGGGGGGCGCCCCCCCTGCTTACAACAGTTATTGAGCTGATTTTGTTTTGTTTTTTTTTTAATTCGAATTGCTGAAACTTCGAACATTTGTGTTCGATGTTTTCAGGTTCGAAATTTCAGCAATTCGATAACTTAATAGGAACCCGATCAAGAGTGGCTCTTTTGAAGATGTACCACTTGACATGCACCTTCCTTTAACTAGGTCACTAGAATTTAACAGCATGCAAATCAGATATTTCAAATGGTAAGATTGCTGCATTCTTTTATGCCCACATAAGACTATCTTGTCCTTGATCAATGCTAGTAAAGAACACTTCACTGAGCAAGTAGTTTGTCATTTGAGATAACAGTTCTGCAGCACATTTTTTTAAATATCCCTGCCTCTGTTTGGGAAAATGCTTTAGTTATAGCACAGGTTTTACTACTACTGAGGACAGCCCCACCCCTACTTGAGATTTTGCATAGGTTTTAAGCCTAATGCAGAGGACACTTCAAGATGAGAAACAGCAGATATGGAAGTACTCGCCATGTCATCTGAGAGGTCCATCTTTATTGGGTACAATTGACGTGCCTTCTGACCCTCTCTTTCCTGTCTGGTTCTTACTGCTATAATTTAAGTGTAATCTTTATTTTATTTAAGTCATAAATGTATCAGTTTATATCTTTCTAGTTCACTTTGTTTTCTTGCAGATGGAACCAGTTCAACTGAAATTTAAGAAATAAGGTCTATTGACATATGTATCCCTGTTAACATTGATATAAGGGAAGCATGTATGGGCCAAAGTAAACATGCTTCTGTGATTGTATGACATAAGCTTTTTAGAAGAGTAATGCTAGATTTTGGATGTTGGATGTATTCAATTGTTCAACCCACTGCAGAGAGTACTCATGCAGGTCAACTAATGTGGTAAATGCTTATCTTTTTACATCTGTTTTTCTGTGACATTATTCCTAATGGTTGTTGGCATCCAGATGAGTTTGTTAAATAAAACTATAGTTTTAATTTTAATACTTAATATATGTCAAGTTAGGAGAATAGCCACCTCTACGGTTAACTCTCTCAGCCAAAATTTGATAAAATAATCCGTGAAGCTGTAAATGGCTGAGAATGAAGCAGAAAAGAATGTAAACGATATGTTAATGTCCAAAATTCAGTATATCACTAAAGCACTGAAACACTCGATGAAATCCAAGTATAAATGCCAAAATGATGGATAAATCAGGATTTTATTAGACAAGCGCTTTCGCTATAGATAGCTTCCTCAGGTCTGTTTTATACAAATGAGTTTAAATTTAGCACCACTTATATAGATTCCCCCGAGTCCTTGACAGAAGACACTGATTTAGATGGAGAAAGTTCCAACAGGTCACCTCCCGAGGATGTCTCCTTTGGAGACATCATGGAGATCCTCCACCAGAGGGGAGGTTGGTTAGCCCCAAAACCTTCTACGGATGCATCAGTGCTCCTGGAGGCTTTTGGCACGTGCCCATCTACGTCCTGGGTGTCCCCTCCTGTGGATCCCTTAGTGGATCTTATCACCACGTGTGCATGGAAGGAGCCTGACACCATACAGCCAATACCAAAACACCCAGACAGGATTCTCTCTCCACCTTCAGACAGACGGGCCTGGTAAAAAGGATCCCCTGTGGATGCTATGGTAGCTGCAGCAGCCACCAAGAGGGAACTGGCACAGGAGAGTTCCTCTGTCCACCTTCCGGACAAGGAGTACAGGGTGGTGGATCAATTTGGGAAGCGAGTATATTCTTGAGCAACGTTTTCCATCTGAGCGCTTTTATTTGGCACACGTTATATGACTGCAGCAAGACCTAGTCACGGAGCTAGCTGAGTCGTCCCCAGGGTCTTTGTTGCCAGAGGATGAGTCTGTTCTCCTCGAATATGTCAACTCTGAAATCAGTATCAAACACGTCTATGCGTCTCCTTTCCCATGCTACAGAAGGAGCTGTTAGGGCGGCTGGGACTGACTTAGCTATGAGGCGACATGCTTGGCTCAGACTGTCAATTCGCGGACCCCTTCAAGGCATCTTTCACAAATGCTCCCTTTGATGGTTCTTCTCTTTTTGGGAAGACCGTATGTGACACCCTGGTCCAGAGCGAAAAAGACAGGAAGACTTTTTCTGCCATCGGAGTTCGCTTCTCTAGCCCTCAGAGATCCTTTTCTAGGAATCAGAGAGGTCAAAAGATGTGGTTCCGAAAAATCACAGTTTTCCCAGGACAACTTGTCCCCTAGAGGCAGAGGAACTTTGGGTCTAGAGAGACCTTCTCGGACAGGCCCACGCAGCAGCCCTGAGGGGTTGCCCGACTGTCCTACTCTGGAGACAGTTGGGGAAGGTTATCATTGCACCCAATGGCTTGGGAGTCCATAACTGCAGATTGTTGGGTGCTTCAGAGAATATCCAGAGGCTACACCATCCCGTCTATTACCCCTCCCCACCAACCAAAGTGTCTCCCAGATGTCCCACCCACTCAAAGGGAGGCGGCAGCACTAGAGATTTCCAAGCTGCTTCGCAAACTAGCCATCAAACCAGTCCCCCCAGATCAGTCTGGATCAGGCATTTACTCCAGGTTCTTTTTAGTGCCAAAAAAGACGGGGGAATTAAGGCCCATCTTGGACCTGTCAACCTTGAACCTGGCTGTCGCCAAGCAGAAATTCCAGATGGTCAGCCTACAGTCCATTCTACCTCATTGCCCCATTCTGGTCTCGTCAGGTGTGGTTCCCCTTCCTCTGGTCTCATGTTTAGCTTCTCCTTGGATTCTGGATCCTTGCCCGGATCTCATCTCTCAGGCACTTGTCCACCCAACCTGGACAGCCTCAAGCTGACGGCTTGGTTGCTGCAGTTCCCTTGATTGCCAGGACTCCCAGTCTTTCATCTTCTGTAAAAAAAAAATATATATATATATATATATTCTGGTGGTGTCCCATAAGGCCTCCACTAGGAAGATTTACCTCAGTAAATGGAAACTATTCTCTATTTAGGCTTCTCAGAGGAACCTGGATAACTTTACAGCCCCTGTTCCTGCAGTGTTGGATTTCTTAGCCAATATTTTTCAACAAGGGGCTAGTTCCTCCACGATGAAAGTGCAACTGGCAGCTATCTTGAATTTCCATGTCTGCGAAAGCATGAATGCCCTGGCCTCTTCTAGACTGTGTAAGGCTTTTCTTAAAGGCACCTTTCTCTTACGTCCCCCAGTTAAGGACTCTGTTCCTCTTTGGGACCTTGCCTTGGTTGTGCAGGCTTTAGTTGCTCCCCCTTTGAACCTGCAGCGTCAGTAGAGTTGAAGTTCTTATCCTGGAAGTCAGCCTTCTTAGTGGCCATTACATCGGCTAGGAGGGTTTCTGAGATTCAAGCTTTGTCTGCAGTGTCCCCTTACTTGATCTTCCATAAGGACAGGGTTTCTCTCCACATGAACCCTTCATTCTTACCAAAAGTAGCTTCTGAATCAAACATTAATCAAACAATTAACCTGCCTGTTTTCTTTCCAAATTTTCAGAACAAGGGTGAATATAAACTGCATTTGCTGGGTGTTCATAGACAGCTTCATTTTTATTTCCATAGAACAAAGACCTTCCATAAGTCTGATCAGTTATTTGTCATTTTCAAAACCCTTTGTGGGCAAAGCCATGTCCAAGGTTTCCTTAGCTAGATTGATTACACAATGTATTTTGCAAAGGTCTGTCCCCGCCTGGTCCTGTTAAAGCTCATTCTACCAGATCTATGGTGACTTCTGCTGCATTTTAGTCGAGTTTCACTGGATGACATTTGTGCAGCAGCAGCTTGGGCAAGGTCACATACCTTCATTTCTCGTAAGTTGGATTTGATCTCCAGAAGGAGAGCATCCTTCAGCTCTGCGGTGCTCAGGAATATCCTTCCATGAAAGCCTCCCAGGAGTTTAAGTAGCTGGGGACTCTGTCCCACAGGTTGCAGATAAAATGAAGTTAACTACTTCAGATAAAGAAGTTATGTACTCACCATAACTTTCCATCTGTGTAATTACACTTCATTTTTTTGCAACCGTCCCACCCTCCTTACTCCGAACCTGTTCAGGGTTTGTTATATAGTTGATTTGCTGATTGGTTGAGTAGTGGCAAACTCAATCTGAGGAAAGGTAGGAGGAGATGATGGGTTATGGGTAAGGGGGAGGAGCTTGTAGCTCAGAGCAGATGCTTGAAAAGTTGCCAGCTTGGCTCCAAATACCCACAGGTTGCAGAAAAATGAAGTGCAACTACTCAGATGGAACGTTATGGTGAGTACATAACTTTTTTTTTTATGCAAATACAATCTGAGCTGTCTGTGCACGTCCAACTGATGGAGCCTATACTCTTCCTTCTTGCTATGGTTGGGGAAGAACACCGGGAGCTCATTAGATTGATATTAGCTTGAAAGCAAACCTTGGATCAAAAGGATGGATTGGTTCGTAATGATATCCTGTCTTTGTGAAAGATCAGATATGGAGGTCTAATTGGCAGTGCTTGCAACTCTGAGACCCTTCTGGCAGATGTTACCGCTACTAGAAAAATGGTCTGCCAGTGAGGTCACAAGATGAAGAAGGCTCGAACGGTGGTAATGTAAGTTGAGATAGGACAAAATTTAAATCCCAAGGAGGAAAGTGGTTCCTTAAAAGGAAGTCTCAATAAGGAAGTGCTTTTTAAAAATGCTTTGCACATCCCATGGCATTAAATTAGGAGAATGGTCATCAGTGTGGAAATTTGAAATTGCAGCCAACTGGACTCCAGCAGCACCTTGCTGAAAAAGTTCCAGAAATTCTAGAATGGATTGAATAGACGCAGAAAAAGGGTCACTGTTTCTATTTTGAGCCCAGTGAGAAAATCTTCTCCACTTGTTAGTATATAGTCTTCTAGTAGAAACTTTGAGAAGGCATCAGAATGCGTTTGACTGCTGGAGTAACGTTTTGAACCCTGACTAAATTGTGAATTGGAGCAGCCATGCTGTCAAGTTAAGGGTCTGGTGGGAAGGATGAAGTGCACCTGATGTGTCAGCAGGTCTGGAACTGGGTCCAGAATCCAAGGCTTTTCCTGAAGATGAGGCCAAAGAAAGGGAAACAAAATCTGTCAAGGCAAATGTGGGGCAATGAGAATCATCCTGCTTCCCAAGGATTTTGCTTTCTGGATGACTTTAGGTATGAGGGAAAACAGAGGAAAGACATAAAGAAGTCCCGAGGGTCAATCTTGAACAATGGAGTCTCTCCATGTCTCCACCAGTGGAGGAATTAGAGCAAAGTAGCTGCTGCACTTGGCATTCATGGGAGTGGCGAAAAGATCGCAGCAAGGCTGACCCCATTTCCATAAGATCTCTTCCACTATGTTCTGGTTCAGAGATCACTCGTGAGGCATCAATATTGCCCTGTTGAGCTTTTCGGCTATTGTGTTGGATTTCCCTGGGATGTGCATTGCTACTAGAAAGCCCTGGGAAGAAATTTCCCATTGCCAAACTCTCAGGGCCTCGCGGCAAAGTGGGTATGATTTGGTTCCTCGTTTATGTACCAAACCACCAACATATTGGCTGACTGTATAGCAATTGTCTCTAGTGGAAGAAAGTCATGAAGTGCTTGCAATGCCAGATCCACCGCTCTCATCTCTAGAACATTTGATATAGGTTCATAGGTTGGTGCAAGGCTATCGACCCTAGGACTTGTAGAAGCCTAGCCATAACAATTCCCTGGCCCCCTGTCTAGCAGGCAACTGACGTGATCCCCGGGGTAAATTTCCTATCTCCCATCCAGTCGTCAAGGTTCGTTTTGAAGAGAACCAAGGAGGCGATCTGCCTGACATGTATGGGGCAGTTTACTCCAGAGTATGGGGAGTCTCTGGGTCAGGAACCTATCCCTTCAGCATACTTTGTTCATTGTGATGACAAGGTTTAGGTCCCTGAAGCATGTGGCTATGATGGATTGAATTTCTTTAAGTGTAGCATGTCCAACAGCTCCGGGTTTGACATGGCCTTGTATGTTAAGCAGAGATCGCCTCTGAGTAGAGTGTATGCAAAAGAGTATAGCTGGAGTTTTTTTAATCGGCATGGGGCATCTGCTTTAGGCCTGTGATTCTTTTAGTGAGGTGTTTCTGCAGCCTTTCCAGTTGTTGCAGATGCCTTGTGAGGTACATACCAAATGGGGCATTGTACTCTATGATGAGTCTAATGAAGGGTGAGTACAGTGGGACAATGACCCCCTTTTTTTCTGGATGAAAAGCCCTTAGTGATGAGATGTGCCACATAGAAGTATTTCCTGACTGTTGTGGCGATGTGGTTATCGATGGTGAGACCACTGTCCACCTGTGTTCCCAAGTCTCATCACACTTTTGGTGTTTAGTGTACTGCCACCTATGTGGTAAATCATGAGTACATGTTTTTTCCCAATGGGGATAACTGTATACTTTTTGGCATTGAGCTTGAGCCCATGGCTCTGCCACCAAGCATCTGTTTCTGTAAGGCCATTTTGTAGAATATCCACATCATATGGGGATTCAATAATGGCTCCCAGTTTGCAGTCATTTGTGAACTGTGTTAGCCAGAGTCCCTTAGTGTTGGCCTGTACTTCAGAGAAGTAGATGTCAAACAAGAGCGGTCCCAGGACTGAACCACGAGGTACTCCACTTGTCTGGAGCTGGATTTGGAGTCTGCTACTTTTACAGTGTGGGTTCTGTCAGTAAGCCAGTTGTCAACCCATTGAGTGAAGTAGGGATTTATGCCCAGCCTAGTAAGTTTATGTATGATTCCAGAGTGGTTGATGGTGTTGAAGGCCTTGGCGAGGTCCAGATAGGCTGTGTGGACCGCCTTACCCTCGTCTACGGCTCTGGAGACTGATTCGAAGAAGTCAGTCAGGTTCAGGAGACATGATCGGCCCTTCACAAACCCAAACTAGGTGGGGGTCCAGTGTTTGAAGGTTGCCAATGTCTTTGTTTATAAGTTCCATGATATGTTCCATGGCCTTGCAGATCAGGCTCGTTAGACTGCTGGGATGGTAGTTCCCATGATCCAAGGTGGATCCCACTTTGTGGAGTGGGATAACTGTAGCTGTGCGCCACTGAGTGGGCACGAAGCCTGAGGTGAGGCTATGATTAAACCTGGCACTTAGGTGAGGTGCCAGTTCATTTTGTAGTTCATGTAATACACAGCCTGGGATGTTGTCTGGTCCCATGGATGCTGTATTCTTAGCTTTGGAGAGTGCAGTTTTTACCTGTGTGGTAGTGATTACTGGAATTTGTCAATCTTTCGGTATTGAGATGGGCCCTCTAGGGGGAGGGGGGGTGAAGTTGGCAAGTGGGCCTCGTGTTCCTGCCATATATCTTGGACCGTTCTTCCCAGATAATGCCCCCCCACTCTGTCTGGGAAGCATCCGTGGTCACAGTAGCAACAGGTTGTCATGGAATAAAGGATCTCTCCATAGTCACATGGTTGGACTGGATCCACCACCATAGATCCTTTTTGCATGACTCCGTTATTCTGATAGGATGGGACATCGGAATTTCTTGAAGTGACCATTGGGAGAACAGGAGCCAATGAAGGATTCTCATGTGCATTCTGGTGAGAGGAACTAGTGTTATGGTCAAAGCCATTGTCCCTAGGAGTTTCAGATCTACTTTTGCCTTTACCATGCCCTTGGGAAGAAGGTAAAGTACTTGCTGCCTGAGGGCTGAAATTCTGTCGGCTGGAAGATATGTCATCATGGAAACAGTGTCTAGGTTTGTGCCTGTGAAGGGAATATGTTGACAGGGCAACAAGGCAGATTTTTATAAGTTCACTGTTACGCCTAACTGAGCACAAATTTCCAAAGTCACATCCCTGCCTTGCTGGAGTAGATGCTTGGTGGTGGCAGTTGGGATCCAGTCCATATACAGAAACACTTGGAATCCCAGACGTCTCAAGTGAGCCGTGACTACTGCCATGCATTTGGTGAACACTATGGGGCCTGTAGTGAGACTGATAACGACAGTCTCCCAGCCGGAAGCGTAAGTGACTCCTTGATGCTCTTTCCATTTTTATGTGGTAGTACGCATCTTGGAGGTCTATTGAGCACATCCAATCGTCTTTCCCTAAGAAGGGAAGTATTTACTGCAGTGTCACCATTTGGAACTTTGACTTTCTGACAGATTAGTTTAACTTGCTGAGATCCAATATGGGTCTCCAGTCCCTTGTTCTTTTTGGCACCAAAAAGAATCTTGAGTAAGTTCCGAATCCTGTTTGGTCTGCGTGGACTTCTTGGATGATTCTCTTGTCCAGCAACTTTCAGATTTCTACAGTTGCTTGCTCCCTTAGATTGGGTGGAACATACGGTACATGGTGGCAAAAGGGAATGGAATATCCTCTGGATATTATGCTTGGTACCCATTTCTCTCTTGTGATAGTTTGCTAGGCTTCTGGGTACAAAATCAAGTGTCCCCCGACTGCCTCCAGAGTACAGCAGGCAGGCCTCCTTTCAGGATCGCTGATAGGAACGTCCACGAAAGGAATCGCGCTCACCGTGGTTTTGCGAACCCCCTCTGCCTCTAGGACGACGTCTACCATTGTTACCTCCCTCTCTGCCCCTGGGGAAGGATTCACCTCATGAGTCTTGGAAAACTCCATGGGATCTTTTGAACCACATTTACACACTTTTCTGACCTTTAGGGTAAGGTCTTGAAGGTATGGAAAAACGTACTCCAATTGCAGAGAGAGTTTTCCCTTCCTGCTCGCATCTGGTGAGTGTGCCTTTTACTTTGGGTCCAAAGAGTGAGGAACCATCAAAGGGGGCATTAGTAAAGGTAGACTTAAAGGGCTCCATAAAATTGCACAAGCGCATCCAGGAGTGTCTCCTCACGGAAACTCCTGAACCCGCTGCCTGCTTGTTGCATAAGATATCAGTCTCATGGAGGAGTTGACGATAGAATTTAAGGTGGCTAGCTGGGAGGAGACTTTCTCATTAACCCCCACAGCTAATGAACCTTGTGGAGTATCTCCTAGCTCTTTCAGGAGATCTCTTTGTAGCCTTGTAAAGTGAATGAGGTAGTTCAGCGATCAGAGAGTAAAAGTCGCTGATGAAAAGACACGCTTCCCGTATCTGTCCATTGGAGAATCTTTGTTCAGAGGATGAACCGATGAGGATGTCTCAGAAAGTTCCTTCTTGGTGGCTGCTGCCACCACCATAGCATCTTCAGGTACACCCTTTATGAGAAAATCTTTTCTGGTAGGTGCTGACAAAAACTTGTTTGGCCTCCGAGGGACTGGCTCCATAGTGTCAGGTGACTCCCATGCCTTTCGACTGACCAAATCCATAAGTTCACCGAAAGGCGGAGACACCCAGGAGACTGAAGATTGAGATACAAAAGCCTTCAGGTACATTGACTCCACATCAGAAGGTGTGATGGATTTCCAGCCGCCTCTCTGCTTTAGGATCTCCAGGATATCTGCAAATGAGATATCATCAGAGGACAACCCTGGGACCCTTCTGACTCCTTGAGGTCAGTATCTGAGGTGACAGACTCATCAGGGGAGTCCATATGCTTCCTCTTGCAAGTTCTCTTCTGAGGGGGCTCCTCAGAGGGGTATTCTGGGGAGGCCTGTGAAGAGAAGGGTTCACCCAATGGGGGATCCTGAGGCTCTGGATCTCTGCTGTCCTTTGGATGGAGTAGTGCCGAGACAGTGGCCAGTGCCTTGGGAGGATGAATATTGGTATCCCTATGTAGAGCTGTAGAGGGAGACAGCACACTCCTCATCAGCTCGAAAGCAGCTCCCACCGGTTCCAATGATATGCCCGACTCCAAGGAGGAGGACACTGCCGGCTCCAGGGAGATCGGCTCCGAGGCCGATGTGAAAGCCAAGCTCACCTGAGCTGACGCACCAAGGGGTAGACTCAGAACCGAAGAGGTTCGAGTCCGAGGGTCCCCCGGGGCCGGCCAGAGAACCCCAGTTCTCAGACAATCGGACGGTGCTGAGAGAGTCAGAGCAGATGTTTCTGTAATCTCCGAAGAGGGTCCCGGAACCAACAGTTGTACAGTAAATTATACCAGGCAGTCCGGCTATGAGGATCCAGCTTGGCTTGGAGGAGGAACCACAGTGGATGTAAGAGTCTTGGGAGGCTCCGAGACCAGATGGATCGGAACCGAGAACAATTTGGCTAGTGCTGGTGACTTCAGAAGTCTGCGCACCACCCACTCCATGTCATCCGATAGGCTCCTAGTGGACCTGGAGGATAGAGAAAGGAGAACAAGATCTCTCCAAAATGGGAGATCTCAAAGTAGGGGAAACCGGTGGAATGTTAATGGACCACCTCAGACAGTATCTTGGGTCTCTGAAGACCTTGGGCCGAAGAACCAGGCTTGTGAATAATGATTACCTCCGTTGGATGTTCTTCGTGTTTCACTGTTGCAGTCATTACATTTGGGTAATCCTGCTGGCAGGTTGCCCTCAGCCGGCCTGAATTCCAAAGTCTTGGGTCTTGTGTCAGCTGCTGTCGCCCCTTCCCTGACATCAGGTCATCAGGGGTATAAAAGAAGCAGCCAAAGCCATTTTCTTCAATCTTTCTTGCCACGTGGTGCCCGAAGCAGAAGCAGTTCGCAAGTGCCGGTCGACTGACTCCTGAGATTTTCGTGTTTGAGTTTCAGAACCGAAGTCTTCAATGAAGCTAAGTACCCCGTTGGGGAAACTTTTTTCTTGCTCCAGACCGATGTCAGAAAAAGTTAATTGTATTAATTGTGGAAAGCAAATACCTCATAAGGACTTTCATTCTTACTGTATTCCTTGCCTAGGCCCTGATCACAACATTACTGGTTGTCTGTTTTGTGCTAGATTTAACCAACGCACTATTAAGCGTCGGTATAATTCTGCTTTGAAGTATTTTGGTAGCCGATTTAATTATCCTGAAATGTCGGATAACCATCAGACTACCGGAGTTTACAAAAAACGCAAGGAAAAGGATAGAGAAAAACAACGGAGGCCCAAAACTGATGACGAAGCTTCTCCTAAGCCAGTCGCCGGTTCTCAGTAAGGCACTTTCGCAGCCCCTGACACCCGCTACTTTAGAGTCGCAGGCTGCTACCAACTCCCACATGGAGTCGGCCATGCCGCTGGATACTTAAGGTATTGGAGCCTCGGACTCTAATCCCTCAAATGGGTCCGGAGCCACTGAGCAGGTACCGGCTTCTGAGGGTATATTCAGACCTCAACATCTTTACATTAAAAAGACTTCAGCTTCAAAGACTAAAGCATCTTCTAAAGCAAAGAAACAAACTCAAGAGTCACGTGTACAGGCCTCTATGCCTAAAAAACAGATGATCAAAATGGCCGAAGACCTGATTACCTCTATCAGGGGTTCCCATCCTCCTCCTGATAAGAGGCCTAGGCAAGACACTGACTATGATTCTTCAGATCAGGTTTCTGCTTCTTCTGATTCCTCTTCTGATCAGGGATATTCTTTACCCCCCTATGAGGATTCTGATGCTGAAGAATCTATTCCTTCAGCATCCCCTCCTGAGGATTATTCCTTTGGGGAAACCTTGCATACCATGAGGGAGCATTTTCACTGGGAAAGCCAAGATTTTTCAGAAGCTAAAAAGAGGCTCAGGGATTTTCATTTACTTCCACAGCACAGGCCTCTAGCCATTCCCCCTGTGTTAAATATTGTAGATGTGTTTTCGGAGTCTAGTTTGACCCCTGACTCCTTACCTCCAGCTCCTGTTAAGCCTGACAGATATTACAGGATTCCTGATTCACACAGATTTCTTTTTAAAAACCCTGCTGCTGACCCAGAAACTATTTCACAGGGTCCAAAGGGAGTTAAGGCCTCGACAGCAAAAAGCCCAACCCCCTCTGACAGAGATTCAAGGGCACTGGATAGATGGGGAAAAAAGGTTTACACATCTGCAACTTTGGCTATAAGGGCCTTAAACTGTCAGTTTCATATGCTCAAGTATCGGCAACATGTCATGGGATTGCTTAAACAGAAAATTATGTTAAATTCTGAATGTGCTGAAAACAAGGAAATGCAGGATTTATTGCATGCAGCTGAACAAGTTGGAAAGCATACTTTGCAATGTGATTTTGATTCTTTGGAGGCCTCCTGCAGGGCCGCAGTTACGGGTTCTGTAATTAGAAGGCATGCTTGGTTAAAGGAACAAAATCTGCCTGATCATGTTAAAGTTAAGTTACTAGAGGCACCTTTACAGCATGATACTTTGTTTGGTGTTAAGGCAGAAGAGGTGTTAAAGAAAATGGAAGACAAAGCTAAATCTATGCAAACTGTTAAAGATTTTTTGCAAGCACAGCCACCTAGGTTTAGTAGACACTGGCCTACAAAAAATTGGACCTTTCCTGTGTCAGACAGACCTCAAAGGGGCAGATCCCAGGCGCAAGGTTCTTATAGGTCAAAACAATGGGGTGCTTCTACCTCCAAAGCTGGAGAAGATAAAGCACAGACATACAGAAAGCAGTCCCAATGACTTTCCCCTGCCCGCACCAAGCACTTATCTTCTGGCAGCACCCTTAGGGAGAAAATTAGCACTTTTTGCTCAAAATTGGCACATTATAACCCAGGACAAGTGGGTTCTAAATATAGTGTCACAAGGCTACAAATTCAATTTCCATACTCTGCCAAAGACAAACGGCTGGCCAGATCTGCCAAAAAATCAATGGGCAGAGGCACAAAAACAAGTTTCATCCCTTATGGACATAGGAGCCATTCAGCAAGTACCAGAGCAAGAGCAGGGACAAGGATTTTACTCAAGACCGTTCTTGGTACCCAAAAAGGACAAGGTCTGGAGGCCGATACTGGACCTATCTATTCTGAACACATTCCTGGATATTCCAAAATTCAAAATGTTGACTTTCCAGCAGCTGTTGCCCATGCTGGGCAAGAATGCTTGGCTTGTGACTTTAGACCTCAAAGAGGCATACCTGCATGTTCCAATCAATCATGCAGAAGATACCTCAGATTCAAGGCTGGTTCAATGCATTACCAATTCTCTGCACTGCCCTTTGGCTTATCTACTGCACCCAGGGTCTTTACAAAGTGCCTGGCACCAATAATTGCATTCTGCAGACAAAGAGGGATACAAATGTATCCTTACTTGGACGACTGTCTAACTCAAGCAGAGAACAAGGACATTCTTCTTCAACATCTGGCGTTTGTGAAAAGACTTCTAACATTGCCTAGGGTACACAGTCAACGAAAAGAAATCAAAACTAGTACCCTCTCAAGAGATAACATTCCTGGGTGCAAGCTTGAATACAATTGCCCAGATGGCTTATCTCACACCAGACAAAGGCAACTGACTACCTATTTCAAAATGTTGGCAACAAAGACCCAGTTATCTGCAAGAAAAAATCTGCAGGCTTTGGGCTTCATGGCATCCTGCATCCTACTAATTCCATATGCATATGAGGAAACTTCAATGGTACCTAAAAAGTGTTTGGACTCAACATTGCCACAGCCTGGAAACGATGATTACTCTCATTCCCTGCCTGCAACAGGAGTTTCGATGGTGGGCAAAGGCTTGTCACCAGAACAAGGGACAGCCATTCACATTACCCCCAGCCAGGCAGACATAACAACGGATGCATCAGATTATGCCTGGGGGGCCCACATGGCAGGAAGATGCATTCAGGGCACATGGTCCTCATACCAAATGCATCTACATATCAATCAAAAAGAGATGCTAGCTGTTCAAAATGCCCTGACAGCCTTCAAGGACCTACTTCATCCGGGACAACTACTGTTAAAGACAGACAACACCACAGTCATGTGGTATATAAACAAGCAAGGGGGACACACATTCTTACCCCCTTTGCAGACTAGCCATGACATTGTGGGACACAGCTTTGACTTACCAAGTACACCCGCAGGCACAATTCCTGCCAGGAAAGGAAAATACTCTGGCAGACGACCTAAGCAGAAACCTCATGGATCCCCACGAGTGGCAGCTGGATCCACAAGTCTTCAGCATGATAACAAGGAAATGGGGATGCCCGGACATAGATCTATTTGCCTCCCCTCACAACTACCAACTAAAAAGATTCTGCACAAGGACTTATCACAGACAAGCATGGAAAGTGGACACCCTATCTTTCAGCTGGAAAAACCTATCAGTATATGCCTTTTCTCCACTGCCTCTCCTCCCCAAGGTACTCCTAAAGGTCAGACAGGAGAAGCCAAGGATGATACTGATTGCCCCAGACTGGCCCCGCCAGTACTGGTATCCAATCCTAAGGAACTTGTCCCTATGTCCAGCTTGGACCTTACCTCAAATACCTTGTCTACTGTCCCAGCAAAACTATCAGATACTGCACAGCCAACTCAGGACATTAAACCTGGCAGCATGGCGGATAAAGTAGTCATACAAAAAACACCTCTCAGTAAAGCTGTGATGGATGTCATTCTGGAAGCCAGAAGGCCTAGTACTAGAAAGTCTTATGCTGGAAAATGGAAGAGATTCTGTGCTTGGAACCAGGCACAAGGAACAGATACAGCTGTACCAAATATTCCTCATATTTTGCAATACTTAACTGTAATGCTGGACAAAGGCCTATCTTTCTCATCAATTAAAATTCATGCCTCTGCCATTTCGGCTCGTTACAATACAGAGCCACCAGTTTTTTCTCATTTTGTTTTTATTAAAGCAGTACCTCAGAAGAGCCAAAAATTTAAGGCCCCCAAGGAGATCAATACCAGCATGGGACCTCAACTATGTCTTGGAAAAGCTCACCCTGCCTCCTTTTGAGCCAGCTGCTACTGCTGATATAAGGTTTTTATCTTGGAAAACAGCTCTGCTCCTAGCAATTACTTCTGCAAGATGAGTTTCAGAGCTACAGGTGCTCATGGCTGTGGAACCTTTTATCATTTTTTATCCAGACAGTCTCTCTCTGAGGACAAACCCAACATTTATGCCTAAAGTGGTGTCCAGTATGGCTTGTAACCAAACTATTCATCTGCCAACCTTTTATCCAAATCCACAGAACAAGGGGGAGAGAATTCTGCATTCTTTGGACATACACAGACATCTTAGATTCTACTTGGACAGAACCAAAGCTTTCAGAAAGACAGAGCAATTACTAGTGGCATATGCTGCAGGATCACAAGGAAAGGCTATCTCAAAGCAGACTATTTCTAAGTGGATAGGCCACTGCATTAATTTCTGCTATTTACACCATGGCAAGCCAGTGCATAAGGGCATTAGGCCACATTCCACCAGAGCTGCAGCCACTTCAGCAACCTTTCTCAGGGGAGACATTTTAGAGGCGGCTACGTGGAGTTCAGTGCACACCTTTACAAAGCATTATCATCTGCCACTCTACTCTAAATTCAGGGAAGGCTTTGCCACTGCAGTTCTTCAGGGCCTCATAGCCACTCCAGGGCAGGCTTTGCCACTGCAGTTCTGCAGGGCCTCATAGCCACTCCTAATGCTGTTTAGCTCCAGCCTCTCAACCACAGCTTTGGGACTCTACCCAAATGTAATGACTGCAACAGTGAAACACAAAGAACATAGTACAGTTGTGTACACTTACCATAAATGTAGATGTTCGAGTGTATTCACTGTTGCAGTCCAGGTTACCCACCCGCTATCCCCCTTTTTCTATGGATCTTATCTTTACTTCTCTGATTTATACAACCTATGTGGTGTATTTGCTTATAGATGAAGGTAAAATTTATATCGGTGCATTTATTGATATATATATATATATATATAAGTTTGGCTACCCTTTTAGGGGGCACCTGACATCTGGAGCAAGAAAAACTGATGAAAATGGCGTCTGTTGCTTCTTTTATACCCCTGACGAACTGACATCAGGGAAGGGGTGACAGCAGCCAATGCAGGAACCAAGACTTTGGAATTCAGGCTGGCTGAGGGCAACCTGCCAGCAGGATTAACCAAATGTAATGACTGCAACAGTGAATACACTCGAACATCTACATTTATAGTAAGTGTACACAATTGTACTTTAAGAGGCAGATGGTTTTGAGAGGTTTGACAATTTTTCTGGAGGCTCAGACTGAGCCGAAGAGACAGCTGATGGCCTTTTGGATGGGTTTTCCTCCTTTGAAGAAGACGATGAAGAAGAAGCACTCTGCACAGCTTCCTCAAAGGTTAGCTTTAAGAGTCCCTTGAGAATCAATTTGATGTTCGTGTTTCACTGTTGCAGTCATCACATTTGGGTCATCTGCTTGCAGTAGCCCTCAGTGGGCCTGATTATCAAAGTCTTGGGTCCTGCGTCAGTTGCTCTGTCATCTTCCATGACGTCAGGTAGTCAGGGGTATAAAGCATGCAGCCGATGCCATTACATCAGTCTTTCTTGCTGTGCAGTGCCCGAAGCAGAAGCAGTTCGCAAGTACCAGTCGGCCGACTCCTGAAATTTTTGTATTTGAGTTTCAGAACCGAAGTCTTCAACTAAGCTAAGTATCCCGTTGGGGAAACTTTTTCTTACTCTAAACCGATGACAGTAAAAGTCAATAATTGTATTTCTTGTTGAAAGCAAATACCTCATAAAGATTGTCATTCGTACCGTATTCCTTGCCTAGGCCCTGACCACGATGTACCTTGTTGTCGGTTTTGTGCCTTATTTAAACACAGAACTAATCGTCTGTATATTTACACTTCTAAATATTTTGTTACTCGATTCAATCACCCAGATATGGCTTCGGTAAGCCACCCGACTACCGACATTCTGAAAAAACACAAAGATAAAGACAGACTGCATAGGTCCAAAGCTGCCGACGACGCTTCTCCTAAGCTAGTTGCCAGTTTGCAGGTACTCAGTGAGGCACTTTCGCAGCCCCTGATACCCACTACTTCAGATTCGCAGGCATCTACTGAGACCCATTCGGAGTCCGGTATGCCACGAGATGCTTCAACTGTGGAACCTGCGGATGTCTCTACCTTGGATGGGTCCAGAGCTGCTGTGCAGGCACTGGCTTCTGAGGGTGTATTCAGGCCCACTGACTTTCATATTAAACCGATGCCATCTTCTTCTTCTTCAAGGCCTAAAACTCGATCCATGCCTAGAAAACCGATGCCCAGACCGCATGGTCAGGCCTCTATGCCTAAAAAAAATGATAAGAATGGCTGAAGACCTTATTACTTTAATCAGGGGAAGCCAACATTCCGCCTCTAAGAGACCTAGGTCTGAATTTGCTTATGATTCTTCTGATCAGGATTCTGAAATTTCTGTTTCCTCTGATGACCAGGATTTACCCTTATCTACATTTGAGGATTCTGATGCAGACTGTCTTCCCTCTGCTTCCCCTCCAGAGGATTTTTCTTTTGGTGAAACCTTACATACTCTTAGGGAGCATTTTCGCTGGGAAAGCCAGGATTACTCTGACTCTAAAAAGAAGCTTGAGAATTTCTTACTCCTGCCTCAACACAGGCCTTTAGCTATCCCCCCCTGTACTGGACATTGTTGATGATGCCTTTTCAGAATCTAGCTTGGCCCCTGACTCTCTACCTCCTGCTCCCAGAAAACCAGATAGATATTACAGGGTTCCTGACTCTCACAAGTTCCTCTTTAAAAATCCTACTGCGGATACTGAGACCATTTCACAGGGACCCAAGGGCATTAAGGCTGCTACTGCCAAAAATCCTACCCCCTCTGATAGAGATTCCAGGTGCTGGATAGATGGGGTAAGAAGGTATACACTTCTGCAACCTTAGCCATTAGGGCCTTAAACTGACAGTTTCATATGTTAAAGTCTCAGCAGCATATTATTGGATTGCTTAAACAGAAAATGATGATTCCTGACTACTGAAAATAAAGATTTACAGGATTTAATGCATTCTGCTGAACAAGTTGGAAAACATACTTTGCAATGTGGTTTTGATTCACTAGAGGCATCTTGCAGGGCTGCTGTCACTGGCTCTGTACTTAGAAGGCATGCTTGGCTTAAGGAGCAATCTTTGCCAGATCACATTAAAGCTAAATTGCTGGATGCTCCCTTTAACCAGGACCGCCTGTTTGGCAACAAAGCAGTAGTAGTACTTAAAAAGATGGAGGATAAAGCTAAATCTATGCAAACTGTTAAAGAGTTTCTGCAAGTACAGCCTCCCAGATTTAGTAAGCATTGGCCCTCTAAGAATTGTTCCCTTCCTGCCTCTTCCAGGCCTTCTCAGTCCAAACCCAGAACCAGCAGAACACCCAGGCTTCAGTCCCAAGGTACTCGCAGGACTAAGCAGTGGGGGGCTCCCACTTCCAAAGCAGGGATTAGTAAGACTCTCCCTATGGTAAACTGTCTCAATGACTTAACTTTAAAACTTCTAAGCCCTGCGCAACTGACTGCTCCTTTAGGGGAAAAGATTGCCCTGCAGGCAAAAACTTGGGAACTCATTACCCAGGACAAATGGGTTTTAAATATAGTTTCCCAAGGATACAGATTCCACTTCTACATCTTATCAAACCCAAACGGTTGGCCAGATATACCCCCAAATCAGTGGGCAGAGGCTCAAAAGCAAGTTTACTCTCTCAAGTATCAGGGCTATTCAAACTGTCCCAGAAGAGGAAAGGGGACAAGGTTTCTACTCAAGACTTTTCCTGGTGCCAAGAAAAGACAACTCCTGGTATCCTGTCCTGGACACCTCTATCCTAAACACATTTTTGGTGATCCCAAAATTCAAGATGCTAACTCTTCACCAGTTGCTTCCTATGCTAGGCAAGGATGCCTGGTTGGCAACACTGGATTTAAAGGAAGCCTACCTGCCCATCCCAATCAGGGAATCTTGCAGAAGATACCTACACTTCTAAGCAGGCGACATGTGTTATCAGTTCTCTGCACTGCTCTTTGGTTTGTCTACTGCACCCAGGGTATTCACAAAGTGCCTAGGTCCTGTCATTGCATTTTGCAGGCAAAGAAATATTCAAATATACCCATACCTGGACAGTTGTCTAATTCAGGCAGAAAGCCAGGGCATACTATTGAATCATCTGGAGTTTGTATAAAAATTTCTAACTTCTCTGGGGTACACCATAAACAAAAAGAAGTCACATCTGGTACCCTGCCAACAAATTGTATTCCTGGGAGCAAGCTTGAACACAACTTCCCAGATGGCTTTCCTCACGCCAGAGAAACAAGTTCATTTGACAGCCTACTTCAAACTACTGGCCACAAAGACCCAGCTATCTGCAAGGAAAATACTGCAAGCCTTGGGGTTCATGGCCTCCTGCATTCTCCTAATTCCATATGCAAGACTGCATATGAGGAAACTACAATGGTATCTAAAAAGCCTATTGTGTCAACATTCTCAGGATCTAGAAGCAACGATTCCTATCATACCTTGCCTACAGATAGAGTTCTTTTGATGGGCAGAGGCCTGCCCCCAAAACAAGGGACTGCCATTCACTCTACCCCCTGCCACCCAAACCCTAACAGACACATCAGACTATGCACTGGGGGCACACTTGGCAGGGAAGTGCATTCAGGGCAAGTGGAACCCAAGTCAAATGCACCTGCATTTCAATCAAAAAAGAAATGTTAGCTGTACAGAATGCTTTGACAGCCTTCAAGGACCACATTCTTCCAGGACAATTAATGGTAAAGACGGACACCACTGTTATGTAGTACATAAACAAGCAGGGGGGGAACCCACTCATACCCTCTCTGCAGACTAGCCATGGCTCTGTGGAACACAGCCTTGGCTTCCTGCCAGGAAAGCTAAATACACTGGCAGATGAACTAAGCAGAAATCTCATGGACCCACACGAGTGGAGACTGGAACCAAAGATATTCAACATGTTGAGAAACAAATGGGGTAGCCCAGAGATAGACCTGTTTGCCTCCCCCAGAACTACCAATTGGACAAATTCTGCACAAGGACTTCCCACAAACAAGCTTGGAAAGTGGATGCCCTGTCCTTCACCTGGAAAAACCTATCAGTTTATGCCTTTCCACCTCTGCCGCTACTCTACAAGATACTACTAAAGATCAAATAGGACAAACCAAGGTCGATACTGATTGCACCAGACTGGCCACACCAACACTGGTACCCCCTTTTGCACAGTGGTGTCACTCCTGGCACCATGGCACCCTGCCTCAGACCCCTGCCCTGCTGTCCCAGCAGGAGGGACAGATTCTGCACCCTCAGCTTCAAACCCTGAACCTGGCAGCCAGGCTAATTATCTAATCTCTCTGTTACCATCCCTCAGTAAGCAAGTGCTGGATGTCATTCTGGAGGCAATGAGGCCTAGTACTAGAAAATCTTATGCTGAAAAATGGAAAAGATTATGTTCCTGGAACCAAACTCAGGGAATGGGCACAGCAGCGCCCAATTTACTTCAGATTTTTCAATACCTAACTGAGATGCTTTACAAGGGCCTATCCTTTTCCTCCGTCGAAATTCACGCCTCAGCCATTTCAGCTCATTACAACACAGAACCACCCCTCATCTCTCATCCACTACTGAAGCAGTTCCTCAGAGGGGCCAAAGAGCCCTTACTCCAGCCTGGGACCTTAACTTTGTATTGGAAAAACTCACTCTACCTCCTTTTGAGCCAGCTGCAAATGCAGAGTTGAAATTCCTTTCTTGGAAAACAGCCTTCCTTTCGACCATCTCTTCAGCAAGAAGGGTGTCTGAATTATAGGCCCTTATGGCAGTGGAGCCTTTCATCATCTTTCATGCAGACAGGGTGTCTCTCAGGACCAATCCCTCCTTCTTGCCCAAAGTGGTATCCAGTGTAGCTCTTCATCAGTCCATTCATTTGCCAACCTTCTTTTCTAATCCACAGAACAAAGGGGAATGAATACTGCACTCCTTAGATGTGCACAGACAACTTAGATTTTACATGGACAGGGCTAAACCTCTCATGAAATTTGAACAGCTGCTGGTTGCATTTGCTGCAGGGGCAGAGGGGAAGGCCATTTCAAAGCAAACCATTTCTAAATAGATAGGCCATTGCATTCATTTCTGCTATAAGCACCATGGAAAACCTACCCCACAGGGGATAAGACCACATTCAACCAGGGCTGCATCTACCTCTACAGCCTTCTTCAGAGGTGTCCCTACCAGGGACATCCTAGAAACTGCTACCTGGAGTTCTGTACATACCTTCACCAAGCATTACCATTTGCCAATTTTCTCTAAATCCAGAGTTGGCTTTGCCACTGCAGTCTTGCAGGGCTTATAGCTGGTTCTAATGCTATCTAATTTTCTCCTCACATCCTTAGCTTTGGGAATCTACCCAAATGTGATGACTGCAACAGTGAAACATGAAGAACATAGTACAGTTGTGTACACTTACATAAATGTAGATGTCAGAGTGTATTCACTGTTGCAGTCCTGGTTACCCTCTCTCCAGCCCCCTGACTTCTTTTGGCTATACCTCTATTCTTGTTTACTATGCTTAAAGCTTTTTGGTGTATTTGCTCTTTTGTTGGCGGTGTAACCTTGTATATATAATTGCTTCCCATTATGGGAGCACCTGACATCTGGGGCAAGAAAAACTGATATAATGGCATTGGCTGCATGCTTTATACCCCTGACTACCTGACGTCATGGAAGATGACACAGCAACCGACGCAGGACCCAAGACTTTGATAATCAGACTGACTGAGGGCTACTGCAAGCAGATAAGCCAAATGTGATAACTGCAACAATGAATACACTTGAACATCTACATTTATGGTAAGTGTACACAACTGTACTTTTCTCCTCTCCTGTAACATGCGTGCACTAAAGGAGTGGCAGAAAGTACAATCCTCCTGTAAATGTATAAGCCCCTAAGCAGTATACGCAAATGACATGGTCTGTAATTGACATTTTCTGTGTAAATTTCTGACATTTGTTAAAGCCCGAAGGCTTATGTTCTTTTTCCCTAGAGTCTTTAGACATAATAGAGAACGTTCCCAAAGGGATTACAAAGGCAACTAACTCAGAACACTGATATATAACAGACTCTAATGTAATAAACACTACACATCTAAGTGTAAGATAAAATAGAAAAATAACTTGCTCTGATAGAACACAAGCACTAGGACCTCTAACTTAAACAGACCTAGATACCAAGGAAGAGCACACAAGCAGACACTAATACTACCAGCCCTCTAACTAAAATGGGTGATTAGCTCTCTAATTTAAACAAGCAAAATGACTAATTGCAAGAGTATACCAAACACACCACTACAATAACTGGGATACAATAAGGCCTGCGAAAAAAATGACTGCCAAACAGCAGCAACCAACAGCAGAAAGACAGAGTGAGCTACACGCTAAATCTAATTCCACAAAAACACACTATAAATGTAAGAATCCTAAAATTTTAAGCTAAGTGAAAAAAAGACAAAACTTAGCCACGTCCAAGAAGAGTACATCTAACCTCATAAAGTGGCAAAAGAGATCTGGAGAGTTGCACCACTGCATCATGGGATACCTATCTGCCACGAGCCAAGTTTGAGACTTCCAGCTGTGTATTCAGCCGTGTGCTCCGAACCCATCCAAGTAAGAATGAAGGTGAGATAGGACAACATAACGTCAGTTCTAACCTAAGACTTACTGTATGAGCTGATGGATTACAGTGTCAGCATCAGAGGCAATTAAGATAGAAATTTTACAACTATAAATGAAAGTCTTCAGTAGAGGATGTTTGGAAAAGACTGTGTTTCACTTACTGGAGTAAAGCTGTCGCACAATGTGACAGTTCAGTAGATAGCTGTTGATTCTGATTGCGTGGTTCTCTTCTGCTGTCATATCACGGAAGTCTGATACAGGCTGAGATTCACATCTGGCCAGATTTTCAGAGCCAAGTACCCTCCCCCTGTGCCAGCTAATGTCACTTTTACTGCAAACATCTGCATGGTACCAAGTATAAACGTAATACTATTCACTTCATTTCATCCTTGCCACATACATTGCTGGTCATAGAAGTATTTGAACAGTTCATTGGACTAACCTGTTTATAGCTGGATAAATAGCCACATTGGTGAATGCTTCTTTCTTGCATTTTCTGAGAGAAATTAGATTTTTTTTTTTTGGGGGGGGGGGTACAGAGCATCCTTGCCAAATGTGGAGAATTGAGCATGAGCATGCTACCCAAGAAAGGAAGATGTACCTGTAAGTGACTAATATCCTTTTATGGACAAGCACAGTATGTAGGTGTACTGTTTAGGCATGGTGCACAACATAAGTGCTTGAGAAATTTTCTAGGAATTTAAGTCCAAGACCTTTCTTTTTTGTAACACCTTTATTAAATTCAAACAATTTCGAAAATCTCATGAGTATACATCTAAGGTGCAAAACATGTCAAATTATTTGTATGGCTTCCACATAATTTCACAGAACAGATTTCAAAGTACAAGGTTAATTTACTGCACTTGTAAAAATATGGTTCATCTAATGAAATGCAGGAAATGTCCAGAGAGAGAGAGAGGGGCCAGCCACTCAGAACCAGGATGAATACCCATAGACACACAGTAACAAATGAAATGACAGACAAGCCAGTGTCAGAACACTTTTTTCCTAGTCTGATCATTCTGCATCAGATATGACAGTTATGGTTCTTTAAGGACATTAATGTACATCTTTTGAAAGAAGAATAATGGAGATTGTTAATTCGGTTGTTCTATCCAACAGTCAGTGATTTGAACATGGATACAAATAAGGTGTACTGAAGAGCAAAAACAAAAGCTTTTCTTTCCTGGTTGTGCGTGATTTATGATGAATTTACTCTGAATACAAACTGCTGGCTATCTCAGAATGTTGACAGTAACTGATAAGATTACTAGAGTTTGTGTTTCAACACCTGTATCTGATGATGTCCATTCATTATGCCTCACTACTGGGTCTATGGATCCGATCTCTGATCTGACTTGGCCACTTCTCAAGATTTACAATCTAAGCCTCAACCTCCTCTCTGTCCCATAAAGCCCCCCTCCTTCTCTAACCCCTCAGATATTTTTTGCCACCTTCCAGGTCAGATGCAATTCTGCAGCCTCAGCTAGAGAATAAATCATGTTTTGTATTTGCTTAATGTATTTTTCTCTGCAGTGATTCTCTTCCTTTAATCTTCTTATCTAACTTACTGGTTATCTTGACTTCCTCCCCTCCCTTTTTAGCTAAGTTTTCACTGGCATTAGGGTTGTCTGCCTCCTTCTCCTCCATGTTTCTCTTATAACTCTTAATTCCTCCTCCTCTCTCTTTTTCTGTTTAAAAAAAAAAAAAAATCCCGGTAAAGCTAGATAACTTGTGTCGTTTGTGTGTGTGTTAACTCTTCTGCTTCAGCATGTCTGACAAACCTTTGGGGTTTTAAAGATGTGCCTCTTGTGGCCATAAGATTCCCCAGTTGGATGCTCACAAGAGTTGCATATATTGTATTGGGTCGGGGCATCTGGAGGTTGATTGTGATATCTGTGCAGTCTTCAATCCCTGTGCCCTTGCTTAGCATCACAATAAGTTAATTTTGAGAGGTCTCTTACTGACCTCTGGAGCTCAGTCTCCTGCTGCTAAGGAGTTTAAGAAGCATGCCCCTCATTGTCCTTGAGGTCCATATCTTCTGTGCCTGAAAAGTGCCAAAAATTGTTGGATCCTTCTACTTAGGATCCTACTGGTTCATGCGCCTCTTCAGATCAACAGTAGGCTCCTGCAAAGACGCAAATGCTGTTGGATCCTCTACCTTTGGGTCCGACCAGCTCCTCGGATCCTACTGATGTCATACAGAATGAAAGTTCCCCATCTCTGTGGGAAACCTGCTTGGGTCAGAAGCACTCAGATTGGAGGTCTCAGAAACATACTCCACAATGGAGCAAATCTCCTTCTGCAGCCACAATCGCTGAAACCAGCCTATCCCTGGGCAAGTCCACCCACTCTTCAGCCCCCTCTAGATCCTCTTAGCTGTCACATTCAGACATGGATGGGAAGATGTCGGGTTTTCTCAAAACCCAGATTCAGTTGGAGATTTTGCCATCTCCAACCCACGCGGGATCAGTGAGAGCTCCAACTCCAGTACTTCAATCCCCTCTTCCAATCCAACCTCTGGTTTCGGAGCTTCAGGATCTGGCTTTCCCAAGAGGGGCATCTTTGGGGCATAAAACTTGGCTTTTTTAGACTCTGACAGTGTCCCAGACTAGCTCAGCTCCGATGCCTATGGAGCGGAATGGGTCCTGGACCCAAGATGACGCTGACTCCTGTGGATTGGTCTTGGCTCCAACCCCCTGGATTTCGTGGAGGGAGACTGGTCCCTCAGGCTTCTGCCTAAGGAATTGTCCTTTGGGGACATCCTCAAAATTCTCATGCAAAGAGGCAGTTGGTCTTCCCAGACACCATCTGCAGAGGAATCCTTTTCCTGAAGGTCTTTGGGACAAGCCCATCTTCTACCTGGGTGTCCCCACCTGCCAACGTGCTTGTGGAACTCATCGCTGGCAGGGCTTAGAAGGAGCCAAAGACAGTGGAGCCGGTACCCAAAAAGGCCGACAAATTTCTCAGTCCACCCAAAGATTAGGTTTTTTGGAGTAAGGGCATCCTAGTTGATGCCATCATGGTGGCCGCTGCTGCTAAAAGAGCTAGCTTAGCAGAGCTCCACTGTCCATCCCCTGAATAGAGAGGCTGGGGTGACTGACCATTTCAGAAAGCCTGTGTTTGCCTCGGCTACATTCGGACTGAGGTCAACCATTTATATGGCACATTTCACCTGGCTTCAGAGGGATTTGGTATCTGAACTCACCCCTTCCCTTACAGCGTTGCGGCCTCCGGAGACTCTTAAGCTGGTCTCTCTTAAGCTGTCCACTCTGACTTCCTTGGCTAATGCCTCAAAGAGGTTTATCTAAAATGTGGCAGAGGCCACCTCTCAAGTGGCTGACACAGGAATTGCCATTAGTCAGCATGCCAGGCTTTGCCTTGGCAGGTTTGCGGAACCCAAGGCATCTTTTACCAACACCACCTTTGACGGTTCGAGCTTTTCGGACCTTCCTTCAAGGAAACATTGACTCACAGTGAGCAGGAGTTTGACTGTCTGTGGAGGGAATCAAATTTTGTACTCCCCAGCAATCTTTTTCTAAGTCTCAGAGACAGGGAGTAAGAAACTTTGGTTCCATAGCACACAGTCCTTCTTCCAAGATGCTCCCCAAGAATCCTCTATCACAAGCCGGGGCAGAGGATTCAATGGTAGATGCCACCCCAGAGGCGGAGGGAGTCTGTAGAATCAGGGCTTCTGGGAACCTTTCTTGGAGAAGCCCTTTCAGCAAGTCTGAAGCACTGCTCGACTGTCCTGCCTTGGAGGGAGTCAGGGGACAATTCTCCCCACAGCCGCTACCCGTGTTAAAGATGATTTCCAGGCGTTATGTCATTCCCTTTTTTCAGTCCCCCGGTATCAAAATCTCTCCCAGATGTCCCACCCCACCAAAGGGAGTTAGCCCCTCTCGAGGTTCAAGATCTTCTTTTAAAAAGAGCCATCCAAGAGGTCCCAACAGAACAACGAGGGTCCAGAACTTACTCTCGATTCTTTTTGGTGCCAAAAAAGACTGGGGACTTGCATCCATTTTTGGACCTCAGCAAACTGAATCTGTCAGAAGTCCAAGTTCCGGATGGTCACTGTTTAGTCTATTCTGTCTCTCTTGCGCAAGGGCGATTGGATGTGCCCAGTGAATCACAAGAATGCATACTATGGTATCAAGATCGACAGATGCTCCAGGAGACACCTGTGCTTTTGGTTAGGGGCCAGTCACTACCAGTTCAGAGCCCTATCCTTTGGACTCACTACAGCCCCCACTGGGTGTTTACCAAATGTATGGCACTGGTGGGAGCTCATCTCAGGCTGTAAGGCTTCCAGGTTTTTCTGTACCAGTATAACTGGATGATTGGCTCCTCACGGCACCCACGAGGCATCAACTGTCAATGGACAATTATACCCTCAGCCTCTTTCAGGATATTGCATCATGGTCAATCTGCCCAAATCCAATCTTTCTCCATGCCCGAACCTATAGTTTATCAGGGTTTAACTGGACATGGTGTTGGAGACTGCAGCACTTCCCCTATGCAGTGTTCAACTTATTCAGGATCAGGTCTATCGCTTGTTGGTTCTGGAGCGTCCAGCAGCCCACCTAATTTTACAAGTGTTAGGCTCAATGGCGGCTGCCATCCAGTTACTGCCACTTGCCAGGTATCACATGTGGGTTCTGCAGTGCACCTTGGAGGTTCAGTGGTCCACTCAGGTTCATCCCATATCCATGGCCATCAGGATAACTCGTGCAGACATCACCTTGCTCCATGGCTTCAGTCTCAGTACCTCTCCGCAGACCCTTTTGTCTTCCCCCGCCCAAGGCCACAGTGACCACAGATGCCTCCCTGATCATGTGGGGGGGCCATTTTTGGGGAAGGCCGGTTCAAGGCACATTGTCCCCCATAGAGACCAAATTGCACATAAACGTCCTGGAGATGAGAGCAGTCCTCCTAATGTTGCAAGCATTTCAGGAGTGTCTCCCTCTCAGGACTATAGCAATTCAAATGGACAACATGGCGGTGGCCTGGCATCCAGTTTTGGACCTCAGCAAACAATCTGTCAGAAGTCCAAGTACCGGATGGTCACTCTTCAGTCTATTCTGCCTCTCTTGTGCAAGGACGATTGGATGTGCTCAGTGAATCACAAGAATGAATACTATCATATCAAGATTGACGGATGCTGCAGGAGACACCTGTGCTTTCGGTTAGGGGCCAATCACTACCAGTTCAGAGCCCTAGCCTTTGGACTCACTACAGCCCCCCCCTGGGTGTTTACCAAATGTATGGCACTGGTGGGAGCTCATCTCAGGCTGTAAGGCTTCCATGTTTTTCTGTACCGGCATAACTGGAGGAATGGCTCCTCACGGCACCCACGAGGCATCAACTGTCAATGGCAAATTATACCCTCAGCGTCTTTCAGGATATTGCATCATGGTCAGTCTGCCCAAATCCAATCTTTCTCCATGCCCGAACCTAGAGTTTATCAGGGTTCAACTGGACATGATGTTCTTCCCCTATGCACTGTTCAACTTTTTCAAGATCAGGTCTATCGCTTGCTGGTTCTGGAGCATCCAGCAGCCCACCTAATTTTACAAGTGTTAGGCTCAATGGCGGCTGCCATCCAGTTACTGCCACTCGACGGGTATCACGTGAGTTCTGCAGTGCACCTTGGGGGTTCAGTGGTCCACTCAGGTTCATCCCATATCCATGCTCATCAGGATGACTCATGCAGAAATCACCTTGCTTCATGGCTTCAGTCTCAGGACCTCTCGGCAGACGCTTCTGTCTTCCCCCGCCCAAGACCACAGTGACCACAGACACCTCCCTAGTGGTGTGGGCAGGGGGATTTTTGGGGAAGGATGGTTCAAGGCACATAGTCCCCCACAGAGACCAAATTGTGCATAAACGTCCTGGAGATGAGAGCAGTCCTCCTAATGTTGCAAGCCTTTCCGGAGTGTCTCCCTCTCAGGACTATAGCAATTCAAATGATCAACATGGCAGTGGCCTGGTACATCAACAGGCAAAGGGGAACACGGTCTTATCCCTGTGCAGAGAGCCCATGAGAGTGTGAGAATGGGCGATGTCTTCCAGGTGCTTTCTTCTTGCAACTGACATTCCTGGCAGTTGCACGCTGGCTGACAAACTCAGCAGGTCTGTCTTGAGTCCTCAAGAGTGGTCCCTGAATCCATCAGTGGCATGACAGAGATTCAACCGTTGGGGTCAACCTTGCTGCGATCTCTTTGCCTCCCCAGCCATCCACAAATGCAGCAACTACTTTGCCCTGATCCCCCCGATGGGGGAGTCGCCCAGGGATGCTCTGGTTCACAATTGGCTTTCGGGACTCCTCTATGCTTACCATCCAACTCCCCTAATTTACCAAGGTCTTACAGAAAGCCCGCCGCCAAAAGACCCCTCTCATCCTCATTACCCCCTTTTGGCCTCATCAGGCATGGGTTCCCCCTTCTTCGGTCTCATCTGAAATATCTTCCCTGGATATTGGATCCTGTCCCAGATGTCATTTCCCATCCCTGGGGTCTTCCTCTTCCCAGCCTACAGACTCTTATGTCTAACCATTTGGTTCCTCCAATTCCAGTGATCCTTTCCCAGCCCAGGTTCCCCTCACCGGTAAAAATATCATCTTAGCTTCTCAGAAGCCTGCTACTAAGAAGGTGTATTCCAGTAAGTGGAAAACATGTTCTATCTGGGCCAGACAATGACATTTAGATCCCTTTTTATCCTGATTCCTGACATTTTGTTGTTCTTGGCTTCTGTCTTTCAGGAAGGTGCTAGTTTCTCCACGACTAAACTCCAGTTGGTGGTCATCTCTAATTTCCATTTGAATGAGGGGTCCCGACTTCTCTTCTAAACTATGCAAAGCTTTTCTCAGAGGAGTCTTTCTTCTTCAAACTCCTATCAAAGATCCCTCCCCACCATGGGATTTTACTCTGGTGTTGCAGTCTTTGACACAAAAGCCCTTTGAACTGGCTGCATCTTGTGATTTTCGCTTCTGCCTTGGAAGACTGCCTTCTTGGTGGCTATTACTTCTGCCAAGAGAGTTTCCGAGTTGCTGGCTCTCAGTATTAAGCCCCCTTTTATGGTCTTCCACAAGGATAGGGGTATCCCTTAGGACAAATCGTTCATTCTGAATGTGGATTCGGAAGCTAACCTTAACCAATCTATTCAGCTCCAGTTTTCTTTCCTAATTATTCCATTAAGGGGGAATATACTTTGCATTGATTAGACATCCATAGACGAGGACTGAGGAATTTCGGAAGTCAGATCAGCTTTTCGTGGCTTTTTCTCAAGCCAGAAAAGGCCTGGCAGTTACTAAGGTAACTACTTCCAGATGGATTGCTAGATGTATTGCCTACATTTATGACAGCAGGCACATGGAACTATCCAGGCCAGTTAAAGCCCATTGTGGCCATGTCTTCTGCCTTCTTAGCTAAGCTTTCTTTGGATGAAATTTGTACTGCTGCTGTTTGGTCTAATTCCCACACTTTTGTTTCACACTACAAGTTGGATTTAGTGTCTTAGGAACAGGGCTTCCTTTGGTTCCTCTGTGCTCTGCGAATCCTTCCCTGAGGCCACCCAGGGTGCATAGTAGCTGGGGACTCTGACCCATCCATGATGAATGATGATATGAATGGCATCAGATAAAGAGTTTTGTACTTACCATAACTTGGAATTTGTGCTAGCCAGTGTCATTATTCATCATATTCCCACCCTCCTTCCCCCTATCTTCTGGGGACCTGGTAAAACTGGAGGGATGTTTCTTCTTGGAGAGAGTCTCCTGGGCAGTCCATGCTCCTTTTTCTTTATCCAGTAAACTCGATCTGAGGGTTACGGGTCAACAGGGGCTTATGGGAAGGGAAGGAGCATGAGCTCTGATTCTGTCCATCACTTGTCAGCTCGGATCCAAGACCCATCCGTGATGAATAATGATACTGGATAGCACAGATTCCAAGTTATGGTAAGTACGTAACTCTTTATTCAACCTATTACTTATTTGCTCATATGTGCTTATGTTCATCTGTAATCAATAGTGCCATGCCCTTAGAGTAGTTAGCCCAATAAAGACCAAGAACATTACTGTACTGTGATACTGGAGAAAAAAAATAACTGTCAGATGTTCAGTTGCCCCCATAAAAAAGTAAACAAAAGGAAAAAAAAAAACAAGGTGATTAAGATAACCTCCTTAACAGTACTTAATGTAGTAACATCCTCATGAAAATTGCTAACATGGAATGCATTGCAGCTATTTGCATGAAGTCCTTAATTTGATCAGTTATGTCATAGATGCACTGTCAAAATGCATACATTGTCCTCATCATAAATTGCAACCACAAAACTAACACAGTAATACTTATCTACTGATACTTTCCATATCAAATCCATTTGCACACACTTCATGTGTGAATGTCTAGTTATGCTGTTTATTGCTATACTTAAAATAATTATTTTCTCTAGAGCAGCATAATAATTTCATTTTTGCTTTCACTATAAAGGAGAAGGAAGCAGTAACTTTCTAGTCTTAAAATAATAGCAGGCATCAGTAACAAAGTCTTAACGACTAATAATAGTTTCTGTTCACTTTGCTTGAACTCAGTTTAGAAGTACACATCTCTGCTTAGTATTTCGTGGATTTTCTTAAATATGTAGCATTTCTGCCCCACCATCTTTTTCGCAATATGTAGGCTGTGAAAAGAACTCCACCATTTAATGTTTCCACATTAGTGTAACACAACTACTGAGAAAAAAATGCCACAACATATGCAGGCTTCTTCAAAGTGATGCACTATTACCAAGCCAAAATACACACACACACACACACACACACTTCTCTCACTGTTTGATTAGCATTGCATTGTGCTTCCCAGTGCCACATAATCACAGTCCTTAAGACTGTGCCTCCCACAATCACCTACCTTGTCTGCTATTTTATTGACTACCTTACTTAGTAAGATATTTGCAAGAGAGATATTTTGGCATACCACAGGAAGCCATATTAAAATAGCATGGACTTACAAAAGTAACTTTGCTATTGTCAGTAATTTGGTAAAACAAAACATTTGCAGGTAACAAAGCTGTCTGTGATTCTTATGGTGAAGAGAGAGATTTTGATCTGCAAATATACTATCCTTACTTTCAGGACTCAAAGATAATTCTTCCTTTCAGTCTTCAAGTTCTTATCCAACAATATATTTCTATATGAGATTAGATTTTATTTACAAATTCTTCACTTGGCCTGTAGGGAATCCATCTTTTCTTGAGGACAGATACGATACATGATGAGGTTCCCGGATTCAGACTGAATAATGACATCACTGTTGAAAATTTTATTTTAATTTGTGTGCTCTCTGCTTCTATGCTGTGCTGGATCCAAAGTCTTCTTAAGACACCCAGTCTTGCTGTGCTGTTTACTGCTGAATCAGAGACACAGAGCTTTGCATGACTCCATCTGTAGTCTGTTTATAGCACCAAGCCTTTCAAATTGCACACTAATAAAGAAATATATTTTGCAGCTATAAGCACAGTTACAGATAACTTATTTTATAATAAACCATACGTACACTTTGTCAGATTGTAGCATATATTTACAAAGTTTTCCTTCATTACAGATATGAATGATGACTTCTACAAAATACCTCTCTCTCTTCCTCTCTCACATAACTGAATTACGTACAGTTGTTAGTATAGAGTGCTAGTAACGCACATAGATTTTATTTCATAGGTTCATAGGTAGGTACTAGGCTATCGGCCCTAGGGCCCATACAAGCCTAGCCAAAAAATGTACCCTGGCTTTCGCCACCCAAGAAAATTATTTTCCTATGCCCCTGTCGAGCAGAGCCACAGAAGTGATCCCCGGGGTGAATTTCCCATTTCCCATCCAATCATCAAGATTTTTCTTGAAGAGTGCTAATGAGGAGCCCTGTTTGACATAGGTAGTCTGTTCCAGAGTATGGGAAGTCTCTGGGACAGGAATCTATCCCTCCAGCATGTTCTGTTTATTGTGGTGACAAGGTTAAGGTCCCTAGAGCGTGTAGCTCAGAGGGATTGGGATTTCTTTAAGTGGAGCATGCCCAGCAGCTCTGGGTTTGACATAGCTTTGTATGTTAGGCAGAGATCGCCCCTGAGTAGGCGATAATGCCATGGAGTAAAGCTGTAGTTTTTTGAGACGGTCTGCATATGGCATCTGTTTGAGGCCAGTAATCCTCTCTGTGAGGTATTTCTGTGGTCTTTCCAGTTGTTGTAGATGTCTTGTGAGATACATACCAAAAGGGGTGTTGTACTCTATAATGGGTCTAATGAGTGATGAGTAGAGGGGAACAATGACCTCTTTTTTTCTGGATGAGAATCCTTTTGTGATGAGATGAGCCACGTAGAAAGATTTCCTGACCACTGTGGCGATATGATTATCAAAGGAGAGACTACTGTCCACCTGTGTCCCAAGGTCTCTTTATCACATTTTCGGCATTAAGTAGACTACCAGCTATGTGGTAGTTCATGGGTACAGAGTTTTTACCAAAGGGGATGACAATACACTTTTTGGCATTGAGCTTCAGGCCATGGCTTTGACACCAGGAATCTGTCTCAGTGAGGCCCTTTTGTAGTTTGTCCACATCATTAGGAGTTTCGATTATGGCTCCTAGTTTGCAGTCATCTGCACACTTTGTTAGCCAAAGACCTTCTGTGTTGGCCTGCACTTCAGAGAAGTAGATACCAAACAGGAGAGGACCCAGGACTGAACCCTGTGGTACTCCACTTGTCACTGGTCTGATGTCGGATTTGGAATCCGCTACTTTCACAGTGTGGGTTCTGTCCGTGAGCCAGTTATCAACCCATCGTATGACATAGGGATTTATACCTAGTTTAGTGAGCTTATCTATAATTCCAGAGTGGGGGATGGTGTCGAAAGCCTTGGCGAGATCTAGATAAGCTGTGTGAACCATTTTACCATCATCTATGGCTTTGGTGACTGCTTCAAAGAAGTCAGTCAGGTTTAGGAGACATGATCTGCCTTTTACAAATCCAAACTGAGTAGGGTCCAGAGTTTGGAGATTACCAATGTCTTTGTTTATGAGTTCCATGATGATACGTTCCATGGCCTTGCAGACCGGGCTCGTCAGGCTAATGGGGCGGTAGTTCCCGGGGTCCGTCGTGGCTCTGCCTTTGTGGAGTGGGATAACTGTCATGGTGCGCCATTCAGTGGGTACAAAGCCTGAGGTGAGGCTATGATTGAACATGGTACTTAGGTAAGGTGCCAGTTCATTCTGTAGTTCGTGTAGAACGCAGCCTGGGATATTGTCAGGTCCCATGGATGCTGTGTTCTTGGCTTTGGAGAGTGTGTTTTTTACCTGTGAAGCCGTGATTATAGGAACTTTGCATTCTTCCGGTATAGAGATGGGCCCTCTAGGGGGTGAGAGGGGGGTAAAGTTAGCATTGAACCTATCTGCTAGGATGTTGGCAATATCAGTTTGTTCTGTATATTTAGTGCCATTATGCTGTAACTCAGAGCATATCTGAGTGTTCCCATTTAGATTCTTGACATAGCTATAGAATGCTTTGTGGTTGTCTTTAGAGTCAGTGGCAATTTTGTTTTGGTAACTAGCTTTGGAGGATTTTATGAGGGATCTCAACTTCTTACTGAGGTTGACCAGGGAGTTCCTCCAGTCATGGGATTTTACTCTTTTTTTGCAATAGTTTCTTTCTTCTGTTGTAGAGTTTGTTTATGGCAGAGGACCACCAGATTGGCTTCCTTTTTTGGAGGATAACATCTTGGTTCTATTAGGGATAGCATGATCCATGCACTCGTGTAAGTGCTTATAAAGTGCATTTGTGTAGGATTCGGCAGTCATACCTCTATTGTCCGTCTGCATGGGTGTCATGAAGTTTGCCACTTCTGTCTTAAGAAATGTGAAGTTGGCTTTTGAGAAGTTTTTTACGATGGTTTCCCTAATTGGGGCTGGGGGTGGGATGTGAATATCTAGGCTGATTAGCTTGTGGTCGGATCTGACCAACGAGGAATTGACCTCTGGTGTGGAACATCGGTTTCCCATGTTGGTGATGACTAGGTCTAGGATATTGCTGCCCCTGATGGGGGTGTGAATAAGTTGATCCAAGGCATTGAAATTTATGAATTCTAGAAAACGTTGAGCAAAAGAGTTGGTACATGAGTAGTTTTCCCAGTTAATGGTGGGGTAGTTGAAATCGCCCATTATTAGGGTGTTGGGTTGTACCCTAATACTTTCCAGTGCATCAAGAAATGAGGAGTGTGAATCCTGGGGCATGGTGGGGGGTCTGTAGCAAGCTACCATTTGGATTGCGGTCTTGCCCAGAGTTAGTTGCACTTGGATAATCTCGGATGCATTATGCTGTGCAACTAGCCTGGAGGTGTGGATATCCTTAATGAATATGGACACGCCTCCGCCTTTAGTGCTTCTTTCTGGGTTAGGTGGCCGAAAGGTGTGGTATGAATTGAAGCATGGTAATGCAGGGGTGCTCTCTGGAGCTTTGAACCAGGTCTCTGTCACTGCACAGATGTCAATGTTCTCCATTTTAAGGAGTGCCTCGAGTGAGTGCATTTTGAGGTTTAGACTTCTAGCATTGAGTAGCATTACCCTCAGATTTTGCTTGCTTGTACCGGTTACGTTGGTGAATTTGTCATTTGAACCTTGCCTAAAAAAGGCACTATAGGGGTGGCAAGAGTCTTAGCCAGTATCCGGAATCCTAAGGGCGACAGGTGCAGGCCATCTCTGGCAAAGCATCGTGGACTGTCGATCATGTCGTCCCAGGCAAATACTGGATCCCCTTAGAATGACACCAGAAGCTTAGCCAATTGTTGAAGTCAATCATTTTGTCCTTGTACTGTGGTATCATTCTGGGTGATGGCAGGATGCTACTCAGGGTTAGGGTCATACCTGCCTGGGATACAAGATCGGACAGCTCCTCCATGTCTCTTTTCATGTAGTCCAGGGAGGTACGTCTCAGGTCATTCACACCAACATGGGCAATGACAGTGTCATATTTGTACTTATTGTGGAGTGACCTGAGTGCATGCGTTGTGGCGGATCCTGGCACCTGACAGGCAGCTGACAGTAACTTTCTCCTTGTTTAGTCTAGTGAGTGAAACATCAGTGTGTCTGACTATAGAGTCACCTATGACTAGAGTTTTGGGTACGTTGTTATGCCTTATGGGCTGTGGTTGAGTGGCACACTGAGTTTGTGGGCTATGTGTCATTTGGGTTGTGTTGGGGGGTGGAGTTTGCTTGCGTTTATGCTTTGGATGTCCCTGATGCTTGGGCAGGTTTTTATTGAGAGCCTCCGCGAATGTAGGTGTGTGTTTTGTGTTTCTATGTGTGTGTTTTGGTGGACTATGTGATGAGTGTAGTGTGGTGCAAGTGTTTACCCTCTCCTCTTGACTGTCTAGTCCAGTCTTGGGTGAAGAGAGCTTTGCTTCCAGTTTGGCTATATAAATGCATCTCTCACAGGTTGTAGTGTTGGATGGTAGGAGGAGAGGGTTGTCTGTGTACATGAGGCAATTGCTGCATTGCCCCAAGATGCCCAGATTCATCAGGTAGACAGGAGAAATCACTGGGAGCTGACCCTTAGACATGCCTGGATAAGTGCTTATTTATTATGTACTAAAAACTGCTTTCCACTAGACAAGTGAGGAAAGTTGAGTGCTGTAGTAATTTACAGCTTATGTAGTGCTTACAGTGAGTTCTGAACAAGTGCTGAGTTCAAATAAACAGATTTGCGTGCTGAAACTAGAAAACTGGCTAGTTATAAGAAAAAAAAAACTAAGCTAGAAGGCTTCCCTCCAACACAGAAGGGCTTGGGGGCTCAGAAGCATACAAACAGTCTATACCACTTAACAGGAAAGGCAGGAAACAAGCTTAGATTTTTTTTCTTCTGTTTCCCAGATGCTCTCTTTGTACACAGTAGGAGTGCCTGAAATCAGAATATGATCTCACTGCACTCAGTTGAGTAAGCAAATGAGATGGGCCCAGAAGGAGTATCCAAACACAAATTTACAAGAGGGGCGGACAGTTTCAAGGCCACTAAGATTAACACCAAAACAAAAACAGGGAGGGTGGGTGGGACTAACTGAAGAGCAGAGTCAAAATTTCCAGTTCAGTTAATATATATTCCTGCAACACAGTTAAATCAATTTAAATACTGTATTCTTTGAAAAAAAGTGCAGATAAAGGTACTTAAATTCTCTTATACGTCCAGCTGAATACAGCTAGATCTTAGCCGGCCAAAGCTGAGGTTTTTAAGCAGAAAATATTTCAAACTGTACCACTTAAATAGGCAAGGACAGGAAATCAAAGAATGTGGCTACCCCCACACCTCTTGGTATCTTTTTTGGCCTTCTGTGGGAAGTCACATAATGTCTGTTGTTAGACTTTTCTATTGTCCTTTTGTAATTTACTTGTCAGCAGTTCTGCTGATGTGAAAATTCACAAATGCACGCAATCAGAATAACAGAAGTATGAAAGGAAACATCTGCTCTGTTGAAAAAACATCACATATTGCGGAGTTTAGATATTGATTCTGCAAACTTGACAAAACATGTGATGCTTTCCAATATTGCTTTGTTAGGCTTTTTTGATGTTGTGAAGAGAAGCCTGTTATACATATAGTATGAATGACCATTTTACATTGCTAAACTCTATACATATATTCAAGCAAACTTTTTATTCTATGGTTTATCTTTCAGCATATTTACAACAGAATTAATTTCAGCCTTATATTCATAATCTCTAACAATTCCCTCTTTTTTAAATATACTCAAATCACTTTATACTAATATGTATTTTTGATCACATTATATAGAAAACACATTAGTTAATACTATAATATTAAGTATTACTACCAAAACTGAAGGTATTTAACAACTTTTTCTTTTGCAGACCATTCTCTGAAAATATTTCATCAGTTATGGGCTGTGTCTGTTTTAGTCTTATTTTTTAACTTGATTAATTTATTCTTTTGCAATCACAGAATTTAATTTATGACTTAGAACTGTTTTATTAACTCTTTGCAACTGTTGAATTAACTATAAGATACAAGAACTATGTACTACTGCAAGCATTTATACACTGCTGAAAATATACAGTTTCAATGTCATTTTAACCATAACATTGTGGTTATATTTCTGAGCATTTATACACTGCTGAAAATATACAGTTTCAATGTAATTTTAACCATAACATTGTGGTTATATTTCTGAACTGCCTATAAACTTTAATTGATAGTGAAATATACTCTGAAAAATGCTGTTTACATATTAGTCCATTAGCTGTATGAATACAATATTTTAATATATATTTTTTTTTAGCTGGGGTAACCAGTACTAGTACAGATAAAACAATGGTCCAAAAACCAATGATAAAACTGCAACTTGAAACCAGCGATAATATTACAACTTGGCAAATTACTTTGTAACTTATTACAATGTATCCTGTACAGTATGTATTTATACAGACTGTTTGTTATTCATGCATTTCAATCTAGTAGGTATCCTGGACCCATTTTTTTAAAACATGTTTTTTCACACATGTTTATTATTAGATATTAATCATTTGTACTGAATTTTTCTGCATTTGTACATATAAAGAATGTAAAGTACACTTAGTCCAATCTTACAAATTTAGTAACATTAACATCAAGCAAAATCTTGGAAATTTCTTATGTCTCTTTAGAAATATCTAGTAGAACTGGCACCATAGGCATACGTCCTGTTATTTTAAACTACATACTCAGCAATTAAAAACATTCATGCTTTTTTATACCAACATTGTTTTACCAAAAACATATTAAAAATAGTGACCATTCTTGTGCAATTTGTTTACATATCTTTACTCTCTCTTGTATAGCTGTAATAAAGCAATTTTAAGCAATCTCTTGTATAGCTTTGCAGTTTAACATGTTGCAAATACAATTTAATACTAAACAATACAATAACAACTATTATGATAGCTATTAACAACTTGTAAAATATCCTGTCAGGTTTAATCTTTTTACCAGTATTTCTACTACACTAATACCTGTTTTTCCTCCCCCCTGAAAGAGTATTGTCAAGAAGGAATGCAATATTATTATTTTTTCTATAGCTCTATTTCTGACCCTTGTGCAGCACTGCTTATACAGTCCGTGTAAAACTGAGAAAGTACTCCTCCCCCTGCAGCATTGCAGTATTGATTATCTACTTTATGTTGTGAGAATAGAATGTATGTTAGCCTAACAATTTGGTTATACATTTGCTTTATAACGTTACTAATAAACTATGAACTTTTGTCTGATTTTATAATTTTATAAAGCTTTTGCTGTTTACTACTACTAGTAGGTATTTATACATTTCTGCATAATTGATTTGAACTGTATGTATACTATAGCTCATTTGCTGGCTATACTTGATGTAACTAAGTTTTTTACTTTTAACATTTACTTGCAAACAGAGTATTAGTAACATGTATGCACACTTGTGATGTTTTATTACAATTACCAAATAGTGTTGCATGTGAATTATTTAACAATTATGTTTTAATAACAATGTTTTAGAAAAACTCAAGCCACTTGTTTGGCTATCAGTCTTGTTTCTTATCTTTTCAACATTTCCTGTAACTATTTATCCAGTCTAGGAAGGTCTAAGCTCACATTTCACACACTCTGTAGGTATAGTTAACTCTTTTAACATTTTTTTCTTTATCTGTTAATAAAATGCAGTTATAAAACACTTAGTATTGTATTTGTATAACTATGCAAACTAAACATTATTTTACAATTAGCTTACATATTTTTTAACTTTTGATTTCAGTATTTTTTTTTTTATTTATTTAACTGCTCTGCCATTCATTTTACAAAGACTGCTTGACTAATTGCATCCGTGATTTTATTTCTTTTTAAAATTCAGAACTTTAACTGGTGTGGTGTTACTATACAATTATAAAAAATTATAAAAAAAACAAAATAGATGTTAGCTTAACTAACACATTTATGTTTACATCATTTATATTTGTTGTTGTCTTCCTTTTGCGCATTGTAAACAAATTTACTCGAGGAAAAGAACATACATGCATGTCTGTCTTGTATCTTTATACAAGCATGTCAGTCTTGTGACTTTAAATCTTTACTCTTATTATTTAATTTTATGCACTAGAAATGTTTTGTGTAACTATTTGTATTTAATTTTTATACATTAGAACAGTTTTGTTTACCTTTTGACTATGCTAAGAATGGCAGTTATATGGTCTACTTTACTGTAGTACTGATAAATGTATTGCTTTAACTGAATAGAAGTTTTAAACATTTGAGAATGATTTGTCCAGATTTTACCATCCTACCATGTATGCTTAACCATTTTCAAAACACAAACATATTATAAAATATATTTCTTTTGCACAGATTAGCTGTGTATGCAGGAAGTCCCTAGTCTCTGTCAGTTCAGCTCTTATCCTGCAAATGCTGTTCAAGAGTTTCCTGTAATGTTGCATGGTCTTTCTGATATTTTTCAGTAACCTGTTCTGCTGAATTTAAAACTCCTATGCACTTTTGAAAAGATGTATGTATAACTTGTCAGCTTCCTGAACTCATTGTGTCTGTCTTTTAGACGTTTATTACATTATTTTGTAACAAAATGTACTAGAGGTTTTATCAGTAACTGATTTGATTGTTGTTGCAACTCTGAAATAAACCTTTTACATCTGGTGACAGAACATAACTGTCCAACATCTGAATAATAATGTCAGCATATTAACTTTTCTGGTTCTTTATCATTAAAAGTTTTGGCTGCACATTCTAACCTTTGAATAATGGCATGCACTGTATTGTTATGACATTATACACACAATAAACATTGTTTTATACCACACATGATTTTGTTTCAGATACCAGTCAAATATTGTAATCCATTTGCATAATGCCTTACTGTCAACTTGCCCTAATAAGGTTTTACATTTGCTAATATGCTGTATATACATTTCATTCTGTTATTATTACCTTTATGGCATTCATATACTGTATGTAACACAGAAACATTTTCTTACCAGTCAACAGAGAGGCAGATGGCAAAGCTGCTTTACTGTAGATGGTTGAAAAGTCTATGTAGTCACTTGTGAAGTTGGTACAGCAAAACTAACAGTTTCAGTCTTACAACTTTTGTATTGTACCTTTTTGGGAGAATTTATGGCACTGCTCACCTTCCTGCACTGCAGTCTCTCTGTTAGACATCTAATAAACTGTATTATTGCTGCAAACTGCAGAAATCTGAAGTACTTCACATAAACGTTAGATGCTCATCGTGTTTCACTGTTGCAGTCATTACTCTTGGGTTATCCTGCTGGCAGGCTACCCTCAGTCGGCCAGAATTCCAAAGTCTAGGTCCGGCGTCAGTTGCTGTCTCCTCTTCCCTGACGTCAGTGCGCCAGGGGTATAAAAGATGCAGCCGACGCCATTTTCTTCAGTCTTTCTTGCCGCACAGTGCCCGAAGCAAAAGCATTTCGCAAGTGCTGGTCGTCCTACTCCTGAGATTTTCAAATCTGAATTTCAGAACCGAAGTCTTCATAAAAGCTAAGTACCCCGTTGGGGAAACTTTTTTTCTTGCTCCAGACCGATGTCAGAAAAAGTTAACATTTGTATTTCTTGTGGGAAGCAAATACCTCATAAGGATTTTCACTCTTACTGTATTCCTTGCCTAGGCCCTGATCACAACGTTGCTAGTTGTCGGTTTTGTGCTAGATTTAATCAACGCACTATCAAATGGTTCAATTTTGCATTTCATTACTTTGGCCGAAGATTTAATTATATAATTCCGTCAGACCAGCCAACAACCGAAGTTTACAAAAAATGCAAGGACAAGGAAAAGGATAGGCATCCGTGGTCCAAAACCGATGAAGCCTCTGCTAGGCCAGTCACCGGTTCTCAGTGAGGTGCTTTTACAGCCCCTGGCGCCTGCTACCTCAGAGCCACAGGCTGCTTCCAACTCCCACGTGGAGCCAACTGGGCCTCTGGATACTCAAGGTATTGGACACTCTGAAATCATTCCCTCAGATGGGTCCGGAGCCGCTGACCAAACATCGGCTTCTGAGGGTGTCTTCAGACCTACACAGCTATATATTAAGCCATCTTCAGCTTCTAAGACAAAGACTAAAGCAGCTCTAAAGACAAAGAAACAAGTACAGCATTCTCCTACTCAGACTTCCATGCCTAAAAAACAGATGCTTAAAATGGCCGAAGATTTAATTATTTTGATCAGGGGCTCCCATCCCCCTCCTGCTAAGAGGCCTAGACAAGAGACAGAGTATGTTTCTTCTGATCAGCTTTCTATTTCCTCTGATTCCTCTTCTGAACATGATTACTCCATGCTTCCCTATGAGGATTCGGATGCTGAAGAATCCATTCCTTCAGCCTCTCCTCCTGAGGATTATTCTTTTGGGGAAACCCTGCATACCATGAGGGAGCATTTCCACTGGGAGAGCCAAGATTATTCTGAATCTAAGAAAAGGCTCAGAGACTTTCTGCTACTTCCTCAGCACAGACCCCTTGCTATTCCACCTGTTCTAGACATTGTAGATGTATTTTCAGAGTCCGGCCTGTCCCCTGAGTCTTTTCCCCCTGCACCTGCTAAACCAGACAGATACTACAGGGTCCCGGATTCTCATAAATTCCTATATAAAAACCCTGCTGCTGACCCAGAAACTATATCTCAGGGTCCCAAAGGGGTTAAAGCTTCCACTGCAAAAAACCCTGTCCCCTCTGATAGGGATTCTAGGGCTCTAGACAGATGGAAAAAAAGTCTACACTTCTGCTACCCTGGCTGTAAGGGCTTTAAATTGTCAGTTTCATATGCTTAAATATCAGCAATATTTAATGTCACTGTTTAAACAGAAATTGTTGACAAATACTAAAAGTTCAGATAACAAGGAATTGCAGGATGTATTGCATGCAGCTGAACAGGTGGGAAAGCATACTTTACAATGTGGTTATGATTCACTTGGAGGCCTCTTGCAGGGCCGCTGTTACAGGTTCTGTTATTAGAAGGCATGCTTGGTTAAAGGAACAGAATCTGCCTGATCATGTTAAAGCAAAATTATTAGATGCACCATTACAGCATGATACTTTGTTTGGTACTAAAGCAGAAGAGGTGTTGAAAAAAATGGAGGATAAAGCAAAATCCATGCAGACAGTCAAGGATTTCTTACAGGTACAGCCACTCAGGTTCAGCAGGAACTGGCCTTCTAAAAATTGGTCCTTTCCAGTGTCAGACAGACCACAAAGAGGCAGATACAGGTGTCCCAGAGGCAGATCTCAGCCCCAAGGCTCATACAGGCCTAAGCAATGGGGTGCTCCTACCTCCAAAAGTGGAGAAGACAAATCACAACCTTACAGGAAACAGTCCCAATCACTTTCCTCTACCAGATCCAAGCACCTCTCTTTTGGCAGCCCCCTTAGGGGGAAAACTTTTTTCATCAAATTGGAAAATGGTTACCCAAGACAAATGGGTCCTGAACATAGTGTCCCAAGGCTATAGGTTCCATTTTCACACTCTACCAAGGTCAAAAGGTATGCCAGACCTGCCACACAATCAATGGGCAGAGGCACAAAAACAAATTACAACCCTCATGGACATGAGGGCCATTCAACAAGTACCACAACAAGAGCAGGGGCAAGGATTTTACTCCAGACTTTTCCTAGTACCCAGAAAGGACAAAACCTGGAGACCAATACTGGACCTGTCTATATTAAATACGTTTCTGGAAGTTCCAAAATTCAAGATGTTGACTCTACAGCAACTACTGCCCATGCTGGGCAAGAAGGCTTGGCTCATAACTTTGGACCTAAAAGAGGCAAATCTGCATGTCCCAATCAGACAATCTTGCAGAAGATACCTCAGATTCATAGCTGGATCAATGCATTACCAATTCTCTGCACTGCCCTTTTCCTTATCTACTGTGCCCAGGGTCTTCACAAAATGCCTGGCACCAGTAATTGCGTTTTGCAGACAAAAAGGAATTCAAATATATCCCTACTTGGATGACTGCCTAATTCAAGCAGAGAACAAAGACATTCTTCTAAAGCATCTGGCGTTTGTAAAAAGATTACTAATTGGCCTAGGGTACACAGTAAATGAAAAGAAATCAAAACTAGTGCCCTCTCAAGAGATAATATTCCTGGGTGCAAGCTTAAATACAACTGCCCAGATGGCTTATCTCACGCCAGACAAAAACAACAGACTACTTACTTCAACAAATTGGTAACAAAAACCCACTTATCTGAAAGGAAAATCCTGCAGGCCTTGGGTTTCATGGCACCCTGCATTCTACTAATTCCATATGCCAGACTGCATATGAGGAAACTACAATGGTATCTAAAAAGTGTTTGGACTCAGCATTGCCACAGCCTGGAGACAGTAATTGCACTCCTTCCCTGCCTACAACAGGAGTTTCGATGGTGGGCAGAAGCCTGTCACCGCAACAAGGGTCTGACATTCAGTTTACCCACAGCCAGACAGACACTGACAACGGATGCATCGGATTATGCCTAGGGGCCCATATGGCAGGAAAATGTATTCAGGGCACATGGCCTGCAAACCAGCTGCATCTTCACATCAATCAAAAAGAGATGCTAGCTGTTCAAAATGCCCTGACAGCTTTCAAGGACCTGCTTCATCCAGGACAGTTATTGATAAAGACAGACCACTACGGTCATGTGGTACATAAACAAGCAGGGAGGTACACATTCCTACCCCTTCTGCAGACAAGCAATGACCTTATGGGACACAGCATTTGCTTTTCAAGTTCACCTGCAAGCACAATTCCTGCCAGGAAAAACAAATACTCTGGCAGACGAACTAAGCAGAAACCTCATGGATCCCCATGAATGGAAACTGGATCCACAAGTCTTCAGCATGATAATAAGGAAATGGGGATGCCCAGACATAGATCTAGTTGCCTCCCCTCACAACTGCCAAATGCAGAGATTTTGCACAAAGATTTATCACAACCAAGCATGGAAAGTGGACGCCCTATCCTTCAGCTGGAAAAATCTAACAATATATACTTTTCCCCCTCTGCCTCTCCTTCCCAGGGTACTCCTAAAGGTCAGACAAGAGAAGCCAAAAATGATACTGATTGCACCAGACTGGCCACGCCAGCACTGGTACCCAATCCTAAAGAGCTTGTCTCAAGGTCCAGCATGGATATTGCCTCAAACTTCTCACTTGCTGACCCAACAAAACAATCAGATCCTGCACAGCCAACTCAGGACCTTAAATCTGGCAGCATGGTGGATAATGTAGCCATTCAGAACACTCCTCTTTCAAAAGCTGTTATGGATGTTATCTTGTAGTTCAAGAGGCCCAGTACCAGAAAATCTTATGCAGAAAAATGGAATAGATTCTGTGCTTGGAACCAGGAATAAGGCATTGACACGTGTGTACCAAATATCCCTCAGATTTTGCAATACCTAACTGAGATGCTAAACAAAGGCCTTTTTTTCTCATCTATTAAGATTCATGACTCTGCCATTTCAGCCCATTACAATACAGAACCACCTATCTTTTCTCATCCTTTAATAAGTCAGTACCTCAGAGAGGCCAAAAACATTAGGCCTCCAAGGAGAGCACCAATTCCGGCCTGGGACCTCAATTTTGTTTTGGAAAAACTCACACTGCTTCCTTTCGAGCCAGCATCAACAACAGATATAAAATTCTTATCTTGGAAAACTGCTCTGCTCCTAGCAATAACCTCTGCAAGGTGAGTCTCGGAGTTACAAGCACTCATGGCTGTGGAACCTTTCATCATTTTTCATCCAGACAGGGTTTCTCTGAGGACAAATCCTACATTTATGCCTAAGGTGGTGTCCAGTGTGGCCCTCAACGAAACCATTCACTTGCCTACCTTTTATCCAAATCCACATAACAAGGGTGAGAAAATTCTGCATTCTTTGGACATACACAGGCAGTTACGCTTCTGCTTGGACAGAACTAAAGCTTTCAGAAAAACCTTGCAACTTTTAGGGTCATATGCTGCAGGATCACAAGGAAAGGCTATCTCAGAACAGACTATTTCTAAATGGATAGGCCACTGCATCCTTTTCTGCTATTTTCAACATGGCAAATCAGTGCCTATGGGCATTAGGCCTCATTCCACCAGAGCAGCAGCCACTTCAGCAGCCTTCCTTAGAGGAGTACCAACCAAAGATATTTTAGAGGCTGCAACTTGGAGTTCAATGCACACCTTCACATAGCACTACCACTTACCTCTTTACTCTAAGTCCAAAGCAGGCTTTGCCACTGCAGTTCTGCAGGGCCTCATAGCCTCTCCTAATCCTATTTAGCCCAGCCACCCATCCTCAGCTTAGGGATTCAACCCAAGAGTAATGACTGCAACAGTGAAACACGATGAACATAGTACAGTTGTGTACCTACCATACATGTAGATGTTCGAGTGTATTCACTGTTGCAGTCCAGGTTACCCACCCACTATCCCCCTATTCTTTGCTGGGGCTTAACTGCACTTCTCTATCCTATACAACCTGTTTGGTGTATTTGCTTGTAGATGAAGGAAATGTTATTTTTGTGCATGCATTTTTATTGGCATATTTTTCAGCCTACCAGTTTGGGGGCACCTGACATCTGGGGCAAGAAAAACTGAAGAAAATGGCATCGGCTGCATCTTTTATACCCCTGGTGCACTGACGTCAGGGAAGAGGTGACAGCAACCGACGCCGGACCTAGACTTTGAAATTCTGGCCGACTGAGGGTAGCCTGCCAGCAGGATAACCCAAGAGTAATGACTGCAACAGTGAATACACTCGAACATCTACATTTATGGTAGGTACACAACTGTACTTTACTGTGCTTCTACAGGAGTGACCTTATACAAGGCATTACCCACTCATTCCCCCTGTTTTTGGATACAGGCTAGGAACATTCGCTAGGGTCACCATTGAAAAATGTATTTTAATTTGTGCGTGCCCTGCTTCTATGCTGTGCTGGATCCAAAGTCTTCTTAAGAGACACAGTCTTGCTATGCTGTTTACTGTTGAATCAGAGAGAAAGATCTTTGCATGACTCCATCTGTAGTCTGTTTAAAGCACCAAGCCTTTCAAATTGCACACTGATAAAGAAATATATTTTGCAGCTATAAGCACAGTTACAGATAACTTATTTTATAATAAACCACACATACTCTGTCAGATTGTAGCATATATTTACAAAGTTTTCCTTCATTACAGATATGAATGATGACTTCTACAAAATACCTCTCTATCCCTCTCTCACATAACTGAATTACTTACAGTTGTTATATAGAGTGCAAGTCACGCACATAGATTTTGTTATTTCCTCTTGGTATCTTTTTCGGCCTTCTGTGGGAAGTCACATGTCTGTTTTTAGACTTTTCTATTTCCTTTTGTAATTTACTTGTCAGCAGTGCACAAATACATGCAATCCGAATAACAGAAGTATGAAAGGAAACATCTGGTCTGTTATTATTGAAAAAACATCACGTATTGCTGAGTTTAGATATTTGTTCTGCAAACTTGACAAAAGCATGTGATACATGCTTTCCAATATTGCTTTGTTAGGCTTTTTTGATGCTGTGAAGAGAATGTTATACATATAGTACGAATGCCCATTTTACATTGCTAAACTCTATACATATATTCAAGCAAACTTTTTATTCTATGCTTCATCTTTCAGCATATTTACAACAGAATTAATTTCAGCCTTATATTCATAATCTCTAACAACTGTACTGCACTTTTTAACTATAGTGGAATTCAGATAGATCTGATGCTATTCTTGTCATTGTTTATCAGGGATGGGTCTTGGATCCGACCTCTGATTCGAGTCAGCAGTGCAAGTGACAGCTCCTGAGCTCAAGCTCCTCCTTTGCCAAGATCCCCTGCTACCCATAATCCTCAAATCCCATTTGCTGCGATTTGCAAGTGGACGTGCTCTCTGAAGCTCAAGCTTTATTCAAAGATAAGTAGCTTTTTTTTTGTATTTTCTTGGGATTTTTTCCTCTCCCTTTTCTATCTTTAACTTCTAGTAGCTAGTCCCCCCCCCCCTCCATTAACTAATGCATTAGGTTTTTCTGAGGTTTCTGCCTTGTTCCCTTAGTGGTAGTTTCCTTTATTGCTCTGTCTTTGCCTCTCCTCCTTTCCTTTTGGTGTGTGTGTGTGCGCACGTGCTGAGGGGGGGGTTTGTGTGTGTGTATTTTTTAGGATGTCGGACCAACCCTCTGGGTTCAGACACTGCTCCTCATGCAGTCGGAAGTTATTTCCCACTGATAACGCATAAGGAGTGCATTTACTGTCTAGGAGAGCCCCATTTAAGAGGTTGAATGTGACATCTGTGCGTGATTCAACCCCAGGGCTCTCCTAGACCGTAGAAATAAGCTTCTATTTAAAGGGATTGCTAAAGGGGGTCCCCTGGTCTTGGGTGCCCCCTATAAAACCCCCTCAGATCCCAAGAGGAAGCCCTCTTCCTCTGGGGACTCTCCTGCTTGGTGGGGATTGGCTCCGGGATTTTTGGCTCAGAGAACCTCAGCTGCCCTGGTCAGATCCGATTCCTCAGTGGCTCGGAGGTCTTGGGGATCTGATCAGGTCCAAAACACCCTGGGATCTGACTGGCCTTCGGATCCATCCTTACTGCCCTCTGATCCATCCAGGCCATCAGATCTAATAGCTTCCTCAGAGTCTCTCATTATTGATGACACCCTAGCCACTATTAGGAAGTCAGATCCGAGACAGTCCAGTAGGTCCTCCTCCAAAGACCACAGACCTTCAGCTCTGTCAGACCATTCTTCTGTTTCCTCCAAGTCTACCAGACGTTTGCTCCCTTCAGACATGGATCGGATGATGAGGAGCTTTCTCAAAGCCCAAATTGAACTTGGCTTGTTACCATCCCCTAGCCACTTGCTGAGGGGCTCTTCACCTTCATCAGAGCTCCTCTCTCCTCATCTGGCTCGTGCAAGTTCGGTCCCTGAGGCAGAGCATGCCCAGGGAGAGGCAGTCTGTGTTGGTTAGTGTTTCCATTCCCACACTGTCAGGGTCCCTGGTGGGTTCAGCTCTGTTGCCATTGAAGCTGGCGATGCCTCAGCCCCGAGAGGTCCCCAGGCGCCACCGGGGTGTGGGATCCAGTCCAGAGTGTTCGGACCATACCATTCCCTTCAGGGCATCTGCTTTGGACAGCTCGGGACTGATATTCAGAGATGTCTGTGCTATGTAGGGGTCCCCCCTTCCGCCCCAGTAAGCCTTACCTGGCAGATATGAAGGTGGGTCTTCCTCCATTCCATCAGCTTTCTGGGCAATAGGACCATCTATGGATGGTTGTCAGGCTCTACCTCAGCTCTGAGCCCCTCCCCGTGCCTTGTTCTACTTTGGGTGGCGAGTCTTCATCATCCATTCAGGGTCAGCCCTCCCATGAGTGCCTTCAGAAGGGCATTACCCTCATTGGGGTACCATCCTCTTCTGAGTCCTCCAAAGAGCCTATGGTGGAGGACTCTCCCCAGAAGTGGACATGCAAGAGGAGGCACTTGGACTCCCCTTGAGAGTCCCTCACTGAGGACACAGATTTCGATGAGGGGGATGGGTCCCCCAGACTTTCGTCCGAGGAGGTGTCCTTTGGGGACATGCTCGAGATCCTGAAAGAGCAGGGAGGTTGGTCTGCCCCCACCCCATCCTCTGAGGAATCTGTGTTCCTGAAGGCCTTCAGAACGGGCCCATCTTTTTCCTGTCTGAATCCCCCCACGGATGAGCTCATCCAGCTTATTTCCAGCCGGGCATGGAAGGAGCCAGACACGGTAGAACCAGTCACTAAGAGAGTGGACAAATTCCTGAATCCACCTAAGGATAAAGCCTTTTGGAGTAAGGATGTCCCAGTTGATGTCATTGTAGTTGCAACAGTCACCAAAAAGAGCTTGCGGAGCAGAGCTCTATGGTCCATCCCACGAACAGAGAGTTTTGGGAAGCATGTGTATGCCTCAGCTATGTTGGGACTGAGGACTACAAATTACATGGCACACTTCACACGGCTGCAACAGAATTTGGTGTCGGAGCTTTCGTCTTCCCTTTCAGAGTTACTGCCTCCAAAGAGCCTTTAAGCTAGTCTCTCCAAAACATTCTAGTATCACATCTCTTGCTAATGCTTCAGTGAGGTTGATCTCTAATGCGGCTGAGACCGTCCCTTGAGCAGTGGACACAGGTATTGCCATCAGGCACCATGCTTGGCTTCACCTTTGCGGACAACCTCAAGTCATCCTTTACCAATGCCCCATTTGATGGATCTACTATGTTTTCTCCTTCTGTCAAGGAAACCCTGACCTGCAGAGAGCAGGACGAAAATACTTTGTCCACAGTTGGGATTAAGTTTCAACTCCCCAGCGTTCCTTCTCCAAGAATCAGTGGGATAATAAGAAGCTGTGGTCTGGCAGGGCTCAGTCTTCCTTCCAGGATGCTCCTCAGGAATCCTTTTCTTCTGGCCAGGGAAGGGGATTTAATAACAGATGCTGCCCTAGAGGCAGATGAGGTCTGCAAAATCAGTGCTCCCAAGAACCCTTCTCGGAGAAGCCCCTTCAGTGCTCCTCAACTGTCCTGCCCTGGAGGCAGTCGGGGGCCATATCTCCTTGCACCCCCGGACATTGGCTGCTATTAACTCAGACCAGTGGGTGCTAAGCATTGTGTCCAGGGGATACTTCGTATCCTTCAATCAGCCCCCTCCATTTCAAAAGTCACTCTTGGACGTTCCACCCTGCTAAAGGGAGTTAGCTCTCACACGGGTTCAAGACCTTCTTCAAAAAAGAGCCATCCAGGAGGTCCCAACAGGACAATGAGGGTCCTGAACCTACTCTCGCTTCTTTTTAGTGCCCAAGAAAACTGGGGATGTGTGTCCCATTCTAGACTTCAGCATTTTGAATTTAATCAGTCAAGAAGTCGAAGTTCTGGATGGTCACTGTTCAGTTCATTCTTCCACTTCTGCTCAAGGCGATTGGATATGCTTGGTGCATCTCAAGAATGCATAATATCGCATAAAAATTGACTGATGCTCCAGGAGATTCCTGTGCTTTTGGCTGGGGGCCAATCACTATCAGTTCCAGTCCCTGCTCTTCAGTCTCACCTCAGCCCCCCTGGGTGTTCACCAAATGTATGGCAGTGGTAGCAACCCATCTCCAGCTGCAGGGGTTTCATGTCTTTCTCCACCTGGACTATTGGCTCTTCACTGCTCCCACAAGGGATCAACTCGTTCAAGCCACAGATTACACTCTCGGTGTCTTACGAGACCTGGGCATCACAGTCAACTTTCTCAAATCTCATCTTGCTCCATGCCAGAGATTGGAATTTGTAGGGGTTCTTCTGGACACTGTGTCAGAGACTGCAGCTCTTCCCCCAGGCAGGGTAGATGCAGTTTGGGAACAAGTCTGCCTTTTTCTAGATCGGAAGAGTGTTCCTGCTCATTTAATCCTTCAAGCCTTCTGTTCCATGGTGGCAATTCATTTGGTTCCTTTCGCCAGGTATCACATGCGAGTTTTCAATGGACACTTGCAGTACAGTGGTTGGCTCATCTTCATTATATGTACATGGCAGTCAGGGTCTCTCAGGTCTGCCAGCATCACTTAGCGTGGTGGCTCCAATCCAAAGACCTTCTGCTTGGGAGACCCTTTTGTCTAACCCAGCCCCAGGCCACGGTGACCATGGACACCTCCCTATTGGACTGGGGGGGCATTTCCAGGAAAGGACAGTCCAAGGCACTTGACCTCATCAGAAACAAAGTTGCACATCAATGTCCTAGAGATGAGAGCAGTCCTCCTCTTGTTGCAAACCTTCCAGGACTGTCTTCCTCTCAGGACTCTGGCAGTTCAGACAGACAGCATGGCAGTGGTGTGATACTTCAACAAACAGGGGGGAACATGATAGCATCCTCTGTGCAGAGAGGCCATGAGAGTGTGGGAATGGGCGATGTCCTCTAGGTGCTTTCTTCTTGCAACACACATTCCCGGCAATTCCAACGTGTTGGCAGACAGGCTCAGCAGATCTATCCTGAGCCCCCATGAGTGGTCTTTGAACCAGTCAGTGGCGAGTCAGATTTTCAACCATTGGGGTCTCCCTTGCTGCAATCTGTTTGCCTCCCCAGTCAATCACAAATGCAGCAAATACTTTGCCCTTATTCCCCCCACTGGCCAGCTCACCTAGGGACACTCTGGTCCATGATTGGCCACTGGGTCTTCTGTACACCTATCCTCCAATTCCCCCCATTCCCAAAGTCTTACAGAAAGTGTGTCACCTGAAGACTCATCTCATCCTCATTGCCCCCTTCTGGCCTCATCATATGTGGTTCTTCCTCCTCTGGTCTCATCTGAAATATCCACGTTGGATATTATATCCAGCCCAGGATCTCATTTTCCATCCCTGAGGAGTTCCTCTTTCCAACCTTCAGTCCCTTTGGTTGGCCACTTGATACCTCCAGTTTCACTGATTGTTAGCCAGCTTAAACTGCCCTGTCTGATGAAGGACATTATATTGGCCTCCCAAAAGCCTTCTGCTAAAAAGGTTTATTACAGCAAATGAAAGAGATTCTGTCTTTGGGCTATTCAGCTTGACATAGATCCTTTTTCAGCTCCTATTCCTGACATTTTGCCATTCATATCTTTTCTGTTTCAACAAGGGGCTAGCTTCTCGATGATTAATCTTCAATTAGTGGCTATATCCAACTTTCACTTAAGTGAAAGCACCACTTTTACTTCTAGGCTGTGCAAGGCCTTTCTTAAGGGAGTTTTCTTGCTCAGGCTTCTTTTCAAAGATCCGTCTCATCCTTGGGATCTTTCTTTATGCTGCAGTTCCTGACACAACCTCCCTCTGAGCCTGCTGCAAAGTATGATATTAAGTTTCTGTCTTGGAAGATGGCATTTTTGGTGGCTATTACCTCAGCCAATAGGGTTTCTGAATTGCAGGCTCTTTGCATCAAAGCTCCTTTCATGGTTTTTCACAAGGATAGGGTATCTCTCAGAGCCAGTCCTTCATTCATTCCTAAAGTAGCCTCAGAGGCTAATCTTAATCAGTCAGTCAGTTCAACTACCCATCTTTTTTCCCAATTTTTCGAACAAAGAGGAGTACAAACTGCATTGCCTAGATGTGCAGAGGCAGCTGCTTTTCTATTTGAAGAGTACTGAGTATTTTCGAAAATCAGATAAGCTTTTCATGGCATACTGTCAGGCCAGGAAAGGTCAGGCCATTTCCAAAATTTCTATTTCGAATTGGATCGCTTGTTGTATAGCTCATACTTATGAAAGCAATCACATTGATCTTCCCAGGCCAGTTAAAGCCCATTCTACTTAGATCGGTGGCCACTTCTTTTGCCTTGTGGCAAGTACTTCCTTGGATGACATTTGTGCTGCTGCTACTTGGTCAAATCCCCATACCTTTGTAACACATTACAAACTGGACTTGGTGTCCAGGGGTAGAGCTTCATTTGGTTCTTCTGTGCTCCGGCATGTCCTTCCTTGAGACCTCCCAGGGTTGTGGATAGCTGGGGACTCTGACCCATCTGTGATGAAAATGACACAGCATAAGATAAAGTTATGTACTTACCATAACTTGGGATCTGTGCTGTCCAGTGGAATTATTCATCATGTTCCCACCCTCCATCCCCTCTCCTTCTGGTGACTGGGGAATTATGGAGTAATGGTGTTTTTAGTATGCTTGTTCCTTGTTGTGGGCAGTTTCACTGTCCTTTTTTTCTATTTAGCAAACTCGATCTGAGGATTACGGGTAGCAGGGGTTCTTGGGAAGAGAGGAACTTGAACTCTAGAGCTGTCACTTGCACTGCCAGCTTGGATCCAAGACCCATCAGTGATGAAAAATGGCACTGAATAGCACAGATTCCAAGTTATGTTAAGTACATAACTCTTTTTAATGTTATTTCAAACTGGTCCAGAAAGGACTCCTTTGTACCCCCCCTCAAACTTTGGTATTTCTGTTTATTAGAAAACTGCACTTGGCGGTATTATTTCATAACAGCAGGGGATATTTAAGCTCCTCTGAGCTTAGAAAGAAAACTACTTATTAATTCCTCCCCCACTTCCACTTTCAGTTATTTGAACATAAGTGTAAAAGGGAAATCTTTTGTTTAAATAACAAAAAAAAGGAGTTTGCACTCAAATTTAACTTTTCGGGAGAAATGTACATGGAACAATTTAACAAATCAGTGTATATAATGAAACTTGACAAAAGGGATAGTATTAATGAACTCTTATGTCAGCAGGATATTTGGAATTTTGTATGATACAGATAATTGTCTTTCAGTCTCAGAGTGAAATTGACATAGCTTATAAAAAATTGATTTATTTTTATTGGACTGCCTTCTCCAACAGGTTTGTTAACATATACTACTGAGTTTCAATAAGTTGAGAGGATCTGTACTAACCCCTTTAAGAGTGTAGCCTACCTCGTTTGGAATAAAATAACTTAACAACACTCTTTTTGCGGTTTAGGTTGCCAGAGAAAGCTTAAACCTTCTAGTGTTTGTTGGTTCAAGCTTAGCCTGTCTTAAGGTAGTATCCCATCCAGATGTTTATTTTCAGTTATTAAGACCAGTTTTTCCCAACATAATTTTTAACATTCTCCAAGTTTTTAACAAGAATTGTTGGCTGTTTTGACTCATCGAGTTCAGTGATATGGCTTGTGGGGGGATTCCTGTAGCCCTAAGGAGGACGTTTAGCACGTTGAAGGATTGGACTTATTTTCTGATATAATTACCACCTTTGAATTTTTGACCACAAAAGATGTCTACATTATAATAGACTTTATGGCAATGGTGTTCACTAATATTTTTTTTTTTTTTTTTTTGAAGGGGAGTTTTTTAAACAAGTCAGGGGGTTGCTATGGTACAATCTGCACCACAGTCTACATCAGCATAATAAAGTTTTATTTTCAATTCAAAATTCACCCCCTTTTTGAAACTTTATGTAAGATACCTTGATGTTTGTATTTTGTGGGATAACAGTGCGTAAACTCACCATGTATTTTTAGATTATATTAACATTACATCTTTAAAGTTTGCACATCAGTATGACAGTGAATATATTAATTTTTTGGATGTAACAGTAGTTTTGCTTCCAACATATTCAGGAAGCCTACTTTTTCTAACTCTTATCTTTACTTTGGTAGTTACCACCCTTTTGTACAGAAAAAGTTCAGTGAAGGCTCAATTTGTTTGACTGTCAAGAATGATTTCTGTAGATAAAATATTTGCACTTCAGTCAACAGAGATGTTTATAATCAGAGGATATCTTTTATATTTAATTAACATTATATTAGAGGTCTCCAAGGGACAACATTCTTGGTATACCAACCTACTTGGGATGGGGTAGGTGATAAATCTGAGGTAAAATACACAAGTTAATGGGGTCTCAAAAAGAATTATGACAAAGCTTTGGTGTTAAAATTTCAACCTGATGATGGTACAGTTAAACATATTGTTAAGAATTGGTGTATATTTAAGTTTGAATGAAAATTTGGGTGCTCACCCGAGTTTTGTGTTTAAAAGGGGACACAACTTTAAGAACATGTTGGAAAGTAAAATGACTCAATGGAACATAGTTATTTGGGTTCCACATCTTGAATGACAAGATGTGGTAACTGCAATCAATGCCAATATATACGAGGGTGGTGGCTTACTTATGGGGGAATAGTTACAATTTTTTTTTTGGCATTTTGCACGTAATGCAGCTCATTTTATGTAGGTAGATTAGAAAGGACCCTCTCCAAATGGATTTATGAACATCATTATTTGCAGTAATTATGAGAATTTTTTTATTTACAATACAAGAGAGAGTTATTAAAAACCCAAGGGGGTAGTCAATGAAAGATTTTAATTGAATGCAAAGAGCTACAGTAGCTATTTAGAGTTAATGATGTTACAGCTGCTGGGTTGAATTGACTAGATATCCATTATTCATGTTCTCAAACTCTAGGTCGCAAAATTATAATTTTTTTATCTACTTAAGATGGGAAGGATTAAAGTATTCTACAACTGTATCAAATTTGTTGTCTTTTTATCACTATAAGCTGATAGTTACAGATTTTATCAATTGAAATAACATCATACATTTGTTTAAATAGTGTTTCACATGGTTTTGTTTCTGTAGTCTATATTTATTCCATTCATTCTTACAGTATTTCACGTAGGAAATGGATTGAAACTTGGTTACTAAATTGGACGTGATGAAATTGTCCTTTATTCTCAAGTTTTTTTTTTTTTTTTAGTTTTTGTAACCTGTTAATGATTGATCACATGACTTGCTTGTGTAACTATTTAAATAGGATTATCATTATGTTAAATTGTTCTGATGAAGTCATCATACAGGTTTGGCACAAAAGCGCTCAACATTTTTTTATTTAATAAATCACCTTTGATCTCTTTTTTGGGAGGCATTGCTGTAGAATTCATGTAGAACTGGGTTGACATTTTTAACAATGTTTTGCAAGCATGCAGTCAATGTGTAGATTCACAGTTTGCAGTACTTTAAAAAAATAGATGAGTTATATAATTTTCACAAATGCGGATCCTTCAGCTGCCTCTAGTAACAGAGAGTGGGATGGAAAGATAAGTCTCCTGCCTTTCTACTGCCTGCTGATGATTCTAGTTTACTACTTAAATACGGTAAAAAAGTTTACATACCTTGCACCGTAACTTTTAAGAGTACATAACTATTTAGTTCACATGGCTTCTTCACAAAGTTGAATTTTAGTGCAAATTCAGGAAACATTGTGGTCTTCTCTATGCTATTAGTTAACATTGCTTCGTAGAGAAGTTAGTTGCTACCATAAACAAAAAAGGAATATACACGCTGAAATGTGCATGTGATGTTGTGGATTCTTCAATTGTATCTGCCAATGCCATCTGTAAATGCACTGTGGGTTGGAGTGTGGCATGGCTCCAAACAGAACCTTACAATTATGGTGTCAAAACTAAATTATTAATTGTATCAGTAACATATGTCTTAGGTGATCAACTATACTGCTAATTTAAAAAGAAAGGAGAAAAGATTTTCATTTAAAGAAATATACATTAGTCAATCCTCGGTGCCAAAGGTTACAGTATGAACACGAAGCCATTTTATAGTAGTAGAACTCCCTTTTAACAGTTTTATAGACAATATAAAGGACAACAAACTAATTACGGTACAATACAAATTTAACCGGAAAAGTAGATATAAAGTATGGTTATGTTAAGACCTTATCATAATTGTAAGTGTTAGAGTATATTGAGTGTTGCAGTCAGCTCTGGGATTCTAACCTACAGAACCCAACAGCTAGCCTGACTTCCATAGTTCTACCTTTCCCCATAATGGCATTAGCCAACTCCCTCCCATTCAAATGTCAGTGATATAAAGTAGGCATCAGTTTGTCATCTTTGGATCTTTCTTTCATTGGCTGAACACAGAGTTTGTCTTGGGCACCATAACTCTAGAGGCCTATGGAGTACAACCCCATGGGACAAATATCCACCCATGGGCACCAGTCTCTTTCCAAACTCTATACAGAGTCAGAGAAAGGAGGGAGGCTGGTAAAAGAAGAGACTGAAGATGGGGAAGACAACCATACCAACTCCAGGATGCCCAAGAAGAAATGCAGAAGTGATGGGTGGAAAGGACTATAGACTAAAACTGTGAATATATTTGAATATCTACAGTTAAGTTTATAACATAATTGTACTGTGTCCTTCCTAACATTAACTGTTGCAGTCATCACTTCTGGGAGGACTTTGAGAGCACAAGGACCAGAGTGTGAATGATCATAGTTGGGCTTCTTAGAGAAGACCCAGGAAAATGGCCATGGCAAAGCCTGTTAGGGCCCTGGATGAAAAACTTAAATTGTAATATTTAGAGAAGGTGTGGAAAGAAGATAAGACTGTTGTTTCCAAAATGAATTTGGTAATAAACCCCCCAGTAATGCAGTATTGGTAGCTGTGGCTTTAGTGGAATGAGACTTAACATGACCTGTCTCAAGTGTTCCATGGAAGGCAAAACAAAAAAATACAGTGAGCAAGCCATTTTTGATAAGGTCTATTTGCAGAATTTATACTCTCCACGATTTGCAATGCCAACAGGATAATTGGTATGCTTAAATATTTTAAGTGGCAATTATAGTGACCATGAGGTGATGATTTTTTTGTACTTCTCTGCTTTTTGTCTGTGGGTTAGGTAAAAAAAGTTATCTGTTTACATTTTTTAGTTTGTTCAGGGACCTTAGTCTAAGTAGCTTTGTTTGCAGTTGTGTGAATATTGTGTATTACTGCAAGATTTTAGCATTGTTTATACTTTATATTCTCCTATTTCCATAAGTAGAATTGCATGTAAAAGGTATTTTTTTTGTATTTTGAACTGTCTGGGGCCTCAGTGTTTTATCTTCTTTCACAATTGTGTCAGGACTGTGATCTGCTGCCGGATTTACACCTCATTTAGTAATTTATTATAGCATTGCTGGTAAATTGCTGCATAGTCTGGTCCTGTAGCCTGTGGAAGGGTTGTAGTCATTGGCAGTATTGTGAATTCTTCTCCAGGATTTGTGCTTCAGTACTTTTTGTAGTTGTATATGCTTAAAGGTGCATTTCCATGCTTTTCTATTTACCATGCTACTGGTTTTCCCCCTGTTCTTTAAGTCTGCACCACCACCACTGAGACATTAAGCTAAATATTTCTGAAATTCTAACTTTAGGACTAGAGATCCAGTTTGCATTTTTGTGGTTTTAAAAGACTGCCTTTCTGTCTTCCAAAGTCTCTCCCTCCCCTCATACGTTGCTATTAGTTGCATAACCTGTTTAAGTACTTTCCCACCCATTGTTTTCCATGTATCTAAAGTACTAAGTTCCCACCCAGCAAACCAATATTGAACTTGAGTAAACCTTTCTTTCAACAAAATGTCTTCTGCTCATTTTCCCACAGCTCCCATATGCTTGGCACCCTCACCACACTCAGGGGGTCCCTGAGTTAATCCTGCTCCTGGCAGATAAGAAATTTATTATTTTGTACTTCGGTTAACTGTTGAGTGCTCTCATTTTATTTTTGCTTTATTGATTTTGCTTTTAAATCTTTATAAAGTTCCCTAATACTTGAAATTGCCCAGTCAAGGCAGTTTAAGTTGTAGCATTGCACTTGCAGGCAGTCTTTCCTGGTAGTGTTACATCAAGAAGTTAGAGCCCTGTACAGACACAAATGCCCAGAAAGTAAATTTTATCTATATAACTTCACTTAGAACAAAAACCTGTAACTTTTTTGTGGCTAAAATAAAGCCAATACGTGGAGACAAGCTTAGAGCAGCTAGTTTGCACACTACTATCAAATCTTAGCACAATTTTCTTTTAGTGTAGTGTCAAACCCCAGAGACCGCCCACGGAGATTTCTGTATAACCCAATACATGACCTACAGTACCCCCACCCAAGTACAGGTCTGGATAACATGTATATGCAGTTTCACAATGTTGCCATACCCAGTTTGTTAGATGTGGGCATCCTGAGACAATATAGCAATTCTCTCATGTTCACAAACAGCCATTTAATCCTTAAAAAAATGCGCACACACACTACATCCACCACATAGAAAAAAACAACCTATGCTGAGACAATGAAAAGCAGTCTTCCCTAACCTCAAAGACCTCTTACGCCTATTAACAGAAACACCTCTCCTCCGCAATCTCTAAAGCACTCAACAAACACCATAAATATGCCCACACCCAGTGAAGCTCCAAGACCAAAGCGCATAAGCAAACCAACACATTACACAGGACTCTTGTCATAAGGGACTGTATTGTATGACACACAGTTGCCCCACTAATCAGACTGAACAAGGCAAAGATAACAGTTGCTTATCTGGAGCCAGGGTCCTCCAGGTTATGCATGCACTCATGTCACTATCATAGTCCATGTGGAAATTAACAATCTGAAACATACTTCTCTGGACTATATAAAGAGAGACCTTGTTGATCTTTCTGAATGTGTCCAAGCAGGTATGCATCTTGCACTGAGCAGCATTCTACCTTCAACAGGAATGATGCCACAGTACGAACAAAAGATAATTGACTTCAATAATTGTCACTTTCTGGTGTCTTTCCAGGGGGATTCAGTGTTTGTCAGCACTGGAGGACATGGTTAATAGACTACATTGCTTTGCAAAGGATGGTCAGCACGTCTCTCATAGGCTTCCGCCTATTGGCTGAAACTTTATCTATCTCCTTAAAGTCTTTTTTAGGCAATGTAAAATTAACAAACCTACTGGCATAGAGTATAAAACTGAAAGAAACTTTAAAAGTGTTATGTTCAATACTCAGCCTGAACAAGTAACTCCACACCCTATAAGCTCTTCTCATTTTGGAAAATTTCATCATCTATGCTGTTACCAAGACCTGGTTTAAATCCACAGAAGGTACTCCAGCAGTGCAAGGCTTCAGTGCCTTATATGCATTTAGACCATCAGCTACACAGAGAGGGACAAAAGTTGGAGGAGTCTCACTCTGTATTAGCAAGAAGCATCTCTTTATGTTGGTTAAACGACAATTCCCTGGAATTTATCCACTTGCAAATCACCATAGACAAAGTCCTATACCACATCCTAGCAAGCAGTCAGTTACCCTCTATCCCTAGAATCCCATAACTCATATCTAGACCTACTGGAGACACTTGCCATTAAACCAAATACCCTATTGATGTAAGACTTAGCTACCCCTCTATAGACTGAAAAACATTGCATTGACTCATACTCATAGGCACAAAGATTTCTGGACATTATTAACACAAATACCCTTGACAAGATAGTGCACACCCACAAGAGGTTCAGACATACTGGACTTGGTACTCACCAATATGGGAGAGCACTGCACCCCCAAATATTAACAGGCAGCAGGTCTTGGCAGCACTCACTAAGACCAAACATACTGCCTCAGTGGGTCCCGACAGTATCCCAGGATGTCTCCTAAATAGCTCAAAACATGACCTTACCAGGACCACTTGTGTCACCTTTCAGGTATAGCCTTTAAACAGTCTTTTTAACCAAGAGAATAGAGGACTGCAGTGGTTATCCCACTTCACAAGGCTGAGCCATCTGCTGACCCCAGAAACTACAAACTTTAGTCTGACTAGTGTAATATACAAAGCCATGAAATGAATTATCATGGACATGATCAACAAAGATATAGGTAACCTACAAATACTGGACCCAACCCAGTTTGGCTTTGTCAAGGGAAGGTCATGCCTACTAAACCTGGTAAGTGACTTTGAGAAGTTCACCAAGGCAATGGATGATGAGAAAATAGTGTATACCACCTACCTGGACCTGGCTAAGGAATTCAGTACAATACCCCACCCAGGTATATTTGATAAACTAACTAAACTGGGCATTAAACCCCTACATAACTCACTGGATTGCCTGGTGGCTCACAGACAGGACCCAGGAAGTCAGGATTAGTGACACCACCTCCACTAAGAGGCCAGTAGTGTCCCTCTGGGCTCCGTGCCTGGACTGCTGCTGTTTGGTATCTTCTTAGAGGTAAAGGCTAATCCCAAGGGCCTTTGGGTGACCAAGTTGACAGATTACTGCAGTTTGTGAGGTATCATAGATCCCTTATGACACACAGCTTTTACAAGAGGATCTAACACAGACAAATGACAGGTTCTACAATCACAGACTAAAACTCAATGCCAAGCAATGCATTCTACCACCTTTTGGGAAAACTACCACCCAGAATAATTTTCTCCATCAGTAAGACACTGCTAAGAGTTGACTCTATAGTCAGGGATCTGGGGACATATGTAGACAGCAATCTGGCCTTGACCAACGTGTCTAAGGTAGTATGAAAACCATTCTATGTCACCCAACTTATAAGTAAGGGCATGGCATCTAGGTCCAAGGAAGTTAGTGTCACTTTATTCTGCCCTTATCAGACCCATTATTTGATTATAATGTCCCCCTTGGCATGTACCTGACTAGACATATATACAGTAGTTGGAATGCCAACACAGGTTCCATACCAGAGAATCCACAGTATAAACACATTGTCCTATAATGATTGCCTTAAAGCCCTGTCTCTATATTCTGTTTCCTACTGGTTACAGAGAAGTTTTCTATGCCTGGCATACAAGATATCCTCAGATCCAGCTGTGATGGACCTTCTACACATCTGCAAAACAAACAGCATCAGCACCACTAGATCCAGGGAATTAAATGTTGCTTGTGACATAAAAAAAGACATATTGGGAAGACGGATGTGTCTCAGAGGATCCCTATGCCCTGGAACAGGCTCCCCATCCATGTGAAGCAGTGTCCCTCCCTAACCTTATTTAAGCATAACATTCACCAATGAATTGGACATCAGAAATTCACTGTGGGTCTGGCCCCCATGTCTCTGATGGACAAAGATAGGCAGTAGTACCCAAACTAATGTACCCCCCCCCAACATAACCTCTAGAACTTTCCTAACATATCCCCTCCTAATAAAAGCCTATTATACATAGGGATGCAATTGGGTTGGATTACATAGCTAGGCTTATAAAGGTCCTGGTGGTCATTAGCCTGGTATATACCTATGAACCTATGATTTCTTTATCTTCAAAAAATAAAATCTCAGTTGTCAATGCATATCTTAAGAGTGTAATGTTCCTTCACCTTTATTTTGGGAAGAAGAAGTGACTGACAATAGTCAATAGTTACCTCAAATGCAAAATATTAGAAACCACATGCTTTAAATACTACAAACAGAAGCATAGCTGGCTAAGCCAGCGCCCTGTACCAGTACTATCAACCAACAGCTCACCCCCTTAACTCTTCAGGTGAAGAGCAAAATGAAAAAAAAAGTTCCTTCTACTGCCACACCAGCCAGGTGACCAGATGCACAACACACCACCCACCCCATTCCTGCCCTGCCATTCAGGTCCCGTTTCTTTGCCCTACCCCTGACCCTCCTCCCTTTTATTTTTTATTTATAAAATAAGCATTTCTTATAAACTGCAGCAAAAAGCTGCTACAGTTTATACCTTGCTTGCATGGAGCACTGTGGCACTCATGTTTTACTTTAAAAGTTAGAAAACAAAAATCTCCCTCTTTTTTTTTTTCCAAGTGTAGCAAACAGTTGCTACAGTTTAGACTGTATTTGGAGCTCTACGGTGCTCTGGTTTGACTGCAAATGCAGTACTGTGTTTTACAAGCCAGAATTGCACTAAACAGTAGTTGATCATGCCCCCCCCCCACATATTCTGCACCCAGGCAGTTGCCCCTTTCCTCTAGCCCTAACTACTGTGACTACAAATACCTGAACACAAGCATCCAAACAGAAAAAATGCTGAAACTAAACTCTGCATAGTGAATTTTACGTTTAGAGTTAGGGCTAGCATATATGAATAAGGTGGGGGGGTCTAATTCCAACCTAATGCTAACCATAACCCTGACCCTCACCCTACCATTAAACAATATGCACATACACACACCTTATACTAACACTAAGCCTTGTGCTATGACTCTCACATACATGGGTCCTTATCAACTTACTGAAAGACAACATACTAAAGATCATAATACTGATTTACAATGTAAACATGTCAAAATGTAGAAAGTTGGACCCCTTCCTCTCTCACACATACTTTATTCCAGGTTTCAATAACATAGGAGTGATATTTTTTATTGACTGGTTGTGTACTGATGCTGTTTATGTAGCAAATGTAATGCTGCTATTGGATATTTTGAGTTCGACATTTTGACATGTAAGGATTTTACATTGAGTATTATGATTTTCAGTATACCACTGTTCAATAAGTTGTCACATACCCCCCCCCCAAAGAAAAATAGACACACACAGTTTTGAAAAAACAAAATATTTCTGAGATGTTTTGGCATTCTAACACACTTGAAATTTTTATTTGTGAGACTGCACAGTTGGCATTCTGCCATTCAGCACTTCATGCTCAGTCTGTTGATAAGAACCCAGGAAGAAGATATTAAGGTGAATAGCTTGATTCAAAGATAGCGCTGTCACTACCTTAGGCATAAATACATTCATAGGTGTTTACTAGGCTAACGACCATAAGGGCCTTTTTCAGCCTAGCCATGCATCCCAAATCTCTAACAAGTTCTGATACCCTTGATAAGTGTAAGCATGGACCTGGGAGATGGACCATTTACAGGTTACCTGTTTGCATCAGAGACATAGATGCTAAACCAGGGATGAATTTCCGGTTTCACATCCAATTGTCCAAGTTGAACTTGAATTGGATTAGGGAGGAACTCTGCTTCACATGGATGAGGGAGCCTGTGACATAGACTGGGTAGTCTCTAGGATACATACCTCTCTCTCCAGCAGGTCCTATTTATATCACAGGCAAGGTTTACGTCTTTAGAAAGTACAGTTGTGTATCTACCATAAATGTAGATGTTTGAGTGTATTCACTGTTGCAGTCATTACTCTTGGGTTATCCTGCTGGCAGGCTACCCTCAGTCGGCCAGAATTCCAAAGTCTAGGTCCGGTGTTGGTTGCTGTCACCTCTTCCCTCATGTCAGTGTGCCAGGGGTATAAAAGATGCAGCCAACGCCATTTTCTTCAGTTTTTCTTGCCCCAGATGTCAGGTGCCCCCAAATAGGTAGGCCGAAAAATATGCCAATAAAAATGCATGCACAAAAATAACATTTCCTTCATCTACAAGCAAATACACCAACTAGGTTGTATAGGATAGAGAAGTGCAGATAAGTCCCAGCAAAGAAAAGGGGGATGGTGGGTGGGTAACCTGGACTGCAACAGTGAATACATTCGAACATCTACATTTATGGTAGGTACACAACTGTACTATGTTCATCGTGTTTCACTGTTGCAGTCATTACTCTTGGGTTGAATCCCAAAGCTGAGGAAGGGTGGCTGGGCTAAATAGGATTAGGAGAGGCTATGAGGCCCTGCAGAACTGCAGTGGTAAAGCCTGCTCTGGACTTAGAGTAAAGAGGTAAGTGGTAGTGCTTTGTGAAGGTGTGCACTGAACTCCAAGTTACAGCCTCTAAGATATCTTTGGTTGGTACTCCTCTGAGGAAGGCTGCTGCTCTGTTGGAATGAGACCTAATGTCCTTAGGCACTGATTTGCCATGTTGAAAATAGTAGAAATGGATGCAATGGCCTATCCATTTCGAAATAGTTTGTTTTGAGATAGCCTTTCCTTGTGATCCTGCAGCATATGACACTAAAAGTTGCTCAGTCTTTCTGAAATATTTAGTTCTGTCTAAGTAGAAGTGTAACTACCTGTGTATGTCCAAAGAATGCAGAATTTTCTCACCCTTGTTCTGTGGATTTGGATAAAAGGTAGGCAAGTGAATGGTTTGGTTGAGGGTCACACTGGACACCACCTTAGGCATAAATGTAGGGTTTGTCCTCAGAGAAACCCTGTCTGGATGAAAAATGATGAAAGGTTCCACAGCCACGAGTGCTTGTAACTCCGAGACTCGCCTTGCCGAGGTTATTGCTAGGAGCAGAGCTATTTTCCAGGATAAGAATTTTATATCTGCTGTTGATGCTGGCTCAAAAGGAGGCAGTGTGAGTTTTTCCAAAACATAATTGAGGTCTCAGGCCAGAATTGGTGCTCTCCTTGGAGGCCTAATGTTTTTGGCCCCTCTGAGGTACTGCCTTATTAAAGGATGAGAAAAGATAGGTGGTTCCATATTGTAATGGGCTGAAATGGCAGAGGCATGAATCTTAATAGATGAGAAAGAAAGGCCTTTGTTTAGCATCTCAGTTAGGTATTGCAAAATCTGAGGGATATTTGGTACACACGTGTCAATGTCTTGTTCCTGGTTCCAAGCACAGAATCTCTTCCATTTTTCTGCATAAGATTTTCTGGTACTAGGCCTCCTGGCCTCCAAGATAACATCCATAACAGCTTTTGAAAGAGGAGTGTTCTGAATGGCTACATTATCCGCCATGCTGCCAGATTTAAGGTCCTGAGTTGGCTGTGCAGGATCTGATTGTTTTGTTGGGTCAGCAAGTGAGAAGTTTGAGGCAATATCCATGCTGGACCTTGAGACAAGCTCTTTAGGATTGGGTACCAGTGCTGGCGTGGCCAGTCTGGTGCAATCAGTATCATTTTTGGCTTCTCTTGTTTGACCTTTAGGAGTATCCTGGGAAGGAGAGGCAGTGGGGGAAAAGTATATACTGTTAGATTTTTCCAGCTGAAGGATAGGGCATCCACTTTTCATGCTTGCTCGTGATAAATCCTTGTGCAAAATCTCTGCAATTGGCAGTTGCGAGGGGAGGCAAATAGATCTATGTCTGGGCATCCCCATTTCCTTATTACCATGCTGAAGACTTGTGGATCCAGTTTCCATTCGTGGTGATCCATGAGGTTTCTGCTTAGTTCGTCTGCCAGAGTATTTGTTTTTCCTGGCAGGAATTGTGCTTGCAGGTGAACTTGAAAAGCCAATGCTGTGTCCCATAAGGTCATTGCTTGTCTGCAGAGGGGGTAGGAATGTGTACCTCCCTGCTTGTTTATGTACTACATTGTTGTCTGTCTTTATCAGTAACTGTCCTGGATGAAGCAGGTCCATGAAAGCTGTCAGGGCATTTTGAACAGCAAGCATCTCTTTTTGATTGATGTGAAGATGCATCTGGTTTGCAGGCCATGTGCCCTGAATACATTTTCCTGCCATATGGGCCCCCCAGGCATAATCTGATGCATCCGTTGTCGGTGTCTGTCTGGCTGTGGGTAAACTGAATGGCAGACCCTTGTTGTGGTGACAGGCTTCTGCCCACCATCGAAACTCTTGTTGCAGGCAGGGGATGCTTGCAATTACTGTCTCCAGGCTGTGGCAATGCTGAGTCCAAACACTTTTTAGATACCATTGTAGTTTCCTCATATGCAGTCTGGCATATGGAATTAGTAGAATGCAGGAAGCCATGAAACCCAAGGCCTGCAGGATTTTCCTTGCAGATAAGTGGGTTTTTGTTGCCAATTTCTTGAAGTAAGTAGTCAGTTGCTTTTGTTTGTCTGGCGTGAGATAAGCCATCTGAGCAGTTGTATTGAAGCTTGCACCCAGGAATATTATCTCTTGAGAGGGCACTAGTTTTGATTTCTTTTTGTTTACTGTGTACCCTAGGCCAATTAGTAATCTTTTTACAAACGCCAGATGCTTTAGAAGAATGTCTTTGTTCTCTGCTTGTAGGCAGTCGTCCAAGTTGGGATACATTTGAATTCCTTTATGTCTGCAAAATGCAATTACTGGTGCCAGGCATTTTGTGAAGACCCTGGGTGCAGTAGATCAGCCAAAGGGCAGTGCAGAGAACTGGTAATGCATTGAGCCAGCTATGAATCTGAGGAATCTTCTGCAAGATTGTCTGATTGGGACATGCAGGTATGCCTCTTTTAGGTCCAAAGTTATGATCCAAGCCTTCTTTCCCAGCATGGGCAGTAGCTGCTGTAGAGTCAACATCTTGAATTTTGGAACTTCCAGAAACGTATTTAGTATAGTCAGGTCCAGTATTGGTCTCTAGGTTTTGTCCTTTCTGGGTACTAGGAAAAGTCTGGAGTAAAATCCTTGCCCTTGCTCTTGTTATGGTACTTGCTGAATGGCTCTCATGTCCATGAGGGCTGTAATTTGTTTTTGTGCCTCTGCCCATTGATTGTGTGGCAGGTCTGGCATACCTTTAGACCTTGGTAGAGTGTGAAAATGGAACCTGTAGCCTTGGGACACTATGTTCAGGACCCATTTGTCTTGGGTAACCATTTGCCAATTTGATGAAAAAAGTGCTAGTTTTCCCCTTAAAGGGGCTGCCAAAAGAAAAGTGCTTGGATCTGGTAGAGGAAAGTCATTGGGATTGTTTCCTGTAAGGTTGTGATTTGTCTTCTCTGCTTTTGGAGGTAGGAGCACCCCATTGTTTAGGCCTGTATGAGCCTTCGGGCTGAGAGCTGCCTCTGGGATGCCTGTATCTGCCTCTTTGTGGTCTGTCTGACACTGGAAAGGACCAATTTTTAGAAGGTCAGCTCCTGCTAAACCTGGGTGGCTGTACCTATAAGAAATCTTTGACTGTCTGCATGGATTTTGCTTTATCCTCCATTTTTTTCAGCACCTCTTCTGCTTTAGTACCAAACAAAGTATCATGCTGTAATGGTGCATCTAATCATTTTGCTTTAACATGATCAGGCAGATTCTGTTCCTTTAACCAAGCATGCCTTCTAATAACAGAACCTGTAACAGCGGCCCTGCAAGAGGCCTCCAGTGAATCATAACCACATTGCAAAGTATGCTTTCCCACTTGTTCAGCTGCATGCAATAAATCCTGCAATTCCTTGTTCTCTGAACACTCAGTATTTGTCAACAATTTCTGTTTAAGCAGAGACATTAAAAATTGCTGATATTTAAGCATATGAAACTAACAATTTAAAGCCCTTACAGCCAGGGTAGCAAAAGTGTAGACTTTTTCCCCCCATCTGTCTAGAGCCCTAGAATCCCTATCAGAGGGGACAGGGTTTTTTGCAGTGGAAGCTTTAACCCCTTTGGGACCCTGAGATATAGTTTCTGTGTCAGCAGCAGAGTTTCTATATAGGAATTTATGAGAATCCGGGATCCTGTAGTATCTGTCTGGTTTAGCAGGTGCAGGGGATAAAGAGTCAAGGGACAGGCCGGACTCTGAAAATACATCATCTACAATGTCTAGAACAGGTGGAATAGCAAGGGGTCTGTGCTGAGGAAGTAGCAGAAAGTCTCTGAGCCTTTTCTTAGGTTCAGAATAATCTTGGCTCTCCCAGTGGAAATGCTCCCTCATGGTATGCAGGGTTTCCCCAAAAGAATAATCCTCAGGAGGAGAGGCTGAAGGAATGGATTCTTCAGCATCAGAATTCTCATAGGGAAGCATGGAGTAATCCTGTTCAGAAGAGGAATCAGAGGAAATAGAAACCTGATCAGAAGAATCATACTCTGTCTCTTGCCTAGGCCTCTTATCAGGAGGGGGATGGGAGCCCCTGATCAAAGTAATTAGGTCTTTGGCCATTTTGAGCATCTGTTTTTTAGGCATGGAAGTCTGAGTAGGAGAATGCTGTACTTGTTTCTTTGTCTTTAGAGCTGCTTTAGTCTTTGTCTTTGAAGCTGAAGATGGCTTAATATATAGTTGTGTAGGTCTGAAGACACCATCAGAAGCCGATGCCTGCTCAGCGGCTCCGGACCCATCTGAGGGAATGGTTTCCGAGTGTACAATACCTTGAGTATCCAGAGGCCCAGTTGGCTCCACGTGGGATTCGGAAGCGGCCTGTGGCTCTGAGGTAGCGGGCACCAGGGGCTGCAAAAACGCCTCACTGAGAACCGGCGACTGGCCTAGCAGAGGCTTCATCGTCGGTTTTGTACCTCAGATGGCTATCCTTTTCCTCGTCCTTACGTTTTTTTGTAAACTCCAGTTGTCAGCTGGTCTGACGGCATTATATAATTAAATCTTCGGACAAAGTAATGAAATGCAAAATCGAACCGACGCTTGATAGTGCATTGGTTAAATGTAGCACAAAACCGACAGCTCGCAACGTTGTGATCAGGGCCTAGGCAAGGAATACAGTAAGAGTGAAAATCCTTATGAGGTATTTGCTTCCCACAAGAAATACAATTGTTAACTTTTTCTGACATCAGTCTGGAGCAAGAAAAAGTTTCCACAACGGGATACTTAGCTTTAATGAAGACTTTGGTTCTGAAATTCGGATTTGAAAATCTCAGGAGTCGGCCAACCGGCAGTTGCAAACTGCTTTTACTTCGGGCACCGCGCGGCAAGAAAGACTGAAGAAAATGGCGTTGGCTGCATCTTTTATACTCCTGGCGCACTGACGTCAAGGAAGAGGCTACAGCAACTGACGCCGGAACTAGACTGGAATTCTGGCCGACTGAGGGTAGCCTGCCAGCAGGATAACCTAAGAGTAATGACTGCAACAGTGAAACACGATGAACATCTGGTGATTCTGGTACTGTTTGCTTTGTGGATAAGCAGGAGGTCCATCAGAGTGGGGTCTGACAATGCCCTGTATACCAGGCATAGATCTCCCCTCAAAAGCCTGTAGGAGACAGAATACAGGGATAGGGCCTTGAAGCGGTCTGCATAGGACATATTACTTATGCCCTGTATTCTTTTAGCGAGGAACCTCTGTGGACCTTCCAGTTGTTGGATATGTTTGGTTAGGTACATACCAAAGAGGGCATTGTACTCACTGATAGGTCTGATGTAGGGCTAGTAAGTACAGTGACCCTGTCATTGTGAAAATAATTAAAAAGGATTATTTAAATATTAAGGCTTGTAATTCTGAAGTTCTATTAGAAGTAGCACCCACCAAAAACACAGTTTGTCAGGAAAGATACTTAGGGAGTGGAAGCAGTTGGTTCAAAGAGTGCCAGGATGCATTTCCCAGTACATAATTTGGGGTCCATGGTGGAGTAATGTGTGATGTCCTTCCACATTACTGTTATGGTATTCTTTACAATAGGGATTCCCTGTGAAGGGCAGCTTGACATTCATCCTGTATACCAAAGCCTTGTAAAGGGTATTCCATACGTCACATGTATGCTCTCACAAATGGCGTAGCATAAAAGGTACCCTCCTCATAACTGAAAAGCCCCAGTAGGAATAACAGTCCAAGGATAAGATTAGGTATCAAACACATCTGAAAGGAAAAAGGACCAGGAAGGAGATAAGGAATGACATTAATGACCTTGGGCATAAAAGAAGGATTAGTACGAAGGTAGGCTCTGTTCTTATGGAAAACTAAAAAAGGAGGAACAGCAATAAAGGCTTGCAGCTCAGACACCCATTTGGCAGAAGTAAAACCAAAAGAACAGCCTTCCAAGAACAATGCTGTATGGAAGCTGAAGCAGTAGGCTCAAAAAGAGACTGGGTTAATTTTTCCAAAGTAAAATTAAGGTCCCAGGCAGGAGGAACCAGGCTTCCTGGGAGGCTTAATGTGAAGGATGCCTTTAAGAAACTGTTTTGCCTCAATTCTAGAAGCTAAAGGGGGAGTCAAAGGCAGACAAGCAGAGATAGCCAAAAGGTAGACCTTAACAGAAGAATATGCCAACCCAGCACTGAGCAATTCACACAAATAAATCCAAAATGCTAAACGCAGGAACACTAAATGTCCACAGAAGTAACAGTATATTCAAGCATTAAATAACTTCCTTGGACCTGGATGACACAGAATGATCAGGACCACCACGCTGTGCCCCATAAACCGATAAAACATTATTATAAAACTAAAACCGAATAAAAAATGAAACATGAAAATATTAGCGCTTTCAGGCTCATAAAAGCCCTTCTTCAGATTCACCATTCTAAAGTTACAGTCTGCTCTTTAAGGCATAAACCAACCAATCAATTCAGTAGCCTATGCTCCTTCAGGGCTGGTCTGAAAGGAATCATTCCATTGAGAACCAGGCATGCGATCAGCTATCCATTTTAGTTTAAAAAGTTTTGTGAAATTAACCAAATCATCTCCTCGCCGGCTCATTTTTTGTATCTGCAGCACCAAGAAACAGAAACTATGTCCAGGATTATTTTTTACATGTTGAGCAATCAGGCTATGTTTAAATAGGCGCTTCACATCACTAATATGTTGCAGGATGCACTCTTTAAACATTCTATTGTTTTTTCTCACATAGAAGCAGCTGCATAATAAACATTGAGCAAGATAAACAACATTTTTACTGTGGCAATCCACATAAAAAGCTGGTTGATAAATCTTATGGGTTACGGGATGATGGAAAAAACCTTCAACATTAATATATTTACAAGTTTTATGTCATCTGCGTGGATACGTACCATGCTTAGTCTGAAAGGAAAGATTCTGTCAGAGCACTTTTCTCTGCAGAGTAGCTGCTTAAGATTTACACTGTTCTTAAAACTAAAGGATGGTACTTCAATGATCTCCTTTATGCTTTCATCTGTCAGTAATATTCTCCAATAATCTCTTATTATGCTACAGATACTCAATGTTATTGTTATATTTCAAAGTTAACCTCAGTGGTGCCTTAACCAGTCCAGCTTCAGTGGCTGCATTTTTAAGTCCCGTCTGTCCCTGGTTGCAATACCAAGGTTTGCCAACAGAATTCCTCAATGCCTCAGACTGGATTGTCATCATCTCCAACTCTAAGTTCTTATAGCCACGGGCTTTCTGGCATGTATGAAGCATAATAGTTTCCTCCTGGAAAACAAGGTCATTAGTACAAATCCTAGATGTATGCATTTGCCCTTTAACTATATTGGGTAAAACATGATTGGGATGCATGTTGTCCTTAGCAAGCAGGCTATTCTTTCAAAAAGATTCTTCAAAACTCTAGTCTCAATCTTTCCATTACCTTTCATGTATATCTTAACATCTAAAAAAATCTATCACATCCATCGACATATGTAATGTAAATCTTAAGAACATAGTGCTCACTTCCAAATACTGTATAAAAAGCATTAGATCTTCATGACTGCCATCCCACACAGTAAAAAGGTCATCCCCCATGCAAATGGAAAATAGGTGCATGACTGCTGAATCATACACCAGTGCACTGTATGAGCACATACACAAGTGCATGGAAGGGCCTTACCAAACAGAACCAAGACACACTCCTCCAAAAAAAGAAAGCCAATCTGGTGGTTCTCCCACCATAAACAAACTACAACAGAAGGAAAATGTTGCAGAAAAGGGTGAAGTCCCAAGACTGGAAAAACTCCTTTGTTAGACTCTGCAAAAAACTGAGATCCATCATCAAATCCTCTAAAGCTAGCTATGAAAACAAAATTGCTGCAGATTCTAAAGGCAACCATAAAGCATTCTATAGTTAAGTCAAGAATCTACATGGCAATACTTAGATCTGCTCTGAGTTACAGCACAATAGCAATACATATACAGAACCAACTGCTATTGCCAATATATTGGCTGACAGGTTCAGTGTGAACTTTACCCCCTTTTCACCCTCTATAGGGCCTATCACAATACCCAAGGAATGCCAAGTCCCTATTATCATGGCTAAACAGGTAAAAAATGCACTGTACAAAGCCAAGAATATAGCTTCCATGGGACCTGATAATATCCCTGGCTGTGTTCTACATGAATTACAAAGTGAAATGGCACCGCACCTGAGTACCCTGTTCAAACACAGCCTCATTTCAGGCTTTGTTCCTACTGAGTGGTGCAATGGTACGGTCATCACACTCCACAAAGGGGGAGCAACTACAGACCCTGGGGAACTACCTCCCCATTAGCCTAACTAGTCTGATATGTAAGGCTATGGAGCGCATCATCATGGATGTTATAAATAAGGACATAGGGAATCTCCAAACTCCGGACCCCACACAGTATGGGTTTGTCAAAGGTAGCTCATGCTGCTCAACCTGATAGACTTCTTTGAATCTGTCACCAGAGCTATGGATGAGGGAAAGGTAGTTCACACAGTGTGCCTAGCTCTTGCCAAGGCCTTCGACAGCATCCCTCACTCAGGAATCATAGACTCACTAAACTAGGCATAAACCCCTATGTAGTAAGATGGGTTGCCAACTGGCTCACTGATAGAACCCACACTGTGAAAGTAGCGGACACCAAATCTGACTACTGACCAGTTACAAGTGGTATCCTACAGGGATTGGTCCTAGGTCCTCTCCTGTTTGGCATCTACTTCTATGAAGTTCAAGCCAACACAAAGGGACTCTGGCTGACCAAGTTCATAGATGATTGCAAATTGGGAGCCATTATTGATTCTCCAACTGATGTAGACATTCTACAAAAACCCACACTGTGAAAGTAGCGGACACCAAATCTGACTATTGACCAGTTACAAGTGGTATCCCACAGGGATCGGGCCTAGGTCCTCTCCTGTTTGGCATCTACTTCTCTGAAGTTCAAGCCAACACAAAGGGACTCTGGCTGACCAAGTTTGCAGATGATTGCCAATTGGGAGCCATTATTGATTCTCCAACTGATGTAGACATTCTACAAAAAGGCCTCACTGACACTAATGACTGGTGCCAGAACCATAGCCTTAAGCTCAATGCTGAAAAGTGCATTGTCATTCCCTTTGGGAAAAATTCAGTGCCCATAAACTACCACATAGGCGGTAGTCCACTAAACACCAAAGGTGTGATAAGAGACCTGGGGACACAGGCTGACAGAAACCTCTTCTTTGATAACCACATTGCCACTGTAATCAGAAAGTCCTATGTGGCACATCTCATTACAAAAGGTTTCTCATCCAGGAAGAGAGGTCATAATCCCTCTCTACTCATGCCTCATTAGACCTATTATAGAATACAACACCCCATTTGGTATGTACCTCACTAGACGCCTACAAATGGAAAGGCCACAAAAATACCTCACTAAGAGGATCTTAGGCCTTCAACACATGCCCCCTATATGGACAGACTCAAAAAACCCCAGCTATACTCTGTCTCTTATCGCCTACTTAGAGTCGATCTCTGCTTGACCTACAAAGCCATGTCTGACCCAGAGCTGCTAGATATGCTACACCTAAAGAAATCCCAATCCCCTCCATGCCACACGCTCTGGGAACCTTAACCTCATTACCACAATAAACAACATTCTGGAGGGACAAGTTTCTAACCCAGAGATTTCCCATACTCTGGAACAAACTTCCCATTCACGTCAAACAGAGCACTTCACTGGCCCTCTTTAAGAGAAATCTTGACAAGTGAGTGGGCAATGGAAAGTTCACCCTGTGGATCACTTCAGTGGCCTTGCTTGACTGGGGCACTGGGAACTAACTTTGGGCGGCATGATGCCAGGGAATCTTCTTGGGCTATGCTTATATAGGCCCCAGGGCCATTAGCCTAGTACACACCTATGAAGTGGATAGCCAATCTGCGGGCTGATCGCATGCCTGGTCTCAATGGAATGATTCCTTTCAGACCAGCCCTGAAGGGGCATAGGCTACTTGAATTAATTGGTTGGTGTATGCCTTAAAGAGCAGACTGTAACTTTAGAATGGTGGATCTGAAGAAGGGCTTTTATGAGCCTGAAAGTGTTAATCCTTTGTTTCATTTTTATTCAGTATTAGTTTTATAATAAAAGTTTTATTGGTTTATGTGGCACAGTGTGGTGGTCTTGATCAGTTGTATTTACACTTGCAATTCACACAAATAAGAGAGAACCAAAGAAACATCCACAATAAGTGGATCCAAATTATGAGAAAGACACCAAACAGGAAATGCCTTCCACTTGAATAAGTAAGAATTCCTAGTAGTAGGTTTCCTGGCCTCCTGCAGGACTCAAAGCACATCCTCATAAAAAAGTTGTCAGTAGAGAATCAAAATCCTGTCTCCCACAATGTCAACTGAAGAGTGGACAGGTGGGTATGGATGAGAGATCCCTTGTCTGGTGCAAGATAGAGGAAGTTGTCTGTTCAAAAGGGAGACAAATTAATTATTTGAGTAGTACCTCACTGGTGGACAATGTCCAGAAACAGTGAAGAGAAGGACATCTACTGTTATGGTAAGAGTTTACACAACTGTACTTTTTGGATGGTCAGAGGTGAAGTAACATCTTTAGGAACAATGTAACTGGTAACTAAGAATACAGACAGATTACAGGCAGATAAGATGATATAGATGAAACAGGTACCTTCAAAGAGGTATAAGATAGCAATGTTTTGTAAATGTCTAGCAAATAGTTTTGAACCAAAGATTCTTGAGCTGAACTTGGGTCCTTGGGCTCTCGCAGGATACCAGAGTGAGGACCTTTTCCACTTTGCTAGGTACAGAGTTAGCAGAAGGGATTAAGGCTATGAGCTAATAACAAGCTACAGGGTTTGATTCTATCTACCTCCATTTGCTTGCTATGTGACTCTTGTGTGGACAGGTTACTTAACCAGACATCAAGTCTGAGATGCCCCTTAAATGGGGATCTTCTGTCTAGTGGACTTACCCTTTTTAACAAATGTATAAAATAATAAAAAGAAATGTGTTTGGTTTCCTATCCTCCCTCATAATATTTAGCAAATCAACTGAATATGTCTGAAAGGGAGGAGCACTAGATAATCCAAATGACCAGCCATAGAGAGCCCAGGCTGATGTGCAGTAAGGACCATGTTATTCAAGAGATCCAAATCCTGTTGCATCATTGTTACTCTGACCTTGCTAGAATCAACTGGAGGAAGATCCAGTGTTGTCTGAACCACAAGGGGCTATCAAGAACATTTTTGGGCTCTCCTCCTTGATCTTTTGCAGGATCATGAAGATCAAGGGCATTGAAAGGAAAGTATAGAGAAACAGACCTGACCAAGTTATGGAGACAGCATCCATCATCCAGGCTCCAAACTGTCCCAAGTTGCCTGTTTTCTGGGGAAGCAAAAAAGGCTGTTTTCACACCTCAGCTTTGGGTCAAATCCAGAAACAGTGTCCTGTTCAACATCCATTCACGAGATTCTGACTGTAACTGCTCAGTCTGTATACTAAAGCATTCAACTGTAATGGGATGTAGGATGCTTCAAGTTCAGGTGTGATTCTTGGGCCATTTTCTACATCTGCATAGGATATAAGATTGGGTCACCCTGCTTGTGACATTGTCCATAGGGACTTGCATCCAAATCTAAAAGCTTTTAGGGCCAGAACACCTGCCATCATTTCATTTACATTTATATGCTTCTTTCTCATATCCTTGATCCACATACCCAGTCTCCCCATGCAGTGTCTGAGGAGTATGTGGTGAGAGTCTGAGTTCTTCTGGCCAATTTGAAGGCTACCCCAGTGTTAAGTATACCTGATCCTTCAGTATTACAAGACAAAAATGGGAATTATATTATTTTTATCCATTTAAATTTGTTTACAGGGGTAAAACACTGACAAAATAATCAATTCCAGGCTCAGAGTGGGTAACATAATGTAACAAATCAATTTGCAGTATATAAATAATAATGGGTTTACATTTATGAGTAAGCATAGACAATCTGACATATGATATAACCAGCCAAATAAATGTACAGTTACATAACTGGGGCCTCCAGAGAATGTGAGGGCAGGCATCAAATGTTTTTGAGGTACCATGGTAACTTTTGCATGTGCAGTCTCTCTAAGGGAACTGTTAGTATGTAGAAGGCCATGTAACCCAAAATCCTGTGAATTCCCTGGTAATTATATCACATAACAGATTGTCTGGATAAAATTAGAGTACCTTGTCTTTGGGGTGAAAGGCCTTTCACAATTTTATGTTTAGTAGGATCCCTAGGGATGGCACTTTTTTGCAGGAGTCAGGCATGACTTAGAGACCTAATCTTTGTAGCCATGTCAAGGTACTCAGGGTAGTCTGTAAAGCCTTCTGAATCCCTTCCACTAGGTCTGCCCAATCTGGCAGTCCTATACTTAAGTGAATATGCATGCTGTCACTTCTGTATAATGTGATTACCAGAGCTTGGCACTTTCTGAAGATCCTTCTGCTGTAGACATGTTAAAGGACAAGGAGGTGAACTGGAAGTGAACCCCCTGCTTTGAATTTTAAATAACTTCAGTGCACTGATGACCATGAAATTTGGTGGAAATAAAAGTAGTAACAGGCCCTGAAGTGTAAGCATTTTGAATCTTGGTATTAACAGGAGCCAATTATTTCCTTAGTACAAAACAACTCTTGACTAGGGCCCTGCATTTTCTTCTGCTTTCAATACTCTTTCTATGGCTTCCTGGCTTGGGAGATCCTCTTATAGAGGTAGAATCTGGAGAATTTGTTCCATATCCAACTCTGCTCTTGACATCTGTAACTGCCTTAGGGGATGCTGAGGCCCCACTGGTTCTGCATTATTTTCTCTCACTCCCCTACAAATAGAGGCAGACAACCCTGAAATTTTATGAAATGGGGTAGAATTTCAGCTGGAGGGAAGGGAATAGCTTAACTGAGTCATATGTCATCTCTTGCTAGTCTCAGCCCTGAGATCCTCAGGCTTATAATTATGTTGCATCTGACATTGTTTTCTGCAGGGTGCCTTCTTATTTTATTATGCTTGCCTTTATCTTCTTTGGAGAATAGTGGCCAGCTCTTTGGGGGGAAGATGTACCTAAATGTTGGAACCTGGAAATGAAAAAAAAAATGCTTGAAATGCTGCATGGTATTTCTTTTTTCTGCAGCCTCTTAAAATATTTCTCAACTGGGTCTCCATTGAGGAAGGTCTTATCCAGGGGGATCTCTAGCTTCACATAGTCTGTTAGGGCATCTGTTCTCAACCAGGTATGCTTATAAAAAGTGCACTGCAGCTAATGCACATTCATCTGAGCCACATTTCTTGGAGTGCGCTTCCAGGTGAATAAAGTTCATAAGTTAAGCATCTTCTGTTTTAGGTCCTTATCCTCAGTTTTCCCTACCTTAAACTTCAGCTTGTGAATATAGCAGTTCAAGGCACTAAAAAGCAATGATAGCCAAGTTGTAAATGACTTTTTCCTAAAGCAGTTGAAAATTATACTCTTTTCTGTCATTGTGAATGTGATTCCTTCTTTAGAGCTGAAGAAGGACCCCTGCTGGAATCCTATGACACCACAGTGGATCAGCAAGAGGGTTATTGTACAAGAATTGTCCAACTTGGACAATTGGATGGGAAACAAGAAATTCATCCCTGGTTTGGCACCTTATGTCTCTAATGGACACAGGTAACCTGTAAATGGTTCATCTCCCAAGCCCATGCTTACACTTATCAAGGGTATCAGAACTTGTCAGAGATTTGGGATGTATGGTTAGTCTTAAAAAGGCCCTTGTGGTTGTTAGCCTAGTAAACACCTATGAGCCTATATGGGAGTCCTGGGCACATTTAAAGCATTCAAGCTTTCTGGGAGTCAAGGTAAGGGAGTTGGGTTCCACTAATGCATTAATAAATGTGTACTCCAGGATTCTAGAGCTGGAGAAACAGCAAAATATTTAGGCTCAGGTAGACCCATTAAATTCCCATGCATCAGTTGTGTCTGTGAGCACTCTTTTGTATTCCAAAGGAAGTGTCCCTTTATCCTGTGAAGGGTGTCTCAAAAGAGAGTTCAATTGATGAAAAGGAGTGGATAAGATGTCCTCAGCATACGGATTCATAGCAAGAGGGAAAGGTAATTAACCCACATATGTTACACCAAATTCTGAAGTAGACGAACTATCAGAATCCTCTAATTGGGTAAAGTCTATCCTTCTGTTCCTGGATGAAGCCTCCTCATATTTCTGGAAGTTTCAGTACTGACTACTTGGATTTAAAAAAAGAAAATTATGAAATCCTTGGCCAACTGGAAAAGGTCTTTGGATGAAAGTCTGGTTGTAGGTTGGGTGAGGGCTGATTTGGAATAGGTAAAGGCAAGCTAGCTGGTGCTGGTTAGTTCTTCGTCATTTTAAACTTCAATTGACCAGGATATGCTCCTCTCAGAGACTTCAGTACATGGGCATGTGCCCAGCACCTCAGTTTGGTCTCCAGGAACTTCCTGTTTAATGAACAGTGAAGGAATGCCACCCCTCCCTTTGATGGCTACCTAGCTACTAGTTGCAGGAACCCTCTAAGCAGTGATGTAGAATATCAGTTTTGCGTCAGAAGAACATGCCTAAAGCCATTTGCATGGTAGCCTTTAAAGGTGCTGCACAGGGGCCTCGGCCAAATCCAACCTCAAGGACAGGAACTGCAAGTGTGATTCACCAATCACTGGACTTATTGAAACCCTTGGACTGAATGAATTTCATGGTTTACCTTTAAAACAGCGATCTCAAAAAGGTTGACCACGCTTCCATGAATTCCGAAATGCGAACGTCCCAAATGCCGAAAACCATATATGCGAACAGCTAGATCTCACCCCCTTTTGACTCATAGTATCACTGGTGTGGTGTGGCCAGAAACATCGAAATTCGACTTTAATTCGACATTTAAGAAGTGGTGCAGATTCAAATTCGCGGAAAGTGGGTCGATGAAGTGGTAGGTCAATCATATGTGATCGACGATATAAAGGTAAACTAAATTTCATCTGTTCCCTGGCTCTTCTTGGAATGCTTCTTCAAGTGTTTGCATTTACACAGGAGGTTCGCTAATGACTTTGCCAATGTCATGGCATGCCAGATCCAAGTGTATTCCTTCTTTTTAATCTATGTATCCTGGAGAGAGTTTGTCCTATTATGCACTGCTCACTGGATGAATTTGACAGATTGAAAACCAGCCGCGTTGTGCTCCACTCCTAGACAAAATTAACAATATGTGTGGAATTGTTTTCCATACTCTAAGCAGTTATTGAGCACCTTCTGTGCGGAGTCTGCATGTCCTCCCTGTGGTAGAATGAGCTGTAAAGGTGCCTTCTGTGAAGATTGGGTGCTGTGCTGGCAACTTGACACCATAAAAAAAACTACTGCCAATCAATAGTGGACCGGTGGTCTGCTGTGGTTACCTCTAACCAGGAAAAGCTAAAAGACTCTAAGCAGTTATTTACCTTTTCTGTTTCTTCACTAGAAAACTCACTTGTCATTCTCAGACAGCTAGCAAGATTCCAATACCAAGATAAGCTAAACAATGACATGTCAGGTACTTATCTATGACTCTGGAAGCCAGACTGATGACAGTGAGTACTGCATGAAGCAATCAAACTGCAGCAAGAAAGATCTGAAGATAGCATCATCTGATGCCGCTTTGTATCACTGATTTCATAATGTCTGAGAGGGAGGGATGAAGTTGGCTGAGGCCACTGGGGAGGAGATTAAGCTTTGTAAGTCAGGGCAGTGTTCAGGTGCTCCAGGCAGGAATCCAAGAAGTGATGACTGCAACGCTGAATATTACAATAAATATCTAAAAATCTCCATAGACTGCTGTCTCACATTTTTGCCTTTTCAATTCCCAGTACCCCTAGGAGTCAAGTTGGAAAATGTTTCTATGTAGCAAAATATAACCACAGGAAAAATGACCCCCCCCCCCCCACACACACACACACACACAGGTAATTTAAGGGTTACAATGTAGTTGTTTTCAGAAACCTCAAAGTCTGTTTGTTCTACAGACACTGACCTACATCAGTGTTACAAGTTCTATACATGATGTCTCAACTCCTATTTATTATTTATTTACTTTAAAAGTAGACAAAAGGGATTTATCAAGATTATGTGGTTCTTGCTCTGTTTTGCTTTTTGTATTATCTTCTAAATTAGAGAAAATGGATATATATATATATATATATATATATATATATATATATATATATACACATATACACACACACAATGGATATAAAAAGCATACATACCCCTGTTAAAATGCCAAGTTTTTGTGATATAAAAAATGAACAAATCTGCAAGTTTTTTTTTTATTTTTTTTCCCTAACAGATTTGTTTGTTTTTCAATTGAATTGTACAGGTTATAGGTCATATTAAAGGTAGGAAAAGTTTTGAAATGATTTATTGTGGTCTCATTTTTGTATATTACAAAAACCTGGTGTTAACAGGGGTGTGCACACTTTTTATATCCACTGTATCTCTCTCTCTCTCTCTCTCTATATATATATATATATATATATATATATGGGTCTACTTCAGTAGACCGAAATAACACTTACCCGAAACACAGATAACCAACAGCACGAGAACACTGACGTCCAGGAACACTGACTTACCACTCCAGGTAAGTAAATGCTTGGGCATCCTTAAAAACAAACAAAGCCGAGCAAAAGCAAATCCATCAATGTGGGGGAGCTGCGCTTCTCACCCGCCCCCAACTAAATATACCAACTCCAAAGGCCAAGCGTTTACTTAACTGGAGTGGTGAGTTGGTGTTCCAGGATGTCTGTGTTCTCTTGCTGTTGGCCTTTTCATCTCGGTTATCTGAATTTTGGGTAAGTGGTATTTTGGTCTTACTGAAGTAGGCCCATATATATATATATATATATATATATATATATATATATATATATATATATATATATATATATAAAATCTGTGTGTGTATACATTTTATATATATATATATATATATCCCCTTCTATGTGGAGTCTCCATGTCCTCCCCGCGGTTGAGTGACATTTAAAGACATGCAGTAGGTGCGATGCGTTAATGGGTGTACCTTCTTTGAAGGTTGGGCATAGAGGTGGCACCTCTGCACCGTAAAAATCCACTGCCAGTCATTAGCGGACCGGAGTTCCACTGTGGCGACCCCTAACCGGGAAAAAAACGAAAGACATTATTTTTTTTAGATTTTATATCTATCTATCTATATATATATATATATATATATTATGAAGTTTGGAGTCCACTGAAAGGATAAAGCAAGTAATTTAGACTCCTATTAAAGATAACAATACAGTGACTAACTTGACTAAAACAGCTGATGTTTTTAGTTCTCAAAAATGAGCAAAACATCAAGACCACTTCTCATTATCAGATCTAAACAAGCTCAAAAATACAATAAGGAGGGTTATTCTAAAGACTACTGCCTTCCATACAGCAAGACTCTTCAATTGCTACCCTAGATGTGGAGATTCTAGGTGTGTCTCTTGTAACATAGCTATTTGCACTCTACGTTTTTTTAATATAGTTCATTACTCTTTCTTTTTTGTATTTGTATGTGAGACCGTTGACATTTAAATACACTACAAAGAATCATTGCATAAAAAAATTACTATTCCCACCTTTTATGCATAACATCTTTTTGTTAAATGTCTAGTTCCAGCTTGTGTTACATGCATACATTGTTTGACATGGGGAACTTTTATACAGCTGTGTATTGTCATATCCTTTTGAGCCTATGTCACATTTTACAAAACATTTTGTTTTATTGAAAGCCTTCAAACAAAAAAAAACACACTCCAATACCCCCTAAAACCTATTAACTTAATATAAACTCAAATAACTATGTGTATCTTCAAGTATTGAAGTTTTACCGTTCTAATAGGAACAAAAGTCCCAAACTGACAGCTACACTCACAGACATGAGTTAACATGAAAGAAAGGTTAAACATGCCAACATGCATGGTGCAGCCTGTGCTTCTACTAAGTGTTAACTAGTTTTGTCTTTTCTTTATAGCTCTCCCAGCTGGGAAAACCCCTGAATGCTTTCAGAGAATATTATGTCTTAGCCAATTTCTCTTCTATTTTTTTTTCCTTCAGCCAATCACTCTCCACCAGCCTGTAGTCAATTTCTCTTTATCAGATTGTCTCCATGGAGACACAAGAACCAGACAGACAGTTTCCCTTTATCAGATTGTTTCCATGGAAACATGAAGACCAACTGCAGAATTGCTGCTCAGCCTACATATATTTGCTAGAAAAAGCCTCATAATATTCAATATTCTTTTTCGTTTACTTGCTTACTCTTAACTTGTTACTAAATCAACCTAAGGTCCTTAATCCAGTCATTTCCCCATGCAAGAATAAGAAAAAGCACATTCCTTTTTCTTTTGTCATGCTCTTTTCATTGCATTGCCTACATTTCTTAAAACTGAACAAGAAGAAAGAAAAAAAAACAACAGTACCGGTTTACAACATGCAAAGGAAACCATACACCACAAAAATAGTGCTAGTAAGAACGATATTTCTTTACTTACAGTTACCTTTCTCCCTCCTCTTCCCCTCCCAAAAGCATTTTTTGAACATTAATGACATGAAGTAGGGCATATGCTTTAGTCTCCCACAAGTCCAACAAATTCTGAAAAAGTTCAATATTTCCAGATTTTCATGATTTTCTTCATGTTTCACTGTTGCAGTCATCATATTTGGGTTATCTGCTTGCAGTAGCCCTCAGCCGGCCTGATTATCAAAGTCTTGGGTCCTGCGTTGGTTGCTTATCTTCCATGACGTCAGGTAGTCAGGGTTATAAAGCATGTAGCCGACGCCATTACATCAGTCTTTCTTGCCGTGCGGTGCCCGAAGCAGAAGCAGTTCGCAAGTGCCAGTCTTTTTCGAGTTTCAGAACCAAAGTCTTCAACTAAGCTAAGTACCACATTGGAGAAAGTTTTTCTTGCTCTAAACCAAGGTCAGTAAAAGTTAATAATTGTATTTCTTGTGGAAAGTAAATACCTCATAAACATTTTAATTTGTACTGCATTCCTTGCTTAGGCCCTGACCACAACATACCTCGCTGTCGGTTTTGTGCCTTATTTAAACAACGAACTATTCATTCTTGGTTTATTTATGCTTCTACATATTTTGGTACTTGGTTCAATTATCCAGATGTGGCTTTGGTAAGCCACCCGACTACCAACATTCTGAAAAAATGCAAAGATAAAGACAGAGACAGTCCACATAGGTCCAAAGCTGCCAACGACGCTTCTCCTAAGCTAGTCGCAAGTTCTCCGGTACTCAGTGAGGCGCTTTTGCAGCCCCTGATACCCGCTACTTCAGATTCACAGGCCTCTACTGAGACCCATTCGGAGTCTGGTATTCCACAAGATGCTTCAACTGTGGAACCTGTGGATGACTCTACCTTGGAGGGGTCCAGAGCCACTGTGCAGGCACTGGCTTCTGAGGGTGTATTCAGGCCTACTGACTTGCATATTAAACCAAAGCCATCTTCTTGTTCTAGGCCTAAAACTCGATACATGCCTAGAAAACCAATGCCCAGACTGCATGGTCAGGCCTCTATGCCTAAAAAACAAATGATAAGACTGGCTGAAGACCTTATTACTCTAATCAGGGGAAGCTACCCTTCCCCCTGTAAGAGACCTAGGACTGAGTTTACTTATGATTCTTCTGATCAGTACTCTGAAATTTCTGTTTCCTCTGATGACCAGGATTTACCCTTATCTACATATGAGGATTCTGATGCAGAGGGCTCTATTCCCTCTGCTTCCCCTCCAGAGGATTTCTCTTTTGCTGAAACCTTGCATACTCTTAGGGAGCATTTTCTCTGGGAAAGCCAGGATTACTCTGACTCTAAAAAGAGACTTAGAGATTTCGTACTCCTGCCACAACACAGGCCTTTAGCTATCCCCCTGTACTGGACATTGTTGATGATGCCTTTTCGGAATCTAGCTTGGCCCCTGACTCTTTACCTCCTGCTCCCAGAAAACCCCTGACTCTTTACCTCCTGCTTCCAGAAAACCCTGATAGATATTACAGGGTTCCTGTGGATCCTGAAATCATTTCACAGGGACCCAAGGGCATTAAGGCTACTATTGCCAAAAATCCGACCCCCTCTGATAGAGATTCCAAGGTACTGGATAGATGGGGTAAGAAGGTGTACACTTCTGCAACTTTGGCCATTAGGGCCTTAAACTGCCAGTTTCATATGCTAAAGTACCAGCAGCATATTATTGGATTACTTAAACAGAAAATGATGTTGATTCCTGACTGTGCTGAAAATAAAGATTTAAAGGATTTAATGCACTCTGCTGAACATGTTGGAAAACATACTTTGCAGTGTGGTTTTGATTCACTAGAGGCATCTTGCAGGGCTGCTGTCACTGGGTCTGTACTTAGAAGGCATGCTTGGCTTAAGGAGCCATCTTTGCCAGATCATGTTAAAGCTAAATTGCTGGATGCTCCCCTAAACCAAGACTGCCTGTTTGGCAACAAAGCAGAAGTAGTACTTAAGATGGAGGAAAAAGCTAGATCTATGCAAACGGTTAAAGATTTCCTGCAAGTACAGCCTCCCAGATTTAGTAGGCAATGGCCCTCTAAAAATTGGTCCTTTCCTGCCTCTTCCAGGCTTTTTCAGTCCAAACCCAGATCCAGCAGAACACCCAGACTTCAGTTCCACGGTACTCACAGGACTAAGCAGTGGGGGGCTCCCACTTCCAAAGCAGGGAGTGGTAAGACTCCCCCTATGGTAAACTGTCTCAATGACTTAACTTTAAATCTTCCAAGCCCTGCACAACTGACTGTTCCTTTTGGGGGAAAGATTGCCCTGCAGGCAAAAAATTGGGAACTCATTACCCAGGACAAATGGGTTTTAAATACAGTTTCCCAAGGATACAGATTCCACTTTCACTCCTTACCAACCCCAAACTGTTGGTCAGATCTACCCCAAAATCAGTGGGCAGAGGCTCAAAAGCAAATTATCTCCCTCTTAAGCATCAGGGCTATTCAACCTGTTCCAGAAGAGGAAAGGGGACAAGGTTTCTACTCAAGACTTTTCCTGGGGCCCAGAAAAGACAACTCCTGGTGTCCTGTCCTGGACCTCCCTGTCCTAAACACTTTTTTGGTGATCCCAAAGCTGCTTTCTATGCTAGGCAAGGATGCCTGGTTGGCAACACTGGACTTAAAGGAAGCCTACCTGCACATCCCAATAAGGGAATCTTGCATTAGATACCAATGCTTCAAAGCAGGCTACATGCACTATCGGTTCTCTGCAGTGCCTTTTGGCTTATCTACTGCACCCAGGGTATTCACAAAGTGCCTAGCTCCAGTCATTGCATTTTGCAGGCAAAGAAATATCCAAATATATCCATACCTGGCTGTCTAATTCAGGCAGAAATCCAGGACATATTGAATCATATGGCATTTGTACAGAAATTGCTAACTTCTCTGGGGTACACCATAAACGAAAATAAATCACATCTTGTACTCTGCCAACAAATTGTATTCCTGGAAGCAAGCTTGAACACAACTTCCCAGATGGCTTTCCTTATGCCAGAGAAACAAGTTCATTTGACAGTCTACTTCAAACTACTGGCCACAAAGACCCAGCTATCTTCAAGGAAAATACTGCAATCCCTGGAGTTCATGGCCCCCTGCATTCTGCTGATTCCATAAGCAAGACTACATATGAGGAAACTACAATGGTATTTAAAAAGCCTATGGCATCAACATTCTAAGGATCTAGAAGCAATGATTCCTATCATACCTTGTCTACAGATAGAGTTCCCTTTGGTGGGCAGAGGCCTGCCACCAAAACACGGGACTGACATTCACTCTACCCCCTGCTGCCCAAACCCTAACAGATGCAACAGACTATGCATGGGGGGCTCACTTGGCAGGGAAGTGCATCCAGGGCAACTGGAACCCAAGTCAAATGCACCAGAATATCAATCAAAAAGAAATGTTAGCCATACAGAATGCTCGGACAGCCTTCAAGGACCACATTCTTCCAGGACAATTAATGGTAAAGACAGACAACACCACTGTTATGCTGTACATACACAAGCAGGGGGGAACCCACTCATACCCTCTCTGCAGACTAGCCATGGCTCTGTGGAACACAGCCTTGAGCTACCAAGTGCACCTACAGGCTCAATTCCTGCCAGGAAAGCTAAATACACTGGCAGACGAACTAAGCAGAAATCTCATGGACCCACACGAGTGGAAACTAGAACCAAAGATATTCAACATGTTGAGAAACAAATGGGGGAGCCCAGATATAGATCTGTTTGCCTCCCCCCAGAACTACCAATTGGAAAAATTCTGCACAAGGACTCCCCACAAGCAAGCTTGGAAAGTGGATGCCCTGTCCTTCTCCTGGAAAGACCTATCAGTGTATGCCTTTTCTCCTCTGTCTCTCATCTCCAAGGTACTACTAAAGATCAAACAGGACAAACCAAGGACGATACTGATTGCACCAGACTGGCCTTGCCAACACTGGTACCCCCTTTTGCACAGTGTGCCACTGCTGGCACCATGGCACCTGCCTCAGACCCCTGCCCTGCTGTCCCAGCAGGAGGGACAAATTCTGCACCCACAGCTTCAAACCCTGAACCTGGAAGCCTGGCTAATTACCTGATCTCTCCGTTACCATCCCTCAGTAAGCAAGTGCTGGATGTCATTCTGGAGGCAAGGAGGCCTAGTACTAGAAAATCCTATGCTGAAAAATGGAAAATATTCTGTTCCTGGAACCAAACTCAGGGGATGGGCACAACAGCACACAATTTACCTCAGATTCATCAATATTTAACTGAGATGCTTCACAAGGGCCTTTCCTTTTCCTCCATCAGAATTCATGCCTCAGCCATTTCAGCTCATTACAACACAGAACCACCCCCTTTCTCTCACCCACTGCTGAAGCAGTTCCTCAGAGGGGGCCAAAAACTTAAGACCACCCAGGAGAGCCCCTACTCCAGCCTAGGACCTTAACTTTGTATTGGAAAAACTCACTCTACCTTCTTTTGAGCCAGCTGCAAATGCAGAGTTGAAATTCCTTTCTTGGAAAACAGCCTTCCTTTTGACCATCACTTCAGCAAGAAGGGTGTCTGAATTACAGGCCCTTATGGCAGTGGAGCCTTTCATCATCTTTTATGCAGACAGGGTATCTCTCAGGACGAATCCCTCCTTCATATCCAAGGTGGTATCCAGTGTAGCTCTTAATCAGTCCATTCATTTGCCAATCTTCTTTCCTAATCCACAGAACAAAAGAGAATGAATACTGCACTCCTTAGATGTGCACAGAGAACTTAGATTTTATTTGGACAGGACTAAACCTCTCAGGAAATCTGAACAGCTATTGGTTGCATTTGGGGCAGAGGGGAATGCCATTTCAAAGCAAACCATTTCTAAATGGATAGGCCATTGCATTCCTTTCTGCTACAAGCACTATGGAAAACCTACCCCACAGGGGATTAGACCACATTCAACCAGGGCTGCATCTACCTCTACAGCCTTTCTCAGAGGTGTCCCTACCAGGGACATCCTAGAGGCTGCTACCTGGAGTTCTGTACATACCTTCACCAAGCATTACCATTTGCCAATTTTCTCTAAATGCAGAGCTGGCTTTGCCACTGCAGTCTTGCAGGGCCTTATAGCTGGTCCTAATGCGATCTAATTTCCTCCTCCCATACTTAGCTTTGGGAATCTACCCAAATGCAATGACTGCAACAGTGAAACACAAAGAACATAGCACAGTTGTATACACTTACCATAAATGTAGATGTTCGAGTGTATTCACTGTTGCAGTCCTAGTTACCCTCCCTACAGCCCCCTGACTTCTACTGGCTGTACCTCTATTCTTCCTTACTATGCTTAAAGCTTTTTGGCGTATTTGCTTTTTTGTTGGAGGTGTAACCTTGTATATATAATTGCTTCCCATTATGGGGGCACCTGACATCTGGGACAAGAAAAACTGATGTAATGGCGTTGGCTGCATGCTTTATACCCCGACTACCTGATGTCATGGTAGATGAGACAGCAACTGATACAGGACCCAAGACTTTGATAATCAGGCCGACTGAGGGCTACTGCAAGCAGATAATCCAAATGTGATGACTGCAACAGTGAATACACTCGAACATCTTCATTTATGGTAAGTGTACACAACTGTTCTTTCTGTCATATTTCACACACATAATTATTGCATTGTAATCCCATGTTAAGTTACTGGTTTTATTACCGTTCATCTCCATCTTCCAAATCCTGTCTCTGCTTCATTCCCAATGTACTCTCAATTCTTCTAGTCAACTCTCCTGCTCCCTTCCTTCACTCCAACATTTTATGATGAAACACTGGAAAAAGCTTCACAGGTACAATATCTATGTGGTCTATTACCAGAAAAACAAGAAGCAGAATCTCTTTGTTTCACAGCTCACCTTTTGTTGGACAAGCGTTTGTATTTCCTCCTTAGCGTGTACTGCATAAAAAATGATTTTGTCCTTCCAGGGAAGAATACTTTGAAGACAACTGGGTACAGCAGTTTCAGTCTCACACCTGCATCTTGACATTCCTTGAATAGTGGACTAAATTTGGTTCTTTTCTGCCTGGTGTACAATGAGTAATCATTCTCCACTAACAATCTGCTGTCTCCCACTTTTAGTGCTTTGTCCTTTTGCCTCAGTTTTATCAAAATCAACAACTCCTGCTGGTAAGATTTCATCTTTACTATTAAAAGTCTAGGTTGCTTTCTCACAGGCAGGTTTGGAGCATGCAGATGATGTGCCCTTTCAACTAACAACTGCTGTGGAATACCAGTCCAGTTGCTTATTTGTGCTTTCATAAAATTAATGCAGTCTCTTCCATCCAGCTTCTCTTGTATAGCCAATAATCTCAGGTTTTCCCTACATGCTCTGTCCTCGAATTTTATTTTGAAACATCTCTTCCTGAGCAGTCTCATATTTAGCCAGCCTTTTCTTCATTTTAACCTCTGATTTTTGCAGCTTTTATCACCTCATCTGAATATTTGTTTAAAGCTGATTCTATTTTTCCAGCCTTTTGTTATTTGTGTTGATATACTTCATCAGTGTTTCATTTATTTTAACCAGATCTGTATGCAGTTGTCTTATAACTTCCTGTAGGTTACTGGAATTCATGTCTGGAGGTTGCATTGCTTTTTGCTAAACAGCTGCAGAAATTTCACCAGTTAATGTTTCTTCCTCACTTTTTGCACCGGATTTTTTTCCAGGTACTCTGTATTTCTTTTTTCTTGGCATCCAGGCAGTTCACTTACTAGCCAGTTAGTGAAATTTACCCATAAACACAAGTCTACTGGCCTTCTCTGCTGAGTTTCTCTTTTCACCCTGGGAGAGCTGCAGATCAGAGACTGTGCTAGCAGAGGTGATAGGCAGTATTCTAAGTTAGAAACTTTAGATGGGCAGAGGCTGCAGGTTCAGAAAGAGGCAGAGTCAGTTTTTGCAGAACAAAATTAAGGTCCCGTGGAGGGGGAGGTTGCCTCCTGGGAGGTCTGATATGGATGACTCCCCTAAGAAATTGTCTTAGAGAATGGGAAAAGACAGGAGGAAGAGCATGTATATGGGCCAAAATGACAGATGCATGGATTTTAGTAGAGGAGTAGGAAAGGCCTTTATCAACCAGACTAGCCAGGTAGTCTGGAATGACAGAAATCTGGACTGAATCAGGATTGTGGTGGTGCTACTGTTGGCACCAGATGAAAAATCTTTTCCATTTAGCTGAGTATGATTTTCTAGTATTAAGCCTTCTAGCCTCCTTTAGAATGCCCTGAACCTGTTTGTTCAGGGTGGGCTTGGACCTGGATGTTGTGGAATTATCCAAGCTGAAAGGCTGAGCATATACAGGTTGGGGTGCACAATCCTTCACTTGTCCTGAGTTAGAAGGTTGATGCTCTGAGGCAATATCCATGGACTCTGGTTGGTTAGTTCATGAAGCAGAGGATACCAGTGCTGCCTGGACCATTCTGTAGCTATCAGTATTGCTTTTGAGCCCTCTTCTATCTTCAATAGCACCTAAGGAAGAATAGGCAGGGGAGGGAATGCATAAAAGAAGAGATGAGTCCAAGGGAAGGAGAAAGCATCTGTTCTCCAAGCTGATTGTTATTTGTTCCTGGAACAGAATCTTTTCAGTTGAGTGTTTTCTTTGGTGACAATAAGGTCTACCTGTGGGACTCCCCATTTCTGGACCAAGCTGAGAAATATTTCTGATGAAGATGCCATTCTTGGCATCAAGTTTATGCTAAGATGATATGCTAGAGTATTTTGAGAACCTGGAAGGTATTGTGCCAAGAGGTGCAACCCCAGAGATTGAGCAGTTCCCCAAACTTGCACTGTTAGACAATATAGAGGGTAAGAGTGGGTGCCCCCTGCTTGTTTATGTACCACATAACTGTGAAGTAGTCTGTCTTGACTAACAGAAACCCTTGCTCCCATTTTTCCTTGAAAGCTACCAGGCCTTTTTGCACTGCCATAAGCTCTTTCCAGTTTATCTGCTTGTCCTTGAAGTGAGCCCTCTAGGCTTTCTCTCAGGCATTTGTAGAGTCTGACCCTGGGGAGTGAATCTGAATGGAAAGGCTAGATTTTGTGCACAAGTCTGTGCCCACCATGGAATTCCATACTTGAGGCAAGAATGGGTACCACTGGAGTTTCCTTATCACAGCCTGGCCAGGGGAACCATGAGGATACAAGATGCCTTGTAGCCCAGTGCCTGGAGGAACTCTCTGGCTGAGATGCATTGTTTCTGTTGGATTCTTTGAAAGTAGTCAGTCAAAAAGGAGACCTTGTCTGAGGGAAGGAAGGCTTTTTGAAAGGAAGAGTCCAGGAGGGCCCCCAGGAAAGTGAAGAAAGCTTCTGTGCGGTTCCTGAACAGGAATGTTTAGGTAGACATCTTTTAGATCCACACAGAACATAAAGGCCTGTGGTGCTATCATGGGCAAGAGTTTTTGAAGAGTCAACATGTTGAATTTTGGAACTAGGAGGAACTGATTGAGGTTGGACAAATCTAAGATAGGACACTAAGAGCCTTATTTTCTGGGAAACAGAAATATCCTGGAGTATAACCCTTTTGCTTTCTGACCTGGACCTGGTTCCATTGATCTCTGAGAACACAAAATCTGAATTTGAGAGAGGGCCTCTTCTTTTTATTTAGAGGAATGTCAGGATAGCCTGAGTATTTTAAGGCTCTTTGAAAGTGGGTTTGTGACCATTTGAAATAATATTTAGAACTCATTTGTCTGAAGTAATGAAGTACCAATTTTGTTTGAACAGGGACTGCCTTCCTCCTAGTCTTGTGTGGGTGCAGGGAGTGTGGTGGGTGAGTCACTGTTGTTCTCTGGCAGAAACCTGTGGCCAAGAACTCCCTTGCCTGGAAGTTTCTGAGATCCACTGCCTGGGTCTCTGCAGCTGTTCCTGCTGCCTTTGTGTCATTTTCTGCTGGGGTTTTCTCTGCCTGCTTGTAGATTGGGAGGGAAATGGCCAGTGTTTAGTGGGGAAGTTACTACTAAACTTGGTAGCTGAACTTGAAGGAAGTATTTTACAGTCTGCATAGACTAAGCTTTATCTTCCATTTTTTTAAGAACAGCCTCAGCTTTAGAGCCAAAGAGGAAGTCCTTGTCTAGGGGATCAATAAGGTTAGATTTAACATGGTCAGGAAGAGATTGTTCCCTAAGCCACATGTGCCTTCTAATAATAGAACCATTGTCTGCTGCCCATATGCAAGCCTCCATAGCATCGTAGCTATAGTGTAAGGAATGCCTAGCTACCTTTGAACTGGAGTGGCAGAGATCCAAAAGCATCTTAGAAAGGTTTTTATCCTCAAGGGAAGAGACCTTTTGATTTAGCTGATCCAGGGTGGTTTACTGATATTTAATACTGTGAAATTGACTGTTGAGAGCCCAGATGGTTAGGGTGGCTGAGGTATATACATTTTTCCCCAACTCTATCAAGGGCCTGCTGTTTTTCAAGGGGCTGGGGTAAGATAGTCAGGATTCAAGGAGGAATTTAGGAAGACATCCTCAACCACCTCTAAATCAACAGGAATATCAAGAGGTTTATGTTTTGGCAGATCCAGGAAATTCCTGATTCTCTTTTTAGACTAAGGGTATTCCTGTGCTTCTCACTGGAAATGGTCCTTCATGAGTCTCTCCACAGGTAATATCCTCTGGGGGGGGGGGGGGGGAAGCAGGTGCCAGGTTCTCCTTATAATCGGATTCCTCAAAAGAATTGCGGGAAGGTCCTTCTTCATAATCAGACCACTCTAGGTCAAAATCCTCAGGAGATTCAAAAGGATCTGGAAAAACCTCAGAAGTAGGATCCCTTTTCCTTTTTCCTGGGGAAGAATCCTTGGATGCTTGTCTAGATCTAACTATGGAAATCAGGTCTTCAGCTAGCCTAACCAAGTCTTGCCGATATCCCTGAGAAAGGGGGCCAGTAGGCCTAGGAGCAGGTCCTTCAGAAGCATCATTCTTAGGAGTCGCTTTGGCCTTAGGCCTAGGAGCATCCAAAATTCTGATGGCTGTCTCTTTGGAGGAATAAGGAACTAGTATAGGCCAAAGCCACAAAGGAGCATCATTGGTTAAAGTGTGCTCATCAGAATCTTAGGCCTGCTGAGCAGCCCAAGACCCAACTAATGAGCTTAAAGTAAGGGCTTGTGCAGAAGTAAAGGAACCTAATGGCATATCAGACTCTGAACATGTCTCTTTGTAGTGGCTTGCTCCACCACCTCAGACATACAAGGGGGCTGCAGAAGCACCTTGCCTTCTTCAATGATCATAAGGAAGGAGAAAGAGATGGAGAATTGATGTTATCCAAACCCTAAGCTTGGGTCTCTCATCTTTTTCCCTCTTATGCCTAGGCTGCTCAACCTCTGAATGTCTGGCTGATGCCATCAGACACTGATGGGAAGATTTAAGACCAAGGAATCTAGATAAGATCTCAGCCCTACATCTGATCATCCTAGAATTAAAGCAGGCACAAAAAACAGCAACTAGGGATGACATGATCTGGACCTAACAAACAGGTGTCACAAAGTGAATACATGTCTCTGTGTGGGATCTGCTTACCACAGTGGAGACAATTGTTTACCTTATCTGACATGAGTTAAAGTAAGAGAAAAGAGTTCCCCAATGAGGTACTTATCTTTCTGATGATGCCTCTCTGGTGCGGACTGACTGATGCACTGAAACACTGCTTCGGGCTCGAAAGGCAAGAAAAGATTGATATCATGACATCAGCTGGCTCCCTATATACCTTAGCACACTGACATTGGTTTGGGCATCTGCCAGCCTAAGGAGGAGGGAATTTTTTCTCTGGTAGTCTGGCCAGCCAACAGCTTTCACAATGGGAAATCCCACAAGTTAGGACTGCAACAATGAAATACAAAGAACATCATGCCTGACTGTCTACTACAGAAGCAGCTGGGGTCATTTGTCTTTCTACCTGTCTGCATAGATGTCCATCACAGTATGACAAGGACAATCTAGGGCATCACTTCAGAGGTTACAAAGTTTCCAGTCCTAGTTCTCTATACACACACACACTTTCTCCCTCTTCCAGATCTCTACCTCTATCAAAAGTGGGTGGCAAGCAAGCTATATCAAACTTCCTGGCAAAGTCAGTCTTCCAAATGGTTCCACCATAGAAGAGGGTCCAGATATTATTACAAATTATTTTCCGTACCTAAGAAAAAATAACCTCACGTTGATCCTAGACCTTAACAGCTTAAAGAACATTATCTTGGGGATAATGTCAATATAGTCTTGGTAAAGATAGTTCATATTGCCAGGAGAGATTGGATATGCTCATTCAGCCTAACTTCATGTTAAAATAATCAAGGAGGTGAAGACATTTTTTACACTCCTAAGTAGGAGTCTACCACTTTCAGTTTTGCCCCCTCTCACTTAGTCTCACCTCATTCTTAGGCCTTTCATCAAATGTATAGCCACAGAGGCTGTACACTAGAGATTAAGGAGCTAAGATCATCCCCTACCTAGATGACTGGTTCTTAGCCCTCTTACCTAGAGTAACATTTACTAGCAAGAGTGTAGTTTTCTCTGTTTCAGTCCATGGTCATCATGGTGAACACTGCAAAGTTACAAATGGAATTATTGCAGACCATAGTGTTTATAGCATATTTTCTGGACAATGTGGCTTACAAGTCTCCATTAGGAAAAAATCCCTCCTTTAAGAGATCGGTCTCTTTCCTTCTCTCTTCAGCTATCATAACTCACTGCCTGAAAGCTCTAAGCTTCATGACAGAAACTATTTTTCAAGTTCTTTATGCATTCTGTTCCTCATATGTCTTATTGTAGATAACAAAAACTAAATGCAATTAGTCCTTTAGACTTCTCTCAGACAGGGTCAGAATTTCAAGTCACATCTTTGCTTAGGGATTCAGTGTCCAAGTTTATCTCCAAGTACTCCTTTCCACTTCCATTGCTACTAGTGATTCACAGTGAACACATCTGCTCTGGGGTGGATGCATTGTCAGGGCAGGGCATTTCAAGGAGTGTGGCCACGTGTAAAGACCAATTTGCATAGTTGCGTGTTGGAGATGATAGCAGTCCTAGGACTTGCAGGCCTTCCAAGGTTCTCATTCTTTGGGTGCTATTGCCATACACATAGACAGCATAGCAGCTATACAGGGAGGGAGGAAGTAATTTTTACTCCCTGTGCAATGAGGCTTGGAGAGTTTGGGAGTGGGTCATATATTCTGATCACTTTCTATTTGCAAGTCACATTATTGGTGAGACCAACTCTAGCAAACAGGCTTAATCATTATCTTCTGATGCCTCATGAGCATTCCATCAATCCATTAGTAGCCTGCAGTCTATTGCATTACTGTGGGAAATCTTGCTGCAACCATTTCTCTTGACTTAATTAACACTTAACTGTAACAATGTCTTTTCCATGATATCCACACTGAGCAAATGGCCCAAGGACACTGTAGTCCAAATGTGGTCCCTGGTCTCTTTTATGTCTCCCCATATCCCTTAAGTCCTAAATTCCTCAATAAAGTGACTCTTCACAAGGTCAAAAATCATTCTAAAAGAGATGTTTTTGTGTGTGTGACAAATGTGGTCCTTCCTGCTGTGGCCTCAACATCTAGAGAAAGCTTTACACTTGAAGGTGTCCTGAACTCTCTACTCCCACTCTATCAGCCAGCATCATTCAGACCCTCACTCCTTTCACTTGACAGCATAGTTCCACCACTTCTGTTGATGGAAGTGTATGCTCCTTACCCTTCCAGGATCATCCAAACCATTGCTCCAACCCAGAAATATGCTACAAAGAAGAATAAGTGACATTGATTTTTAATGTGTGCCTCTTCTAAAGGCTTAGACTGCTTTTTTAGAAACTTTTCAGTTGTGCTAGATTACTTGTCTCAAATCTTTTACTCCAGGTTCATTTATAGCTCCATTAAGGTTCATTATCCTGATGTATCTAATTTTCATCAGCATTATGAGAGACCTTGATTTCTCTAATAGTGTGCAAAACGTTGTATCCTACTACAAAACAAATGCTTCTACTCAGTGGCAGTTACCTCACCAAGAAGGAGCTTTGAGATTCAAGCCCTTTACCAAATAACCTCCTTATCTTATCTTTCACAAAGTGTCTGTGTGAACATCCTGCAGTCATGTACAAAGTAGTCATAGAATCCATTCTAAATCAGAATATTAATCTTCCTTTATTTTTTTTTTTTCAGAATATTCAGAGAATAAAATATTTTACACTATTTGGATGTTCACAGCTAGTTATGTTTTTACTTAGACCAAAGTTAAGCAGAACATTTCAAAGTAGTTTGTTTCATATGGTGATAGCAAGGTCAGCTCTAAGGCATTCAGGGTAAACTTATCTTGGTGACTGTTGAATGTAACAAACTACCCCAAGTCCAAAAAACACAGAACCAGCAGGAAAAAGGCTTGAATGATACACTCCCAAATCTATGAAAAAGTCCACCATACCAGCAAATAAAATCTAAGAGTTTAATGCAAATAAAGTGCAGGATAAAGCATAAGCGCCTTCATCCTTAAAATAAGAACTTTATCAGACAAATTTAAAATAACCTCCCAATGAATATATATACACATTCTAATAATGTCACTAAACAATTAAATGTAGACACACACCCTTAAAGATGCCAGCAAGGAAAAGGATTACAATCATCCATTTTAACTGAAGATACTCTAAAGAAATATATGTATGTCTATACAATATATGAAAAATTATGAACAATATCAACTGAATATATCAGACTCATGCATAAAATATACATTTATGAAATATATAAATATAAAAATATATATTTTATGCATATATATATATATATATATATATGTTTCATAAATATATATTTTCTGAGAAAGTTCTTATTTTATGGACTAAAGAGCTTATGCTTTATCCTGCACTTTATTTGCATTAAACTCTTGGAGTTTATTTGCTGGCATGGTGGACATTTTCATATATTTGGGAGTGTATCTTTCAAGCCTTTTTCCTGCTGGTTCTGTGTTTTTTGGACTTTTGGTCTAGTGGTATTTCAACCAGAGCAGGTGGAATTCACTCAAGCTTTCTTTAAAAAAAGTTTCATTAGATGAGATTTGTGTGGCTGTGACATGGACCTTTCTGCATTTGTTTGCAAAATGGCATAATCTAGACAAGATTTTCAGATCTGAGTCTTTCATTGGTGCTACCATATTCCATGGGATCCTTTCTTGATTCCACCCAGAAAGATCATCTAGGTACTATGTCCTGATGGCTTAAGAGAATGGGAAGCAATCACATCAGATATGAAAGTTATGTACTTTAACAAATCAATGCTCCTTCACCCTAGCTGTATCATGTAAATCCTGTAGAGGATGATGTCATAGTTTTCTTTTGAACAGATTGTGCACTGCAGATTTTGGTTCATACATTGTGTATTTTTGATCTGGAAACAGAAGGAAAACAGAGCATTAAGAATTAGGGAGAAGTTAGAAGTCTGGGTAAAGTCTCAGCGAGGTGCTGACTTGAGCCTGCAGCTAAATCCTGATGGTTCAAGAGGATGGACACATCACCCAGATCTACATTTATGACAAGTAGATGACTTTTGTTTTTATGCCAGAACTGTACCCTTCTCACTACTGTCATACTGTGCACTCATCTACCCATCATCTTGTGACACAGTAAAAGCAGGGTCTGTGGTCATATCAATACTCCTAAGTACTAGTCCCACTTATACTGATGAAGCATCACCAGCCTTTTCAAAATGGAGACAGTAACAATGTTTATAATAATTTCCATAACTTAACCTTCAGGTGACCATAGGCAAGTATCCCTTAATGTGTTAAATTCCATGCTGAACAAACTTAAGAGAAAAATTAATTATTCTCTCCTCTGGAAACAAAGGAAGATACATTCACCTTACCTCTGAAAATAATGCTGCCAGCATCCTTTCTCCTGGCTAATACCACCCAAAAGGACCATCTTCTTCTAACAGTCACTTCACCTACATCCTAAATAAAGTTTCTGGGTCAAAAGACAAATGGAAAAAGCATTCAAGACCAATACTGAGAAAAAAATAAAATATGTGGATTGACTCCAGCTCACTTTTGACATGTGGCCCCTTAATTGAATGAGGTAATATTCTTAAGCTTTCTTAATTCAACTTCAGCCATCCTGGACTCTTGCAGAGATCATACTCCATGGAGTTGCCAATCATGGTACCTTCCACTTGGAATATAAAAACCCTCAGGGTGTAAGTGGGAGGATTTTCACTCTGCTTCAGTCCAACCCCTACCTCACTCCATGCTGGTAATCAAACCACTACCTACATCCCAGATGATATGGCAGATCTGTACTGTACATGTAATCTTCATTTTACAACTTCATTAGTTCCAGCTCCCACTGATATTAGAAGTTTATCATCTACTGCTGGGAAACACTGATCCTCCATTATCCCTCATTTTCCAGTATACATCTTAGCACAGAATGTTGGCCCAATGTCACAAAGACAGGGCATCTGTTTTGCTCCAATGGCAACTCAACTTTCAGAGTGAACTTCAGTAGTGGGTAGGGTGACTTGGGGACAGAATGAAGTGGCCAATATCCCACTCTCCTGCCCTGAGTGGAGGGTTTGGGGCAGCATGATGCATGTGTAACCTCTGTTGGAGACTAGTAGTCTTACAGGTCATCTACTCACAATGCAGAAGGTGGCAACAATCTCACTGACATCATTGCACTAACTGTTCCCTCACACAGGGACATTGGCCAGCAGTCTTAAATAGGATTCCTCCTGGCTCAATCCAAGCAACATTCTGATGGATTTTCAACTCTCTGGGACTCCAAGTGGGTACAATTAAGATCAACTTACAGAAAAATCTCAGTCTATTTGGTAATATGCCATTCTGCCTATACTGCTTGAGCAGTTTGCATTGTGTTATTATTTCAGAGCCACCATGTTTTCAGTGAGCTTAAAGCAAAATCAAAATTATATTATTCAGTCTTGTCCACACTTTTTGGAGCAGGCTAGCTTCTTTACTACAAACAAACACAGCCTACAGATAGGGTTGTTCATTTGCAAACAAACTCACTGATGCCTGTATTAATGACACCGTTACTTCAAAAAGCTGCAACTCAAACACTGCCTAGTTTCAATAAGCCTAAAGGACAATGTACTATGTGTTAGCACATTTACTAAGATCTGTTCTCTGAAGTCCTTATAACAAGCATTTGGTTGTTTATTAAACTGTTTCAAATTATTGATTTTCTTGGTCATCTTCTCTTGGCTTTACTTTGTTTTCATGTTTGGATTTTAAGATCTGTTCTCTATAATGGACATTCCTTCAACTTAACTCTAGAGCACTGAGTGTTATTAACAGGGCCAACTTCATTCTGTACACAGATGTAACTGAGTTCTGTGGGGAGAGAGAATTCTTCAGCAGCATGTAGCACCTGTCTGGGTACCCTAATAATCAGTTTGTTCCCCCATCAGCATAACCAGTGCAACCCTCCACATTACCCCCATGGGGAGGGGGTTGCCTTTGTTTAATATAAAGTGGGACTATCCTTTCAGCAAACATATACATTGTCAAAAAAGTGAGAGGTAAGAGCCAAGCACCTAGTGCCAATCCTTCATAGCTGACAAGAGTTCTTTTAATTTGTTCTTCTTTTCCTTGGGCTATTTTTGCATGCTCAAACATACACGAGCCCAGTGATGGCACTACACCTTATGAGTATTTTTACAGTACACTATTTTCATGCAAGCTCAGTCTGCATTTTGTGTACCTTTAAATAACTATCTGGTCACCTAAAACAGATACTTCTGTGGTAGACTATTCACCACCATCTGACTGAGATAGGACAGCTGGCAACTGGTCAGTTGGCTTTACCTGTCCTGGCTTGCTTGTCAGGTGATGGATCTACCAATTGAACTCAGGTCACCAGTGTCATTATTTATTACATTGGTTAACCAGGTAGTGTCCGACTGGGTTAAAAGCCCGTTTTCAGTGGAGACCCGGGGAGAAAAGCTCCGGCTAAAAAAAATTGCAAACAATAACAGATATAGAAAAAATAAAAACACAAACATACTATGAGTAGGCATATTCTAGCTGAAAATAGAGCTAGCTAGTAGTTGAATACAGCATGATAGAGAAAAATGTATTGTAGATATGGTAATAACTTCAGGGCCCCAGAGGTACAGTGATATAAATTCAAATGCAACAAGTTAAAAAATTACATAGAAAGTAATCATTCAAATTGTGTAAGCATGGTAAAGCATAAACATGACAGATGATACAGTTAAACAGAATCCTGTTAAAGCTGTAGACAGACTATGTAAGGATTGGACAAACTGTTTCTGAGAAGATATAGACATTACATGTGGTTACCAGTATGAGGGACAGCATACAGTTGTAAGCAACGTTTTGTGAGTGGACTGCTCCCTTCCAAGCTGTAGAGTTTTGTCTTCATAGGTGTGATGACTGACATAAGAGGTAGGAATAGGGACAAGGCAGTTGAGGGATTTTTTTGGATGATAACCTGGATTATGGCAGGTGCAAAGCCAGTGGTTTGCAATGAGAGCATTAACTGCTAAAGCCATCACTTCTGGCATTATATTCTTCCTTTGGTATTCCTGTAATTTCAACCATAACTTTAAAACATCAACATAGGTTCGTTGTTGATCCAGTGGATCATTTGTAGCCTAGCCATATGGTCCCATACTGAGTTTACCAAGACATGAAATTAATACCTAATCCCCCATGGGATGAATTACTTTGATCTAGTTACATCTTTCAATAAGGGATTAACGGGACTGGCCAGCTCTCTCAATAAGATAAATTACTTTAGACTTTGTTACATCCCCTTTCCATGAGGGTTTGAGAGGCCAGACTGTGGGTATACTTAGGATTACCCATCCGGTTATCCAAGTTGGACTTAAAAAAGGGTCAGAGAACTACTAATCTGATGTTGTTAATCTTTTCATTCATCACTGATGGATTCGGTTTCGAGCCCTCGGAACTGAGTCAGCCTTTTCACCAAGCTCACGCCAGCAAAAAAAACTCTTGAGCTAAGTCTCTACCCAGAATGCCCTTCTCCCTGTTACCTCAGATTTCATTTGCAGCATAGCCGTAAAGCCGTGTTTCAGCCAAGCTCTCAGCCAAGTGAAACTTTTTTTTGATAGTTGTGTGAAAAATTTTGGATATCTTCATATTTTATTAAGAGATTAGTTTTTCTAGTGTCTTCTTCTGTCTGACCTTGGTTTTTCCTCTCTACCCGTAGTTACTTTGGTACACTTTCAAATACCATTGCTGGTACAGCCTTCCTCCCTTACCCTTGTGGTATTTCTTCAATACCATAATTGGCATTGTTTAACCTATTAGTGGTCTTTTATTCAGGTGTTTCCTTTCCTTTATCATACCAGTGTATTGTTATATTTATGACTTTTTCTGAATGAAGTTGACTTTGATTATAGTTGGATTATACATCTGGCTTGTGGTATTTTTTCTCTAGCAAGATGTCGGATACAAAGGGTAATTCAGGTTTTAAGCATTGTACTTCATGTAAGGGCAAGTTACCTAACAGTGATTTTCACGATAGCTGTGTATACTGTTTGGGAGTGTCCCACCTTTTGGTGCAACCTCCATGTGACATTTGTTAGAGTTTCAGTCAATGCACTCTCATTGAGCACAAAAATAAACTCATTCTGAAAGGGTCACTCAAGCCTCCCTTCTCAGAGGCCATTTCTGTGATGAAGGTCAACCCCTCCTTCTAAGGATAAAACGAGATCCCATTCTGTTCCTTCTTCACCATCGGGTGATCAGAGCAAGCCTGGGAAATCAAAGGTTCCGAAGTTATCTTCGGAGCATAAATCAGCCCCCTCAGCTCCATCTTCTTTGGCTCTGACCATCTCAAAACCATCGATACTGGCGCCCATTTCAGCACCGGTCCTGCCTCCGGCACCAATTATAGACCTTGCTATGCCTATTTCAACTTCGGCACCTGTGGCCACTTCGGCTCAGGGCACACCTTCGACTACATCATTAGTTTCCTTTATGTAACAGACCATTTCAGCACTGAGTGCCACTTCTGCACCGAGCATTGTACCGACCTCACTGGGTTTGACCTCTTTACTTACGGTCCCGAAACTAGAGACTTCGGTGTTGGCAGACCTTGCACCATGGACCTGATACTCCCCATCCGTAGATCCATTTCTGGGCCAAGCATATAGCCCCTTCATCGAACGTTCTGACTCAGTGTCTGGAGTATCCACTAGATCCACCAGGAGCCTTTCTGAACACAACGTGGTGTGTCTTATAGACCAGCTGTTGTTAGAAAGTGAGGGGATCCCCCGGGCTAAGACCCATCCACCTGCAGGACTTGGGTTGCTTTATCCACGGACTCCATCTTACACTCCTCCTTTGACCACCTTGGTTCCGAAGCCTTCTGCTCCGACATCTTTCTTGGAACCCATCACCTCGTTGCCTACGGTGCATCTCACGCTGGCTCTGAGTTTGTCCCTTTGGTCTTCGGTTTCCCAGTGAACCGTTCCTTCCTCAATCTGGGGATTGGGGGGTGGGCACGTCGGCCCTGGGTATGGAGCCAGCTCTCTCCTCGGCTCCATCCTCGGTGCCGATAGCCACGTCCATGCCGATCCTGCTTGAGGCTCCATCCGTGGGGGCGGGTTCATCAAAGCAGGGTATGACCCGGTCCCAAGGTTGCCATTTTGGGGTCTGGGCTCCCATCCCTCTTCGGTTGGGCCTGCCTTCCGCCCGATGGAGAGTGCTCTTGCTTCTGGCAGCACTCCTTTGATGGTGGAACCCCAGTTATCACCCCCTGAGCTACAGCTGTCACAGACCACCACCCCCAGGGACAGTGAGCAGAGAAGCCACAGGGTACCCGCTCTTCTGAGTCCTCCTCAGAGACCCCCACTGAGGAGCCCCCTCGAAAGAAAATGTGCAAGAGGAAGCCCATGGACTCCCCCAAGGAGTCCCTAACAGAAGACACGGATTACAATGATGGTGAAGGGTCCCCACGGTCACATCCTGGAAATGTTAAAGCAGAGAGGTGATTGGAAGCCCTCCAACCCTTCGTCTGAGGAGTTCGTGTTCCTGCAGGCTTTTTGTGCCCGGCCTTCTACCACTTGGGTGACCCCCCCTGCCAACGAGCTCATCCAGCTTGTCATGCAGCATGCTTGGAAGAACCCTGATTCCATTGAGGCAATCCTGAGGAGACCAGACAAAATTCTTACCCCTCCCGAGGAGAACCCACATTGGTCTAAAGGGTTACCAGTTGATGCTATGGTGGTGGCAGTGGCCATGAAAAAGGACTTGGCTGAGGAAAGTCCCACTGTCCACTCACCCAACAGGGAGTCCCGGGCAGTGTGTTTTTGCATCAGAGATCTTTGCCATATGATCCCTGAATTATTTGACACATTTTACGAGGCTCCAGAGGGACTTGATCTCCTAACTGTTTGGGACGCTTGCAGAACAGTTGTCTGACGAGGTCAGGGACAAAGTGGCCTCACAGCTCTGGAATCAATATCCAACTCGTACATGAGGTTGCTGTCACATGCAACCGAAGGGGTGGTTAGAGCAGCAGGTTCGGGCAGTGATATGAGGCATCATGCCTGGATGCGCATTTGTGACCTCGCGGACCCCTTCAAATCTTCCTTTCTGAATGCTCCCATCAAAGATTCATCCCTTTTTGGCTCCAAAGTGAAGGATATGCTAGCCAGGTGTGAGCAGGATGGAAAGACCCTGTCTGCCATAGGCCTACAATTTTCAAACCTTCAACGTACCTTCTCCGGGAATCAGAGGAGTGGAAAGATGTGGCATAAGAAATCTCAGGGTCCCTTCTGTACTGCACGTGTTGATGATACTCCCAGAGGCAGACGGGGTAACAATTCCGGAAGATGCCCCTACAGAGGCAGCGGGGGTCCTCGTAATCAGGATTCCAGGGATTCCTTCTCTGAACAGCCTTATTAGCTCTCTTGAGGAGCAGCCTGATTGCTTACCTCTGGAAGCAGTCAGGGGTCATTTTTCTCTGCAACAAGCTGCCTGGTAGAGTATCACCAGAGGTTACACCATTCCCCTTTCTTGTCAGCTAAATTTCCCAAGAAAATTTCCCGACATTCCACCCAGTCAAAGGGAAGCAGCAGCTTCAGAGATTACAAAGCTGTCTCAAAAAAGGATCCATCTAATCAGTCCTACCAGACCAGCGTGGATCCAGATTTTACTCGAGATTCTTTTTGATGCCAAAAAAGACAGGGGACTGGAGACCCATTTTGGATCTCAGCAGCTTAAACAAGTCAGTCTCCCAAATCAAATTCTGGATGGTCACGGTTCAGTCCATTCTCCCCTTTTTAAGAGAAGGTGATTGGATGTGCTCTATAAATCTCCGGGATGCATATTACCACATCAAGATGGACAAACGCTCCAGGAGTCTGCTTCGCTTCTGGCTAGGAGCCAGTCATCAATTCCGTGCCCTGCAATTCGGTCTCTCTACAGCCCCCAGAGTGTTCACGAAATGCATGGCAGTGGTAACAGCTCACTTGAGACTAAAAGGATTCCGGGTGTTTCCCTATTTGGACGACTGGCTCCTTGCTGCCCCCACCAAGCATCTTCTGGTAACAAAACTACATTATACTCTCTCTCTCTGGCAAAATTGTTGGAAATAATGATACATTGGGAGGATTCAAACTTTGTCCCTACACAATAAATAAAGTTCATTGGAGCAGTGTTCAATACTTAATCCTGTCTGGTATCACTCCCAATTTACAGACTACATCAATTGAGGCTTCAACTCTGGGTGATACTCTCACAAACACTTTCCTGCAAGGGAAGTTCTTCAGGCCCTCGGTTCTATGGCAGCGTCAATCCCAATAGTGCCTCTAGCAAAGCTACACATGTGGATTCTGCAATGGCTCCTTCTGTGTCAATGGTTCCCAAACTATCACCTTTCAGTTACCAGATTCAAATAACCAACTCCTGCAAACAGGACCTACTTTGGTGGATGAGGCCAAATGTAGAACTTTGGGGTCATTAATTTCAATTTATTTCAATCTCCTCAGCCCACAGCCATTTGCTTCCCTGATTGGGTGGGGGGGGGGGCATTTCCAGGGAAAGACTGTCCAAAGCACATGGTTCACCTGCATATCAGTGTTCTGGAACTGAGAGCTGTGCTGTTGGCATTGCAGGCCTCCATTCAGCTCTCTCTTCCGGGGCAATTGCAGTTCAAACAGACAATATATAAGTGGTCTGGTATATCAACAAGCATGGAGGAACCAGGTCCTATCCCCTATGTTGAGAAGCCATGAGAATTTGGCACTGGGCGATAGCTTCCAACCGCTTTTTAATAGCAACGTATATCCCAGGGAGCTCCAACATGATTCTGGACAAGCTGAGCTGATGCATCCTCATGCCATACGAGTGGTCCCTCAACCCCGAGGTGATGTTAGCAATCTTCAGCCACTGGGGCCAGCCCTGCTGCAATCTTTTTGCTTCCCCATCAAACACCAAGTGCAGCAGCTATTTTACCCTACTTCCCCAGAAAGGGGACTCACCAAGGGATGCTCTGATCCATGATTGGCCCACGGGACTTCTTTATGCTTATCCTCCCATCCCTCTGATCCCACAATTTCTAAAAAAAGCTCTTTGGTTGAGATGCAAGGTGATCCTCATAGCCCCATTCTGGCCTCGACAAGTTTGGTTCCCCTTCCTTCGGCCTCACCTAGTATACCCGCCATGGATTCTGGACCCTCTACCAGATCTGATTATTCACCCAAATCTGTACAGTCTCAAGCTGACAGCTTGGTTTCTCCACTTAGCCAGGCAAGCTGATATCTCCTCACCTGTTTGAGACATCATTCTGGCCTCTCATAAACCATCCACCAGAAGATTATACCAGGATAAATGGAAAAGATTCTCCATCTGGTCCAAGGATAACATGCTAGACACATATTCGGCTCCAGTTACTGCAGTGCTTCAATATTTGACTAGGTTTTTTGATAATGGAGCCCCTGCCTCTACTGTACGAATACATCTAGCGGCAATTTCCACAATGGTATAGATGGCACCCCTCTTATCTCTCTATGCATTTGCAAGGCTTTCCTCAAGGGGACTCCTCATATCAGACCTCCTGTCAGACAGCCTGTGGAATCATGGAACTTCACTCTAGTCCTTCAGTCTTTGACTCAGAAACCTTTTGAACCTGCTCCGAAGTGTGACCTAAAGTTTTTGTCTTGGAAATCCTTGTTCTTGGTAGCCATCACATCTGCCAGAAGAGTCTTGGAGCTGCAGGCATTGTGTATCAAGAGGCCCTATCTGGTCCTTCATAAAGACAGAGTATCACTTTGGATGAATCCATCCTTTCTCCCCAAAGTAGTTTCTGAATTCTCCATAAACCAGACGATTGGCCTACCGGTGTTCTTTCCAAATTTTGCCAATAGAGATGAGCACTGCCTTCACTCTTTAGATGTACGTAGACAACTGAGATTTTATCTACACAGGACCAAACCTATCTGTAAATTTGACCAGCTTTTCATCTCCTGTTCTGGGCCCAGAATGGGAGAGGCTGTTTCCAAGGTTACTTTATCAAAATGGCAAAGAGACTGCGTACGTTTCATCTATTCCCTCAGTTATGAACCTATGCCAAAGGTTAAAGCTCACTCCACTAGATCTATGGCAATATCTGTAGCTTTCCATTCCTGGGCTTCCATGGATGACATCTGTGCAGCAGCTACTTGGGTTAAGCTTCATACCTTTATCAATCATTACAAATTGGACCTGGTCTCCAGAGGGAGAGCTGCCTTTGGTTCAATGGTACTCAGGAATGTTCTTCCGTAAGGGCTGCCCATGGACCTCAAGGTAGCTTGGGATTCTGTCCCATCAGTGATGAATGGAAAGAAGATTAACAATATCAGATAAAGAAGTTATGTCTTAGCATAACGTTCCACCTGTGTTGTTCATCTTCTTTCATTCATCACGTCCCACCCTCCTTCCCCCTCCAAAGATTCCTGGGGGATACTTTGGGTCTAAGTAGTGCCCTAGGGTAGTTGCACAGAAGTGGCCTTACTTTACTTCCTTTTCTCTAGCAAACTCGATCTGAGGTAATGGGGAGAAGGGTATTCTGGGTAGAGAAGCTCAAGTTTTTTTTGGCTGGCGCAAGCTTGGTAGAAAGGCCAACTCGGTTCCGAGGGATCGGAACCGAACCCATCAGTGATGAATGAAAGAGGATGAACAACACAAATGGAACTTTATAGTAAGACATAACTTCTTCTTCTACATCCAGAAGAGTCTATTCAGTAAAATAAATATTTTCTGTGATAGATATTTATTTCACCAGCAAGTTCTATTTATGTGATTTCTTGAGCAGCTGTTTAGGGTGGATATGAAGGAGGTTGCATAGGACTGGATCCTTCAAGGCTCTGTTGACATGCCAGAGGTCTCCTCAGAAGTTGACAGGACACTGAAAATAGTGGGAGCACTTTAAAATGGTCAGGGTGGAAATGTCCTTGATCATCTTAGCAAAGAAATGCTGTTGTCCCTTGAGCTGGGACATGTGCTTAGAAAGGTACGTAACAAAGTGGGCTTTATAATCTGCAGCTGGCCTGGTGAGGGAGGACTAGAAGGGGATGACGATTTCCTTGGAGCTAGATAATATACCCTTAGTGATTACTCTGGCTATATAAAAGGACTTCCTAGCAACGGTCACATGGTGGTCAAAAATGAAAATACCCAAGTCCCTAATAGCAGAGCCAATTTTTATGGGGGTATTACCTCTGTGAAAGGAGCATGAGAGTCTGGGTTTGTCAAAGGACACAACACTTATTTCTTGGCATTTAGTTTTAGGCCATGGTCTAAGCACCATCGGTTTGTGAATGTTAGGCCCCCTTGGCGAATCCAGTTGTCTGTTGGGCTTTTTACGAGAGCAGCCAGTTTGCAATTGTCAGCAGATTTTGTCATCCACAGGCCCTCGCTTTTGGCCTTGGCATCAGAGAAACAAATACCAAAGAAGAGTGGTTCCAGTACAGATCCCTGGTGCATCGTTTTCCTAACTTCTCTTTTAGTTAAGCATGTGCATCCAACACAAAACAGACTAGGTTCTGTCACTGAGGCAGGTAACATGGAGATTTACATGTAGTTAGATTAGCTTATCAATGATGCCAGAATTTGGAATGATAAAGGCTTTGGCCAAGACCAAGTATGCAGTGTGAACCTATTAGCCTTAATCCAATACCACAGTAACTTTCTCAAAAAAAAGTTCACTATGTTTAGCAGGAAGGATATGCCTTTAACAAATCCAAACTGGCTTGGGTCACAAGTTTGAAGACTGCCTATGTCTTTGTTAATGAGTTCTATATTGATGCAGTCCATTGCCTTACAGCTAAGCCTGATAAATCTTTTCCCAGATCAGCAGTGGGTCCCCCTTTGTGGAATGGGATGACTATAGTAGATGTCTTTCCATTTCACTGTTGCAGTACTCCTTACAATTGGGATCCCCTGCTAAGGGTGGCACAACTTCCATCCAGTATACCAAAGCCTTTAGGTTGCCTAAGTTACGCCATACATCTCAAGTATGCTCCCCACTTACAGCATAGGACGTAAAGGTGATGTCGGGACGTACCATCCTCAGGACTTCTTTGCTGACCGTCCAAATGCCATCTTTTGATCATCGTTCTGAATGCCCACTTCATTTGCTGATTTACCAGATGTGTCCCATTGGGGTTTTTGCTGTTATCTTTTTTCCTTTTGTTTTGTTGCTTGTGGGGTTCATGTCATCCAGAAAGGGTAATTGCCAGTGCTCAAAACAAATTTCCCATAAAGATAGTCATGAGCAGTGCTTATTTTGCTCCGTGCTTCCCACAACCATACACCCTTTTCCATTTGTCAGCCTTTCATCCCAAAGACTCTGCATATTTGGCTTTCCTCTTTGGCCTTGTATTTAGAGAACAAATGTCTTAAGCTTTTAGCGAAAGACACTGTGGAAGAAACTTCCTGCTCCAAAGGTCAGCAATCCGTGAAGAAAGCGTCCAAGAAATCTAGGTCTGATTCTTCCACTGTATTACCTCCACCGGGCATCTCTCCTAAGGCTAGTGAAAGCCTGGAGGATCGCCCAGCTCCTCCTTTGGATTCCTCTGGCATGACAGCTTTGGATGCTGGCATGGATGTGACCTCACGCACATCCCTGTTGGCCTTGCAGACATCCACTTCAGATGTTCAGGGGAACTGCAGCTGATTATTACCGAAGGGCCTAGGGGTATTCTCAGATTTTGATTAGGGAGGAAGTATCGATTACCACTGTAGAATGCCATCCAGGGTCTGAGCCTTCTATGTTTTCCAAGGTGAACATCCCATTGGAAAAAAACAAAACATGTTTTGCCTGCTCCTAAGGGCACCCTCAGAATGAATGTCAGAATTGCATTCATGGGTTGTTTAATGCCTTTATGGCTTTGAAGCCTCCTCAAGGAGTTTCTGTTCCTGTTCCACCTTGGTCCTCTACTCCACTTGAAAGGCCTAAGGAATAGGACTCCTCTGAGGAGGAGGTGACTTCAGATGAGGAATCCCTTGCTTATTCTTCCTATATTCCTTCTCCCTTAAACTATGGTTCTGAGAAGAGGAGTCCACTAATCATGACACTCTTTTTGAGAAGGTTTCCTTTGCAGACACAATTTCCAGAATAGTAGAATTTTTAAATGGGATTGTTTCCAGGTTTCTGAGGTTCAGAAAAGGTATTATGAGCTTCTGCAAATAGACTCCCAGGGGCCTTCTGTTGTTCCTCCTGTTTTGGCTGCCTTTTCTATATCTCAGGCTCTAGACTCCCAGCCCCCTGCCCTCAAAAAACCTGATAGGTTTTATAGGGTACCTGATGATTGCACATGTCTCTATAAATGTTCTTCTGCTGAACCTCCTGTGGCATCCAACAAGCCATCTCAGTTACTGCCTTCTGTTAAAGACAGCAGAACTATGGAAAGGCTAGGTAAGGTTTATATCTCGGCTGCCCTTGCTTTTAGGGCTGTCAATTATCAGACCCATATGTCAAGATATATTTTGTCTCTCCTTTCTCAAGCCTCTCAGGTAACTTCTGACATTCCTGACTCAGGGAAAGACTTCTGGCTTTCTCCTTGTTAGGGACTTTTTGTCAGGTGGTTCCCCACTCTATTAAGTGCAGTTATGATGCAGCAGAAACAACTTCTACAGCTGCTGCTTTTGGTTCTGTGATGAGGAGCTATTCGGCTTCAACTTTTGCCCGATGATATTAAGGCTAAGTTGATGGATGCTCCTCTAGATAACAAACACTTATTTGGTGCAGGTGTATCTGATTTGTTTAAGTCTCTTCACGATAAGGGCAAGGCTTTACAAGAGCTAAAACATGTTTTTGTCTTTCCTGTGCCTAAATTTCAAAGGAATTGTGTTAATACGCCAGTCTATGTTTGAAGGCAGTCTCACCCTCCTCCCAAGGGTAAAAAGGGTGGGAAAAGGGCCCCTCCTGCTAAAGCCACCCAGACTGCTGTAACACAGAAATCTCCTTTTCCTGACAAAGTGCTGTCTGACTATCCTCCTCTTCTGAACCATATTCATCTTTCTCTTCGTCTTTCCCTGTCCCTTCCAGTTTGGTTACAGATTACTCAAGATACCTGGGTTCTGTCCATTATCCGTCTAGGGTACTACATAGTCAGGAAGTCTCTTCCCCCTTTCATGGGCATTCTTCAGCCCCCCCCCTCTCAAGAACAGTTGGAATTTTTTCCAGGGGTACTTCAGGATCTTTAGACACAGAGAACTATTCAGGAAGTTCCAGTTTCCCAAAGGAGAAAGGGATTTACTCCAGGATGTTCTTGGTTGCCAGGAAAGAAGGCACTTGGAGATCCATTCTGGATCTCTCTCACCTAAACACCTTTCTGAAAGGTCCCTTCCTTTCAATGTTGTGCCCTCAGACTTTGATGTCCTTCGTGGTTCACTGTTGCAGTCATGACTGTAGGGTTCTTCCTGCCAGCAGCAGCCCCCGATCGGCCAGAGTCCCAAAGTCTGGATCGGGCGTCAGTTGAGGTCACTTTTATCCTGACGTCAATGCGCCAGAAGGTATAAAGACCTCAGCTGATGCCATTTCCCCAGTCTTTCTTGCCGCACAGTGCCCTTTGCAGTTCACTGATGCTGGTCGGCCTGTTCCTGTTTGTTTTTGAATTTAATCCCAGGATTTTCATTTTATAAGATAAGTACCCCGTTGGGGAGGTCTTTTTCTTGCTCCAGTCAGATGTCAGAAAAAGTTAATAATTGTATTTCTTGTGGGAAGCAAATACCTCATACGGATTTTCACTCTTACTGTATTCCCTGCCTGGGTCCTGACCACGACGTTGCTAATTGTGCGTTTTGTGCTAGATTTAATCAGCGTACTATTAGGCGTAGATATAACTTTGCCTTTTACTATTTTGGAAAAAGGTTTAATTATAACATGTCTTCGGATTCTTTTCTGGCTTCTGGGGTGTGTAAGAGGTGCAAAGATGCAGACAGGCCTCCGAGGTCCACAGCAAAGGATGTTACTCAGTTATTGCCAGTTGCTGGTTCGTCGGTCGTCAGTGAGGCGCCTTTGCAGCCCCTGTCATCCGCCTCTTTTGAACCAATTGCCTGTACCAACTCAGGTGTGGAGCTGATGGGGTCTTCAGAATTGTCAGGGACTGGACCTTCGGATACTGCTCCCTCAGTTGGGTCCAGAGCCGGTAGGCAGGTACCGGCTTCTGAGGGAGTTCTCGGGCCTTCACAGGTTCCTGTAAATGTGGATTCAGTTTTACATTCAAAGACAAAGTCGAAGGCTCCAGCTAAAATGAAATGGCAAGCACAGGCACCTTTTGATCAGGGTCCTAGGCCGCAGAGGCAGATGATTAGGATGGCTGAAGATCTCTTAACTATGATCAGGGGTTCACATCCCTCTCCTGACAAGAAGCCTAGATTACAGTCCAATTATGATTCTTCAGACCAAATTTCTGTTTCTTCTGCTTCTTCCCTTGAGCAGGATTATTCTTTTCCTCCTTATGAGGATTCTGATGCTGAAGATTCCTTTCCTTCAGCTTCTCCTCCTGAGGATTATTCTTTTGGTGAAACTTTGCATGATATGAGGGTGCATTTTCACTGGGAAGGGCAGGAATTCTCTGAATCCAAGAAAAGGCTTAGGGATTTTCTTCTTCTCCCACAGCATAGGCCTCTGGCTATTCCCCCTGTATTGGGCATTGTAGATGATGTTTTTTCGGAAGCTTCTCTCTCTCCTGATTCTTTTCCCCCTGCTCCGGACAAACTGGATAGGTAGTATAGGGTTCCAGATTCTCACAAGTTTCTTTTTAAGAATCTTTCACCTGATCCGGAAACAATTTCTCAGGGTCCTAAGGGTGTTAAAGTGGCCACTGCTAAAAATCCTATTCCCTCTGACCGAGAGTCCAGGGCTTTGGAGAGATGCGGTAAAAAAGTTTATACTTCTGCTACATTATCTATTAGGGCTTTGAACTGTCAATTTCATATGCTGAAGTATCAACAATACCTTTTGTCTGTATTTAAACAAAAGATGTCAGCTGTTTCTATTGGTGCGGATAATCAGGAGTTATAGGATTTATTGCATGCTATTGAACAGGTGGGTAAACATACCCTGCATTGTGGTTTTGATTCTTTGGAAGCTTCTTGTAGGGCTGCAACAACTGGCGCAGTTATTAGAAGACATGCTTGGTTAAAGGAACAAAGCTTGCCGGATCAGGTTAAAGCCAAACTTTTGGATGCCCCTTTGCAGCACGATGTTCTGTTTGGGTCCAAAGCTGAAGAGGTATTAAAGAAAATGGAGGACAAAGCCAAATCTATGCAGACGGTTAAGGATTTTCTACAGGTGCAACCTCCTAGATTTAGCAGACACTGGCCAACTAAACCTTGGTCCTTTCCGGGCTCGGACAGGTCTCAGAGAGGCAGATTCAGGCGTTCCAGAGGTAGGGGACAGGCACACACCCATTTTAGGAATAGGCAGTGGAGTGCCCTCTCTCCCAAGGGAGGTGAAGATAAGTCTCAACCCTACCGAAAACAGTCTTTATGACTCTCCCTTTCTGGTTCCAGGGGCTCCTCTCCTGTAAGCACCTTTGGGAGGAAGGATTTCTCTTTTTTATCAAAATTGGAGCCACATAACCCGGGACAAATGGGTTCTGGACATAGTCTCAAGAGGTTACAGATTTCATTTCCACACCTTGCCAAAACCGAACAGTTGGCCAGATCTGCCAAATCATCAGTGGGCAGAAGCGCAATGGCAGGTTCAATCCCTCCTGGCTATGAGGGCCATAGAATTGGTACCAAATTTAGAAATAGGGCAAGGTTTTTATTCCAGACTTTTCCTGGTTCCCAGGAAGGAAAATTCGTGGAGACCAATCCTGGACCTTTCTGTACTAAACACCTTCCTAGATATAAACTGGATACGAGGAACAGACTAAATCCAACAAAAGAGAGTCCAAGAATGTCACGGAGAGACAGAAACAGGCAAGGTATTTTATCTTCCTAGATATACCAAAATTCAAGATGCTCACTCTGCAGCAGCTGCTGCCTATGTTGGGCAAGAACGCTTGGATGGTGACTTTGGACTTAAAAGAAGCATACCTGCATATTCCTATAAGGCAAGAGTGCAGAAGGTATCTGAGTTTCAAAGCGGCTCAAAGCATTACCAGTTCTCTGTGCTGCCCTTTGGCTTATCTACTGCGCCCAGGGTCTTTACAAAGTGCCTGGCACCAGTAATGGCATTTTGCAGACAGAAGGGGATTCAAATATACCCTTATCTGGATGACTGTCTTATTCAAGCGGACAACAAAGACACTCTACTTCGGCATCTAGCTTTTGTGCAGCATCTTCTTCAGTACCTCAGTTTCACAGTGAATCTAAAGAAATCAAATCTGGTACCCACACAACAGATTACTTTCCTGGGTGCTCTTCTGAGTACTACAACCCAGATGGCTTCCTTGACACCAGACAAAAAAGTGCAACTGGCTTCTTCTTTCCGACACCTGGCTTCAGTGAAACAGCTGACTGCAAGAAAAATTCTGCAGGCTTTGGGTTACATGGCTTCCTGCATTCTACTAATACCATATGCAAGACTGCATATGAGGAAACTGCAGTGGTACCTCAAGAGTGTATGGTCCCAGCATTACCACAGTTTGGAAACAGTGATCACGATTTTGCCTAGTCTCCAGCAAGAGTTTCTTTGGTGGGCCGAAGCCTGTCTACAGAACAATAGGAAGCCTTTTTGTCCTCCACCGACCAACCAAGTTCTGACAACGGATGCTTCAGATTATGCCTGGGGAGCCCACATGCACGGGAGATGTCTTCAGGATGTTTGGACAAAGGAGCAAACACACCTGCACATAAATTTGAAGGAGATGCTGGCTGTACAGAATTCCCCGATAGCCTTCAGGGACCTTCTTCTACCAGGACAATTGTTGATACAGACAACACTACAGTGATGTGGTACATAAACAGGCAGAGGGGCTCTCACACTTACCCCCTGTGCAGATTAGCCATGACTCTATGGTACACTGCTCTGACCTGCAGTGTCAACTTACAAATGCAATTCCTGCCAGGAAAAGACAACACTCTGGCAGACACATTGAGCAGACACATTTCGGATCCACACGAATGGATGTTCGGATATTCAGGATGATTATAAAGGCGTGGGGATGTCCGGACATAGATCTCTTTGCATCCCCTCAGAATCATCAACTTCCGACATTCTGCACAAGGACCTACCACAAGCTAGCATGGAAAGTGGATGCCCTCTCATTCAGTTGGAAACACCTCTCAGTATATGCTTTTCCTCCTTTTCCTCTTCTACCTCAGGTACTTCTGAAGATAAAACAGGACAGACCGCAAATGATTTTACTGGCTCCCAATTGGCCTTGGCAATTCTGGTATTCCACTCTGATGAACCTGGTTCAGGAGCCTCCCTGGATTCTGCCTCAAATCTCTCATCTACTGTCTCAACGGGACGGCTGGATACTGCACAGTCATGTCAAAACTCTGAATCTAGCTGCCTGGCGGATCCAGGGTCTGTGAACACCTCTACCCTTTCCAAACAGGTTATGGATGTAATCCTTGAAGCTAGACGGCCCAGCACTAGAAAATCTTATGCAGGTAAATGAAAAAGATTTTGCTCCTGGAATCAAGTCCAGGGTGGTGATTCTGCTGTTCGAACATTCCTCTGATTTTACAGTATCTGACAGAGTTGTTACATACGGGCCTATCTTTTTCATCTGTTAAGCTTCATGCTTCTGCTATTTCTGCTCATTACGATATGGAGCCTCCAATTTTTTCTCATTCATTACTTAAACAATTTCTTGGAGGGGCTAAGAATATTCGGCCCCCTATGAGGGCTTCTGTTCCCACTTGGGATCTTAACTATGTTTTGGAGAAATTAACCTTGTCTCCTTTTGAACCTGCAGCTTCCACGGATTTGAAATTTTTGTCTTGGAAAACTGCTTTTCTTTTAGTTATTACCTCTGCTAGAAGAATTTCGGAATTGCAAGCACTCATGGCTGTGGAACCCTTCCTTATTTTTCATCAGGACAGGGTATCTCTATGGACTAATCCACCTTTATGCCCAAGGTGGTTTCAGCAGTGGCCTTGAATCAGTCTATTCATTTGCCTACCTTTTATCCTAATCCTCAAAGTGAGGAAGAAAGTCTTTTGCACTCTTTAGACATGCACAGGCAGCTTCATTTATACCTGACAGGACCAAGATATTCCGGAAATCTGATTAGTTGTTTGTCGCTTACGCTGCTACTGTTCAAGGGAAAGCAATCACTAAGCAAACTATTTCCAAGTGGATTGCCCATTGCATCAAGTTCTGTTACTCTTATTATGGTAATCCAGTTCCTGTTAATGTTAGGACTCATTCTACCCGGGCTACTGCTACTTCAGCAGCTTTTCTTTGTGGGGTTCCTACCAAGGATATTTTGGAGGCTGCTACTTGGAGTTCTGTACATACTTTTTCTAAGCATTACAACCTCCTTCTCTATTCTAAATCCAGGGCCGGTTTTGCTTCTGCAGTTTTGCAAGGTTTTGTGACCGCTTCCTCTGTTTCTCCTCCAGCCACCCTTTCTTAGCTTTGGGACTCAACCCTACAGTCATGACTGCATTAGTGAACCACGAAGGACATAGTACAGTTGTGTACTCTTACCATAAATGTAGATGTTCGAGTGTGTTCACTGTTGCAGTCTAGGTTACCCTCCCTCCTACCCCCTCTTTTGTTTTTTCTTTGAGTATTATCTGTTATGAGGTATTTTGGCTGATGAGGTTTTGGGCATGGTTTCTTTTTTAGCCTTTTCTTTCTGGGCACCTGACATCTTGGGCAAGAAAAACTGGGGAAATGGCGTCAGCTGAGGTCTTTATACCTTCTGGCGCATTGATGTCAGGATAAAAGCGACCTCAGCTGATGCCCGATCCAGACTTTGGGACTCTGGCCAATCAGGGGCTGCTGCTGGCAGGAAGAACCCTATAGTCATGACTGCAACAGTGAACACACTCGAACATCTACATTTATGGTAAGAGTACACAACTGTACTTTCCCTGTGCTGCTTCCTTAGGCTTTTCTAGTATCTCTGGACATCAAGGATGCTTATTTTCCTACCCCTATTCATCCCCATCAGGATGTTTCTATGTTTCCCTGTTGCTTCCTGGCATTTGGTTCTCTGCTTTGCCCTTTGGCCTTTCTACTGCCCCAGGGATATTCAACAAATGCCTCGCTCCTGTGATTGCTTTTTGAAGGCCATGGGGGATACAGGACTTTCCCTACTTAGATGATTTCCCTTTTCAGGCATCCTTTCCAGAGACTCTACTGCAGCATCTTCATTTTACCATTTCTCTCTCTTGCAATGCTTGGGTTTCACCATAAACTTACAAAAGTCCTTTCTGACTCCTTCACAGGATCACGTATTTCTGGAGTGCAGGATCTAGACTGTTCCAATGCTGGCATCTCTGACTCCTCCCAAGCCTTAATTTTTATTTCTTTCTTTCAATCCCTTCTTCCTCTGGCTTCAGTCACAGAGTTTTGGAGACCTCTAGGTTTTATGGCCACCATTCCTATGCTCTCTTTTGCCAAATTCCATGAGAAAACTTCAGTGGTACTAAAGTCAGTTTGGCTTCAGCATTCTCATCCACTCGACTTCTTAGTTCCTCTTCTTTCTTTCCTCAAGCTGGAATTACAGTGGTGGTTTCAACATTTGACTCTCAGTCTAGGGCTCCCTTTTCAACCCCCTCTTCCCTCTAAGGAGCTGTTATTCTCCCCAGGGCCTCGCAAGGTGTTTACAGTGATATGGTATGTCAGCAAGCAAGGGGTGGATGAGATCTTACCTTCTATGCTGGTTGGCACTTCAAGTATGGGAACTAGATATCTAGTATCATATGACACTTCAGGAAGTTTACATTCCTTCAGATCAGAACATTGTGACAGACTCTCTGAGCAGGTCCATAGCACAATCCATGTGTTGGTGCTTCACAAAGAAGTGTTTCTGGACATTGTCCACCAAGTGGGGTACTCCTCAAGTATACCTATCTGCCTCCCCTCTGAACAGACAACTTCCTCTATTTTGTGCCAGAGTCCCATGCCCTTTGTCTGGAAAATGGACGCCCTCTCTTTTTCCATGAAGGGGATGCTTCTTTATGCCTCGACTCCCCTTCCTCTCATTCCAAAAGTCCTGTTCAAAATACAACTAGATGCTCCACAAATCTTGCTGGCGACTCTTTTGGCCCAGACAGCTTTGGTTCCCCTCTTCTTCACAACTTACCTCACAGGGTGGACCTACTCACACAAGACAAGGGATCTCTCTTCCATCTCCACCTGTCCACTCTTCAACTGGCACTGTGGGTGATAGGATTTTGATTCCATACAGAAAGCCATGGTGGTACAGCATTAGTGTTGTTGCCTCACAGCAAGAGGTTCTCCTGTTCGATTCTCAGCTGGAGTGCCTTTTGTGTGGAGTCTGCATTGTCCTCCCCACAGTCGAGTGGCCTCTGAAAGACATGCGTGAATGGGCGTGCCTTCGCTGAAGGTTGGGCGTCGGGCTGGCAACTCAGCACCATAAAAAAATCTACTGCCAATCATTAGCGGACCGGAGTTCCACTGTGCAACCCCTAACCGGGAAAAGCCAAAAAGACAAACAAAACAGACACCTTTTTTTTCTGAGGATGTGCTTCGGGTACTGCAGCTACGAAATCCTACTTATCCAAGTGGAAGATGTTTTCTGTTTGGTGTCTTTCTTGAAACCTGAATCCACATTCTGTGGATGTTCCTTTGGTTCTAGCTTATCTGTGTGAACTGCTCGATGCTGGGTTGGCTTATTCTTCTGATAAGGCCTGCTTATCAGCTATTTCTGCTTGTCTGCCTTTATCACCTCTGTTCAGTTCTAGATTTGAGGCTAAACAGTTTCTTAAAGGTGTGCTTCATATTAGGCCCCCCAGGAAGCCTGTCCCCCCTTCCCTGGGATCTTAGTTTTGTAAAAATTGATTGTTTCCTTTTAAGCATGCAGCTACAGCTTCCTTACAGCATTGTTCTTGGAAGACTGCACTTTTGTTAGCCCTTACTTCTGCCAGATGGGTGTCAGTGCTTCAAGCGATTATGGCTTGCCCTCCTTTTTAGTTTTTCATAAGGACAGGGTGTCCCTTTGTGTACTGATCTTTCTTTTATACCCAAGGTGGTCAATGAGTTGTCTCTTAATCAGTCTATTCATCTGCCCACCTTTTCCCCTTCTCCACAGTCTGCTAGTGAGAAGGTGCTGCACACTTTCGATATGCATAGATAACTCAGATTTTATTTGACTAAGACTTTTCATAAATCTGATAAGCTCTGTTTCTTTTCATCCTAGATCCTTAGGATTGGCTGTTTCCAAGCAGACTATTTCTGCTTGGATTTCTAAAGCCATTTATTTTTGTTATTCCTTTCATGGCAATAGCTTTTCTTCTTCTGTTTAGGTTCATTCCACTAGGTCTGTAGCTTCTTCTGGTGCTTTTTTCAAGGTATGAATACTAACTCTGTTCTTGAGGCACCTACCTGGACTTCTGTGCATACATTTACCAAGCACTATAAGTTGGATGTGATATCCAGAGCTAGAGCTGGTTTTGCTAGGGCCATTCTTCATGGATTCCTAGAGGGCTCTGTTGGTCCTTCCCCCTCCCTCTCTTCTTCCTGAGCTTTTACACTCTCCCTACTGTAAGGAATATTGCAACAGTGAAATGGAAGGACATAGTACAACTGTGTAAGAACTTACCAAAACAATAGATGTCCTTCTCTTCACTGTTGCAGCATTCACTCCCTCCCTCCTCCCCCTGGTTCTTTTCTCTTCCTGATGTACTTGTTACCGCTCTACTCCTTGGACTGCTGTTCTGACTGGGATTCTCAGCTGTGAGAGTGGTACATTTGAATATCACCTTTATGCCTTACACTATATGCGGGGAGCATACATGTGACATACTGCGTATCTTAGGTAACCTAAAGGCTTTGGTATACTGGCTGGATGTTGGGCTGCCATTAGCAGGGATACCTATTGTAAGAAATACTGCAACAGTGAAGAGGACATCAACCATTATGTTAAATTTTTACACACCTGTACTTTCTCTATACCTCTGGCATGAACCAAGTGGGGAGACTGAGATGGAATAGACTTAATAACAAATCAGCCAAGCAATGTTTGGTGCTGACAAGAAAACAGCCTGGAACATTATTTGGGCCCATCGAGTTAATGTTCTTAGCCTAGCCAGTGATGGTGAACTTTTTGTGTTTGGCATGTCAAAAGCTCCTGGCACAAAATAATTCAGTGCACTTCACATGAGGAACGAATGCAAAAGCAGTGTCTTTGGTAACTTGAGTGTTGGTGATCGCTGGTGTGTCACCCAAAACGTTGTGGCATGTGTCACCTTTGACACGTGTTATAGGCTTGCCATCACTGGCCTAGTAGAGCACTTGATTTGTTCAGAGCTGGTCAGGGGGTATAGGCTTACTAATGTGCTCTGGATGTTGACATAGAGAGTAAAGTCTGAGTTGAATTTATCAACCAATATGTTGGTATCCTGAGGTGATGTTACTTTGTATTAACTCTGGGTATTGTTGGGTATTGCTTCTGAGGTTCTTAATGTAGCTAAGAAAGGCTTTGTGGTCATCCTAGGAATGGGTGGCAATTCTCCATTTATATTTGCTTTTGGATTATTTGATTTTATTTCTAAGTTAATCTTTTTGATTCCTTCTCTACTGGATGGGAAGTTAGTGCTTTTATGGCTACAATTTTCTTCCTGTTATTGTATGGTTTGTTACTATTGGAGGGGGGGGGTCAACCAAATAGATTTGTTCTTAAAGTCGGCAGAGTATTTATACCTTATGGGGTCTTCAGCTTCATTGTAAGTCTGGACCTGGGCATAGAACGTATGCATGGATAAGGCTGTGTGTGATGTGGGGTCATTCAGGTAAGGAGGGTGTTTGAATTTCATCAGGTCATCAGTTAGATGGAGTAGATTTGCCTTGGAATACCCTCTGAAAATGGAGGGGTTATGAGGTAACTTGGATCTTGCACTTACAGTATGAGTTACTGCATGGTGCTCAGATCTGACCAGTGATTTGATAACTACATGTGTTGAGCAGAGGTGGGCTAGGATATTAAGCACAAGGTCTGGTACTGTTGAGCCCTTAACTGGGGTTTTGACTAGTTTGTCTAAGCAGATGGAATTAATGAATTCCATGAATCTTTGTGCATACCTATTTATGGTAATATAGGTTCCCAGTTTATGAAATGATAGTTAAAGTCACCAACGGGATAGTGTTTGGCACAATATTGGAGGATGCTAATTTGTTTACATACTATCTCATGGTTTGACAGGGTAATGAAAGGGGTAGGGTAGTTGATAACATTGTGGTACTGGGTTTTGTTTATTATGAGATGGATGTGGAAGAGTTTGTCCTTGTACTATGTTAACAACTCTAGAGGTGAAATAGTTTCTTAACAGTCCCCCTTCAGCTATGCTTTCCAATTCAGAGTTGGGTCTAAAGGAGTAAGACAACATTAAATCCCTTTACTGTGGGAGCAATATCACTGTTCTGAAACCATGTTTAAGTGCAATTAACCACATATTTACATTTTTCAGGGTTAGAAATGCCTATAAGGAGTACAACATTTCGTTAAGGCATTTAGCATTGAGTAATGACATCTGTTAATATTGTTTTGATTTTGAATGGATATGTATGCAATTTGAAGAACCTAAACTTTCTTAAAAAAGGGATTTGGCAAGGAAAAAAGTAATGGTCAATATATAGAAACCATGAGGACAGAGATGCAGGCGATATGTAGCAAAGCAGCTAGGGTTGTCAATTATTTACTAACAGACTGATTTTATATACACACACACACACACACACATATATATATATATATATATATATATATATATATATATATATATATATACACACACACATATATATATATATGTGTATATATGTATATAAAATGTGTGTGTGTGTGTATTGGATCCCATTAGAATGACACCAGTAGCTGACCCAGTAATTTAATTCAGTTATCTTTTGTTTGCATTTATACATCATTCTTGGTGATGGTAGGATACAGCTCAATACTAGTTTGACACCCATTTCAGATGCATACTGTGAGAGCTCCATCATATCAGTCATCATATGATCTAGGGAGCTGCATTCCCACATGAGCAATGATCAGGTTACATGTGTGCCTGGAGTGAATGGAGTTGAGGGCCCTTGTGACATTGTGGAGCTTGGCACACGAGACATAAATAACCACCACCCTGTCCTTGCTCAGCCTAATGAGTGTAGTATCTGAGTCTCTAACTATTTAGTCACCTATGACCAGGACATTGCTAGATGTACAAGCTTGGGCTTCTGCATATTGGTTGTGAGACCCTTTTGTGTGACTGTGTTTAGTTTAGTGCCAGAACATGCTGTACTTTGGTTTAAACCTGTCGATGCTGGTTAGCATGCATGAGAAAGATTTGAGGGTTTAAGCTAAAGCCTAGGTTTAGGAGTTCTAGGATGTCTTGGTAGAGATTTTTAACTCTATCAGTATGAGACAGCTTTGTGTTTACAGTATGTGGATGTTCCACAGGTGTGGGTGGGAGTAAGACTGTTTTAAGCTCTATGCATGCTACTATTAATAGACAGGGGCACCTCCAGTTTAGTTAATTGTTTACATTTCTCAAAGAGAGTCCTTTGGGTTAAGTAGAGTTTATTTTTAGTGAGTATAAGTCAGTTCTTAGACTGCCTTAGGAAACCATGTGCTATAAGGCTGGTAACAGATTGATCTGTCTGCTGTCTCTCCATAATGACCTGTACTGCTGCATGATGAAAGTTTGCATGGACTGGAGAGGGGCAGGGGAAATAATACAAGGGAACATTTGTTGGACTGGAGAAATGCATGACTATGCAGCCAAGAGGAGGACTGTAAATATCTGCTCATAAGCTCACTTCAGCACAGCTATGTGCAGCCCAGTGAAATTTTTTTTAATGGAGTAGAAGAAAGTAGCTCACTCACAGTACTTAAAGGTACATTCTCAACAGTACAAGAACAGAGAATTTCCTTACACACACTGCCTACTATGCAAATAAAACTACCGCAGAGCTGCTCTTGCACAGCTATGGGCAGTAAGCATTAATCAAGAAAACAGAATAACCACTGAAAAATAAGTAAACTCTAAAGCCAAAGTGTTACAAGCTATGCAAGACCTGCAATAATTCATCACTTATATCAAACCACTATAATACACCAGTCCAAACAGATTACTAAAAACACAAAATAAAATGCAGAAACAGTATCAAGCAATGCAGAAAGCAGCTCTAAATGGCTGCATCAATTTGGCAACTTAAGTGCACACAGAAAAATAAAGTATTTTCTTACGATTTAAAAATACTTCAACTAGTTAAACAATGAGTACATGTGGTGCAGCCTCTGGGGCTTATTAAAAGAAAATCCAAAGCTACACTCTGTGCAGTAAGAATCAATCAATAATATAAACTAACCAATGAAAAAGCAAGTGAAATCTGAAGCTCGAGTGCTATAAGGTATTCAAGACCTGCAATAATGCATCTGCCTCTCCTTTGGATCAAATTGCACCTTAAATCCAAGATGGCCAACACACTAAGCCAAACTGATTACTCAAAACAGAAAATAAAATGCAGATTTACTCAAAGCATAAAGGCAATCTTAAACGGGTTGCTGTTAACCTCTCCAGAGCACAAAATCTTTTAGTGCATCAACTTATGCAGCAGAAAGAAAGGGTTGTTGCAAAACCCAGGGAGCTTATAACAAGAAAAATAACCACAGCTCCAATTACAATATTACAGATACTTCAGAATTATTAGTTTCTATAAAGCAGAGGAATGTGGAAACAAAGAAAAGACACAAACGGAAATATGTATGAAAGACTTAATTATACTAATGATAGAGGCAGATGAAGGCCAACAGTTAATAGTCAACATCGTAAAAGTTGAGATAAAAATGGTATTGCATAAGTGAAATCTCCAGAAATGTGGTAGTCTTGTGGAAATGTGAAAGTTACGAGAGAAGGAAGTGATTAAGATTGGAAGGTTTTTGTTTAACAGTATTTTAAAGGAGCAGGAGTACTAGAAATTAGAAGAAAGCTGTACATACTCATTTCAATTTTAAACCATGATTGCAACATGTTTATGTGATATGCTAGCTAATAGAATGGCAAATGTGCTTCCACAACTGACGGATATGTTTGTGTGGTTTTCTGGAGGGGAGACAATTATTTGGCAACAATAATGATCCAGAGGAAAGCAGAGTTTATGAAAACACCACTATGGTTGTTAGGTCTTGGTGCACAGAAAGCATTCAACAAAGTCAGCTGGGATTTTGAGTAAGGTAATGGCAACATTTGCCTTCACTGAAAGTATAATAAGATTGATTAGTAGGGTATATGAAGGGCTGGAGGCAAGAATTAAGGTGGAAGGGTTTCTCTTCAACAATCTGTGTTTGAACAGAGGAACAAGGTGAGGTATCCACTTTCCACCTTGTCACTTGCTTTATATTTAGAGCAATTAGCAGAGAAACACATTCAAGGATATAACAGGTATGGTAATCAATAAGTTTGCTTTATTCACAGATATTACTTTGTACTTTATAAATCCAGAAAAGGATATTTTAGTTATGGAACATTTTAGGAGTTTCAAGTCTTTTCAGGATACAAAATAATGAAGATAAAAAAGGCTATAGCAGTAAACTATGTACCTATGAATTGGCTCAGCACTACTCATATTTATGGGGACATGGTAAGAGGTATTTAGGTGTATGGATTAATAAGGATTCTACTATGGCATCTGAAGATATGTGGGAAAAGACTAAAACAGAAAGTGAGTAGGTGAAAGTTCTTGATTATGGATATGCATGGAAAGGTAGAAGCAGTTAAAATGTTTCTAGTTACTTCAGTTTTATACAAAAGTCAGACATATTTTTATCAACAGGAGAAGAAGTTGTGGACCACAATTACTGGAGAGTTAAAGAAATATATTTGGGAGTCAAAGAAAGCAAGCGTTAAGTCGGGTATGTGGATTCTCCCCATAGAACAAGGTGGTTTTGGATCACTTAATTTGAAAGGCTAGGTTTGAGCTATACAGTTAAGGCTTATATACAAAACATAAGTAGAAAGTTGTAAGTCAATGTGGAAAGCCATGGTGATGAAACAGGCAAGTTCAGGAAGTAAGTAGAGAATAATATTTTGGATGCAAGTCCTTAAGGATAATAAGGACAACCATGCAGAATATTTTATGATTAAAGTAGCAGAAAATATTATAAGAACTAAGCCAACATGGGAATGGAGAAAGGAGATTTTACTAACAGGAAGGACTACAAATAGGACGGAAAAAAAGAAGGCAAAAGGGAGATGGAATTTACTGGAGAAAATCAGAAAAAGATCCAATGTTTTGGGAGCAAATAACTAGAGGAAAAGGTAATAGAATAGTATGAGGCCAAGCAGAAGTTTGGACAACTTTTCCTACCAGAGACAGATAAAGTATAGATAAAGGGACAGGGGATTGCTAAATGAAAGAAGAGCTCTCATAAAGTCTGTAGTTGGCTCTAGGACAGAAGTTGCTAGTAAAAAGGGATAGTGAGTAGGGCATGAAAAATACTGAATGAGAACTGTAATAAACAGAGATGCTATTAAAGATTTGTGGAGAAATAATGGAAAGGCTATATACAAAGGAACAATCGAGGGGAGTAACATCTGTACAGCTCCCAAGTATGCAACAAACTTCAGAAGGTTTAGGATTTTTGTTTGGAAGTAAATGCAAAAGTATTTTTAAACTGTGTGCAATATATATATATATATATATATATATATATATATATATATGTATGTATTACTTATTTAATGATTTTTTTCATGTTCGCTTTTTAATGAGTTAATTGCCTGTTGTAATTGCTTAATTGATGTAACTAAGTATATAAAGCAGAGAAGTAACTTGCAATAGTTGTGATGAAGTCTCGTTTGATGAGATGAAAGAGCTTAACTGATTGTTGTTTCTTTAATAAATCAACCATATGTTAATGTTTCTTGACAGTGGAATGATTCCTTTTCATTGGTTTTGGAGTTGACTGAGTTTTGTTTTCTGGGTTTGAGTATTGTTTTGGCAGCAGTGGCTTATTTTGTGTTTATTGTTACAGAATCTGAATTGCCCAGACCAAGTAAGCCCTTACTAACCTTAATGCTACTCCCCCCACCAAAAAAAAAAAAAATACTAAAAAAAGTAAATCAAAATCTAAATCAACTGTACCTGAAGTGCCAAATATTGAAAAGGAGATAAGAGATCTTTACAGAAGGGAAGGAGCAAATTACATAAAAATAAATTGAATTTGTGGTAATAACACAAACATGATAATGCTAAGAAGGAAAATTTTAAGGAAGTCTGCTTGCAGTATAAAAATACGTAAGTACTTCTAAAACATCTTAAACCTTCTGGAGCAATTTAGGTAATATTGGAATGAATAAAATTGTTAAAAGAAAGCTTATATGTATACTGCATGCAAATAAAGGAAATTATATTTTTTTGTTACTGCTTATGCACCTATGTCACTTTTTAGATGTCATGTTGAATAAAGAGATTTAAGAAAAAGCAGAAAGGCAGTCTTAAGAGTCCCACAACCAATGTACTATCGTCAAAATGTCAGGTTAAGTAACCTCATAATGACAGGACATTCAAGAAGTCACTGGAAAACAGCACAATATACATTTAAACAGTATCTGCAAAAATGCTATCATCTTTGTTCTTGAAAACATTCCCACTAGCTTCTGCTTATTGTGTTTCCTCTTGCTATTTTAACTATACATTTCTACATTATAGTGGCCTTGCAGTCTTTTTCTTATACTAATATGGACTTATTTTTGTGTTTTTTTTTTTCTGTCATGCCTCATCAAGTCTCCCAAAATTGGGCTTGATCCCATTCCTTTGTAATGGATATCCTCAGTATGGTGAGGGAAGCTTCAGGAGGGAGTCATCATCCAGCCAGCCACTTAGGTGCTTTGTGTTTTTGCTGACACCCTGGCAATGACAGTTTATGTTATAGGCTCTAACTCCTCTTTGCAGAGAAAAAGTGATTGTTTTCACCACAGGAGCCATTTATCCCCCCAGTGTTTTCGCATGCACTAACAATGAGGGTACAATACAATTGCGTTTGGTACATGAATGCCATCCTTTCCATTGTTACTTCTGTAAAGGATTATGGAACTCAGTCCACCCCTCCTACCCCCAGTATAGGCACTCCCGGCCTCACCATACCAGCTCCAGTGGACACCTGGCCTGCTAATTTAACCTGGGTTGCCTGTGGCATAGTCATAGCTTTACCTCACTAAATAATGTGGCCTTATTCTTCTGTTTCTGAAAGCTAACAGAGAACCATTTTATTTACTGTATATTAATCAGGGTAGTGGACTGACAAGTAGACAGACTTCAGCCAGAATCCAGAGAGGAAGTTTACAATCTCATGATAACAAGATGACAGATACAAAAATATTAAAATGTTATGTGTGTATATGGATTCCATACACTAGATCGAATTTTCACTAATTCAAAATAGTGCATGGAATGCTCACTGCAGCGAACGTGCACTTAATCGAAAGTGTACTTATGCAAAGTTCAGTGCAATAATGGGTGTTGTACTGAACTTCCGTGCAGTACCCACGGACCTTAGGGTTAGGGCACGGGTCATAGTAAGGGGATAGCCCATAGGGCTATCCCCTTACCATGACCCGTGCCCTAACCCTAAGGTCTGTGATAACTGCAGCACAGTGAAGGACATAGCAGAGTCCTCCACTATGGTGCGATAGTCACGAACCTTAGGGTTAGGGCATGGGTTAGGGTAAGGGGATAGCTTTACTAACTATCCCCTTGCCCTAACCCGTGCCTTAACCCTAAGGTCTGTGACTATTGCACCATAGTGGAGGACATAGCTTGTTTTTTTATGTCCTCCACTGTGCTGTGGTGCTTTTGGTGAAGTGCACTTACGTGAAAGTTCACTTTCATTAAAGTGAACTTTCGCAGAAGTGAGGCTTCCTATTACAAGTTCGAAGTAGTGAACTTTCGTTCTTGTAATAGGAATCCATATATATATATATATATATATATATATATATATATATATATATATATATATATATACATTTAGAAAATGAAATGAAAAGGCAAGCTTGATTATTAATTGACAGTATACACCCTCACATAAAACACCTGGAAGAAATACACATATTGTAACAAAGTGTGCTGTTTCTTGGGAGAAAGGTATGTAAAACTGAGTAAATAGTCATAGTTTGGACTATTGCTTTAAAACCTGATGTAAACAGAACTGATGTTTTAAGGTTAAATAATTTTGTACTATGCAGAGAGGATTCCTGTACAGTTTAGTTCATGAAACCAATTATATAATTAAATGATTTATAAAAGAGATGGCAACAGTCCTACCATATTTATTTGTTTGACATTTGTTGACCAGGAAAGTTTGACTGGGTTACTGCCCTTTTTCAGCTGAGGCTCGGGGAGAAAAGCTCCACAGAAGAAACAAATTTGCACAGTTACAATCCACAAGATCCACAGAGAAGCAAAAATGTATAATTACAATTCATACAGCTTAAAAAAAAAAAAAAATAAATATATATATATATATATATATATATATATATATATATATATATATATATACACACACATACACACACACACACATACATACAGAAGTGTGTCAGGTAAGTATGTAATACAACTGAGCTTTAAGAAAAGGGAAATTGCTCACAGATGTGATGAAAAAATACAAAGAGATTAAATTCACAAAAGCTCACAAACATGGAATAGGAGTACAAATTGTGTTTAGTAGCTCATAGTCAAATAACTAATGTACAAAAATTGTGAGAAGTTAGAGGTAGTTATGTTTTGAAAAGGCAGGTAGGATGACACGCAGCATAGTGCTGTGTCCAGGTTTAGAAGTTTAGAGAATGGTAGTACGAGCTTGTAATGAAGTGAATATTGAGAGTAATAAGGAGGGTAGAGCAGATACTACTAAAGCGATAGTGGAGGGCAGATAGGTTGGGAGAGAGATGGTATTAGGGAGGGTGGTTTGTGTTAGACTTACTACAGTGACAGCTCTAGGTATATAGTAGATGTTGTTTAAATGCTTTTTTGAATTCCTGTGCATGGGCTATGTTTCTGATGCACAAGGGTAGTTTGTTCCAGGATAGTGTGGGAGTGTAGCTATACAGATTCTGGCCTATGAATTTTGTGGGTTGGTAAATTTCCAGCAGTTGTTGGTTGGAACTCCTGAAAGTTCTGGAAGGGGTATAACATGGGATAAGTGGGGTGATAGAAGTGCAGGCAGAGGGTCTGTTTATGACGGAATTAATCATACAGAGTTGGGAGTAGATAAGTTGGTGGTGGAACTTTAGCCAGTGTAACAGATTGAGGGACTGGCAGTGATGTGTCTTTGAGGTAAGGTTAGCAGCAAATCTTGCAACTTTGTTATAGCCGGATTCCATTTTGGAAAGGAGAGAAACTTGTAGTATAGTTAGTATTTGTGAACTGTAGAGAAGACTAGGAAGAAGGAAAGCATGGGCAAGAAGTCTAGAGTCTTTTGTGAGAAATTTGTTACTTCTGTATAGCAGCCCCAGTTTTTGATGTGTTTTTTGATGCAGTGGTGGACATAGTGGTCGAATTTGAACTGGTCATACAAGATGACTCTGAGCAGTTTGGTGCGTGTTTCATCATTAATGACAGTGTTGTCAAGGGATGTAATGCAGAAGGTAGGTTTGAGGTGTGAGATTTAGGTAAGAAAAAAAACTTAGTCTTTTTAGGGTTTAGGATAAGTTGGTTATTGGAGAGCCATTGTTCAATAGAGTTGAAGGAGTTTTGGGTCAGGAGATGAAGGTCACAGAGGCAGTCTGAGGTAGAAATGACTGTGCAGTCATCTGCATATTGTATGATAGAGAAGTCAGGACAGGAAGAAAGCAAGTAATTAGTGAAGATATTGAATAATAAGGGACTGAGAACTGACCCATGAGGAACACCAGTTTTGATGAGAGCCATTTAACTGATTGCTGTCTATTAGTGAGACAGCTAGAGAACCAGGAAATAGTGGTACTGAAAAGGTTGAGGTCAGAGAGTTTGGAGAGTAACATAGGATATTAGTTCTGTGGAGTTGCCTCCCTTATGGAGAGTATGGTACAGAAGTGTTTCCAGATTAAGGAAACAGGGGATTCACTAATATATTGGTTTATAAGAGTAGAGATGGGGTAGGCTTAGGAGTTAGCTGCTAGTTTGATTAAGAAAGGAAGTAGATTGTCCACGGAGGGAGACAAAGGCTTGAGCTTAAGAAGGAGGTGTTTTATATAGTATACACTCTCACAAAGTACAGAGGCCTCTCATAAAAGAGAAATGCATATCTTGAATGTCAAGTTCTGGGTATTATGCTGTGGTAAGGAGGAATTGCTGTGGACAATTCTGAGAAAACCAGAATATTTTCTTGGGAAGGAATCCAGAGTGGAGACTTTACAGGAGAGCATCTGTTTGCTATAAGTATTGATTCCTGCTTCCTAGCAATGCAAGAAGGAATAATTGGCTTGCTTTGGAAACAACTGTTGCCCTGTTTTATGGGAAAAAAAAGTACTTAGGTTCATAGGTGTGTACTAGGCTAATGACCATTGGGAAGACCTCTCAACCAATCGGGGACAAATTTCAACAGATTCAGGGTCAAGTCAAGAAAAAATCAGGGACAATCAGGCACACTTTTAAAATATTACTGCTATTAATTTGAAACATTGACAGAATCAGAGCATATGAATTGATACACATTTTCTGAAGTAAAAGAAGTCTATAACTCTTAATTATTGTCATTATTCATTAAGTGTAATTCACCACCTTTCCTCCAAAAGTCACTAGTTTTAGGAAGGATTAAGAGGGACAGAGTTAAAATCAGGGACAGTTGAGAGGTATGCCACTGGGGCCTTTATAAGCACAGCCATGAACATCGAATCTCAGACAAGTTCTGGTACCCTTGTTGAGTATACGTGGGGGCTTGGGAAATGAAACATTTACAAGAGGCCTGGGAGATTAACCATGTCTTGCCTTTGTCCAGTAGAGACATTTGTTCCAAACCAGGGGTGAATTTCTTATTACCTATCCAACTGTCCAAGCTGGAATTGAATTGGGATGGGGAGAAACTCTGCTTCGCATGGATAGGGAACCTGTTCCACAGAAGTAGTCGTCTCTGAGATACATACCTGACTCTCCATCAGGTCCCATTTATATCACAGGCAAGGTTTAAGTCCTTAGAATGGGTAATTCTTGTGCTGTTTGTTTGCGGATATGCATGTCCATCAGTGTAGGGTCCGATGATGCCTTGTATGCCAAGTATAGCTCTCCCCTCAGCAGCCTGAAGGGAACAGAATACTGGGAGAGGGTTTTGAGGCAGTTGTATTATTTCTTTTTGCTCACAAAGTTACTTTGGTGCACTATGAGGATGTGTAAGAAAGATGCTATACTACTGCTTTTTTGCCATGAAATAAAACTGGACATTTTTGATAATCCACAACACAAAACTAGGTAACCACAAAACCAAAAACAGACCAAACTGTACAAACTTTCACAGCAGGTCAGCCCAGAGGTGTAACCAAGTACACACAGAAGAGTATTGAACTGGTTTATTAAAACAGAAGGATTGAGCCCTTTCATTAAACTTCTTCGGGATCAATGTACAACAACAAATACCATCCTTAAATACCTTCCCCCTAAATCACATATCCAATAAAATCTCACCATTAATTAATACATTGAAATTCAACACCTCATAGTTTAAAAAGAAACACACATTTGTAAATATAAACATATGTACATATATATACCCATTCCCAGGCTAATACACATATGCAAAAATAATGCAATATTTCAAATTATAAAATATAAGATTTGTGCTTTAAAACACTGGAAATAGAAAAACCCTCATTCAAACTGGGTGGCGGTTGTGGCATTCAATTTAATCTGCCAACATAATTCCTTTTCCTCCAGGATGTCTTCCCACTGCCCCGAGGTCCTTTACCACACATTCTAACACAAAGAAACCAAAGCAATGGTCACTATATTCCATGACATATTTGGCTAGAGCATTCCTATGTTCCCCCTTCCTGATATCAATCCAAGCCATGTTCATAAATACGCTCTCTTAATTTTCTCTTGGTTTTTCCAACATAGAAATACTCACATTTCTGACACTTGGCCAAATAAATCACCCCTACAGAATTACAGTTGCTATTTATGAACATGGCTTGGATATCAGGAAGGGGGAACATAGGAATGCTCTAGGTGTATATATGTACATATGTTTATATTTACAAATGTGTGTTTCTTTTTTTAACTATGACGTGTTGAATTTCAATGTAATAATTAATGGTGAGATTTTACTGGATATGTGATTTAGGGGGAAGGTATTTAAGGATGGTATTTGGTGGTGTACATTGATTCTGAAAAAGGTTTTTAACGAAAGCGCTCAATCCTTCTAAGTGTTTTAATAAACCAGTTCAGTACTCTCCTGCGTGTTCTTGGCTACACCTCTGGGCTGCCCTGCTGTGAAAGCTCTGTGTCTGTGTATGTTTGTATGTATAGATATATATATATATATATATATATATATATATATATATATATATATAGATCCCTATCAGATGATCGAGTTTTCAAAAACTCAAAATTGATATGGTTGGGACCATATGACTGAGTTTCCAGAAACTTAAAGGTTTTGAATGGAGAACGCGGTGCAGTGCAGAAAGGGAAATTTACTGCATATCAGAGTTGATATATTAAATTTGCAGGGTTGGGAGGTGCAAGGGGGATTGCCCCATGAAAAAACTAGATTTTTATGTTTTTTTTTTTTTTTGGATGTTTGAGTTTTCGGAAACTTGATCATATGGTCCAGGCTATATGAATTTTGAGTTTCTGAAAACTTGATAATCTGTTATATATTTATTTATTTCTCACACACTCATATATATATATATATATATATATATATATATATATATATACATATACATATACACACACCCAAAAATATTAGGCACCATTACCCTTTTTCCCATTAGTACATAGAGTTGGGCAGTCATATCAACATTGACCAGATCACCTAGAACGAGCCACTCTTCAGACTACCAAGTGGTTAACCCTGACATGTACTTTCTACCATATTACACACACAAATACATGCACTCACACCAATGGTCAGTTTAGAGTCTCTGATCGACCTATAAATCATCCTCCTCCTCATTCTCCTTTTCCCATTCTTTTACATGGGGTCAGGATGTCATGAGCTGTCACCATCTCTCTCAGTTCAACACCACACACCTAACTTCTTCATCAGTCATGCTCGACTATCACAGGTCTTCACTCACACAATCCATCAATCTCTCTGCTGGACATCCTTGTTTCCTACTGCCTTCTTCCGGTTTGTCCCAAATCTTCAGCAGATTGTGTTTCCCTTCTTTTCAACTGTAGCTACTTGGGCTTCTGTTCTGATATCATTATTTCTTCTTCTGTCCCACAGTGCACGTCCTACTGCCCATCTCAAGCACTTCCTTTCCATCACCTCTAGCTTCCACAGCTGCACTGCACTTACTGCCCAGGTTTCTGTACCATACAGTAGTACTGGTTGCACCACTGTTTTGCACACCTTACTTTTCAGCTCCTTTCGGCATTCTTCTGTCATACAATACCCCTAACACTCTGTCCCAGTTGGCTGCAGACCCTCCGTTTCCAGCACTGACTTCCTCGTTCAGATTTGCCTCTTCACAATCACCCCTCCCAGATACTTGAAGCTGTTAACCTATTCCATTTTTCCCTTCTGTGTCAGTTTTCAGCTTCTTCTGATTCCATACCATTTACTACCATTACAACTGTCTTATCTGCATCAAGTTCCATCCCATGTGCCTTCAGTTTTGCATTCCATTCTCCTATCGTATGCTGTTGTTCACAGTCTGCCTACAATGCTACAACATCTGCGAACAGCAACTTTCCTGATCTGTCCCTTTCAAGCTATTTGCTAATGTAGTCCATCACCGATATGAACAGAGCAGAACCCTGATGCAAACTCACTCCCACTGGGAACCCCATAGAGTCCAAACACTGTTTGGACTTGTGTCACTGAGCCCTTATACATAGCCTGCATTAATTCTAATAATGTTTCTGGGACTTTGAACCATTGAATGGCTGTCCAAATCACATTTCTTGGGACCTTCTCATTTGCTTTAAACCAAGTCTACGAATGCCCAGTTGTAGCCTTTCCTTATCTCTAGTTTATCCTCAACTGTCTGTCTATCGCACTGCAAACATTCAGTCACCCTCTCCAGAACTTTCATGCAATGTGACAGGAATTTGATACATCTCTGTACTGCCCACAATTGTGAATTTCCCCTTTGTTCTTGTCCACTGGCACAAGAATCCTTATTCCCCAGTCATCTAGAATAGACCTTTCTCTCTTCATATTGCTTTAAGTACCCTCTGGAGCCATTTCAACTCTAAAAAATCACCCAACATCTTGACCTTAAATGCTGTGACCTCATCTGAGCCTGCTGCATTTCGAATCTTCATTTTCCCTAGTACTGCTCTTTCTTCTAGAGTGGGCTCCTCCTCCTCTTATTTCATTGTAGGCTGTGCTTTGGGCAGTACAGCTTCTGTAGGGTTTTCTATATTCAAAAGCTGCTGAAAATACTCCTGCCATCTGTCTTTGATGACCTTTGGGCTGATAAGTAGGTTGTTGCAGGCATCCCTCAAGAAGGGTGTCTTGATGGTTATCCTCTTTATCTTTCTGTCTTTGCCTTGCAACCTGATAGAGTTTGTGTGCGCCATCTGCAGAGTCTCTTTTCAGAAGCTGGTTGAGCATCTCTGCTACCCTGTTCCTTGCTGTTGCAGCTGCTCTTTTACCTTCATTGATAGCCAGCTAGTATTCCTTCTAAGCCTGGTCCATCTTTTCCATCTCCTACTTTTTCTTCCACTCCTTTTTTTCTTTTGATGACTTCCTGGACTTTTGCATTCCATCACCAGCTTTCCTTATGTAACTTATTTCCATACCTGGCTCGACCACATAACTGTTCATACATGTTGTTTTGAGGCTCTGCCATTCTTCTTCAACTCCATCCATTTCCTTATCTTCCTGAGGTGCTAGAGCCCAAAGTACTTCCTTGGACCACTCTGCTTTCTGTTCAATTAACTTCCCGGTCTTCATCCTAATCTCTTTGGACCGTACTGCCTTCTCTGACCACTGCTTGCAGACAATTCTGGCAACCAGTGGTTTATGTTGTGAGCCAACTGTTTCACTGGGGATGACTTTGCAACCACTGATAATACCACAATGCCATTTTCTTACTAGGAGGAAGTTTACAGAGGTTCTGTATTGTCCACCTACATATACATTTTACATCTATATATATATATATATATATATATATATATAGATATATATATAAATAAATAAAACACATATAGGAAATAGAAAGCCAAATAGGAATATGTTAGGGAAGTGTATATACTACTAAAACTGAATTAGTTTTAAATTCTTTGCATTTAACTTTGATTAAGAGTTATTATGGCCAGTCAAATAACAAGAAGTTATGCTTAAGGTACTGCAGGGCAATCAAAGCATTATCATGTTGCTTGCTTTTGTCAAGAAGTTTTATATTTTTTGAATCATCCATGAAGACTACACTATTACAATTCAGTTTCATTACGTTTTTTCACTGTATCCTACAGAACTGTGGTAGGTCTTCTGGCACTGTGTGCAGTTTCCTGAATTAACATCCCCTCTATTTCAAAGCAGAGAATTAAAAACAAAACAAAAAAAAACTGTTAAATCAACATGCCAGAGTACTGCCGTGGCCACAAATGCATTACTGGCACTCATTTATGAAGCTACAATATCCACACAAAAAGCAATGTTGGTTCTGCACTTCAACACCAAGGACACTTGACAATTGCAGCTATGTCCTCTAACTTTCTGTTGAATTAAAGCTCCCATCGATGTTCTTTATCAGATCATTGCTGCAACAGTCATAACTATATGGGGCATATCCTGCTAATGATATCAGATGGTCACAAAACGTCAGGATCATCCCTCACACTCCATATGTCTGCTGTTATTACGAAAATAAGTTCAGCAAAACTTACCCAAAAGGGATAATCAAGAGTTTCAAAATTATCACACAAACATAACATTATGGTTAGATTGCATATTATGATGTAGTTCTTGAAAGTAATACTTGCTACTGCACTTAACATTTATATGGCTTAAAATTTATTGTTTGAATGAAACAGTTATGGATACCGCACAATCTGAAGTCATTTGCACTTTGTAACTCACAATGAAAACATACTATTTTCTTTCTGTTGACATAATAATGTCTCTCATACATTTATCATTAAAAGCATTAACATCTCTACAGATCACAAGTAAGGTCTAATTTAGAATAACACACTCAGTTTTGGAATATCCATCTAAACATAAAGGTAGTCTGAAGACTATCCAGTTCAGAAAAAACACATCAAACTTCTAGGTCTAAAACTTGACAGCACAAGGCACTCAGTGCATACATAGCGCTGGATAAATGGATAAAAAATAGGTTTGATAGAAAATTCCAAGTCCTTGAGTGAATAAATAAAATTAATACATTGCAGATATACAGCAGAAACATCCAGCTGTACAGGGGCATGAATGTACAGCAGGAAAAATAACATAATGAAAGAAGTAAAAAATTTTTCAGTTTGCAATACAATCTGGTCTCCAGAACTGTCACCATGTAAAGTAATTTGTTCAAAACTCATTTTAGATACTTGGAGTGATGACTGCCTGACAGCACAGGGGTAAAACCTCCATGTGCAATAGTGATAATTCAAGTTTTGAAACACCATGGAGTCACTTAGACTAATGGTCTGACTGTGCACAGACTGAGTGCTGAAAGACTGCGCTGTGCTTGTGTGGGGGAGGGGTGGGACTGCTTCTAGTAAGTGCCTCACTCCTAGTGTATGCTGGAGGACTAACACTGCATGCTTTTCAACATTTCTATGGTGGAGGAACCCTGCAGACATCATCAGTACTTCTCAAGAAACCATCAGTCATTCTACCTGCTGTGATAAACCTCTAATTTTACAAATTAAGAGGTGGAAGGATGCTTTGGAAATAGCACATATGTGTTTACATTATCCATAAGATATAATGATACTAGTGTAATTGATTTTAATAAAATTGAATTTAAGGTGCTTTAAATCAACAAAACCAAGTAGATGTTAGAGTGTATTCACTGTTGCAGTCATTACATTTGGGTAATCTGCTGGCAGGATGCCCTCAGTCGGCCTGATTAACAAAGTCTTGGGTCCTGCGTCAGTTGCTGTCCCTTCTTCCATGACGTCAGGTCGTCAGGGGTACAAAACATGTAGACGACGCCATTACATCAGTTTTTCTTGCCCCAGATGTCAGGTGCCCCCCCAAATGGGGAGCAAAATTATATATATATATATATAAATAATTAAAAACACAAAAAATATACCTCCAAACAAAAGCAATACACCAAAAGGGCTTTTAAGCATAAGTGTACACAACTGTACTATGTTCTTCATGTTTCACTGTTGCAGTCATTACATTTGGGTAGATTCCCAAAGCTATGGTTGGGAGGATGGATTTATACAGCATTAGGACCAGCTATAAGACCCTGCAAAACAGCAGTGGCAAAGCCAGCTCTGGATTTAGAGAAAATTGGTAAGTGATAATGCTTGGTGAAAGTATGAACTGAACTCCAGGTAGCAGCTTCTAGAATATCCCTGGTAGGAACACCCCTGAGAAAGGCTGTTGAAGTAGATGCAGCCCTTGTGGAATGAGATCTGATCCCCTGAGGGATAGGTTTTCCATGGTGCTTATAACAGAAATTAATACAATGACTTATCCATTTAGAAATAGTTTGCTTTGAAATAGCCTTCCCCTCTGCCCCTGCAGCAAATGCTACCAGCAGTTTTTAGATTTTCTTCGAGATTTAGTCCTGTCCAAGTAGAATCTAAGTTGTCTGTGTACATCCAATGAATGCAGAGTCTGCTCCCCCTTGTTCTGTGGCTTGAGAAAGAAAGTTGGAAAATGAATGGACTGATTAAGAGCCACACTGGATACCACCTTGGGCATGAATGATGGATTGGTCCTGAGTGACACCCTGTCCGCATGAAAGATGATGAAAGGCTCAACTGCCATAAGAGCCTGTAATTCAGATATCCTTCTAGATGAAGTGATTGCTAAAAGGAAAGCTGTTTTCCAGGATAGAAATTTTAAGTCTGCAGTGCTAAAAGGAAAGCTGTTTTCCAGGAAAGAAATTTTAAGCCTGCAGTAGCAGCTGGCTTGAAAGGAGGTACAGTGAGTTTCTCCAATACAAAGAAAAGGTCCCAGGCAGGAGTTGAGGCTCTCCTGGGTGGTCTCAATTTTTTGGCTCCTCTGAGATACTGCTTTAGAAGAGGATGAGAGTAGAGGGGGGGGGGGTCAGTATTGTAATGAACTGAAATGGCTGAGGCATGGATTTTTATGGAAGAAAAAGACAGGCCCTTGTGAAGCATCTCAGTTAAGCATTGCAAAATCTAAGGTAAATTGGGCACTGCTGTGCTCATCCCTTGAGATTGATTCCAGGCACAGAATCTTTTCCATTTGTCAGCATAAGATTTTCTAGTACTAGGTCTTCTCGCCTCCAAAATGACATCCAACACAGGTTTGCTGAGGGATGCTAAGGGGGAGTTTAAGTGATTAGCCAAGCTGCAAGATTCAAAGTTTGGAGCTGAGGGTGCAGAATTTGGTTCTCCTGCTGAGACAGTAAGGAAGGTGTCTTAGACAGGTGCCACGGGGAAATGTGTGACACACTGCGCAGGAGTAGGAGCCAGTGTTGGCAAGGCCAGTCTGGAGCAATCAAAATAATTTTTGGTTTGTCCTGCTTGACTTTTAGTAGAACTTTGGAGAGCAGAGGCAAAGGGGGAAAGGCATAGAGTGAAAGATTTTTCCAGCTGAAGGACAGAGCATCCACTTTCCAGGCTTTTTTGTGATGAGTTCTTGTGCAAAATTTGTCCAACTGGTAGTTCTGGGTTGAGGCAAAAAGATCTACGTCTGGGCTCCCCCATTTGCGTATCAACATGTTGAAAATCTGTGGTTACAGTTTCCATTCCTGTGGGTCCATGAGATTTCTGCTAAGTTCGTCTGCCAGAACATTCGGCTTTCCTGGCAGGAATTGAGCTTGTAGTTGTACTTGATATGCCAAGGCCGTGTTCCACAATGCCATGGCTAGTCTGCAGAGGGGGCAGGAATTTGTACCCCCCTGCTTGTTTATGTACCATATGACCGTGTTGTCCGTCTTGATCAGTAATTGTCCTGGATGAAGGTAGTCCTTGAAGGCTGTCAGTGCATTCTGTACAGCTAGCATTTCTTTTTGATTGATACGAAGGTGCATTTGATTTGGGCTCCATTTGCCCTGAATGCACTTCCCTGCCAGATGAGCCCCCCCCCAAGCATAGTCTGATGCGTCTGTAGTCAGGGTTTGGGCGGCAGGGGGTGGAGTGAATGGCAGTCCCTTGTTTTGGTGGCAGGCCTCTGCCCACCATAGGAACTCTAGGCGCAGGCAAGGTATGATAAGAATCATTGTTTCCAGGCTGTGACAATGTTTACTCCACAAACATTTTAAGTACCACTGAAGTTTCCTCATATGCGGTCTTGCATATGGAATTAGAAGAATGCAGGAGGCCATGAACCCCAAGGCTTGCAGTATTTGCCTTGCAGATAGCAGGGTTTTGTGGCCACCTGTTTGAAGTAAGTCACCAAATTAATTTGTTTTTCTGGCGTAAGGAAAGCCATCTGGGCAGTTGTATTCAAGCTTGCACCCAGGAATGTAATTTTTGGATAGGGTACCAGTTGTGATTTCTTTTTGTTTATGGTATACCCTAGACAAGTTAGAACTCTTTTTACAAACACCAGATGTTTAGAAGAATGGCCTTGTTTTCTGCCTGAATTAGACAATCGTCCAGGTATGGATATATTTGAATATTTCTTTGCCTGCAAAATGCAATTACTGGAGCCAGGCACTTTGTGAATACCCTGGGCGCAGTAGACAAGCCAAAGGGCAGTGCAGAGAACTGATATTGCATGCAGCCTGCTTTGAAGCGTAGGTACCTTCTGCAAGATTCCCTGATTGGGATATGCAGGTAAGCCTCTTTTAAATCTAGAGTTGCCAACCAGGCATCCTTGCCTAGCATAGGAAGTAGTTGGTGAAGAGTCAGTATCTTGAATTCTGGAATGTCCAGAAAGGTGTTTAGAGTGGACAGGTCCAGAATTGGACGCCATGATTTGTCTTTTCTGGGTACCAGGAAAAGTCTGGAGTAGAAACCTTGTCCCTTTTCGTCTTCTGGTACTAGTTGAATAGCCCCCATGTTTAGGAGGGAAAGTACTTGTTTCTGAGCCTCTGCCCACTGATTTGGGGGCAGGTCTGGCCACCCGTTCGGGGTTGGCAGTGTGAGGAAATGAAATCTGTATGCCTGGGACACTATATTTAACACCCACGTATCCTGGGTTATAAGTTGCCGGTTTCTGGAATGGAGAGCCAGTTTTCCCCCCAAAGGGACGGCTAAGAGGTAAGTGCTTGATATTTGTACAGGAAAGTCATTGAGACTGTTTACCATAGGGTGGTGCCTTGCTGCTTCCAGATTTGGGAGTAGAAGCACCCCCATTGCTTAGTTGTGAAAGTCCCTTGGGACTGAAACCTGGTGCTTTTGGAATGTCTGGGTTTGGCTGGAGTGGCTCTCGAAGGTGCTGGAAAGGACCAGTTCTTAGTAGGCCAGTACCTACTAAATCTAGGAGGTTGCACTTGTAAGAAATCTTCACATCTTGCATATATTTAGCTTTATCTTCCATCTTTTTCAGAACTTTTTCAGCCTTATTGCCAAAAAAGGCAGTCCTGCTGTAAAGGAGCACCCAAAAGCTTTGCTTTAACATGATCAGGCAGAGATTGCTCCTTAAGCTAAGCATGCCTTCTAAGCACAGGCCCAGTAATAGCAGCACTGTAAGAGGCCTCTAAAGAATCAAAACCACATTGCAAAGTATGTTTGCCAATCTGTTCAGCTGAATGCAATAAATCCTGTAAATCTTTATTCTCCACACAGTCAGAAATCAACATCATTTTCTGTTTTAGCAGTCCCATGATATGCTGTTGATATTTTAGCATATGGAATTGACAGTTTAAAGCTCTGATTGCTAAAGTTGCAGAAGTATAAACTTTTTACCCCATATATCCATCATCCTGGAGTCTCTATCAGAGGGGGTAGGATTTTTAGCAGAAGCCTTAATGCCTTTGGGGCCCTGAGAAATGGTTTCAGGGTCCGCAACAGGAATTTTGAAAATAAATTTGTGGGACTCAGGAACCCTGTAGTATCTATCTGGTTTGCTAGGGGCTGGAGGCAAGGAATCAGGGGCCATACTGGATTCTGAAAACACATAATCAACAATGTCTAGTACAGGAGGTATAGCCAAAGGCCTATGCTGAGGAAGAAGAAGGAAATCCCTAAGCCTCTTTTTGGATTCAGAGAAATCCTGACTTTCCCAATGGAAATGCTCCCTTAAGGTATGTAAAGTTTCCCCAAAAGAGAAATCCTCAGGTGAAGAAACAGAGGGAATGGAATCCTCTGCATCAGAGTCCTCATAAGTAGGTATGGACAAATCCAGAACATTATTAGAATCAGAAGAAACTGAGTCCTGTTCAGAAGATTCATAGTCAAGCTCAGTCCTCGGCCTCTTGGGGGAGGGGGGGGGTTGACTACCCCCGATTAGAGTAATTAAATCTTCAGCCATTTTGATCATCTGTTTTTTAGGCAAAGGGGCCTGAACATGTGGCCTGGGCATCGTTTTTTTAGACATAGATCGAGATTTAGGCCTTAGTATTGAAGCTGGAGTTGGTTTAATATGCAAGTCTGTAGGTCTGAATACACCCTCAGAAGCCGGTGCCTGCTCAGCGGCTCCAGGCCCACCCAAGGTAGAGACATCCGTGGGTTCCATCTGTGAAGCATCTCATGGCATTCCTGACTCCGAATGGGTCTCAGCACAGGCCTGCGAATCAGAAGTAGCGGGTATCAGGGGCTGCAAAAGTGTCTCACTGAGTACCGACGAACTGGCAACTGGCTTAAGAGAAGCGTCGTCGGCAGTTTTGGACCTCAACAGCCTGTCTCGGTCTTTTTCTTTGTTTTTTTGGTATTCCGGTAGTCAAATGGCTAACAGACGACATTTCTGGATAATTAAACAGAGAACCGAAATATTTAGAAGCAAAAATGTACCAACGACGGATAGTGCGCTGATTAAATAAAGCACAAAACCAACAGCAAAGTACGTTGTGGTCAGGGCCTAGGCAAGGAATACAGTACAAATGAAAATCCTTATGAGGTATTTGCCTCCCTCAAGTAATGCAATTATTAACTTTTACTGACATCAGTAAGGAGCAAGAAAAAGTTTCACCAACGGGGTACTTAGCTTTTAGTTGCAGACTTCGGTTCTGAAACTCGAAAACGAAAATTTCAGGAGTCGGCCGACTGGCACTTGCGAACTGCTTCTGCTTCGGGCACTGCGCGGCAAGAAAGACTGATATAATGACGTCGGCTGCATGTTTTATACCCCTGACGACCTGATGTCATGGAAGAAGAAACAGCAACCGACGCAGGACCCAAGACTTTGTTAATCAGGCCGATTGAGGGCAACCTGCCAGCAGATTACCCAAATGTAATGACTGCAACAGTGAAACACGAAGAACATCCACTATACTATCGCTGCCATTAATGTGAAACTTGCAACTGATGGCTTCTGCACACCTACTGAATGTGTCAACAAGTTGTGGACATTTACAATTACTTTTCCACTGACAAAAGCCATTCTTATTTTTAACGCTAAGAGGAATTTGTGGGGGATTCTTGGTCAGATGCTTGAAGGACCACAAAATTACAGACATCCAGGATGAAAATCACTGATCTAATGAGATGCAATAATTGAAATCTGACAGTGTGCCTAATTCAGGAGGGTAAGGGCGCACACAGAGTACTGCTAAACTTACTGTCTAATATGCTCTTTTGTGGGATAGAATACACTGTAATATAGAAACTGCCCCTCCCTTGGTGCATAACCAGTTTGCTGCACAACAGGGTTACTGCCTAATGGATAAGAGGGAACCAGCTAACAGCAGATGGATACCTAGATTAGTTTCACACTGAGTCATGGTCAGTGGCATGAGGGGGCCAGTAGTTGGAGATCAGACATACGGCAAACTGATAGTACAAAAAAGCTTAAAAAATAAACAAAAAGTACAGTTGTGTACACTTACCATAAATTTAGATGTTCAGGTGTATTCACTGTTGCAGTCATTACATTTGGGTAATCTGCTGGCAGGTTGCCCTCAGTCAGCCTGAATAACAAAGTCTTGGGTCCTGCATCGATTGCTGTCTCTTCTTCCATGACGTCAGGTCATCAGGGGTATAAAACATGCAGCCGGCGCCATTTTAATCAGTTTTTCTTGCCCCAGATGTCAGGTGCCCCCCAAATGGGGAGCAAAAATATATATATGCATGTAATTTAGAACACGAAAAATGTACCTCCAACTAAAAGCAAATACACCAAAAAGGCTTATGAGCATAGTAAAAGAAAAAAAAGAGGTATAATCAGAGAGAAATAGGGGGCTGGCAGGTGGGTAATCAGGACTGCAACAGTGAATACACTCGAACATCTACATTTATGGTAAGTGTACACAACTGTACTATGGTCTTCGTGTTTCACTGTTGCAGTCATTACATTTGGGTAGAATCCCAAAGCTATGGTTGAGAGGATGGAATTATACAGCATTAGGAGCAGCTATAAGGCCCTGCAGGACAGCAGTGGCAAACCCTGCTCTGGATTTAGAAAAGAGAGGTAAATGGTAATGTTTAGTGAATGTATGAACTGAGCTCCAAGTAGCAGCTTTTAGAATGTCTCTGGTAGGAACCCCCCTGAGAAAAGCTGCAAAAGTAGATGCAGCCCTGGTGGAATGGGATCTGACCCCCTTGGGGACAGGTTTACCATGGTGCATGTAGCAGAAACAAATACAATGGCTTATCCATTTTGAAAGAGTCTGCTTTGAAATAGCCTTTCCCTCTGCCCCTGCAGCAAATGCCACCAGTAATTGCTCCGATTTACTTAGAGATTTTGTCCTGTTTAAATAGAATCTTAGTTGTCTGTGTACATCCAATGAATGCAGAATCCGCTCCCCCTTGTTCTGTGGATTTGGGAAAAAGGTTGGCAGATGAATGGTCTGATTAAGAGCCACACTGGATACCACCTTAGGCATAAAGGATGGATTTGTCCTGAGGGCCACCCTGTCCAGATAAAAGATAATGAAAGGCTCCACTGCCATGAGAGCCTGTAGTTCTGAAATCCTTCTAGCTGAAGTGACTGCTAAAAGAAAAGCTGTCTTTCAAGAGAGAAATTTTATATCTGCAGTAGCAGCTGGTTCAAAAGGAGGTAGGGTGAGTTTTTCCAGCACAAAATTGAGGTCCCATGCCGGAGTTGGTGCTCTCCTGGGGGGGGGGGGGGGTCTCAAATTTTTGGCCCCTCTGAGGTACTGCTTTAGCAGGGAATGAGAAAAGAGAGGAGGCTTTGTGTTGTAATGAGTCGAAATGGCAGAGGCATGGATCTTTATGGAGGAAAAGGATAGGCCCTTATGAAGCATCTCAGTTAAATATTGCAGAATCTGAGGAATATTGGGCCTTGCTGTGTTTGTTCCTTGTGCTTGGTTCCAGGCACATAATCTTTTCCATTTATCAACGTAAGATTTTCTAGTACTAGGCCTTCTAGCCTCCAAAATGACATCCATCACAGGTTTACTGAGGGATGTGACTGGTGAAATTAGTTGATTAGCCATGCTGCAAGATTCAAAGTTTGGAGCTGAGTGTGCAGAATTTGATAGTTTTGCTGAGACAGTAGTCCAGGTGTCTGAGGAGGTAGGTGTGACATATTGAGTAGAAGGGGGTACCAGTGTTGGCGAGGCCAGTCTGGAGCAATCAGAATAATTTTTGGTTTTCCTGTCTGACTTTTAGTAAAACCTTGGAGAGCAGAGGCAGAGGGGGAAAGGCATAGACTGATAGGTTTTTCCAACCGAAGGATAGAGCATCCACTTTCCAAGCTTTTTTGTGATGAATTCTTGTGCAGAATTTGTCCAACTGATAATTTTGGGGAGAGGCAAAAAGATCTATGTCTGGGCTCCCCCATCTCTGTGTCAACAGGCTGAAGATTTGTGGATCCAGTTTCCATTCGTGTGGGTCCATAAGATTTCTGCTTAGTTCATCTGCCAGAGTATTTTGCTTTCCTGGCAGGAATTGAGCTTGTAGATGTATATGGTAAGTCAAGGCTGTGCTCCACAAAGCCATAGATAGTCTGCAAAGGAGGAAGGAGTGAGTACCCCCCTGCTTGTTTATGTACCACATAACTGTAGTGTTGTCCGTCTTTATCAGTAGTTGTCCTGGATGAAGAAAGTCCTTGAAGGCTGTCAGAGCATTCTGTACAGCCAGCATTTCTTTCTGGTTGATATGTAGGTGCATTTGAATTGGGTTCCATTAGCCCTGAATGCATCTCCCTGTCAGATGGGCCCCCCAAGCATACTCTGATGCATCTGTAGTCAGGGTTTGGGTGGCAGGGGGTGGAAAGAATGACAGTCCCTTGTTTTGGTGACAGGCTCCCGCCCACCATAGGAACTCCTGTTGCAGGCAAGGAATGATAGGAATCATTGTTTCCAGGCTTTGACAATGCTGACTCCATAAGCTTTTAAGGTACCATTGAAGTTTCCTCATATGCAGTCTTGCACATGGAATTAGTAGAATGCAGGAAGCCATGAACCCCAAAGCCTGCAGAATTTGCCTTGCAGATAGCTGGGTTTTTGTGGCCACTTGTTTGAAGTATGTCATCAATTGAATTTGTTTGTCTGGCGTGAGGTAAGTCATCTGGGCAGTTGTATTCAAGCTTGCATCCAAGAATGTAGTTATTTGAGAGGGTACCAGTTGTGATTTCTTTTCATTGATGGTGTACCCTAGGCATGTTAGAAGCCTTTTTACAAACGCCAGATGTTGAAGAAGAGTGTCCTTGTTTTCTGCCTGAATTAGACAATCATCCAGGTAAGGATAAATTTGAATGTTTCTTTGTCTGCAGAATGCAATTACTGGTGCCAGGCACTTTGTGAAGACCCTGGGTGCAGTAGATAAGCCAAAGGGCAGTGCAGAGAACCGGTAATGCAAACAGCCTGCTTTGAAGCGGAGGCATCTTCTGCAAGATTCCCTGATTGGGATATGCAGGTAAGCCTCTTTTAAGTCTAGAGTTGCCAACCAGGCATCCTTGCCCAGCATAGGCAATAACTGTTGTACAGTCAGCATCTTGAATTTTGGAATGTCCAGTAAAGTATTTAGAATGGTTAAGTCCAGAATTGGACGCCATGATTTGTCTTTTCTGGGTACCAGGAAAAGTCTTGAACAGAAACCTTGTCCTTTTTCCTTTTCTGGTACTGGATGAATAGCCCCCATATCCATGAGGGACATAACTCATTTCTGGGCCTCTGCCCACTGATTTGGAGGCAGATCTGGCCATCCGTTTGGAACTGGCAATGTGTGGAAATGAAATCTGTATCCCTGGGATACTATATTTAAGACCCATTTGTCCTGGGTAATTAGATGCCAATTTTGTGCATGAAGTGCTAGTTTTCCCCCCAAAGGGGCTGCCAAAAGGTAAGTGCTTGGAAATGGCAGAGGAAAGTCATTGAGACTGTTTGCCGTAGGGAGGGGCCTTGCTACTTCCAGATTTGGAGGTGGAGGCGCTCCATTGTTTTGTTCTCTAAGTTCCTTGTGACTGAAACCTGGTGCCTTTGGAATTTCTGGGTTTTGCCTGAGCGGCTCTGTTGGGTACAGGAAAGGACCAATTCTTAGTAGGCCAGTGCCTACTGAACCTGGATGGCTGCACTTGTAGGAAATCTTTTACAGTTTGCATAGATTTAGCTTTGTCTTCCATCGTTTTCAAAACTTCTTCTGCCTTATTACCAAATAGACTGTCCTGTTGTAGAGGTGCATCCAACAATTTTGCTTTAACATGATCAGCCAGATTTTGCTCCTTGAGCCAAGCATGCTTTCTTATCACAGATCCAGTTATGGCAGCCCTGCAAGAGGCCTCCAAGGAATCAAAACCACATTGCAAAGTATGCTTTCCAGCTTGTTCAGCTGAGTGCAATAAATCCTGTAACTCTATTTTCTACAGTCAGAAATCAATATAATTTTCTGTTTCAGTAAGCTCAAGACATGCTGCTGATATTTAAGCACATAAAATTGACAGTTTAAAGCCCTGATTGCCAGGATTGCAGACGTGTAAACCTTCTTACCCCATCTATCCAGCGCCCTGGAGTCTCTATCAAAAGGGGTAGGATTTTTAGCAGTAGAAGCCTTAACACCCTTGGGACCCTGAGAAAAAGTTTCAGGATCAGCAGTAGGGTTTTAAAAAGAAACTTGTGATAGTCAGGAACCCTGTAATATCTGTCTGTCTTACTAGGAGCCGGAGGCAGAGAATCAGGAGCCATGCTGGATTCTGAGAAAACGTCATCAACAATGTCTAAAACAGGAGGTATAGCCAAAGGCCTATGCTGAGGAAGGAGGAGGAAATCCCTAAGCCTCTTTTTGGATTCTGAAAGATCCTGACTCTCCCAATAAAAATGTTCCCTTAAGGTATGCAAAGTTTCTCCAAAAGAAAATTCTCAGGAGGGAAAGCAGAGGGAATGGATTCTTCTGCATCAGAATCCTCATAAGGTGGAATAGAAAATTCCTGATCAGAAGAGGAATCGGAAGAAATGGAAACCTGATCTGAAGATTCATAATCAGTGCCTTGCCTAGGCCTCTTAGCAGGAGGGGGTTGGGAACCCCTGATCAAGGTAATTAAATCCTCAGCCATTTTGATCATTTGTTTTTTTAGGCATAGGGGCCTGAACACGTGGCCCATGCGTCGAATTTTAGACACAGAAGTTGGTTTTGGCCTTGTTTTGGAAGATGGCGTTGGTTTAATATACAAATCTCAAGGCCTGAAAACACCCTCAGAAGCCGATGCCTGCTCAGCGGCTCCGGACCCATCTAAGGGAGAGACATCCGCGGGTTCAATACTTGAAGTGTCTCGCGGCATACCGGACTCCGAATGGGTCTCGGTAGAGGCCTGCGAAACAAAAGTAGCGGCCATCAGGGGCTGCAAAAGTGCCTCACTGAGTACCGGCGAACCGGCATCTGGCTTAGGAGAAGCTTCATCGTTGGTTTTGGACCTCGATGGTCTGTCTCTGTCTTTTTCTTTGCGTATTTCGGTAGTCGGATTGCTAACTGACTACATTTCTGGATAGTTAAATCTTGAGCCAAAATAATGAGATGCAAAAATATATCGACGCTTAATAGTACGTTGATTAAATTTAGTACAAAACCGACAGCAAGGCACGTTGTGGTCAGGGCCTAGGCAAGAAATACAGTACAAATGAAAATCCTTATGAGGTATTTACTTCCCACAAGTAATACAATTATTAACTTTTACTGACATCGGTAAGGAGCAAGAAAAAGTTTCCCCAATGGGGTACTTAGCTTTAGGTTGAAGACTTCGGTTCTGAAACTTGAAAACGAAAATTTCAGGAGTCGGTCGACCGGCACTTGTGAACTGCTTCTGCTTCGGGCACCGCAAGGCAAGAAAGACTGATTAAAATGGCGCCGGCTGCATGTTTTATACCCCTGACGACCTGACGTCATGGAAGAAGAGACAGCAACTGACGCAGGACCCAAGACTTTGCTATTCGGGCCGACTGAGGGCAACCTGCCAACAGATTACCCAAATGTAATGTCTGCAACAGTGAAACACGAAGAACATTTAAAGTTTCAGTAGCTTCCTCACAAAAGCTCGCAAACAAGAAAATGTAAGGTAGATACAAGATACTTTAGAATGCTGAACTGTGCACATTTCATTCTGAGAGTATGGTATGCAGTGTAGATGGTACTTGTTGATTTCCAATGTAAGCATATCCCCAAGTCAAAAAAAATTTCAAACCATGTTCTTCCTTATCCCCTTAACCCAACACCCTATTCTTTATGGTTTCCTTAAAGGTGTGTCTCACCTCCTTACAAACAGTACTATGTAAAGTGTTACAAATATAAATTACTAATAAATTATAAATAAATACTATCAATATTTACAGACTTTCAAATGGTGTACCAACTGGTGTGCAGCAGCAATGCTACTCTGTAAAGTTTCTTAATTAGCTGTGTTTGTAGCAAGGTCCACTGATTTTAAGAACCAGCAGTACATTTTTTATAGAGGGGTAAAAACCTGAATATGGCCCAGATAATCAGGGTTCGATAAGCAGCTTTGTCAACTGATGGGGCAGCAGGAAAGGGATGGGCATGCCCATTCAGGGTGGGAGGGTGCTCGCAGATATGGTCGCTAAGAGTTCAAAGAGGGAGTTTCCCTCTAATACAATCAATAGGAGTTGGGCAGGAGACGAGGAAAGGGAGTGAACAGGGCACATCAAAAGAAAAAAGAAATGGACAGAGACACAGTCAATCCAAGCCACAAGGACACCCTTAGGATCCATAACTGGCTCCAGCAATACTGAAGTAAGTCTGGGGAGGGTAGGAGAATAGCTGGTAGACCTGGCAAGGACATGGGGCACTGGATTGTGAGCCAGTAAAAATGATGTCTGAGGGAACCAAGAAAAAGAATCAGCAATAAATTATTCCATCCCAAAAGGTTTCTACGTAGCTTAGCACTTAACAAGGATCTGCAGAGATAGAGAATTGTTGTTCTGCTTTCTGTGAGTGCTGTATGGTCATGAGCTCCCCTACACTAAATTGTGGATTACTTTTTTTTTGGTGTGGAAGTCTGCGAGTCAGTTGCATTTGTAAGCACTGTAACACTGACATCTCTTGGCAACAGTATTCTTGACAAGTCTGTCGGACATTAAAGGCTCAGGTCACTCATTATTAGACAGCAAGTGGGGGGGGCATGAAAATGTGTCTCAGAAGGTTCATACATATAGTCTTCTCCCATTTCTCTGCAAAAAAACTGTTGAAATAACAAACGCTTTAACTTGTAGCATGCAATCAAGAAACAGAAAAAAAAATCTGCATTGTTTGACAGTATTAACCACAGCTACTGTTGAGTTTAGCTTTCTAAGGGGGCTTTAATGACTGACCAATACTTGAAGGTTTCTTCTCTTCAAATCAAACCGTAAACTACCAAAATCATAATTAAGCCACTACCACATATTTTACCACTGGTGTCTATATTGTGCAGATGTGTCCTTAATATATTCCCTAATTTTCTCCGTTGTTCTCAATGGCAATGTTATTCAGTAATCTACACAAAGTGATGAAGAAAATTTAATTTTAGCACCATTTTAGGCATCTTTTAGTCTGCCAATCAGTGCTACTCTTATTTATGTAGTTCTTAAATCTGAAGATTAATAAGTGGTGCAAAACCAACGACATCTTGTAGTAAAACGAGTGCTCTCTGGAGTGGTGGGGCCACATCAATTTCTACATCTCTCTTTCGAAGGATACCTAAACTTGACTCTGTGACGTTATGGCAGTGGTTCACCTTGAGGGACTGTATTTTAGTGCAGTACTCTGCTACTGTCCTAAACAAATGAAAAAATAAATATTACCAATAAAAAAAGAAACATTTAAAATATAACAGTGGAGCTTTACTATCTATCAAATGTCATCTTGTACCACAGCCCGCCCACTACTGCACCATTTTACTTTGGTGCTAAAGTGCCATTCATGTGCATTTATTATAACATTTCTAATAGAAGTTGAAACATTACCAAAACATTCAGTGTAAAACCAGAAATCATCAACAGTTAAGAACAAAAACAGCAATAAAGCAAAGATGCAATACTGTTAACTCAGGAAATTGCTTCAAATCTCCACTTCTCCACTGTAACTCACTCTTTCTGACGTAAAGTCGCTTTTAGTGAGAAAGCTGTAGAAGCTGTGAGAAAAAAAAACATATGAACAGGAATCATTTTAATGCTGTTAATTTACAGTAGGGGACTTAGAGCTTCCATGGCAACAATTTCAGAGAGAGAAACCATGAGTGATGCAATGGAAAAAGGGAAAATTAAACAAATAGACTACGAACTACTCTCTTTTTTTCAATCATCATTGCTGTCAAATCTCTAGTTCTAGTCTCTGTGTCTGGTGGCATCATGAAAAACATTTTGTTATATGTATTTATTAATGCAGAACTCTGTAATAAATGAATTACAAACACATCAATCAGAATGCAGTGAGCCCTTGACCTTCAGAGGTGATCACATACTTGGTTAAAGTAAAAATTAAAAGCATCATGATCTGCACAAAACATTACAATGCAACCTGCTGACGAGGTAGGCAGCATTGTTGCTGCAGCATCCTGGCCCAAAGTTAAAAATGGTTTAGCTATGTTCTATCAACTCACCCTAGAATAAGTCATACCTCATTAAGTTTGTAGGTCAACATGAACAACTCAATCAACATAACTACAGCCCTAGCTTGTATATTTACATTTCATGGTTTAAGTGAAAACACACACACACACACACACACACACACACACACACTCTGCAGTGCACTGCCAGCTTGCTCCATACAAGTGGATGTCACTTTCAAAATACATGATCAAACAAAATCACAGAAAAGCCAAATCAAGAAAATTACTCTTACTGTAATGTTAAGTACGCAAAAAAAAAAAAAAAAATGTGACTAACAGTTATGGTCATTAGACTCCTCTTATACAGGTATGGCTTCTGAGAATTGGTTGTATTAATTCTTTCTAAAGGATCAGGTCCAATAGGGAAAGACTGGGGGACCAAACAGGCATACTGACATCATTCTTCTAAGCTAGCTAGTAGGAAAAAAGACCACTGCCAACCTTGGTAGTTCTTAGGGAGCTCTGCTTCTTCAGCAGCATTGCTTTGCTCTCCTTTCTTTATTGTTTTATGTTTAAAACTATATTCTAAACACAGAGGATTTTGAGTAGGTCTGTGATCAAAACCAACTTATGTGTTTGAGGCATGGATATCAAGAAATTCAATTTAGGAGTGGAAACATATCCATGTCATCCATGAAATGCTCTATCCATGTAGAGATCTATGGCAAGATAAGATTGTATATCTGATAAGATACCAAAGATGGTGAAAGGACATTGGCAGCTTTTACAAGGGGATGACTTTTTCATTAAGAATTTAAGAGGGGTGCAATTACTTTCATATTGTTGGAGGAGAGACCTGGAGGACATCCTGGTTCATACTCATTTTGTGAGACCAAAAGAAAAAGAAGGTATGTACTTACCATAACGTTCCATGTGAGTTGTTGTTCTCGCCTTCATTCTTACTGATGGGTTCAGAGCCGAGTCGGCCTATTTGCAAAGCTTGAGGTCTCCAACAGCTCAAGGCTGAAACCCTATCCCATAGTGCACCTCCACCTTCCCCAGATCTTGTTTGCTGCCAACTAGTGCTAATATCTATACCAGATATCAAAGGAAATCACCTACACAACTTGTGAGAGGAAACTCCTCAGAAGAACCAAAACCAAACATAGAGCCCCTCTTGAACTTCCAGATACTGGAAGGGGGTAGGTGGGGGTTTGTAAGAATGAAGGCGAGAAGAACAACTCACATGGAACGTTAAGGTAAGTACATAACTTCTTTATGTGAAGTTGTTCAATCTCACCTTCATTCTTACTGATGGGTAGCATCCCCAGCACCACATTCTTGGGCAGCTCATGGGAGTACCTGTCTAAGGACAGCAGAACCAAATGAAGCCCTGTCCCTATAGAGGCCTTGTCTACTTTGTAGTGAGTTATGAAGGTATGTGGCCTAGACCATGTGACAGCTGCACAAATAGAATCAATGGGTAGTCTGGCCAAAAAGGCTATGGAAGTCTAAACTGCTCTGGTAGAATGACCTTGACCTTATTCTCTAAGGGAATGTCTGCAGTGTGCTTTATGACGGAAATGCAATCAGACAGCCATTTAGATAAGGTAGATTTAGATAGTGCTGCACCTTTCTTGGAATCTGCTCAGATCTCCTATGGTCTTTTGTCCTGTCTAAATAGAAACAAAGCTGTCTATGGACATCAAGCTTGTGAAGCATATATTCCAAATGATTAGTGTGATTGGGAAAGAAAACAGGTTAATTCAATTGCTTGATTAAGGGTGTATTCTGAACAAACTTTGGGTAAGAAGGAAGGGTTTGTCCTGAGAGAAACCCTATCTTTGTGGAATATCAAATATGGGTGCTTAACTGAAAGGGCTTGCAACTCTGAAATTCTGCGCATGGATGTAATGGCCACCAAAAAATGATCTTCCATGAAAGGAATTTCAGCTCACAGGAAGAAGCAGGTTCAAAGGGTGGAAGAATAATCTTGGATAGGACCAAATTCAGATTCCATGGAGTGGTGGGTGATCTAACTGTGGTCTTAGATGCGTCGTACCCTTCAGAAAAGCTTTTGCCAATGTGTGAGACATAATACCATTTCCTGATTCACCTATATGGAAATTGAATATAGCAGCCAGTTGCACACGAATGGTTGCTGCTGCAGCTCCTTCATTAAAGAGTTTGGTCAGAAACTCTAAGATATTCGATATAGAGGCCAGAAAGGGATCAATGTTGTTCTGCTGAGCCCAGATTGAAAACCTCTTCCACTTACTGAGGTATAGTTTCCTGGTTGAAGATTTATTTGAGGACAAAAGTATATGTTGAGTTTCTGCTGATAAATTTTGGAACCTGGCTATTCTGGGAATTGGAGCAGCCAAGCTGTCAGTCTGATGGACTGAAGTGAAGGGTGAAGAGCTCCTGACAAGTGGGTCAGAAGATCCAGCACTGGGTCCAGGATCCAAGGTTCTTCTACTAGATGAGGCTTCAGAAAGGAGAACCAGATTTGACAAGGCCAATATGGGGCTATTAAGATAAGTGTCCTGCCCAGAAAAATGTCTTTCTGCAAAACTTTGGGAATCAGGGAGAAAGGAGTCCTGGGGGCCAATCGTGTATGACTGCGTCCCTCGGGGACTGTCCCTGTTGAGGGATTAAGGCAAAGTAGTTGCTGCATTTGGTGTTTGTGGGGGTCGCAAAGAGGTCACAGCAAGGCTGGCCCCATCTGCAGAAAATCATTTCCGCTACTTCGTGCTTGAGGGATCACTCATGAGGCAACAGAATTGCCCTGCTGAGCTTGTCCGCTATCACATTGGATTTTCCTGGGATTTGCTTTGCTATCAGAAAGCGCTGGGTGGACTCAGCCCATTACCATACTCTTAGAGCCTCTCGACACAGGGGATAAGATCTGGTTCTACCCTGTTTGTTTATGTACCAGACTATGGACATGTTGTCTGAATGGATTGCAATTGTGCCCAGAAGAAGAGAGTTCTGAAAGAAATGCAATGCTAAGAGAACCGCTCTCATCTCTAGGATGTTTATATGCAACTGAGCCTCGTGTGCCTGCAATGTACCTTGGGCTGTCCATCCCTGAAAATGCCCCCCCCCCCACTTGATCAGGGAGGCATCCGTGGTCACCGTTGCAACTGGAACCGGAAGGACAAAGGGACGTCCCATGGTCACAGATTCAGACGTCAGCCACCACTGAAGATCCTTCTTGCAAGAGTTTGGTTATCAGAACTGGGTGATTCACTGATAAGTCCTGAAAAGTCCATTGAGTGAATAGCAGCCACTGAAGAATGCGCATGTGTGATCTCATCAGAGGTATTGCAATGATAGTTGCTGCCATGGTGCCCAGCAGCCTGAGAATCTGCGATGCTGGTGTTTTGTGTTTTGAAAGAAAATCTAAAATTTGATGCAGTAGGGTAATCATCAAATTTTACATTTAGATGACAGAGATCACCTGCGATTCAGGCTGGGAGCCAGTCATTACCAGTTTCATGCCCTGCCCTTTGGTCTCTTATTCAGGCGAGGGACATTACCTTAGATCTCTGCTCTCAATTGGGCATCACAATAAACTCTGAAAAGTCTGCTTTATTGCCGTCGCAGCATACAGTATTTATAGGAGCAGACTTGGACACAGTCAACAAGTCCTTAAGCCTTAATGTCCCTCGCCTGAATAAGCTGATGCCTGGTGGGTGTGGTGAGGAGCCAGTCATCCAAATATGGAAACACCTGAATTCCTTGATGTTTCAAGTGAGCCATGACCACTGCCATAAATTTGAACACTCTGGGGCTGTAGTGAGACCAAAGGGCAGGGCACGAAACTGGCAATGACTGGCTCCCAGCCTGAAGCGCAGGTGATCTCTGGATGACCTGGCCATTCTGATATGGTAGTACGCATCCTGAAAATCTATTGAGCACATTCAATTGTCCTTCCCTAGGAACAGGAGTATTGACTGAAGCGTGACCATCCAGAACTTTGTCTTTTCTAAATACTTGCTGAGTCTGCTGAGGTCCAAAATTGGTCTCCAGTCCCCTGTTTTCTGTGGCACTAAAATGAATCTTGAGTAAGTTCCGGATCCTTGCTGGTCTGTTGGGACTGGTTGGATGACACTTTTTTCTAACAGTTTTTGAACCTTTAGTGTTGCTGTATCCCGAAGACTGGGTGTAGCATCCGGGATTCCTTTTTTTGGTTTGGGGTGGGTATGAAAGGGGATGAAATAGCCTCTGGATATGAGATTTTGTACCCATCTGTCTTTTGTAATTTTGAGCCAGGTGCCTAGGTACAAAGATAAACGTCCCCAGACTGCCTCCAGAGCAGGACAGTTGGGTCTCCTTTCAGGAGTGCTGATAGGGCTTCCCAGGGAACTGATCCCTGTCGCCCTGGTTCTGCGGACCTCCTCTGCCGCGTGGGCGTTGTCGTCCACCACTGCCCCTGGAGGAGGCTTCAACTCATGAATCCAAAAAGGCTCCTTGGGCTTTGTGGAACCACATTTTTCCTCCCCGTTGACCTTTAGGATAAGGTCTAGTAGGGGTGGAAAAATGGACTCTAGCAGATAGTCTTTCCATCTTGCTCACATCTGGTGATGGTCTCTTTAACTTTTGGTCTGAAAAAGGGAAGAACCATCAAATGGGGCATTCACAAAGGACGACTTGAAAGGTTCCGCAAAAGAACATAAGCGCATCCAGGAATGTCTCTGAAGAGCTATTCCTGTACCCGCTGCGCTACTCGTCCCATCGGCTGCATATTATACGAGGCGCATGGAAGAGTTAACGATAGAATTAAGGGTAGCAAGCTGTGACGTTACTTTGTCCGCCACTGTATCTGCTACTGCACCCTGAAGAGTATCTCCTAACTCTTTGAGATCTCTTTGAAGCCTTGTGAAGTGGGTAAGATAGTTCAAAGACCGAAGAGCAAAGGTCATAGAACTAAACATGCGCTTGCCATATCTGTCCATAAACCTAGATTCCCTATTAGGTGGATGGACAGATGTAGAGGTCTCCGACATCTCTTTCTTAGTGGCTGCCGCAACCACCATGGCATCGACAGGAAATGGTTTGGATAAAAAGGCTTTGTCATGGGGAGCTGAAATGAATTTGTTGGGCCTCCTAGGAACGGGCTCCATTGTATCTGGTGATTCCCACGCCCTTCGAGATAAAAGGTCCATCAACTCATCAAAGGGTAGAGAAACCCAAGAGGTGGAGGGTCGAGAGCCAAAAGCCTTCAGGAGCACCGATTCATCCTCAGTAGGGTTAATGGGCTGCCAGTCACCCCTCTGGTTAAGGATCTCTAGGATATCCGCAAAGGAGATATCCTCAGAGGGAGACTTAGGGGACCTTTCCGATTCCTCCAAATTGGTGTCGGATGTAATGGATTCCTCCGGGAAATCTAAATGTCTCCTCTTACATAACCTCTTCTGAGGCACCTCTTCAGTGGGAACTTCTGGGGAGGTCTTGGAAGAGCCGGGTTCCCCCATGGGGCTTCCTGAGGCTCCGGGTCCCTATGCTTACAGTGTGTCTGCAGTGACGGAGAAGATTCCGGTGCTTTACGGGAGGAGGTGGCCATCACAGAGGTTGTGACTGTCCGGGGGGACAAAATCCTCCTCATGGCATCGAAGGCACCATAGCTCCAATGCGAGGAAGCACCCGGGTCCGAGGACACCAATGACTCCTCATGCACCAGAAATGGAGGCTCTGAGCCAGAGGTGGGAGCCAAGCTCATCCTCACAGAGGCCCCAAGGGGAAGAGTCGGAACCGACGCATCGGTAGAGTGTCGGCTCCCAGAGTCTGCCGCCGGAGCAGTACACATCAGGGTTATTGGTGCCGACAGGTATGAAGTGGGTTTCGGAACCGACGGTTTCACAATCAACTGAACGGCTTCCTCCAGCTCCGATGTCTTGGCTCGAGTCGGAGGAGGAGCAGAAAGTATAGGAGGTGACTTTTTCTGTTCCAAAACTGCCCGAGTCGAAGCAGACAGAATTTTAGCCAGTTTTGGATTCTGTAGCAGTCTACGTACCACACGATCCACATCTGAATCTGAAAGTCTGGAAGCTCGAGAGGAAGCTACAGAAGGACCCAGTGAGCCCAGAATTGGAGATCTTAAGGTTGGAGATACTGATTCCAAGACTGGGGACCGGCTCCTACCAACTACATGTACAGATGGCGCCGATGACTGTGGAACTGAGACAGGAACCTTTCTGGAAACCTTCGGAAATGAAGAGCCCTTTGGATCTGAACCTGCAGTAGAAGAAGCAGAAGATGATGGTTTTGGTTTTCCTGGAGAAGCAGTAACCAAGTCTGACTGAAAGGCAGACTTGATCAGACCACATTCAACTAACTTTCTTTTCCGCTCTGCCAAAACCCTGGCACTGAATCCATGGCAAATAGAACAAACTTCTTGGAGATGAAACTCTCCCAAACAGTAAACACAGGTGGTGTGGCCATCCATGATAGATTTTTTTATTGCATTTAGGGCACTTTTTAAACCCTGACTTAGCTTTTTCAGACATTGCAGACCTTGCAGTTAATTCACTGTAAGATACAGAAATCCCAACAACAATTCAGGCAGAACTCTAACGATCAAAACTAAACAATAAAGTCTACACTCTAATTTTTAAATCTTGACTTAGCTGCAAAGAAAAAAACAAAATTAAGCCTAACCGGCTACAGTTATAACAACTAAGGAAAGCCTAACTTTGCTGTAGCTGCAAAAAACAAAATTAAGCCTAACCGGCTACAGTTATAAACTAAAGAAAGCCTAACTCGGCTGTATGGGATAAGGAAAAAACCTAAAGAAACACCAACAGCGCCTATCGCCAGAAATGAGAACACAAAGTTCTTTCTTTTCTCAACTACTTGGCACAAAAAACACAAGAGAAAGGTTAGCCTATCCTGGCTGAATACTTCTCAATACTAAATAAGAAAGAAACTAGTAAAAACTCCAAAAGGAATGCACTTATCTCCAAAAAATACGGCCTGAGGTGTAGAAGACGTACGATCTGTTGCAGAGGCAAACTAGACCTGGGGAAGGTGGAGGTGCACTATGGGATAGGGTTTCGACCTCGAGCTTTGCAAATAGGCTGACTCGGAGCCGATCCCCAGCAGTAAGAATGAAGGCGAGATTGAACAACTTCACACCACTGGGTTTCAGATGAATGACCATGGGAACAGTCCCATGCAGTAACTGCAACATTTGTATGTGCATAGTGAAAAGATCTAATAAAATTAACAGCAGCAAATATAACTTAGCTAGAAGTTACTCTTGCAATACTGACCAAGTAGTTTATAGTTTGAATTGTTCTTGTAGTCCTCTTTATACAAGGAGAAACTTAAGGCGAGAATTCTAGAACAATATGGAAAACATTAGAAATATTATGAAAAACAGTCCTAGGCATTATACATTTCTGGAAAAGCACAACAGTTTGATAGTTTCTTTAAAAGTATGGTTTTCAAGAGAATTACTTGTAATATAAGGAGTGGAAAACAGTTAAAAGATCTGTTATTATACATGTAAAGTCTGCTTATTCTGAAGTATGGCACTTTAACGCGAGTGGGTCTTAATCAGGAGTATAATTAGAAGTATTTTATCAATTAGTATTTTACTGATTTTTAATTGATAGTTTTCTTGTATTTCCTACTTTTTATTCAGGTGTTAAAATCTCTGGAAGGTTGATGCCAAGGCACCAGGAGGAATAAAGGTTCATGGCAAAACTTTTTGTCATATTATTATTGCCATTCAACTATCTCATGGGCACTGCTTGCTACTACATCAGCTCTCTCCTCGACAGGTTGCTGGTGCCCACAACATGATTCTGTCCCATCCCTTTGGTGACCACTATGGTCACTTCCTCCTCCCATACTGTATTATGTTAAAGCTCTGACAGTGATTTCACTACAATCTTGTCTCTCTCTATTCTCCCCTGCTAGGACTCGGTCTTTATATTGACCAATTTGCCAGTCACCAAAACCCTCTACTCTGCTACGTACTGACCCTCCTCTCCACAACTTTGATGTAACCACCCCTGCTACATGCTTCCATCACCCCATACCCTCAAAGACCTCGCCAATGTTCTGATCCTTTCACCCTCTGGCTCTCCCATGTCTGAATGCCCATTCTTATCCACTTTCTTCCTGCTGTTTTGTGGTGTTTATACCTGCCAAATCGCCAATGGTTCTATCTCCTTTTCATCACTATGTGCTATCTGTAGCCATTCTGTCACATTAGCGTCTTTCTCCTTCATTGTGTAGCTGCATCTCTTGCTTTTCTTCCTTCATATTATTCTGTGCCATCCACCTGCCTGTATTCCTCTGATGACCTTCCTTGTCTTCCAAACAACTACTTTTTCTCCCTACATATTCCCAAAGTCCTACTCCACCCTGTCTCACTGGATTGGCCTACCCATTATGATCTTTAGCTTTTCACCTTTCACCTTACCTTCCCCAGTCTCCTCCAGATCTTTTGTTGTCTGCCATTATACAGCTCCTAAAATCAAAAACCCTTCCTGTACACCAAGCACCTCACAAGTCGAATTTGGTGTAGCCTCCTGTGCCACTTCTTTCATGTTGTCCTATACCTAGCTACCTGTATCTCTGTCTGGCATGTGTGCGTGCATAATACAATACTAGAAAACTGTCTATATTGTAATGGATGTTTATGTGTAAAAATTCACCATTACAATGGTTTCCTAGTTGAAAGATGAAACTACTGATCGTAGGAAAGAACATGTACCTGGCTGTCTAGACACCATGCCAACTGCATGCAATGTGGGAGAACCTGTCTATGGTGTTTTCCTTTCCCACTGAATACTTAGACACATACACACACACACACACACACACACACATGCTGTTTTTTTATTACGTCCATATTTACACACACCTACTTTTTTGTAACTTGGCTACATCTTTTTGCTTCAAGTTTTACTGCTGACCTCCTAAGCAAGTTCATCACAAGTGATAAATTAAAGGATAATTAGGAGTACAGGATGGATATTTGTCACTTAATTTACTTAAGAACACTTAAGTCAGGGACTAGAAGTAAATGTGTTGTAACATGCATTTCTAATGAGATAAATTCATACACCATTCAGAAGAAGACAGTCAAGTTTTTTTTTGTGTGTTTTGCCTTAATTTAATCACATAAATTAAAAACACAAGACTGTATAAGTAGAGCAGCAGGAAGTAAGAAGTCATCAGAGTCTCCCCACACTGGCCATTCCCTGCTTTCTCATTTGAATGTCCAATGCCATGCCATAGAAAGCATGTCCAAAGAGGTCCCATCTCAGAAAGGGTATCTGGAGTATTATGCCTCATCTCATCCTGAAAGCTGGATGGTATGAGCTACACACTCCAATGCAAAGACATTCTTGAGCCTGTTACACCAGGCACAGCATCAGTGTGTTGAAAGTCACAACAGCTTTTGTGAAAGCCCAAGGCGAAAGCCATCAGAAGGATCTTTTCCTGAGATTCCTTGACCGGAGATAAAGGAAATGCTGCCAGCTGTTCTACAGCCTGATCTAACAGGAAGTACTGAAGTGGGACAGATTAGACAGCGTACAGATAAAAAATCCAAAGTGGCAAATGAGAAAATCCTCTTGCCTACCCTGTCCATACCTTTGCACTACACACTTTGTAGCAAAACTGTTGAAAAAGGCACAGGTGATACATTCTCAAATACTCCAATATACTTTCTACACTATAGATCACACAGGAGTCTCTTTCTCTAAATGCTTAGTAAGGACTTCATCATACTCATGTGGGGGCTCACAAAGGACCTCCACCTGCTCAGGAGCAGAAGGAAATGAATATTGATGCTTCTTGTCTACAGTTTCTATGGGAAGAATGACCTAAGGTACCTGTATATCAATGTGTGTAGCTTTATCTTTAGGAAGCTATCCAAGGGGTTTGCACAAGAGTATAAATACTTAGCACATGCAAGTCTGACTGACATTCTGTAGTAAGCTGTTGAGATAGAAGCATGTATGTCTGTAAGGTCTGTCTGTTAATCAGTTCATTTATACTTTTTCATGCTGCTATCCATCCTGATGTGTTTCTATGTATTAATGCATCTAAACAAAATACCCCGCCTGCCTGTCATCTATGTTAGAGAGGGACGAGCGACATGTCTAAAAGGGCATGATGTTAAAGGAAGCATGACTAAAATGACTTGTTGCCAGAAAGAGCTCCAGTTTCTTCCATTTGAGTCTGAGGGGCACTATAACTCCCAACCATACCGAATTACTCAGTTTTTACCGAGTTTTGGGGTCCAAATAATGGGGTGCCACGATTCCCGAGTGGCACCCATTCATTTCCGATTTTTTTAAAAAATTTTTCTTTTCACGCTTTTTGAGCTGACGTCATCATGTCGCAATGATGTCATCTCCATCAGCCTGTTGGAATTGAGCTCAAGGCCTCACATGCATGCATTTCCGGCTGGCAGAAATGAACGGAGTTGGATGGTGCTGCTGGTGGAATTATCTGTATTTCGAGCGATGGTGGAGTTATTGAGTTTTATCTGGTGGAGTTACCCAGAGCATTAGTTGCTGCGGAGTATTTGTCATCTGCTTGGGTTTGGGCTGTTTAAGGTATTTATCTGCTACCTGCTGCCACAGAGCTTTGCTTAATGGAGATATCTGCACAGAGTTGTGAGTTACTTAATGGAAAGAATAGAGGTGTGTGTGTGTGCATGCGAGTGTAAATGCCCCCAAGGAAATACACCTGGTGGCTAGAGGTACTCAGGCTCAAACCCTGTACCTTGGGTACAGGTAAAAAGAGCCTAAAGTCCCTAACCGCCACCATTTGTGAATTTATGCCTCATATTTTTGTTCTATTCCTCATTAAATCTGTGGTTTTCAGGATTTTTGTGGCAAATCACTGAAGGAATGAATTCACTAAATAATGACAGACATTTGAATATATTTTTCTTCTATTCCTCATTAAATAGGTTCATAGGTGCGTACTAAGCTAATGGCCCTGGAGCCTATATAAGCCTAGCCCCAAGAAGATTCCCTGGCATCATGCCACCCAAAGTTAGTTCCCAGTCCCCCTCTCAAGCAAGGCCACTGAAGTGATCCCTGGGGTGAACTTTGTATTGCCCATCCACTCATCAAGATTTCTCTTAAAGAGGGCCAGTGAAGTGCTCTGCTGGACATGAATGGGAAGTTTGTTCCAGAGTATGGGAAGTCCCTGGGTTGGGAACCTGTCCCCCCAGCATGTTCTGTTTATTGTGGTAATAAGGTTTAGTTCCCTGGAGCTTGTGGCATGGACGGATTGGGATTTCTTTAGGTGTAGCATATCTAGCAGCTCTGGGTCAGACATGGATTTATAGGTCAAGCAGAGATTGCCTCTAAGTAGGCGATAAGAGACAGAGTATAGCTGGGGTTTTTTGAGTCTGTCCGTATAGGGCATGTTTCTAAGGCCTAAGATCCTCTTAGTGAGGTATTTTTGTGGCCTTTCCAGTTGTTGTAGGTGTCTAGTGAGGTACATACCAAATGGGGCATTGTATTCTATAATGGGTCTAATGAGGGATGAGTAGAAAGGGATTATGACCTCTTTCTTCCTGAATGAGAAACCTTTTGTAATGAGATGTGCCACATAGAAGGACTTTGACTGCAGTGGCAATGTGGTTATCAAAGGTGAGGTTGCTGTCAACCTGTGTCCCCAGGTCTCTCATCCCACTTTCGGTGTTCAGTGGACTACCGCTTATCTGGTAGTTTATGGGCACTGAATTTTTCCCACAGGGAATGACAATGCACTTTTTGGCATTGAGCTTAAAACCATTGTTCTGGCACCAATCATTGGTGTCAGTGAGGCCTTTTTGTGCAATGTCTACATCAGTTGGTGAATCAATAATGGCTCCCAGTTTGCAATCATCTGCGAACTTGGTCAGACAGAGTCCCTTTGTGTTGGCTTGAAATTCAGAGAAGTAGATGCCAAACAGGAGAGGACCTAGGACCGATCCCTGTGGGACACCACTTGTAACTTGTCAGTAGTCAGATTTGGAGTCTGCTACTTTCACAGCATGGGTTCTATCAGTGAGCCAGTTGGCAACCCATCTTATGACACAGGGGTTTATGCCTAGGTCTGATGTTGTTAATCTTCTTTCCATTCATCACTGATAGGTTCGGTTCCAAGCCCCTTGGAACCGTCTTGGCCTAATACCAAGCTCACGTACACCAAAAACTCTCGAGCTAAGCTGATACCCACAATGTTTTCTCCCTGTTACCCCAGATCTCATTTGTCATGTAGCCATATAGCAGCATTTCACCGAGCTCTCAAGCTAAGTGATATTTTTTCTTGATATTTTTTTGTATTTTTGGATATTTATCCCTTATTTAGTCACTTTCTAAATCTTTTCCCTTCTACTTCACTCAGTTTACAGTTATTGTAACTTTCCTAACAAGCTCTACCCATTGGGTAATTCTTTTACCATAGTTGGTACACCCTCTCCTTACCCTTGTGGTATTGCTTAATACCATCGTTGGTATCTTCTTTCCATTTCTTGGCTTTCTTGGTGTTTTTCCTTATTTGATTTTCCAGTTAACTTGTGATTAGTGTGTGTGTGTGTGTGTGTGTGTGTGTGTGTGTGTGTGTGTGTGTGTGAGTGAGTGTGAGTGAGTGAGCGAGTGAGTGAGTGAGTGAGTGAGTGAGTGAGTGAGTGAGTGAGTGAGTGTGTGTGAGTGTGTGTGTGAGTGTGTGAGTGTGTGTGAGTGTGTGTGAGTGTGTGAGTGTGTGTGAGTGTGTGAGTGTGTGTGAGTGAGTGAGTGTGTGTGAGTGAGTGTGTGGAAATGTCTGATAAAAAAAAAGGACTTCGGGGTTTAAACACTGCACCTCTTGCAATGGAAAACTCCCAAACAGCAACTCTCACGATGAATGTGTTTAATGTCTGGGGGTTTCTCACCTCTCTGTTAAACCCCCTTGTCAAGTTTGCCAAAGTTTCAGTCAGCGGACGCTAAATGAAAGAATAAATTGATTTTGAAAGGCTTTCTCACTTCTGCTTTCTCAGAGGCCCTTTCTGTGTCTGAGGTCTCAACGCCTCCAATAAAGGACAAGAAACACCCCCATTCTGATCCCTCTTCACCGGCTGGTGATAGGAGTAAGACACATAAACAATAAAGCCCACAAAACATTCTCGGAGCATAGACTTGTAACTTTGGCTCTGACTACTACTGTTCTGAGCTCTGCTCCCATTACTACTACGACTCAAGCCATGGACATTACAGGATTCTAGACGTTGGCACCACCTTCGGCACCAACCCTGCCTTCCACTTCAGCTACGGCAACGACCTTGCTTTCGACTTCAGCTACTGCACCGACTTTGCCTTTGACTACATCGAAAATGGTTTAGACCCACGCAATTTATTTGTAACCGATGACATTGACTCCAAGTGCCTCTTCAGCACCGAGCCTTTTTACTACTCCACTGATTCCTTTGCTACCTGTCTCCAAATTAGAGACTACGGTGTCACTAGCTCAGAAACCACAGACCCAATACTCCCCTCCTTGGATCCGTTCCTGGGTCAAATGTACAGCCCTTTTTTGGATCGACCCGACTCCCCTTCAAGAGTGTCCACGAGGTCCACCAATAGTCTATCCAAACCTGATGTGGTGCAACTATTGGATCAGCTGTTGACGGCCAGAGGGATACCAAATATTCCTAAGACTCATCCCCCTCTGGGACTTGGGTCTTGCTCTCCCAGGACTCCAACGTATACTCCTCCTTCTGACCAGTCGGTTCCGATGCCCATTGATCCAACGTCGTTTGTGGAACCTCATTCCTCTGCGCTGACAGTGACTGTCACAGAGGCTTCGAGGCCACCACTTTGGTTTTCGGTTCCGACGGCACTGTCCCTTCCTCAGACTCATGGTTGGGGGGGGGGGTCCTCAGTCCAGGGCACGGTTCAGAGTGTTTTATCGGTTCAGCCCTCAGATCCAGGGATAATGTCTGCACCGATCCTGCTTGAGGCTCCATCCCTGGGAGCGGGGTGTGACCCCGGTTCCGAGGCTCTCCTTCTCGGTTCCGGGCTCCCACTCCTCTATGGGCGGGCCTGCTTTTCGGGTGATGGAGAGGGTGCTTGCGTTGGGAAGCGCTCCTCCAACATCAGAACTTCACCCTGACTCTATTGAGGCCATTCCCTGGAGACCTTATAAGGTTCTCCCCCAGAAGAGCATCCCCACTGGTCCAGAGGATTGCCAGTTGATGCTATGGTGGTGGCGGTGGCCACTACAAAGGATCTAGTGGAAGAAAGTTCTGCTGTTCACCCGCCCAACAGGGAGTCTCGGGCTGTGGACAGGTTAGGGAAGTGAGTTTTTGCTTCAGCGACCTTTGCTGCCAGGTCCCTGAACTACTTAGAACACTTCATGAGGCTCCAAAGAGATTTGATTACTGAACTTTCTGGATTCCTCGTGGGTCAAGTTTTTGACGAGGCATGGGACAAGGTTGCCTCTCAACTTGTCACCCTTGAATCTATTCCCAATTCATCCATGAGGCTGCTCTCCCATGCAACCAAAGGGGCAGCTACAGCTGCGGGTGCAGGCCTAGTCATGAGGCATCATGCCTGGATGCGCATCTGTGACCTCGTGGACTCCTTCAAGTCCTCCTTTTTGAACACCCCTATTGACCCATCTTACTTATTTGGTTCTAAAGTGAAGGACACACTGGCCAGTCGCGAGCAAGATGGAAAGACTCCGTCTGCTGCTGGCCTACGTTTTTCCAAGCCTCAACATTCTTTTTTTCAGGAACCAGAGGAGTGGGAAAATCTGGCACAAGAAATCACAAGGTCCTTCCCGTAACGCATGTTGCGAGGATTCCCCCAGAGGCAGAGAGGGTTCCAATGGTGGAAGACGCCCCTTTAGGGGCAGGGGGGTTCCCGAAATCAAGACTCCAGGGATTCCTTCTCTGGGCGGTCATATCAATGCTGCTGAAGCATTGCCCAATTGCTTTTCCTCAGAAAGTAGTCGGGGCTTGTTTTTCTGTGCACCAAACTGCCTGATGCTCTATTACAAATGATCGATGGGTGCAGAGAATAATCTCCAGAGGCTACTATATCCCTCAAACCTCCCATCCAAAACCTACAAAAAACCTTCCCGATATTCCACCCATTCAAAGGGAAGAAGCGGCTTCAGAAATAAGAAAGCTGTGTCAAAAAAGAATCATCCAACCAGTCCCTCCAGACCAATGCGGATCCGGGTTTTACTCAAGATTCTTTTTAGTGCCAAAAAAGACCGGGGACTGAAGACCCATTCTGGATCTCAGCCATTTAAACAAATTAGTTGTACAAACCAAATTCCGCATGGTCACTATTCAATCCATTCTCCCATTTTTAAGGGAGGCTGTTTGGATGTGCTCGATAGACCTCTGGGATGTGCATTACCACATCAAAATGGACAAATGCTCCAGGAGTCTCCTTTGCTTCCGGCTAGGAGCCAATCATTACTAGTTCCGAGCCCTGCCATTCGGTCTCTCAACGGCCCCTAGAGTGTTCACGAAATGCCTAGCAGTGGTGACAGCTCATCTAAGACTTCAGGATTCCAGGTGTTTCCATATTTAGATGATTGGCTCCTCTCCGCCCCCACCAAGCGTCTTCTGACTATGGCCCTCCATTACACCCTTTCACTAGCGAAGTCCCTAGGCATCACTGTACACTGGGAGAAATCCAACTTAGAACCTACCCAACAACTGTAATTTATAGGGGCAGTTTTCGATACCGATCCTGCCTGGTATCTCTGCCGACTCACAGGCTTCAGAGGTTAAGATGGCAAGTGCGTGTGATGCTCTGTCAAAAAAAGGTGTCAGCAAGGAACGTTCTCCAGACTCTGGAGTCCATGGTTGCAGCCATTCCAATAGTTCCTTTGGCAAGGTTACACATGAGACTGTTACAATGGCTCCTATTGTCCCAGTGGTTTGCAAATCATCATCACCTAAACTTGCACATGCTCATAACCAACTCTTGCAAGCAAGATCTCCTCTGGTGGATGAGGCCAGATGCAGAACTTTGGTGTCGTCCCTTTCAGACCCCTCAATCCAATGCCACTGTGACCACAGACACTTCCCTGATAGGGTGGGGGGCTATTTTCAGGGAAAGACAGTCCATGGCACGTGATCGAGCTTAGAGGCCAACCTACATATCAGTGTTCTGGAGTTAAGAGCAGTGCTATTAGCATTGCAGGCATTACATCCACTTCTTCCCCCTGGAGCTACTGCAGTTCAGTCAGACAATATGTCAGTAGTCTGGTACATCAACAAGCAAGGAGGAACCAAATCCTACCCCTTATGTCAAGAGGCCATGAGAATTTGGCACTGGGCGATAGCTTCCGACAGCCTTCTTATAGCAACGGATATCCCAGGGAGTTCCAATGTGATTGCAGACAGGTAGAGCAGATGCATTCTCCTTCCACACGAGTGGTCTCTACATCCCAAAGTGACGGCAGAAATTTTCAGCCAGTGGGGCCAGCCCTACTGCGACCTCTTCGCCTCCCCTTCGAACAACAAATGCAGCAGCTAGTTTGCCCTCTTTCCCCTAGAGAGAGAGTCCCCGAGAGACGTCACGATTGGCACACGGGTCTCCTCTATGCTTATCCCCCAATTCCCTGATACCTCTATTCTTAAAGAAAGCCATTTGGTTGAGATGTAAGGTGATCCTCATTGCCCCATTCTGGCCTCGTTAACTGTGGTTCCCCCTCCTCTGGCCTCATCTGTTACAGCCTCCATGGATCCTGGACACTTGTCCAGACTTAATTTCTCATCCCCAAGGGTTAACTCACCCAAATCTGTCCACTCTCAAGCTGACGGCTTGGTTTCTCCACTTCCATTAGTCGCCAGGCAGGAAGCCCTTTCCTCACCTGTTCACTAGATCATTCTGGCCTCCCATAAACCATCCACCAGAAAACTTTACAGAGATAAATTGAAAAGATTTTCTCTTTTGTCTAAAGAATGGATGCTAAATCCCTTATCAGCCCCGTCTCTATCATCCTTCAATACCTTTCTGAGTTCTTTGAAAACGGAGCATCAGCCTCTACCATACGAGTCCATTTAGCAGCAATTTCCAATTTTCATAATGGAGTACAGGGCATTCATTTATGTCTATTCGCCTGTGAAAAACCTTTCTCAAAGGAGTGTTTCACAGCAGACCTCCAATTAGGTGTCCCTTAGAGACGTGGGATCTCTCCCTAGTACTGCAGTCTCTCTCTCTCTCAACCCCCTTTTGAGCCTGCTGCAAAATGTGATGTCAAATTTCTCTCATGGAAATCTCTCTTTTTGGTAGCTGTCACTTCAGCTAGATGGATCTCAGATTTTATGCATCAAGAGATCGTACCTGATATTTCATAAAGACAGAGTATCTCTACAAACTAATCCATTCTTTCTCCACAAAGTGGTTTCTGATTTTTCTGTGAACCAATCCATCGAGCTCCCAGTGTTTTTCCTGAACTATTCCAATAAAGGAGAATACTGCCTACACTCCTTGGATGTGCATAGGCAACTACGTTTTTACCTAGACAGGACTAAATCTATATGCAAGACAGACCAACTTTTTATTTCCTTCTCTGGTCCAAGGATGGGATATGCTGTGTCAAAAGTCACTTTATCAAAGTGGCTCAGAGACTATTTCCTTTTCGTACTCATGTACAAATGAGCCTAGACCTCACAATATCAAAGCACATTCAACTAGAGCTATAGCAACCTCTGTAGCTTTTCACTCCAGAGCCTCTATGGACGACATTTGCGCAGCAGTCATTTGGGCTAAACCACACACTTTCATCAAACATTACAAGTTGGATATGGTCTCCAGGGGAAGAGCGGCCTTCGGCTCAATGGTGCTCAAGAATGTTCTTCCATAAGGCCACCCAGGTTTCTCAGGCAGCCTGGGATTCTGTCCCATCAGTGAAGAATGGAAAGATTAACAACATCAGATAAAGAAGTTGTGTCTTACCATAACGTTCCATCTGTGTTGTTGATCTTCTTCCATTCATCACATCCCACCCTCTGTTCCCCACCAAAGGTTCCTGGTGGATCTCATGGGTCCTTGAGGGGTGTCAGGGTTTTTGCGCAGAAATGGCCTCTGCTTTATTTCTATATGTCTTATGCAAACTCAATCTGAGGTAACAGGGAGAAGGGCATTGTAGCTAGCAGCTTCGCTCGAGAGTTTTTGGTTTACGTGAGCTTGGTATTAGGCCGACACAGTTCCGAGGGGCTCGGGACCGAACTCATCAGTGATGAATGGAAGAAGATCAACAACATAGATGGAACATTATGGTAAGACATAATAAGAAGTTATGTACTCACCATAACGTTCCATCCGAGTAGATAAACTTCATTTGTCAGCAACCTATGGGTATCGGATCTGACTTCGGATCCGAGCCGGCAGTTTTCAACAGCTTAGATCCAAGCTCCTAGCTCCTCCCCCTACCCATAAACCCCTGCCAACCCTGACTGACCTCAGATCAAGTTTGCCCCTAAAACAGCAACTACTAAAGATAGATCAATATCAAAGACCATCTCTGAAGACAACAAATGTGAACAATCAAAGGTCAGGGGGAAGGAGGGGTGGACGGTTGCTGACAAATGAAGTTTATCTACTCAGATGGAACGTTATGGTAAGTACATAACTTCTTAATCTGAAGTAGATAACTTCATTTGTGTAGCAACCTATGGGACAGAGTCCCCAGCTACCTAAACCTTGGGCGGCAATCATGGAAGGATGTTCCGGAGCACTGCAGAGCCAAAGGATGCTCTCCCTCTGGAGATAATATCCAGTTTATAATGGTTGATAAAGGTATGAGATGAGGCCCAAGTGGCAGCCGAACAAATATCATCTAAGGATACCCTGGATCTAAAGGCAGCAGAGGTGGACATAGATCGGGTAGAGTGGGCATGGACTCCCTGAGGTGCGGGCCTACCAGAACTTTCATAAGCCAAAAGAATACATTGTGAGATCCATCGAGACAATGTGACTTTAGATACCGATTTACCCAAATTCGTTTTGGCAAAGGAGACGAAAAACTGGTCAGATTGCCTATGACCAGATGTCCTGTGAATATAAAATCGAAGTTGTCTATGCACATCCAAAAGGTGTAGTTTGTATTCCCCTTTGTTCTCATGATTGGGGAAGAAAACTGGCAGGTTAATGGACTGACTGATATTTGACTCGGAAGCAACCTTAGGGAGAAAAGAGGGATTGGTCCTGAGGTAAACTCTATCCTTGTGAAAGGTTAGATACGGGGGTTTCACACAAAGGGCTTGAATTTCAGAAACTCTTCTAGCCAAAGTGATGGCGACGAGAAAGACAGTCTTCCAAGACAAGTACTTGAGATCCACTGAAGCTGCAGGCTCAAAGGGGGAAGCGGTCAAGGCCTGAAGCACTAATGTCAAATCCCACAGAGATACCACTTCCTTTACCGGAGGTCTGAGCACGAAGGTGCCCTTCAGAAAGGTCTTGCACAGTTTTGAAGTGATCAAAGGACGCAGATCATATCCGACATGGTAGTGAGAGATAGCTGCTAGTTGAACCTTGACGGTGGAACAGCTAGCCCCCTGGTGAAACGGTCCTGATAAGAAGTCTAACACAGCAGGTAAGGGAGCTGTGAAGGGATCCAAGTTTTGACGTTCCACCCAAATCGAAAAACGTTTCCATTTGCTACTGTAAATCTTCCTAGTAGAAGGCTTGTGGGCTGCTACTAGAATGGCTTTGACTGGGGAAGAGATGCCGGGAGTCCTAGCTATGAGTGGAACTGGAGCAGCCAAGCTGTGAGCTTGAGACTGACCAGGTTCGGGGTTGGGAGACCCAGAGGGTGGGAAATCAGATCCAGGAGGGGATCTAGAATCCAAGGAGGATTCACCAGATGAGACCAAAGGTAAGGAAACCAGGTTTGACAAGGCCAGAATGGGGCAATGAGGATGATCCTGCTCCCCAACCGACTGGCTTTCTGTAGAAACTTTAACATCAGTGGAAGAGGCGGATAAGCATAAAGCAGACCGGGAGGCCAAGCATGCACCAGAGCATCTCTCGGGGATTCCCCGACTTGGGGAATTAAAGTGAAATAGCTGTTGCATTTGGTGTTTGAAGGAGAGGCGAAAAGATCGCAACAGGGCTGCCCCCACTTGGCAAAAATCTGATTCGCTACCTGCGCATTGAGAGACCACTCGTAAGGGGAAAGGATGGTGCGACAGAGTCTGTCCGCCAGGATGCTGGACCATCCCGGAATGTGCGCTGCAATGAGAAAACGGTTGGTGGAGATTGCCCATTCCCACACTCTCATGGCCTCTCGACAGAGTGGGTAAGACCTGGTTCCCCCCTGTTTGTTGATGTACCAGACAACAGACATGTTGTCCATCTGGATCGCAATAGTCCCTACAGGAAGAAGGTCCTGAAGTGCTTGCAACGCTAACAGCACTGCCCTCATCTCTAGGACATTGATATGCAAAGAGGTCTCCGTGTTGTTCCACGTGCCTTGGACAGTCCTGCCCGAAGAGTGCCCCCCCACCCGAGGCGAGAGGCGTCCGTGGTCACAGTGGCAAGGGGAGGGGCCATAGAGAAGGGGCGTCCCATGTGGAGGTCCGGAGATTGTAGCCACCATACAAGAGCCCTCTTGCAAGCCCTGCTGAGGGGAATGGGATGACTATGAGGGTAGTGACGAAAAGACCACTGGACTTGGAGGGTCCATTGCAAGACCCTCATGTTCAGACATGCCACTGGCAATAAGTTGATTGCCGCTGCCATTGAGCCTAGAGCCCTCAGGACCAATTCCGCAGGAGGAGCTGAAGATAGAAGGATGGCCTGCACATGAAGCCTCAGGGTTCTAAGTCGTTCTGGGGTTAAGAAGGCTACAAAGATTGATTGTGTTTAACCTGGCCCCGATAAAATCTATGACCCGAGTTGGGGTGAGAGAAGATTTGTCCATATTTATTGTGATCCCTAGCCAGGGAGCAATGCGAAGAAAATAGTTCCTGGCTGTGCAGAGTAGATGCCTTGTCGGGGCGGTCAGGAGCCAGTCGTCCAGGTACAGAAAAACCTGAATTCCCTGGAGCCTCAGGTGGGCCACTATCACTGCTAACACTTTGGTGAACACCCTGGGGGCTGAGGTGAGACCAAAGGGGAGAGCCCTGAATTGGTAATGACTGGCCCCTAGCCGGAAGTGGAGAAACCTCCTGGATCATCTGTCCATGAGAATGTGGTAGTACGCATCCTTGAGGTCTATAGAGCACATCCAATTGTTCTCCCGTAAAAGGGGGAGAATGGATTGAAGAGTGACCATCCAGAACTTCTCTTTGGTTACTGACAGGTTCAAGAGGGAGAGATCGAGGATTGGCCTCAAGTCCCCCGTCTTTTTTGGCACCAAAAAGAACCTGGAGTAATAACCCGATCCCAGCTGGTCTTGGGGGAAGTGTTGGATGGCTCTTTTTTCTAGGAGCTGCTGAATTTCCGCAGCTGCGGCCTCCTTCTGATCGGGTGGGACATCGGGGAGGTGCTTGGGGAAGAGAGGGGGGTAAGAGAAAGGAATCTGGTAACCTCTGGATATGATGCAAAGCACCCAGCGGTCTGCTGTGATGGACTCCCAAGCTGCGGGGTGCCTCGAGAAATGTCCCCCGACTGCCTCCAGAGTGGAGCAGTCGGGCAGCCCCTCAGGGCTGCTGCATGGGCTGGTCAGAGAAGGGTTCTCTGGACCCAAAGTTCTTCGGGCCCCCTCTGCCTCTAGGGCGGCGTCCTCCCTGTCCTCCTCTGCCACGGAAGGACTGGGGATCTGGAGCGGGCTGGGACTGTTGCGACTTCCGGAACCACATCTTCTTCTGTCCCTTTTGGTTCCCGGAGAAGGACCTCTGGGGAGCAGAGAAGCGGACTCCGACGGCAGACAACGTCTTTCCGTCCTTTTCGCTCTGGCTCGCGAACAGTCTTCCCAAATAGGGTAGGACCATCAAAAGGGGCATTTGCAAACGACGCCTTAAAGGGTTCCGCGAAATCACAATGCCGGAGCCAGGCCTGACACCTCATGACGAGGCCTGCTCCGCTGGCTCTAGCGGCTCCCTCTGTGGCATGGGATAGTAGCCGCATAGAGGTATTGGAAATGGACCTAAGAGTGGCCATACGGGTGGAGTACAGCTGTTTGTCCTCCGCCGACATGGACTCCAGGGGCGATGCAGCGTATTCCTTAATGAGATCCTGCTGAAATAGAATAACGTGTGCCATATAGTTCAGAGACCTAACCGAGAAGGACGCTGAACTAAACACCCGCTTCCCTATGCGGTCCAGCGATCAGGACTCCTTGCCCGGGTGGTGGACTGAGGGGCTCTCTTGAGCTAGTTCCCTCTTAGTTGCCACCGCCACCAACATGGCATCTACCAGGGGACCCTTCCTACAATGGGGCCTATCCGCAGGGGGACTTAGGATCCTGTCAGGGCATTTCGGGACTGGCTCCACAGTGTCCGGCTCCTTCCACGCCCTGGTGGTAATCAGGTCCACCTGGGGGTCGGCCGGAGGGGACACCCAAGAGGTAGAAGGGCCTGCTTCAAACGCCTCCAGGAACACGGACTCGTCCGAAGTCGGCTTTGGGGTAGACCACCTGCCTCTGATCCTGAGCATTTCCATGATGTCTCCAAAGGAGACATCCTCAGGGGGTGACCTTGGGGAGCCTTCCCCTTCCTCCAAATCCGTGTCTTCAGTCAAGGATTCAGGGGAGTCCACATGCCTCCTCTTGCACTTCCGCTTGTGGGGGATCTCCTCGGGGGGGCTGTCCGAGGAGGCCTCACCAGCAATATCCTGTTCCAGGGGAACGACCTGGGACATTGAAGCAGGTTGTCCCTGGGGCCGGGTGATGGAAGTCAGACCCAACAGAGGAGGAGTGCGGGGTGGAGCCGTGGCAAGGACCGGGGTCCTGGAAGCAGTTGACAGGGCCCTCTCCACCACATCGAACGCTGAGGGAGAGCCGCTCTCTCTGGGATCCGAGAGCAGACCCTCACTCGGATCCGACAGGCGGACCGGGGCCGGCACCTAAGCGATCGGATCCGACGGACCAGTATGCTCTGACCTGGACGGCGCCGAAGGCATACTGAAACCCTCGGATCTGAAGCTCAGCCCTCGGCTCCGAGTGCTTGGATCCAACAAAAACGGACCCGACAGGCTCGAGGGAAGCGTTGGTGCCGGAGTACCCGAGACTGTCGGCGCCGACCCACCCCCGGTTCCAAGGCTGCCCGGCTCCGAAAGCTCCGAACCCGGGAAGCGGGACGGAGAAGGAGCTATCGGGGCAAAGAAAGGGGTTGAGCTCCCCCCCAGAGGGGGGGGGGGAGGCAGGAGCACTCCCATCTGCAGTTGGGCCTGGAGGAACCTTTGCATCATCCAGTCCAAATCCGCATCAGAAAGGCTGCGAGTGGATCTCGACGAGGCCACCGAGGCGGGACGGGAGGGCCGCCTCGATGACCTCGAAGGAGATCGGGTCTCCTCCTCCTCAGGACCCGGTGAAAAACATGGAGACTGGATCCAAGAGGGAGGAGACTGGGAAGCCCTGGAGGGAGAAGACCGCTTAGCTGGGGGGCCGACGTGGAGGCCTTGGCCCTCCGCTTGTGGTGCTTCTCCCTCCTTTTGTCTTTCCTGGCCTCCCTCTCCTCCGGGCCTACAGCAGGAGGTTGATTCCCGGCTGGGGGGAGAGAGGCAGGAGTGGCCGCTGCCAAAGCCGAGGTGGAAGCCACTGTAGGACCGGAGGCCAAAGCCGAATCCGGGGGCAAGAGACCCACCAGGATCAGCTTGGATCTCCAGTCCTTAAGTGCCCTGGGGTTGAACGCCGCACAGATGGAACACCCAGAGGAAAGATGTCCAACCCCAAGGCACAGAACACACCGAGTGTGGCCATCAGCCGGTGAAAGTTTATTGCCACACTCGGTGCATTTGGAAAAGATTGGTTTTGGGGCCTCAGACATTTTAAGCTAAGGAGGACACACTCGTTAAGCCCCAACACACGCACACAGACCCTGACAAACCAGCGAGGGAGAGGGAGGGAAAAAAATATAACTAAAATAAAGTTAACACTAGGGTTTACAGACCAAAGGATCTAAACACACCACACTCACACTAAAGGGATAGAAAAGAATAAAATGTTTCTATTTTTTTCTCACAAACTAACGACCAAGCCTGGAGCTCGAAAACGACGACAAGCGCGGCAAACTAGATCTGAGGTCAGTCAGGGTTAGCAGGGTTTTATGGGTAGGGGGAGGAGCTAAGAACTCTGAACTAAGCTGTTGAAAACTGCCGGCTCGGATCCGAAGTCGGATCCGATACCCATAGGTTGCTACACAAATGAAGTTAGCTACTTCAGATCTTCTTTTTTAGTGAGTCTATCTATGATTCCTGAGTGAGGGATAGTGTCAAAGGCCCTTGGCAAGATCTAGGTAGGCTGTGTGAACTACCTTTCCCTCATCCACAGCTCTGGTGACAGACTCGAAGAAGTCTATCAGGTTGAGCAGGCATGATCTACCTTTCACAAACTCAAACGGCATGGGGTCCAGTGTTTGGAGATTCCCTATGTCCTTGTTTATAAGGTCCATGATGATGCGCTCCATAGCCTTACATATCAGACTCGTCAGACTAATGGGGCGGTAGTTCCCAGGGTCTGTAGTCACTCTCCCTTTGTGGACTGGGATGACCGTAGCAATGCGCATTCGGTAGGAACAAAGCCTGAAATGAGGCTGTGACTGAACAGAGTACTCAGGTGTGGTGCCAGTTCACTATGTAATTCATGTAGAACACAGCCAGGGATATTATCAGGTCCCATGGAAGCTGTATTCTTGGCTTTGGACAGTGTGTTTTTTACCTGTGTAGCTGTGATAATAGGGACTTGGCATTTCTCAGGAATTGTGATAGGCTCTTAAGGGGGGTAAATTTCGCACTGAACCTGTCGGCCAATATGTTGGCAATATATAGAAGTTATGTTCTTACCATAACGTTCCATGTTAGTTGCCTTCTTCTTGTTGGATGGGTTCGGAGCCGACCTCGGCTCCGACTCGGCCACTCTAAAAGTTCGAGAGTTGGTTCCACAGGCTCGAGGCTCCCCTTATATCCCACAATGCTAGGCGTGAGTTACCTCAGATCTCGTTTGTAAGCTAGGCCCAGCTTATAATAGTAGCAGAATAACTAGAAACAAAGTCCACCTCTATAAACAAGGGTGAAGAGAAGGGTGACCTACATCCTGATCTAGGAAATATGCACAGCAGAGCATATACCTAAAGTAAAGAGGTGGTAGAAAGAGAGGTCACAATCAAACTCCTCTAGGTCTGTCCAGGCCAGGGAAGGAGGGTGGGGCCTAGAAGAAGACAACTAACATGGAGCGTTATGGTAAGAACATAACTTCTATATGTTAAGTTGTCTATCTCGCCTTCATTCTTGCTGGATGGGACAGCGTCCTAGCACCTTGTCCTGGGTGGCCTAACGGAACAGACTCTTGAGAACAGTGGAACCAAAGTTAGCTCTATGCCTAGAAGCTAAATCCAACTTATAATGAGAAATGAAAGTGTGAGGAGTAGCCCAAGTAGCCGCTGCACAAATGGTGTCAATAGGCAGTCTGTCTTGGAAGGCTATAGAAGTAGCCAAAGCTCTGGTAGAATGGGCTTTAGGTTTGTTAGGCAGCTTTTGGTGTCTAATTTCATAAACAAGGGAAATCAGAGATGTTAGCCATCTAGATAATGATACCTTTGAAACTGAAAGTCCCTTTCTGCCTTCTGCATAAGAGACAAACAGCTGGTCAGATTTTCTGAATTGTTTGGTTCTATCCAAATAGTACCTTAACTGACGATGAACATCTAGCCAATGCAATTTTGTTCAAACCTGTTAGAATATTCTGGAAAAAACACAGGAAGGTCAATGCTTTGATTTAGGTTAGGCCGAGGCTATCTTAGGTAAAAAAGACGGGTTGGTTCAAAGATACCCTGTCCTTATGGAACAACAGATAAGGAGGTCAACAGCTGAGTGCATGAAGTTCTGAAACTCTTCTAGCTGAAGTAATAGCTACCAGAAAGAGTGTCTTCCATGATAGCAATTTTAAAGAACAGGAGGCTGCAGGTTCGAAGGGAAGAATCAAAGAACTAAGAACTAAATTTAGGTCCCAAGGAGGAGGAGGATTTCTTATAGGAGGTCTGAGAAGAAAAACTCCCTTCAAAAAGGCTTTGCAAAGTTTGTGGGACATTATGGCAGACTCTGAAATGCCCACATGAAAGTTAGAAATAGCTGCCAATTGAACTTTAAGAGTAGAAGGAGATGAACCTGCATGGAAGAGTTCAGCTAGAAAGTCAAGGACCATTTGGATGGAGGCAGTGAAAGGATCTATGTCCCTTCCTTGAGCCCAATAGGAAACGTTTCCACTTACTCAAATAAATCTTTCAGTGGAAGATTTATGGGGCTATCAAAATATCTCGAACAGAGTGAGATATTTGAGGAAGCCTGGCTAAGGTTGGAATTGGAGGAACCAAGCAGTGAGGTTCAGAGAGGGAAGGGAGCGATGAAACTGACCCGACTGATGGATCAAAAGCTCTGGAACTAGGTCCAGATGCCAAGGTCGCTCCGACAGAAAGTGATGTAGAAAGGGGAACCAAACCTGTCGAGGCCAGTAAGGAGCAATGAGGATCAACGAGGCCTTCTGAGCGATAGCTTTCTGTATCACTTGAGAGATAAGTGGGAAGGGAGGAAATGCATACAGAAGTCCCCGGGGCCAAACTTGGACTAGGCGTCTCTGCTGGGCTGGCCTGGTAAAGGGAATAGGGTGAAAAAATCTCTGCACTTGCTGTTTTGGGGAGTAGCAAAGGTCGCAGCAAGGCTGACCCCACTTGAGAAAAATTTCTCTCACAACAGAGTCTTTCAGAGACCACGGGCATGAGGATAGCTCTGCTCAACTTGTCCGCGATTTGATTGGACTTCAGGGATGTGCGTTGCTATCAGAAACCGCTGAGAAGAAATCGCCCATTGCCACAGTCTGAGTGCTTCTCGACACAAGGTAGGACCTGGTTCCGCCTTGTTTGTTGATATACCACACTACAGACATATTGTCCGTCTGGATTGCTATCGTTCCCAAGGGAAGAGAGTCTTGAAGGGCTTGCAACGCTAAAAGCACTGCTCTCATCTCTAGAACATTTATGTGCAAGTGGCATTCGTCTGGTTGCCATGTGCCCTGGACAGTTCTGCCCTGATAATGCCCCCCACCCGATCAGGGAGGCGTCCGTTGTCAGAGTAGCAACCGGAGGAGGAACAAAGGGTCTTCCCACGAAGAGCTGAGGGAAGACATCCACCACAGAAGATGATTCCTGCATGTTTGCGTAATCATAATGGTGTGGGACATCGGAAGTTGCTGGTATGACCATTGTGTGAAGAGCATCCATTGAAGGATTCTCATGTGGAATCTGGCTAATGGAAGCAGAGGTATGGCAGCCGCCATAATCCCCAATACTTTCAGAACTAACCTGGCTTTGACTCTGTTGCTGCTGAAGAGGAGCGAGACCAGTTTGTGTATGTCTGTTATTCTTTGATCTGTTAACCTCGCAGACATGTTGACTGTGTCCAGAATTGCGCCTATGAAGGTAATAACGACAAGGCGACAAAACAGACTTTTCGCAATTTACTGAAATGCCTAAGTTTTGACAAATGCGAAAGGTGTAGTCCCTGGCCCTTAGAAGAAGATGCTTGGTGGGAGCTGTGAGGAGCCAGTCGTCCAAATATGGAAACACCTGGAATCCCTGACGTCTCAGGTGAGAGGCTACCACTGCCATGCATTTGGTAAACACCCGGGGGGGCAGTGGTGAGTCCAAAGGGCAGGGCTCTGAATTGAAAATGACTGGTTCCCAGCCTGAAGCGGAGAAATCTTCTGGAGCGTCTGTTCATTTTTATATGATAGTACGCATCCTGAAGGTCTATAGAGCACATCCAGTTTTTCTTTCCAATAGGGGAAGAATGGACTGTAGCGTGACCATCCGAAATCGTGTTTTCTTGACTGACTTGTTCAAGATACTGAGATCCAAAATTGGTCTCCAGTCCCCTGTTTTTTTTTGGAACTAAAAGAACCTGGAGTAGATTCGGATCCTTGCTGGTCTGCTGGAACTGGCTGAATTGCTCTTTTGCAAGCAGCTTTGAAATTTCCAAAGCTGCAAGATCCCTTTGGGTGGAACATCTGGAAGGGATTTTTGATCGGTTTGGAATGCAAGAAGGGAATGGAATAGCCGAAATGATGGACTGTACCCACTTGTCTCGAGTTAGGGATAGCCAGGCTTCTGGGTACAGTGACAATCTTCCCCGACTGCCTCGAAGGTGGACAGTCGGGCAACACCTCAGGGATGCTGAAAAGGCTTATCGGAGAAAGTTTCTCGATTGCCCTGGTTCTGGACCCCCTGCCTCTAGGCGCGGCGTCACCATTGTTGTTCCCCCTCTGCCTCTGGCGGGAACCGACTCTGTCGTCAGGCAAAGTCCCTTGAGATTGCTTGGAACCACATTTTCCCACTTTTCTGGCCTTTGGGGTAAGGCCTAGAAGGAGTAGAAAACGGACTCCGGCGGCAGAAAGAGTCTTGCCATCCGTCCAGCTAGTCAAGGTTTCTTTCACTTGAGGACCAAAGAGATGATCCATCAAGCGGGAATTAGTGAAAGACGTTTTAAAGGGTCCAAAGTTGCATAGCCGCATCCAGGCATGCCTGCGTGAGGCTACACCTGTCCCTCGGCCCTGCTCGCTCCATCAGCCGCATACCTGAAAGGCGCATGGAGGAGTTAGCTATGGAGTTCAGGGTAGCCAGCTGAGTGTTCATCTTGTCCTGAAAACCCGCAGCTGTAGGATCCTTCAACATGTCACTCGCTTCTTTGATCAAGTCTCTTTGAAGACGAGTAAAATGGCATAGGTAGTTCAGCGACGCATTGCAAAGGTCGCCGATGAGAATATCCGCTTCCGTACCTGTCCATAGACCTAGATTCCTTGTTAGGTGGATGGACAGGCACTGAAGGATCAGCTAGTTCCTTCTTAGTGGCAGCAGCAACCACCATAGCATCCACAGAAACTCCTTGGTCAGAAATTGTTTATCCGCTGGTGCCATGATAAATTTTGAGGGTCTCCTGGGAGTGGGGTCCACTGAGTCAGGAGCCGTCCATGCCTTTGCTACCACCTGCATGAGGGGTCAAGGGGAGACACCCAGGAGGTGGAAGGGCGAGAGCCAAACGCCTCAAGGTACACAGATTCATCCTCTGAAGGGTTGAGGGCTGGCCAATTTCCCCTCTGCTTGAGGATTTCTAGAATGTCTGCAAATGAGACATCTTCAGAAGGAACCCTCGGAATCCTCTAAATCTGTGTCAGAGGTGACGGACTCAGGTGAGTCTATGTGTTTCCTCTTACACTTTCTCTTCCGAGGGGGCTCTTCTGCCAATTCAGGAGAGGCCTCGGAAGAGGATGAGATCCCCACAGGGGATTCTTGAGGAGCTGGCTCTCTGCGGTCTGGGATGAGGGAGTGAGTCGACTTGACCTGAGGCACCGAAGAGGGAGGGGCGGACGGAGCTGACTGTGGCGTTGAACCAGGTTCCAACACACTCCGCATGACCTTGAACGCACCCCTGTCAGGCAGAGCCAGAGGTCCCGCTCGAAGCTAAAACCTCCCTCGGCACCGACAGTGATGGCTCCGAGGCCGATGTCGGAGCCGAACTCACCAGCGGCTCCGACAGGGAGGCGGGGTGGGACAAGGGTCGATGCCACTCACCCCTCGAGCCGAGCGGGAAGTCCAATTCTTCTAAGGAAGAAATCATGGAGCGAAGACATTTGTATTGGCTCCGGCTACCACAGTCTCGGTTCCCGGCTCCGAGCTCAGCGAGTCGGAGGAGGAACATAATGAGGACAGGGTCAGGCATCGACTGATGAGTCGGGCTCTGAAGCATTTGGGCCAGTGCCTCGGACTTAAGAAGTCGACTCACTACCCTCTGAAGGTCATGGTCCGAAAGCCTCGATGACCTAGAGGAGTGAGATCTATGGCTCCGTTCAGACAGCAAGGGAGATGCTGGAGCCGAATGAACGGAGCCAAGGGCGGTGACCTGGACCTCTTTCTAGATGTCGGTTCGAAGGTCTAGTCGGAACCGACAAAGGGTCAATACCTCGGCTCCAGCGGAGCCGAGGAACCACAGAAACTGCAGTCTAAGACTCATCGGCTCCAGCCGGAGGGAGGTTTGGCCTCGGCTCAGAAGCTGGAGCCGAGGACCTAGGGAGGGTTTTCCCGAAGGAACAGTGAGGGAACCCTCAGGCTTAAGTAAACCTCTCAAAATAAGTTTATTTTTTCTTTCCTGCAGGACTCTGGGGCTGAAGCCATGGCATACAGCACAAGAGTCCTGCATCCCAGGCAGTAGACACAAGAAGTGTGACCGTCTGTCAGAGACATTTTCTGACAGCACGAGTCACACTTCTTGAAGCCTGAGACCTTTGAGTCTTTAGACATTATTGAAGGAAGTGTAACCACACACAGACAGTCAAACACACTGATTACACCCTATACAAGTTTAACTCAAAAATTAAAACTCACTATCAAAGTTTTTAAATTCCTGAGAAAGTCACACACACACCACTAGGGGATGGAAAAGGCCCGAAGGCCCGAGGGAAGAACTCATAAGTTCTTTGTGGAAAAGGGGATAAAAGAAGAGAAAAAGGGACAAAATCCACTAAACTAAGGGAAATAACTGTTAAGAATTAAACTAAAGGGGTTTAAGTAGACTAGAAATTGCTCTACAATAACTCACCAAGAAGCCGGTAGAAGCCAAACACCTCGATCGCTGTAGCGGCAAACGAGATCTGAGGTAACTCACGCCTAGCATTGTGGGATATAAGGGGAGCCTCGAGCCGGTGTAACCAACTCTCGAGCTTTTAGAGTGGCAACCCATCCAGCAAGAATGAAGGCGAGATAGACAACTTAACATCACTTGTTTCTGTATATGTATTGCCACTGTGCTGTAACTCAGAGCAGATCTGAGTATTGCCATGTAGATTCTTGACATAACTATAAAATGCCTTGTGGTTGTCTTTAGAATCTGCAGCAATTTTATTTTCATAACTAGCTTTAGGGGATTTGATGATGGATCTCAGTTTTTTGCTGAGGCTAACAAGGGAGTTCTTCCAGTCTTTTCATTTAGTCCAGGGAGGTACGTCTCAGGATATTCACACCAACATGGACAATGACAGAGTCATGTTTGTACCTGTTGTGGAGTGACCTAAGTGCATGCATTATGTGGCAGATCCTGGCACCTGACAGGCAGCTGACTGTAACTTTGTCCTTATTCAACCTAGTGAGTGGGACATCAGTGTATTGGGTAAGTTGTTTTGCCTTATGGGCTTTGGTTGAGTGGCACACTGTTTATGTGAGCTACGTGTTTCATGGTTTGTGCTGGGATGTGGTGGTTGTTTGCGTTTCTGCCTTGGAGGTCTCTGTTGTTTGGACAGATTTTTATTGACAGCCTCTGCGAAAGTAGGTGTGTGTTTTATGTTATTATGTGAGGGTTGTGGTGGTGTAAGTTCTGGAGGGCTATGTGTTGAATGTGGTGTGGTGCAGGTGTTAACATTCTCTTGACTGGCTAATAAAGTCTTGACTGGAGAGTGCTTGGTTTCCAATTTGGCTATATATGTGCATCTCTCACAAGTCATAGTGTTGAGAGGTAAGAAGAGAGGGTTGTCTGTGTACATGAGGTGGTTGCTGCATTGCCTCAGGATGCCCAAGTTCACCATGTTGACAGGCGAAAGCACAGGGAATTGACCTTTAGACAAGCCTGGATATGAGCTCAGTATATAAGTACCGAAGCCTTTTACAGGAAAATGTCACTTGAAGTGTCTGAGTCTGTACAGAGCACTTAATACGTAAACCCTGAAAATTTAAGGATGAAGTATTTAGGCAGATATTTCAAAGTTAGGAAAAAAATCAAGCAGTACTTACTGAAAATAAAGAATTAGCTTATCAAGAATGATGAAAAGAGGGGAGTCGCATGAATGCCTACTGCCTGGCTACTACTAATGCTGGTTTCAGCACAGCTTCACTCTCTTGGGATACAATACTCATTTGCTTCTTCTCTCACCAGAAGCAAAACGTTAGCACCAATACCAAGAAGAGAAACAGGCCACGGCCTGTTTGGTGATCCACAGTGTTGTCCCAGATGATGCAAGGGTCTGCAGGCTTGTAGCCTTTTTCTGGTAGATGCCTCGAATAGCAACCAGACCAATCAGGTATGTTAAGCACAGACACTCACTCTCCAACCAGAAAGAGGCAGGAATCAATGCACTCTGCTCCTACTCTCACCAGAATCAGAATATAAACACAGATTCCAAGGTCTCACCTATAAAGCAATTATTAAGCCTGTGGTTTTCATTCTGGCAAATCACTGAAGGATTGAAGTCACTAAATAATGACAGGCATTTGAATTTCAGACTTCATATTCTTCAGAAAATAAATGGCAACACAAAACCTTTTATTCTAGCAATTTTCTAAGTTTATAAGACCAGTACTTGAAATCTGCCCCTATTTGGGGGCTGTATTCCCCCATTATTGGCTTTGTCCAGGATTTTTGTGCCAACAGGTTCAGAGCTATGGTGAGAAGTGAGAACTGAATTCAGTAAATGATAGCCATCTACATTTCAGCCTTCCTGTCTTTCAGGAAACTGCTGATTTGGCATAGTGGCATGTTGCTCTGACTGTAGTGCAAGGGGTCCTGGGTTCAAGACTTGGCAGTGACGTGCATGGTGGTAACACAACATTTTATTCTAGCAACTTTCCAAAATTATACAAGCAATGTTTAAATGTGTCCCTTATCCCCCCCCCCAAAAAAAATAAATAAATAAATAAATAAAATTGAAAATAAGTACAAGCTGTGCAATATGCCTATGGCTTGCACTACTGTCATTCTATTTTATATATATATATATATATATATATATATATATATATATATGGATCCCCTTCAAAACATTTAAAGTTCATAACATCGAAGCTCAAAACATTGAGACCATAACATCTAAAACTCATAACACTGAATTTCATAACATTGAAAATTTATATCACAACTTCAAAACCTACAAATCACATGTAAATAACATCCCCTACACCTAAAACACCACCAAAGTATTAAACATACTTGCTACTACATTTCTGCAGGGTGGCAAGCCACCCTGCACCCCCCATGTCCCCCCCATAAATTAAATATACCTACTCTAAGATCGCACTACAGTGGGGTTTACTACTTTGGTGTTGTTTTAGGTGGGGGGATGTTATTTACATGTGATTTGTAGGTTTTGAATTGTGATGCAAAGTTTCGATGTTATGAGTTTTAGATGATATGGTCTCAATGTTCTGAGCTTAGATGTTATGACCATTCAATGTTGTGAAGGGGATCCATATATTTATATATATATATATATATATATATATATATATATATATATATATATATATATATGTGTGTGTGTGTGTGTAAATAAAATGTTATGATGAAAATGTTCTGAATTGGGCAATTTTGTCATTATTGGTTCATGCATTTTGTTTCACTGCCTATTGGAAAAATGTTCAAACAATAAGTTTAAAATGTGCTTTAACTTAAGTCTAACAAGTGTGCTGTAATATATAAGGAATATAATTTGATCAGGAAGGTGCATCACAGAACACATGTATGTTTCTTGTTTTGTGTGCTAGGGGCCTATGATATGAAAACAGCCTAAAGGTAATCTTTATCCACCACTGGCCAGATGCATTTTCTTTGGATGTGGTGTGGGTTTCAATGCTGCTTCAATAAATGTGAGTTTCAAGGGCAGAGAAGTTTTAATGCCAAGTCTAGTTTCATTGTAAGAAAGTACTACTTTGTTTAGCAGGTATCTATTTGTGTTTGTGCATTGTACTATAAAATGTAAAAATAAAATCCAAATAATCATTGTAGAAGTAAACCAATATGCACTCATTAGTGTTTATGGTAAATAGTGTGAAACAGCCATGTAATGGGACATTGGAATGGCTGCAGGTGCAGGGGGACTCTGGTGCCATATTTTGGTTGTCTGTTCTTCAGTTTGCATTTGAAAGTTGGTATCCCACAATTCTACCGGAGTGGATGGGGTTATGTAATTATGCATGCAAATTTTACGTTAATCAGCAAACAGATGTGTACCTATTTTCATGGGCCTTGTCCAGATTTTTGATGTTTCCAGTTGAGAGGTATGAGGGGCACTTGGTTGGTATTGGAGGAATATAGAGGAGTGAATCATCCCTACTGCATGCATAATTTGCAAAACAGGTCAGAAACGAATTTCAGATGTTAAAACTTGCTCAAATAATTTTTTTATTCGCAAAATATATAAAACAAGACATACAGAACACTCTAAAAGATATTCGAATAAACCAATATGTCCGATACTGATAAAATCTATTCAAATTACTGCGGAAAATGTTTGAAATACAATTCGAATTGCAAAAAAAAATAAATAAATAAGAGGAAACGACTGCATTTTCGCCAAGCATGTATTTTTCGTATTAATTAAAGCTATCCGAGTTATCAGAAGTGTATAAAATGTTTGCGCAGTATTACAGTAAATGTATTTTGCAAAATGCAGCCATTTCAGAGCATACTTCGAAGAGTTTACTATGCATCTGAACGTTATTACAAGCTCACAGAACAGTCTGTTCATATATAGTTACAAGGGCCATAACTTCAGTGTATTTGTGCATACTTTGTGGGCATGGCAGATGGATTTGGAAAACCCAGTGCGCTTGCGTTTGACAATAATATTGCAGAGAACTGGAGAGTGTTTGAGCAAGAGTACATTTTCATACAGGCTGCACTTTCTGATAAAGATGATCATATAAAGGCATTTATTCTGCTTACTTTATATGGGTCTGAAGCCATAGAAAGGGAAAATTCATTTGTGTATGCACCTGCTCTCTATGCACGAGGGGGAAAACTGTCATATTGTAGTACCAACTGAGTCAAGGCAGGACCAGAGTGCTTAAAATGTAAATTCAGAGAAATGTGTAACCCCCAGACAAATGTTACAATGAAAAGGCAGTTATTTTATACATGGGATTGAAAACCTGGTGAAACTTTTGCAGTATTTAACTGATTTGAGAAACAAGGCTAAAACATGCAGATTTGGTGATTTAAGGGATGAGTTGATAAAGGACAGACTTATTTGTGATATTAAAGATGATGCTGTGAGAAAGATTTTGCTTCATGACAGTGACTTAACTTTGAATAAGGCCACTGTGATTTGTCAGATATACGAGCTCACAGAACAGCACACAAACATTCTTACAAATGAAAGATGCCTGCTTCCAGTAACTTCCAGAGCTCATGTTGATAGTATGCTGCACCTGGTTAAAAGAAACAGGCCCAAGCATATAGCAGCAACTGTAGCCCCTGCAGCATCCACTGGTAAACCCAAGAGCTTTCCAGCAAGTTCCAGAGTTCACGCAGTCTCAATGAAGCAAAAGAGTGAGTTAGCAAACAGGATGAGGGTGCATGCTTACCCAGTTTCATTTAAATGTGGTGGAAATCATGAATCTAAAAAGGAAAAATGTTTTAGCTTTTGGTCAGCAATGTCACAAATGCAATAAGTGAAATCATCTCAAGAGGCTTTGTAAATCAAAAGGCCTACATTATTTTATTAAAAGAGAACATTTTAAGAAAAGCGTTGATCAATTAGAAAGCTTCGACCCTACCCTTTATGTTGATGGTGTGTCAGTGCTTCACGAACCACTTAATGCAGCAGATTTAAGGGCAAAGAATGAAGTATTTTGTACTGTTTGCATAAATGTAAAACCCATAGAGCTCAAAGTTGACACAGATTCCAAGTGCAATGTTATCTCAGCAAAATCATGTGCTAGAGTGTGTCAAGTTGAAACGCTTGATTTGGTAAAGTGTGAAAGTGTGCGAAGCTTGTTACTTATGGTGGTGAAGAAACTGAAAGCTAAGTAGTGCTTTCATGTTGCTCCCAGCACAGCAGGTGAAGTTACGAGTTGTTATTTTATGTGGTCAAGAGGTACATCCAGTCATTATTAGGGATCAGAGGACAGTTTGAAAATGGGACTGCTTCATTTAACAAGGAAGTCCACCAAGTTAGCTTGAAAGACCACCACTCTAATTTCGCCCTCTACATTTTTTCTACCTATGCTGATCTTTTCGAAGACAAACTAGGGAAAGCTTCCAGTTGTGTACTCCATGAAGTTAGACCCAGATGTCAGTCCAGCTTAAAAAGTTCCAATAGCCATTCAAGACAGAAACAAAGCTGAGTTAGATAAAATGGTGCAACAAGGTGTGATTTGTCCAGTAGGTTCATCAACTCTGACTGAATAGGTTTCATCCATGGTAGCTCCTAAGAAAAGCTCAGATGATATCAGAATATGTACTGATCCACCGGATTTGAACAAAAGCCCACAGTTGAAGAAGTTATAGCTCTGATGCCAAATGCCATTGTTTTTTTTTCTGCCTTAAATGCAAAAAGTTCATTTTGACAAATTCAGCTTGACAAGAACTACTTTCAGTACTCCATTTAGAAGATACAGATGTTTAAGAATGGCATTTGGGATAAATTCTGTGAAGGAAGTCTTTCAACGTACAATAGAGCAACTTTTTTCTGGGTATCCTTGTGCTATTACAGTAGACAACATACTAGTAGGAGGTAATGATGAAGCTGAGCATGACAGAAACCTCAGAAAAGTTCTGGAAAGAGCACATCAAAAGAATCTTAAGCTCAACCCACAGAAATGCAAATTCAGGCTAAAAAAGTTTACTCATGTTGGTTATTTATTTACTAGTCCAGGCCTATGACCAGACCCTTCAAAGCAAACAGCCATACTCCAGATGCCAGCTCCAGGCAATGTTAAGCCCTACAACATTTTTTTGGCATTGTCAACTATCCAGTCAAGTTCATTCTAGATTTGAGCCAACTTTCAGCATCGCTTAGAGAGATGACATGTAAAGATGTATACTGGTCTTGTTTAGAGCAACACCAAAGAGCATTTGATGTTCTGAAACAGAATTGCTTGTCCATCAACTTTCAGATACTATGATGTTCACAAGCCAGTTCTCTTTCATATGATGCTTCGAAATTTGGTCTTGGTGCAGTCATTCTACAAGAGGGTCAACCTGTTGCCTATGCATTGAGAACTTTTACCCAAACTGAAATGCAGTATGTTCAGATCGAGAAAGAGTTTATGGTTCACCTATCCAGATCGAAATGGACCACCAACCTCTAGTCACTACCTTGAGAAAGCCTGTGCATTCAGCTCTAGCCAGATTGCAACGCATGATGCCAAGATTGCAAAAGTATTATTTCACTCTTGTCTACAAGAAAGGCAAACTTCTTTATCTTGCTGATACATTATCCAGATCGCCCAGAAACACAACTGAACAGCATGAGAATTTTGAAGTCATGGAAGTGAGACATTTTTCTTCCACATGTCTTGGAGTTGAGAGATCACAGAGCCACAGATCCAGTTTTACAATCAATCAAGGATGGCCATCAAAGCAATCCAGTTTACCTTAGGAAGTGCAACCTTATTTTCCATACAGAGATGAGATTTTGGTTGACAATGTTATCATTATGAAAGGTTGGAAAGTAATAGTTCCAAAGTCCTTGCAACAAGAGTACATTACTACCTTGCATCGTGGTCATCCAGGAACTGACTCTACCCAAAAGAAGGGCGAGAGGACTAGTGTTTTGGCCTTCTATGTCACAAGATACTGAGAGAGTACTTTTATCTTGTTCTGTGCATAATAGTACTAAGCTACATCAACAGAAAGAACTTCAGTTAAACCAGATTCCTAAATTACCTTGGTCGACAGTAGCCACCAACATCTTTGAGTAGAATGGCCAGCTTTATTTTGTATTAGTAGACTTTTACTTCAACTGGTTCGAGATTGACCTACTTCTAAACTAGCATCCAGTACTGTCATTACTAACATGAAGTGTCATTTTGCAGTTCATGGTAGTCTGCAAAAAAGTTATTTTTGACAATGGCATGCAGCTTACAAGCCAACAGTTCAAAAGATTTGTCGAAGAATGGGACTTTACTCATGTCACGAGTAGCCCCGAGTATCCGCAGTCAAATGGTTTGGCAGAATGTGCAGTTCAAAGTGCAAAACAGTTACTAGGGAAGTCAAAATGAGACAATAGTGATGTTTTCCTGACTCTTTTGAATCTCAGAAACATTCCTCGTGATAAACATCTTGGTTCATCTACTCAAAGTTCTGTAGAGATAAACCAGAACCACATTAACAAATCAGTAGTCAATTGTTGGTTCCATGTGTCAAGAACAACAGGTAAGTGAAAACCAATCTGTTAAAGAAGCGTTTAACCCAGAAGTCCTAATATGATAAGACCAGCAAACCACTCAATCCATTACAAGAAGAAGTGGTAAGGATGCAAACGTCCAAAGGTTATGATCGGACTGGAGTCATGAAAGGTATTTGCCCAGAGCTGAGATCGCCCACTGTGGAATCAGCAGAGTTTCGATGGAATCGGAAACATTTGATGCCGGTGTCCAAGCCTGTACCACAGCACATAGCCTGTGAGAAAGACTCTATCTCAGAGTGAGTTGTCCGGTTTTCCAATTCCAGAGGAAGTTCCAGAGACTATTCCCATTCCTGTGACGAATCCTAAAGTTCCTGATAAGAGTTGTTCTCCGAAGACTGTACCTGTTGCTAAATTTAGTTCAGATTGTTATGTTACCACATCTGATTGTATCTCCAGACCATGTAACAGATACACGGCAACTTGGACATGAACATTGTGTTTTGTTTCTAATGTCTATAATAATGCATGTCTAACTCCAATGTTGTTTTTACTAACGGCAATCTTTTCAAGAGGGAGGCTGTAGATCAATATGTGTGTGTATACATGTTTAAGAAGCTATCCAAGGGTTTGCACAAGTGTAAAAATACTGAGCACATGCAAGCCTGACTGCCATTTTGTAGTAAGCTGTTGAGATGGAAGCATGTATGTCTATAAGTTCTGTCTGTTAATCACTTTGTTTATATTTTACTATGCTGCTATCCATGCTGATGTGTTTCTATGTATTAAAGCATCTAAACAAAGAACCCCACCTGCTTGTCATCTGTGTCAGAGACGGAAGAGCGACAGTACCTCTTCTTTCTTCCTGAAATACTGATTTATTTATTTAATTATTTCCGAAGAAGGCACAGGAGCAAAGAGTTAGTTCCAGGAAGAAGGCCTCATGATCCCGTGAATCTTGCTAAATGATGGGTGTTCAAGAATGGACCTATAAGAAGGGAAGGTTTCATTATCATTATCCAATGGCAAAAATAGGGATGCCAGAATCCTAAGAAACGGTTCTCTTCTCAGTGGGAGGCAGAAAGAAAGAATTAAACTTCTCTAACCTCAGCACCACAACAGTGTGTCCTGCATTCACATGGAGCATGAAAAAGAGTTATGTACTTACCATAACTTGGCATCTATGTTATCCTAAGTCACTATTCATGACTCCTGGGTCACAGGATCCGAGCCGGCAAGTTTGCAGACAGCTTCTAGGCTTGAGCTCCTCCCACTCCCATGATCCCTTGCTGCCCTCTAACCTTTCAGATCAAGTTTCCCCTAAAGTCAGAAAGCAACTAAGGAAGACCATGACCACCAGACAGGACATCTCCACTTCCTCTAGGTCTCGCAGGATGGGGGAAGGAGGGAGGGTTAGTGATGAATAGTGACACAGGATAACACAGATCCAAAGTTATGGTAAGTACATAACTCTTTATCTGACATTATCCATGTCACTATTCCTCACTCTTGGGTCAGAGTCCCCAGCTACCCTAAATCCTGGGCAGCCTCACAGAAATACATGCTGAAGAACTGTGGAGCCAAAGGAGGCTCTGTTCCTGGAGACCATGTCAAGCTTATAATGATTAACAAATGTATGAGGAGTAGACCAGGTTGCTACCATACAAATTTCATCTACAGAATGACAGGCCAGATAGGCAGCTGACGTAGCCATTTGATCTAGTGGAATAAGCTCTGACTGGACCTAGTAAAGATAAGCCTTTAGACAAATAGGCAATGAGAAATAGTAACTTTAGAAAATACACTTTGAAATGCAACGAGAAGTAGTGACTTTAGAAAGTGCCTGACCCTTTCTGTTAAGAGAAAAAGCCACAAACAGATGGCCAGATCTGCGGAAACCCTTTGTTCTAGCCAATCGTAACTGGCTATGAACATCAAGCGCATGCAACAGATATTCCCCTTTATTAGAAAAGTTAGGGAAGAAAACTGGCAAATAAATAGGCTGATTTAGATTCGTTTCCATGGCTATCTTAGACATGAAGGAAGGATTAGTTCGAAGAGCCTCTTTGTCTTTTTGAAACACCATGGAAGGTGTTTTGATAGAAAGAGCCTGCAACTCTGAAACTCTTCTTGCCGAAGTTATGGATACCAAAAAGGTGGTCTTCCATGACAAAAATGTCACGTCACATGTAGGAGCAGGCTCAAAGGGACTCTGTGTAAGAGACTGCAGCAGAAAAGAAAGGTCCCAAGGAGGGGACGGATATTTGACAGGAGGCTGAAGCAGAAAAACACCCTTCAAAAATGCCTTACAAAGGTGAGAGGTTCCTCACAAACATGAAAATTGGAGACAGCTTCCAAATGCACTTTGATAGTAGAGAAGCTAACCCCTTCTTGAAAAAGCGAAGACAAGAACAGTAAGATGTCTGGGATGGGAGCAGAGAAGGGAACTACATTTTGCTGCTTGTCCCAACTAGAAAACCTTTTCCACTTACTCAAGTATATCTTCCTGGTGGATGACTTCTGAGGCACTAGAATAATGTTCTTGACAGGAGAAGCAAGCCTGGACTGATTTAAGATTACAAGAAGTGGACAAACCACACCATCAGATGAAGACTCTGAAGGTGGGGGGGGGGGTCAGAAGTTGGGAGGGATGGGAAATCAGATCCGGAAGGGGATCTAGTCCCCTAGGGAGGTACTTCAAATGAGACCATAGAAGAGGAAACCACACCTGCCGAAGCCAAAAAGTAACAATAAGAATCGAGGTGGCCTTGAGGCGTTCAGCTTTCTGAAGCACTCTAGGAATGAGGGGTATAGGAGGATAGGCATAAAGTTAGCCTGGAGGCCAATAGTGAACCAGAGTGTCCTTGGGGGCCTGCCCAACTGGGGGAATCAGGGTGAAATACCGGTTGCATTTGTGGTTGTGAGAGGAAGCAAACAGATCAAAGTTTGGCTGACCCAGTGAAGGAAGATTTCTTTCACCACTGAAGGATTCAGGGACCACTCATGAGGACTCAGGATTGCCCTGCTGAGTCTGTCCCAAACATGTTGGACTCGCTGAGAATGTGCATTGCAAACAGAAAGCACCTCAAGGACATTGCCCATTCCCACAGCCTCATGGCCTCGCAACAAAGCAGAAAAGAACATGTGCTCCCTTGCTTGCTAATGTACTACACAACAACCATGTTGTCCGTGTGAACTGTAATGGTACCCAGAGGGAGGCAGTCCTGAAAAGCTTGCAACTTCAGGAAGACTGCTCTTATCTCCAGTATATTTATGTGCAGTTTGGTCTCTGCGGAGGACAACATGTCTTGGACTGTCTTTCCCTGGTAATGCCCTCCCCACCCCAACAGGGAAGCATTCAAGATCACAGTAGCACTGGGGGGAGGAAGAGAGAAAGGTCTGCCTACTAGGAGGTCAGAAGACTGAACCCACCAAAGGAGAGGATGCCTGCATACTGGAGTGAGATAGATCGAAGCTGTCACTGGATGAAACAGGAAAGACCACAGGGCAACCCTTATGTAGAATCTGGCTAATGGCACCAGATAGATTGCCGGCTCCATGGACCTTAATGCCCTGACACTAAGGTGGACCTGGGGACAAATCAGATCTAGGAGGCATTGGACATGAGTTCTGATGAGATGTACACGATGGAGAGGGAGTGCTGCGATCTCTGACACAGTGTCCAGCTGAATCCCGATAAATTCCAAATTTTGGGAAGGAATCAGATTGGATTTGAGGAGATTTACTGTAATCCTTAACTAGTCGAACAGCTGAAGCACATACTGAGTGGCTGCAGCCAGCAAACACTTGGTGGGAGCTGTGAGGAGCCAATCATCGAGGTAAGGAAACACCTGGAATCACTGCAGTCTCAGGTGAGCTACGACCACTGCCATTATTTTGGTGAATACCCAGGAGGCTGTGGTGAGGCCAAAGGGCAGGGTTCCGAACTGGTATTGATTGGCTCCTACGCAAAAGCGAAGATGTCTCTTGGAGCAGCTGTTTTTTTTTATATGACTGGCGATCCACAAAGCACATCTAATCATCCTTGTGCAAAAAAGGTACAATGGACTAGACAGTGATATCCAGAACTTGGGACTTCTTGACAGAGAGATTTAGCACACTGAGGTCCAAAATTGAACACAGGTCTCCCGGTCTTCTTTGGCACCAAAAAGAAGCGAGAGTAAGTTCCATATTCTCGTTGTCCTGGGGGCACCTTTTGGATGGTTCTCTTTTGAAGAAGTTTGAGTACTTCTTTCTGAACTAACTCCCTCTGATAGGGTGGAGCATCAGGGAGGTATCTCTTGACTGGAGGAGGAGACTGAGAAAAGGAAATAGAACAGCCCCTGGAAATAATGTTTAGTACTCAGTGATCTTTTGTAAGGTTTGCCCAGGCTAAAGGGTGCAGTGACAAATGACTTCCGACTGCCTCTAGGGCAGGACAGCCCAGGCAGCATCTCAAAAGCACTGGGGGGGCTTCTCAGAGAAAGGTTCCCTAGAGCCCTGATTGTGCGGACCCCATCTGCAGCGGGATCTTCCGTTAAACCCTCTCCCCGACCTCTAGAAGAGGGCTCATCCTGAGCATCCTGAAAGGCCGACTGCAACTTGCAAAACCATATTTTCCTGGCTCCTTGCTGTGTCTGCTCAGAAAGAGTGCTGAGGGGTAGAAAATTTGATTCCCACAGCCAACAAGGTCTTGCCTTCCTGCTCACTGTGGGTGAGTGTTTCTTTGACCAAAGGGCCAAGGCCAAAGAAGGTAGATCTGTCAAAGGGGGCATTAGTGAAAGACGCCATAAAGGACTCTGCAAATCCTCAAAGGCGCAGTCAGGCGTAATGCCGAAAAGCGATGCCTGTACTGGCCACTAGAGAGACACCTTCTACAGCATTGGCAATCAGCCTCATTGAGGAATTGGCTAGGGAAGTGAGTGTAGACAGCTTGGGGAACATCTTACTTAACTCCCCGGCAGGCAGTAACTCAGAGAGAGACTTAAGACAATCCAAGCTACCACAGGACCAAGAATCAGCCGGAATTCTTTTAAAATCCAACTTTAATTTAAGCACAAAATCACATAAACACACACATTAAAACCAGCATTTTCGTTTGAATCACTTCATCAGATGTGGGTCAGAGAACAATTAATGCCTTTTATAATTCTCTAAGAGGTGAATTATCCAATAAAAAACATCCAATTTAAAACATAATTAATCCTCATGAATATTCATGTTAAAACCTTGCATGCAGAAAAACACTACTAACCATAAAACTTTGTATAAAATGTTCATAAATATTAAAAAAAACATAATATACATTTTACAGACTTAAAAAATACATCACATGAATTTATAAAACCATAAAATGCTTAAATATCTTAGATAACAAATAAAACCATTTGTATTAAAATGAAAGTAAAATGTTTTTAGCACACACTAGTGGTAAAAGTTAAAATTGCATTTAAATGTAAAAAAAGGAAAAGCACCAAATACACGTGAGCAGCTAATACCTTATTTTATAATCTTACAATTTAGCTGCCCTTAATTTCAACAGGGGTACAAGAGAGATATTCTCATTTAAACCTGGAGGGGATATAGCTTGAAGTGTTATTTGCCACCTGAACTCTTTGTATTCTATTTTCTCTTCCCATTGTTCCCCTCTAACATCTTTTTTAACCCCTTCCAACACAAAAAAGGAATAAATACCATTGACACATGTTAAAGAATTTTTAAAAAGGGCATTATCTGTTTCCTTCCTGTTTTGCATATCATATAGATGTTTGTATATCCTCCTTTTTAGCTTACGTTCAGTTTTGCCCATGTAAAAAGAATGACATACCTCACACAGAGCTAAATAAATAAGGCCATTTGAGTCACAGTTAAAATATCCTTTACTGCTTAAAACCACATTTCTACTGTTTAAAATGACTTCTCCTTATTCATTATAAACCTACATTGTGAACATCGCCCACATTTGTAGGTACCAACTTTCCTCCTTCCATTTGCCTTTTTTTTGTCATTTTCCAAGGCATTTTTCATACTTTGTGAGTTTTTATTTACAAATTTCAGCTCTGTTTTGGTTATTTGTTACAAATCAGTGAGATTTTTGAATTTCTCCCACTCATCACTGATAATTATCTTTACTAATCCCTGCTAGCATTGTATTCTAGCACCATTGCTTTACTAAATTGGTTCTGCTGTGAAGAGTCAGTACTATGGTTCTCAACTAAGGGCTGACCAAGGATAAGTTTTATATTTGTCATTTCTACCTACCTGTACTTGTTTTATAATTTCTTTAAGAAACTCTTTTGGATAGCCCCTTGCTGAAAAGAATTCCTTGAGAAAATTGCACTCATTCACAAAGTCCTTGGTGTCAGAGGTCATACGACTTGCCCTTACATACTGCCCTTTTACTATATTTCTCTTGTAATGAGAAGGATGAGCACTATTATAGTGCAAATATGAGTTAGTAAAGGTGTTTTTTCTATGCACCTTTGAATTGAACCTGTTACTTTCTTTATATATTTCTATATCTAAGTATTGTAGCTTTTCGTCAGAAACGTTGAAGATGAATTTGAGAAAGGGTGGTATGTATAAAATCAACAAATTCCTGAATTCTATTCTTGTTGTCCACCCAATAAATGCAGATGTTATCCAGGAACCTTTTGTAGAGGCTCCAACAATCTTTATACATGGAGTCCAGAACATATTTTTCTTCCCAATTAGCTAAAATTAAATTAGCGTAGGTGTGCAAGCAGCACCCATCGCCACCCCTCTAACCTGTTGGTACAATTCTCCTTTGAAATAAATGAAATTGTATTTTAAAACTAATTCCATCAGGTTAAGGCACACCAACCTATCTGCCTGTGACATTTCTGTTTCCTCAAATACAATTTCTTCTAACATCTGCATTCCTTCAGAGTGGGGAATGCATGTGAAGAGGTCAATGACGTCAATTGTAATGAATGTTAAATCTTTGTTGAACAAACCGTTATGTATATTCTTAAGTAGATCCCAGGAATCTTTTAAAATATTTGTCTTTTTTAACCAAATATTTTTTTAACTTAGAATCTACCAATTTGGCTAAAGGTAGCGTTTTGGACCCCTCAGCTGAGACAATCGGTCTCAGTGGAGGGTCAGTTTCATTTTTATGAGTTTCGGGTATCCCAAAGATTGTAGGGATCTTAGGTTTCTCAACTTTAAGATAGTTGCAGGTACTGATGTCCATTAACCCTTCCATTAAAAGGTCAGAAAGAACTCCATCTATTCTACTGTAAGAAATATTTACTTAATTTCTTGATACACTTTCATACTTGTCTGTGTCCATAAATATTTTTTTCATCTTTCCTTCGTATATTACAGTGTCCATTAGTACAGTTCCCCCACCTTTGTCAGGTTTCATCACCCTTATATTATTATTCAATCTGAGCTCATCCAGTATAACTTTTTCATTTATACTTATGTTGTTTTTGTATTTAACTTTTGGCATGGCTTTTCTGATTTCAGTTTCTAAAATCCGTTCAAAATTACGGATCTGGGGATGTAAAGGTGGGTTGAATGTACCTTTTCTTCTAATGGGCCTGTTAATGTTGTTCATTTGGTCAAACATTAAGCCCAAATTAAGTTTTCTGGTGAATAGTTTCACATCAATTATTGTTTTAGTTAAATCACCTTTTCTCTGGGGAATAAATTTCATACCTTTTGACAACAGACTGAAGTGTTCATCTTTTAGTTCAATTTGACTAAAATTGTAAATGCAGTAACCATCCTTTGCAAACTTATACACATTACTTTCATCCTGCTTAAAAGGGTCATTATGTTCATCTAAGTCAGGGTGGGGTGTGTTGACCAGTTCTAATACCTCCCCCTCCCCCTTCTTCCACCTCTGAAAATTTTGTTGTTGGTAATAATTACCATTCTGTTTTCTGATTCTTTCAGATCTTCTTAGAGGTTCATCTTCATTAAAACCATCTAGTTCATTAACTTGTTCACCTATCTGTACTCTGTCTTGACCATTCTCATCCATTACTTTATTCTCATTCCATTTGTAATGCCTAACATAGTCAGTTCTGTCATTTGTTCTGGGTTTAGGGTAACTAGTGTTATGCTGATATTCATAAAGGTCTCTTTCTAATTTTTTGGTTTTCCTCTTTATTAAATCTTCACATTTAAAGTCAACCTCTTTCCTTATGACAAAATATTTTTCTTTTTCATCAGGAATCATGAAAATTACATCATTTTTAATTTCTTCATTCAAAGCATCAATGTCCTTATTAATAACTTATTTCTGCCTGTTATTGTCTTTAACCATGACTTTTAATATTTCTAACCCACATCTGTTAAATATTTCCAAAAGTTCTTTGTGATATATACTGTCAGGTAATACATTGTTTGGGTATTTTCAAACCCTCAGACCCTTAGGCACAATCTCTTCCATAATACATTGTCTATATCAAGTGTTCTATACTTTAATAAAAGTTTGGACATTTTAGTGAATTTTACTCTGTAAGAGTCATTAGTTTGTAAAGTAGTACCTGTTTTGTTGACATTATTGTCCTTAAATTTAGCTGAAAAACTCACTTGTAACCAGTCTTTTAAGTCCACATTCCCAGTGTTTAAAGTTGAAGCATAAGTCCTTGGGTCCTGTCCTGCAGGCAAAGGTGGATCGTTCCTGTCACTGGTAGAATCCTGGTCACCTCTCAAAATGGCTAGGGTCAGTAAAAATTCGTTATTGTTACCTTCATTTCGCTTATTATTACCAGAAATGTCTGTTTGACTAAAATCTCCATTATTCCCGTTTTTGTCGTGCCATTTTGATCCGTTCTGGCACTGGGCTTCCTGGTTCCACCCACCCAGTCCTCCTCCGCTCATTTCCACCATCGATTGGCTGAGAGGAGTGAGAAGATCAATCAGTTGGGTTAGCTGACCTATCAGCTTTCTTGTTAGTCCGACGTCATCACTGCCACTCCTCCCTTCTTTCTCTGAGCGCCAATATAAACCAAGAAAATTCGGGAAAAAAAGCTACTAGGCTAGAGAGGCACCTTCTGCAGCATTGGCAATCAGCCTCATTGAGGAACTGGCTAGGGAAGCGAGTGTAGACAGCTTGGGGAACATCTTACTTAACTCCCCGGCAGGCAGTAACTCAGAAAGGGACGAGGTAAGCTCCTTGACCAAGTCCCTCTGGAGTTGGGGGAAATGTGCCAAGTAGTTAAAGCACCCATAGACCAAAGGTAGCTGAGGCAAAGACCCACTTTCCATGTCTGTCAATCGCCCGGGATTTTTGGTTAGGAGGATGAACAGACACTCTGCTCCACCAGCTCTTTCTCGGTGGCGGCAGCTACCACAGTAGCATCGAAAGGCAAACCCTTAGACCAGAACTGTTTGTCTGAAGGGGACCTGAGGAATTTATTGGCGGTCTACTTTAATTAAATGAAAACGCGTTATGTCGAACACCACTCCATCAACACATATACACCGAACAGCGAAATAATCGAACGCACGAAACCGCAAAACTCAAAATACCCAATTGTCATACTTGGCCATCCCCACCGCCCGAAACATACTACCCACCCAAACAAAATAAATAAACCACAAACATACACCAACCAAAACCCTACACTAAACCCCACATACACCACTATCTATGCACTATCCTTAACCCCTCCCTAACCCTAAGGTCCGTAACTACCGCACACTTACTCTACGGAGCTATACCCAAACAAAATAAATAAACCACACACATAAACTAACCAAACCCCTACCTCAAACCCTACAATAAATGTTAAATACATTACCCATCTTATAATACCTATCTATGCACTTACCTTAACCCGCACCCTAATCCTAACCCTAATGTCCGTAACTATCGCACACTTACCTTACAGATCTGTAGTGCAGACGGGTCAACCAAAACACTTCATCATTTCGAATTTCGCGGTTTTGTGCGTTCGCTGGATTTGTGATTCGCTGATTACGTGTCAATGAACTCGCATTCGACATAACGTGGCTTCGATAGAATAAAGTAGACCCTTTATTGGCATGCTTGGGAACAGGCTCCACAGTATCCAGCTCCTTCCACACCCTGCTGGTGATAAGGTCTATAAGTTTGTGCGTCTATATTACATGATCTAAGTTTCAAAACTTCATATATTGTCGACCATATCAGATTTGATCAAAGTCTTGAAACTTCGAAAATTTAATAAAAATAACAACCTACACAAATAAACCCCTGCACCCCCCCCCACTACTTAAATATACCAACTCCGAGATTGCACTACAGCACAGAAAAGGGAAACCTTCCCCTTCCACACTGTACAGAGATCTCTGTTAAAAGATTCAAAGTTTCAAGACTTCGATCAGATGGTGTCAACCTTATCATATTCGAAGTTTTGAAACTTCGATCTTCTGATATAGACCCAAGTTCATCATCAGGGAGGGAAATGGTCCTGTCTTGAAAACCCTTCAGGAACACGGACTCCCCGGAGGATAGGGGTAGGGAAGACCATCCATGTTAAGCCTGAGGATCTCTAAAATGTCCCCAAAGGAGACACCTTCGTGCAAAGATCTGGGGACCCGTCCCCTTCTTCAAGGTCCATATCCTCCGTGAGAGACTCCTCCGGGGAGTCTATGTGCATCTTCTTGCACGATCTCTTCCGAGGCACCTCCTCTGGGGGTGGGTTTGGGGGTGGATTCGTAAGACAGGGGGACTGCAAGGGGGGGGGGTGACTCCCACCTGAAGGCTAGTTCAAGACGCTGACCAGGATCAGGATGAGAACAGTCCAGTCTAGGGGGTTGAGATGGTCCTTGAAAAAACAAATCTGGAGCCCCTACCCCTACTCAAGGACTCCAGGGTGAGAGGTCGGCCCCGGGACTCCATCTGCCCAGGGGGAGGCCGAGCAGAGGCAGTCAGTGACTCCTCCGGGGTAGGAGACAGAATGGCCTCTAGGAACCCCCATCTCCTTTCCTATGCTTCCCAGAGCCCGAAAGTCCGACACCATCTGAATCAGACACGGAGAAGCCAGCAAAGGGGTAAGAGATGGACCCCTGGCCAGATTGGCAGGGGACCCAAGAATCCCCAACTCAATCTGAGCATTGAGAAAGGACCTCATCATCCTGTCCATATCGGTAGGGAGCAAGCTCCTGGAGGACTCTGAGGTGGAATACCTAGTTGGGGATAGACGTCTGGACCCAAAGGACTTCCCCTGCCTGTCCAAAGATTGGCTCCTGTGCTCGGAAGCAGAAGGGGACTTCCCCAAGGCAGAACCCAGTGTGAGTCCTCTATAATAACTATGGGATCCAACACAGATCCCAGATTCAACCGCCTCAGATCCAAAGGGAAATGATGATCAGAATGCTTGGAACTCACATGACTCGGATTCGAGGAAGCCGGATCCACGGCTGGCCTGGATCTGGCTGAATCCGAAGGACTTGATCCAGAGGCCTTGAATCCGGGAGTAGATTCCCAGGATGTCGGATCCAAGGGCCTCGGAGTGGAAGACCTGGATCCAGAGGGGGAATCGCAGGACCTAGGATCTGAGGAATCGGATCTGACTGGTCTGAGGCTGGGGTCGACTCCGAGGAACTGGGATCTGACAGCCTGGCCTTTTTAGATGAAGAAAACCCGGGGAAAACAGGGGGGCCTTCCTCTTACAATTAGAGGGTCCAGGCTTGGCTGGGGACTGGGCCAATGGACCCCCTTGGCCCATACCTTTTAAGAGAAGTTTGTGCTGGAGCTCGACCAGAGCCCTGGGGTTGAATGTGGCACAAATGTCGCATTCAACCTCCAGGTGGTCAGCACCCAAACAATAAAGGCACTCCTGTGCAAATCGGACATGGGCATCTTCTGACGGCACGAGGAGCACCTTTTGAACCCAACAGGCTTGTCTGACATGCTGGGACGAGAAAACATCAAAGCCTAAGGGGCAAGCTGAATCTTAAACCGGGAGGAAAAGCTACTGTCAAAACCCAGAAAAGCCAGAAGAACTACTAAAAGAAGTATAAAACTGTAAAACTATGGAAACAAATTGCCACAAACAATAAGGATATGAGAACACACAACAATAACTGCCGAAAAAAATAAAATGGGAGGGGAGGGACTAAATACTACCAATACTATATACTAGAAAACACTAAACCCTACAAAGGGAACAAATCAGGAGAAGAATTTGAAAAAAATAATGGTACTTATCCCCACTGGAGACTTGAGCCACAGAATCTGATTCTGATGCTGAGCGTGGCAAATGAGATCTGAGTTGTTACATGGCAGCAAGGGATCATGCGAGTGGGAGAAGCTCCAGCCTAGAAGCTGCCTGCAAAGTTGTTGGCTCGGATCCAATGTCAGATCCTACGACCCAAGAGTGAGGAACAGTGACATGGAAACATCAGATCTAATGGCATTACAACAGGTGACTAATGAATTAAGGGTACAAAGCCCAGTGGCTGAGGCCTGTGCAGGGTCTTACAGCCACACATAGGGATACTCCCTGTAGGCTCAGCTCTTACAGGAGGAGCCGTAAGAGTGTCCTCTATGTTACCATTGCTCAGTGAGCTGAGAGGACCACTCTCCCTAAATCTAAGCTCAACCACAAAGTCTTCACTGAAGACCTCAGTACGCCCCATCCACTTCACCTGGCTGGTTTTGGCCATCCTCAGGATGCTCACACACAGGAATGTCCATAGTGACACCTCAAGAGATACATTTCAGAAGAAGTTGCAAGACTCTAGTTCTCCCATCCCTTTCTTGGATTATGATTATTATGCCGTTATACTGTTATTTTATTTTGAGTTTTATGTATACTACATTTTAAACAAGTGGTGACTGTATGCAGGTTTAGGAAAACAACCTTGTAGCCCTTTCTGTGCTTCTTTACTTACTGTTTTATTTTACTGTGTTTATTTACTTACTTGGCTAATTTTATTTGGTCAACAATTTTGAAAAAAAAATTTAATAAAAAGCTGTATTTAGTGCCAGTCTGTGCTTATAATGGACAGGGAAAGTATCTCTTCTCCATTACAATAAGTGAATCACAGTGCTTCATTACTGTAGCATGGCTGACGGGCTCTTCTAGTGCTGTGACTATTATTAATAGTTCAATTAAACAAATAATTTAAGTGTGCTTTGACTTTGTCACTTAGCTCTGTTATACACATACACAAACGTATGTTATGCCTTCATGTGTGACACTTAGCTGCTTTAATCAAACTGCGTTTTTGTATGTACATGTGATGCATTTATCTTTATAAGTGCCTGAATGTGTGTTGAGAACATATGTATGATTTTTTTTTACTTTTTAAACTCATTACAAGAAATGTAACTTCAGCTTTTTTCAGGTGTCTCAATACTTTGCACACAATGTTGTCATTCCCCCTTACTTTGTTTCAGGGTTATGCCTCTTTTTGATCTCTGTTGCTACACTGAAAGAAAGTGTACTGAGAAAAGCTATGCGTTGTTTAAACTGGTTCAATATTTATGTTGGGGATTAATGCCTAGTGTTTGGTGTATGTGTAACATGAACAAGATAGTTAAGTGTGCTACATTCGCCCCTACATGAATAAAACAAATGTAAGCCAGAAAGATACTTCAGGACTACACTTTTACAAGGATCACTAGGTGCTCTTGTTGAACTGCTGGATCTCATTCCAGCAATGTAATAAGAAATGTTATCATGATGACACCCAACCACTGATTGGCTGCATAAGCCATGGTATAATATATTAATATCTATTTAATGCTTTTCTCCTATAATGACCTGAGGTGTACTGCACATATAATGCCTTCTTCCTTCATGAGTTTTAAGAAGCATGAGTGAGTTGTTTTTATTTCACAAATGTAAATAAGAAGGATACAGATTACTCTTAATGTTTTATTTATTGCTAACATGCTGTCCAGAAATATATTACTGTTACTCCTTAAGGTCAAGGAAAACTTGAAGTAAGGGGGAGGGCTGTTGTCTAGGGGTCAGTTCCAAAACTTGAGTGACCTCAACATATGACAGATCTTCCATTTGCATCCTTTTTATGCAAAGTCTGCCTGTTTCTGCAGTTTGCATTCTACCAGAAATAAAAACCTGTGCACCGAGATAAGGCCTTATGGGCAGAACAATTGTGACAGTATACATTATGGCAAAAAGCACAGCTGCAATTTTCATTCAACACATTCTGACCCTTAAGTTGGAAATAAAAACAAGAATGATGTTAATTATTCAGAAACAATGATCTAAGTTTCATGCTGTTAACATTAGTAGTTCACTGAGGAGAGAGGAGTGACAGAATTAATGTAACACGTAAACTGAAAAGCACTTGCACATTATTCATACATTCATTTTCCAATGCCCATTTTATCCTATTCAGAAACATTCAGAAGTTGCAGCCTACTCCAATAGATAAAGAATGCAGACAAGAGCACCAGTGCTGCATGAGATGGTAGTATGTAGCAAGATCTATACACATGCACAAAGCAGCACAACTAGGGCAGGGCAAGAAGGGCAGCTACCCCAGAGCAAAGCGTTGGGAGAGGGGGTGATCAGCTGATCCCGATCTCTCTTTAATGAAACACTGTTTTTTAAACACTGGTACTGCATTTGTGGTCAAACCTGAGTGCTATAGCACTCTGTGTTTCTACACTATAGCAACTTGTCTACACTATAGCAACTGCTTAGCAAGTAGTTTGCTATTGTTTAAATGTAAAACTAAAACCTGAGCGCTGTAGTGCTCCATACAGGCAGAGTTTAAACTGTGGCAACTGTTTGCGACATTTATAGGAGGGTTAGAGGCAGGGCACAGAAATGGAACCTGAATGGCTTGGGCAGGCGTGGGGGAATGTAGATCTAACTTTAATAAGTTAATTGCTTACAATGTAGTGATTGGCTTATTACAGTGAAGTGCTTTTTTTTTCTCCTGTTCACTTGAATAATACAGAGTTCTGATTCAAGTAATAACAGCAAAGAAGCAGAACAAACAAGATATCTGTGTCCACAGTAATGTATGCTTTTATATTACCAGCAATCTAATCAAGCCATCTCTGGGACAATTTTTAGTATATGTGCAGCATTTTTGACTTCATATTTCAAAATAAATGTCTGGAGTCTCCCAAAACTGCAGGGGAGTTGCATGTAATTTTTTTTTAATGCTATTTTTTTGTCACACACAGCTGACCAACAGCTATCCCCAGAGCTTCTCCTCAACTGTCAGTTCAACCTACCCCTCCTTTCTCTCCCACATTTACTCCAATTAGGCTCGTGGTCGACAAGGAAATAGAGGCATCCTAGGGAAGTATCACATTGCCACCATGCGAGTACTTTTCACTTACCTACATACATGCCGCTCTGTATGCCTAGTAAAACACAGAGGGTTGGATGCATAATGAGCATCAGCCCACGGCTGCACTGCACTTCACAGGGGACTGATGCCAGCAGGATGCCCCCCCCCCCCCCAGTCAGCACTACACAGTTATTTCCCTGGTCTCTCCCAGGAAAATCAAGCTGCAATGTACGCCTCAAGTGTACTCCTTTCTCATTTCTTATTTATACCTTTTTAAATACATTTATCCATATGTTTGGTCATTTGCTGCCCTCATGCTGGGCAAAATGTTGCTGCATTAAAAAAATGAATTTGCACACATCGTGGCTTACACAGCGTTAGTCTGCTATACCACTGCTTTAATCTCGCACTAAACTCTGACTATAACAAACTAGGTATGTAGCAAACGTACAGTACGTGCAGCTGTAAAGAAAGTTTTATCCTCCATTTCAGTATATTAAGCAATAGCTGAAGTCCTTTGTCTTAGGGCCAACTATGTCACAGCTCATTTATGCAACTAGGTGATTACAGAAAACACTGCAGAAAACTGAGGCACTGGCATTTTACTTTGTGATAAGTTGATGCAGGTTTCTCAGCTGCATGGAAAGCAGAAAAAAAAGCACAAAAAATGCTTCTATATTCCCAATATGATCTTAGTAAGTTTGTATGCGTTGCATTAGGTCAAATCAATCAGATTCTAGCCTCCATGATCTATTTGTGTATTGTTTTAATAAAATGCTGGAAAAGGGTGTCTCACAATGAATGCATTACCTGTTCACCTTATCATCCACTTTAACTAACAAAGCTTTCTCACTTCACATACCTTATGGCACCATCGCGAACACGTAAGCAACCTGTCAGGTCCAAGTGTTCCAGCAAGGGGCAAGACTTGGCAACTTCCTCCACAGATGTATCTGTTATGTTGGCATTTACAGCCAATGACAGATTTCTCATTTTTACACACTTCTTAGCCAAATAGCATGCTGCTTCATCTTTCAATTGCCTGCAGGCTGTTAAATCAATGGACTCTAAATTACTGCAGTGGTCTGCTAAACTACGGAGAGACAGATTGTCCACCCATTCACAATGTCGCAAAGAGATGTGCTGAAGGTTAGAACAGTTCAGAGAGACAGCAACCAAGGAATGTCGTGTTAGTTGTGCACAGCCAGTCATGTCAATCCACAAAAGATGATGGTTTTGTCCAAGAACTGGTAGCAGTTCTTTATCAGCCAGCCAATCAGAGCAAATACTGAGGGCAAGCTCCTGCAGTACCTTATTATCTTTCAACATATTGCAAAATGCCTCCCGTGGTAGATGTGGACCAACCTGTGATGAAAGTTAAAAAGAGAAAAAAAAAAACACATTAGGGTAATGGGTTAACTTTTTAGTGGAGTCTGATTTCATTGACATCAATATTAATTCAGTAAGTGACATTTCTGCAAAAAAACATGGAAGATCATGCATATTTTTAAATATGCAAACTATTCTGCATTGGGTTAGTAGCCACTGCTGTTCTGGAAGACTTAAATTATGCTGATTTTATTCACAGAATTTCTACAAAGGCATTGTTTATTACTATAACCTCCATTTGATCTTTAAGAGACTTTAAAGACTTAGGATGCCTTGTGCAACCACAGATGTCATTTTAGAAAGGTTATTGAGAGAAAGACATAAAATAGTCTGAAAATCACACAAGACAGCACTCTGTATCACTGTTCAAAAAGCTGGGGCATTCAGCAATGCACACTGCAATCATAGGTGCTCCTCTTGGGCACTAAACTTACCACATGACTACAGGACAAGGGGCAACAATATGATGAAAGTGATGCCAATTTTCCATACACAGCAGCACTTACAGTATCAGTGCTAACATTCAGTAATGGCCCATAAATGCAAAGGTGTTACATGCCTGTCACTAGCAGATTACCAAATGCAGAAAAAATTACAATTGCAGGAGCCCTTGTTCAAGTATGCTGTTGATCTGAGTATTGTGTAGTGTGCAATACTTAGTGATGGTTTATGTGTGATACGTACTCATAACAGAAAAATAGACTTCTGGCAGCAGTGAAAACTATTTGTTTTTGTGGCCTACATAGCCTGCCCAACTATTCTACCTATTAGACAAGTTGCAGACAGTCTCTCATAATACTTCATTTATGTCCAAACCATGCCTGCTTGAATTGTTTATTACCTTCCTATGTCTCATCAGGAAAGCTGTCCCAATCATCCGCCATCACTCCTGTGGTATAATATGTCTGCACATCTTTCCACAGTTCTGTCCTCTTATTAATTACATACTTTTTTTTAACATTGGCTCCCACTTACTTTCTGTGACTTCCCCTAAGGTGCTTCGAAGTTTCTTTTTAAGTACACCTTTCTGCTTCCTCTTTTGTTTGACTACTCGCTTTCCTTTTACTTGGCATGTTCTTTTTCATTCTTTCTACCTTCTGTATCAAACCTAATGTTAAATTTTGTTTAGAAAAATGGCTGAACTGGAACTCCAAACTTGACTGGGCAAACAAAAGCAATAAGTGTTGTTATTTCTGCATAAACCTTCTAAGCACAACCTACTTACAAAAAGATGAAACTGCATTAAAACAGACAACACTCACAGAACAGATGACCACCAACTGGAAAAGTCATTTAATGGAAATAATCTATTAAACCTAGAAATACCCCTTCAAAAAAAAAAAAAAAAAAAAAAAATCAACAAGCACAACAGAGAAGAAGCACACTCCCCAAACTCAAATACATTATTAAGGCTGCATAAAATTAAATAAACAAAAACATACTGTACTGTACTAAAACGTCTAAAAACACACATTCAAATACATTACCTCAAAGTTAACAGTAAAAGGCACCTAAGATAAAACATAAGTTCATAAAGAAAGGGAACGGGGCTCCTGATTTGAAATGCTGGCACTAGAAATGCCAACTGCTGGCAACCCCCCCCCCCCGCCCAAAAAAAAAAAACAAAAAAAAAAAAAAACAAGGAAAGGAGTGAATCTCTAAGATCAATCTTCTCCTTTAAGCCTCTTTATTTATGTATTGTCTTTTGTTTACCAAGAAAGTCCAACCGGGCACAAGTCCCATTTTCAGCAGAGGCCTGTGGAGAAAAGGAGAAAAGCTCCACATAAAATACATACTTACAATAAGCAACAATACAAATTAAGCATTTTAAGCATTAATTTGCAGGTAGTATTGAAACGAACTTTATAGACATTACTCGTGTCATACACTTTAAAATTTAAATTGTTTTACGTAAGTCAAAGACATGCTAACATGCAACAGCTGTAGATATAAGAGTAATGATAATGCACACAGGTTCTGTATATGTATATTGGCATTAATGAGGTAGGATGGCATTAGAGCAGGAACAGAAAACAGAGGAGGAGGAGGAAGGGTATACGCAGAAATAAGAAAAACATAAGTAGAAAAAGTTCTGACAGTGGAGAGGTTGAGATAACAGTAGATGGGTAAGATGAAGAGGTGGGCAAGGAGGGGGTATAAGAAGGAGAGGATTAAGGCTATAGGCTAGTTGGAGGAACAGTAGTGGGGATGAAAGAGAAGAAAAGTAAAGTTGTGTACACTTACCATAAATGTAGATGTTCGAGTATATTCACTGTTGAATTCAGTCGGCCTGAATTCCAACATGTAGGTCCGGCGTCGGTTGCTGTTGCCTCTTCCCTGACGTCAGTGAGCCAGGGGTATAAAAGATGCAGCCGACGCCATTTTCTTTAGTTTTTCTTGCCCCAAATGTCAGGTGCCCCCAAAAGGGTAGGCTATAAATATGGCAATAAAACATGCATGCACCAAAATATATAATACCTTCATCTACAAGCAAATACACCACATAGGTTGTATAGATTAGAGAAGTGCAGATAAGTTGCAGCAAAGATATGGGGGATGGTGGGTGGGTAACCTGGACTGCAACAGTGAATACATAGGTTCATAGGTTCATACTAGGCTATCTGCCCAAGGGCATTTATAAGCCTAGCCCATAGTTATTTGGCTTTCGCCACCCCTTTAGTTTGAATAAAACTATGCCTATTATTTTGCTGTGCCTCTGTCAAGCAGTGACACTGAAGTAATCCCTGGGGTATATCTACGATCCCCCATCCATTGGTCAAGATTCCTCTTGAACAAGGCCAGCGAGGTGCTCTGCCTCACATGTACCTGGATTTTGTTCCACAGCATAGGGAGTCTCTGGGTGATGAATCTGTCCCTCCAGCATGTTCTATTAATAACAGTGTCAAGGTTTAAGTCTCCCGCCCTTGTGGTTCTGAGGGATCTAGATTTTTTGAGGTGAAGCATATTCATCAAATCAGGGTTTGACATGGCCTTATATGTCAGGCACAGGTAACCTCTGATCAAGCGGTATGAGACTGAATAGAGCTGGAGTTCTTTCAGTCGGGCAGCATAAGACATATTTTTGAGACCCTTTATCCTTTTGGTGAGGAACTTTTGGGGCCTTTCCAGCTGCTGCAGGTGTCGGGTCAGATACATTCGAATGGGGCATTGTACTCAATCATAGGTCTAATGAGTGATGAGTACAAGGGGACGATGACCTCCCTTAATCTAGATGTGAATCCCTTCATGATCAGGTGGGCAATGTAGAAGGTTTTCCTAACTACTTTAGCAACATGAGTGTCAAGCGAAGGCTACTGTCAACCTGGGTCCCCAGATCCCTGATGACTTCTTCTGTGCTCAGTGGATTGCCACCTATATGGTAGCTAGGGGTAACCTTGTTTTTCCCGAAGGGTATGACTATGCATTTCTTGGCATTTAACTTTAGGCCATGGCTCTGGCACCAGTTATCCGTTTCTGTGAGGCCCTTCTGAAGGATATCTGTGTCAGATGTGTTTTCGACTATGGCGCCCAGTTTGCAGTCATCTGCAAACTTTGTCAGCCATAACCCTCCTGTGTTTGCTTGTACTTCAGAAAAGTAGATGCCGAACAAGAGTGGACCCAGGACTGAGCCCTGTGGGACACCACTTGTGACAGGCTTTGAGTCCGACATGGCTCCAGCAACTCCGACCCTGTGGGTTCTGTCACTTAGCCAGTTTGCAACCCATCTTGTGATGTATGGGTTTACATTCAAGCTGATGAGTTTTTCGATGATACCTGAGTGGGGTATTGTGTCGAAGGCCTTTGCCAGGTCAAGGTAGGCTGTATGGACTGCCTTTCCCTCATCAATGGCCTTGGTGACTGTCTCGAAAAGTCAACCAAGTTTAAAAGGCATGATCTGCCTTTGACAAAGCCAAACTGGGTTGGATCCAAAGTCTGCAAGTTCCCTATGTCTTTATTTATGAGTTCCATTATGATCCTCTCCATGGCTTTGCAGATAAGGCTTGTCAAGCTAATGGGACGGTAATTTCCAGGGTCGGTGGAGGCACCGCCCTTGTGAAGTGGGACCACAGTGGCGGCGCCACTCCTTGGTTACGTATCCTGAGGTGAGGCTAAGATTAAACAGCTGTCCTAACTGCGGGTTTAATTCCTCATTGAGTTCATGGAGCACACAGCCGGGGACACCATCCGGTCCCATGGATGCTGTGTTTTTTGCTTTGGAGGGAGCAGTTCTCACCTGGGCGTTGGAGATGTTTGGGGCTACAATCCTCTAGTATAGATATCTCTCCTTTTGGGGGGGAGTTTGCACTGAACCTGTCAGCCAGTATGTTGGCAATGTGTGTAGGTTCAGTAATCTTCACATCATTTTGAACTAATTCTGAGCATATCTGGGAGTTTCCTCTTAGGTTTCTAACATAGCTAAAGAAGGCCTTATGATTGTCTTTTGAGTCCTTGGCGATTTTTCTCTCAAAATTTGCCTTGGATGATTTTATGAGAGCTCTTAGTTTTTTACTTATAATGATCAAAGGTGTCTTACCTTTCAAGGATTTTGCTCTATCTTGTAGTAGCTTCCTCCTTTTGTTGTAGAGCTTGTTTATGGCTGGGGTCCACCAGACTGGACACTTGCCTTTGGTACAAAGAGTCTTAGTTTTGTTTGGGATTGCCTGATCCATGCAGTCCTGTAGGTGCTGGTAGAAGGCATTTGTAAGTGATTCAGCGGTTTGAGTAATGTTTACCACTGGCTCAGGGGCCTTAAAGGAGACCACACTAGTTTTAGAAGTGTGAAGTCGGCTTTTGAGAAGTTTTTCACTGTGGTCTTTTTTATTTCAGGTGGGGGCGGGATGAGGACCTCCAGCGAGATTAGTTTATGATCTGATCTCACCAGTGAGGAGTATACTTCCGGTGTTGAACATTGTGATCCCATGTTCGTGATGATGAGATCAAGTATGTTTTCTCCTCTTGTGGGGATGGTGACTAGTTGTTCCATGGCATTTGAGTTTATGAACTCCAGGAACCTTTGGGCTAGAGTGTTTGGGCTTGAGTAGTGTTCCCAGTCTATATTAGGGTAGTTGAAGTCACCTAGTATGATGGTGTTTGAGATACATTTATCCTCCATTGTTTTCAGGAAGGCCATGTGAGGTTCCTGAGTTTGAGAGGGTGGCCTGTAACATGCTACAAATTGCAGAGCAGTCTTGCCTATGGTTAATTGCACCTGGGTGGTCTCCGATGCATCGTCGTTGCCACCAACCTTGAGGTGTGGTGTCCTTTATGAATATGGACACCCCCCTCCTTTTCTTGGTGTTGTCCGGATTTTGGGGCGGAGCATGATGTAATGAGGTGAAACCTGCTAGTGCTGGGGTGGGCTCATGAGCCTTGAACCAGGTTTGTGGCACAGCACAGACATCGATGTTCTCCATACTGAGAAGGGCCTCGAGTGCGTGCATCTTGAGATTGAGACTTCTGGCATTGAGCAGCATTACCCTTAGTTTTACTTTTTTTGTGTTCTAGGGTGGTAGGTTTAGAATTTGAGCCTTGCCTAAAAAAGGCACTATGGATGTGGCAAGAGCCTTTGCCAATATCTGGAAGCCTAGGGGTGACAGGTGCAAGCCGTCCCTTGCGACAGCGTGGCTTGTCCAGCATGTCATCAGGCAGACAGACATTGGATCCCCTTTGAATGACACCAGAATTTAAGCCAATTATTAAAGCTGATCATCTTATCACTGTATTGTGGCATCATTCTAGGTGAAGGTAGGATACTGCTCAAGGTCAGGGATATACCTGCATGGGCTACATAATCAGAGAGCTCCTCAATGTCTCTTTTCATGTAGTCCAAGGAGGTACGTCTCAGGTCGTTGACACCAGCGTGGACAATGACTGAGTCGTACTTGTACCTGCTGTTGAGAGACCTGGAGTAACACTCGAACATCTACATTTATGGTAAGTGTACACAACTGTACTATGTTCTTCATGTTTCACTGTTGCAGTCATTACACTTGGGTTGAATCCCAAAGCTATGGTTGGGAGGCTGGAGCTACACAGCATTTGGAGTGACTATGAGGCCCTGCAGAACTGCAGTGGCAAAGCCTGCCCTGGATTTAGAGTAGAGTGGTAAATGATAGTGCTTTGTAAAAGTGTGTATTGAACTCCAGGTAGCAGCCTCTAAAATGTCTTTGGTTGGTACTCCCCTGAGGAGGGCTGCTGAAGTGGCTGCTGCTCTGGTTGAATGTGGCCTAATGCCCTTAGGCACTGGCTTGCCATGTTGTGAATAGCAGAAATGAATGCAGTGGCTTATCCACTTTGAAATAGTCTGCTTTGAGATGGCCTTTCCTTGTGATCCTGCAGCATATGCCACTAGTAGTTGCTCTGTCTTTCTGAAAGCTATGGTTCTGTTCAAGTAGAAGCATAGCTGTCTGTGTATGTCCAAAGAATGCAGAATTCTCTCCCCCTTATTCTGTGGGTTTGAATAAAAAGTAGGCAGATGAATAGTTTGGTTAAGGGCCACACTGGACACTACCTTAGACATAACTGTCGGGTTTGTCCTCAGAGAAACCCTGTCTGGATAAAAAATGATATAGGGTTCCACAGCCATGAGTGCCTGTAGCTCTGAGACTCGTCTTGCAGATGTTACTGCTAGGAGCAGAGCTGTTTTCCAAGATAAAAACTTTATATCAGCTGTAGCGGCTGGCTCAAAAGGAGGCAGGGTGAGTTTTTCCAAAACATAATTGGGGTCCCATGCAGGTATTGGTGATCTCCTTGGAGGCCTTAAGTTTTTGGCTCCTCTGAGGTACTGCCTTAACAAGGGATGAGAAAAGATTGGTGGCTCTGTATTGCAATGAACCAAAATGGCAGAGGCATGAATCTTAACTGATGAAAGGGATAGGCCTTTGTTCAGCATCTCAGTTAAGTATTGCAAAATCTGAGGATTATTTGGTACAGCTGTATCAATTCCTTGTGCCTGGTTCCAACAGAATCTCTTCCATTTCAGGTCAGGCGGATTTGTCTGGTATCTAGGCCTTCACTGGCCTCCAAAATTACATCCATTACAACTTTAGTGAGAATTTTGTATCACTGCATTTATCCGCCCATGCTGCCAGATTGGAGTCTTTAGTTGTGGCTGTGCAGGATCTGATTGTTTGTTGGGATAGTAGATGGGTATTTGAGGCAAGGTCAAGAAGCGAGGGCATTGAGACAAGTTCCTTAGGATTGGATACCGGTTTGGCCAGGCCAGTCTGGGGCAATCAGTATCATCTTTGGCTTCTCTTGTCTGACCTTTAGAATTTACCTTAGGGAGGAGGCGGTGGAGGAAAGGCATATACTGCTAAGCTTTTCAGCACTAAAATCAAACCTCCTTGTCTGATAAGTCCTTGTGCAGAATCACTTAGTTGGTAGTTGTGAGGAGAGGCAAATAGATCTATATCCGGGCATCCCCATTTCCTTGTTATCATGTTGAAGACTTGTGGATCCAATTTCCACTTGTGGGGATCCAAGAGGTGTCTGCTTAGTTCGTCTGCCAGAGTATTTATCTTTCCTGGCAGGAATTGTGTCTGCAGATGTACTTGGTAAGCCAATGCTGTGTCCCACAAAGTCATGGCTAGTCTGCAAAGGGGGCAAGAATGAGTGCCTCCCTGCTTGTTTATATACCACATGACCATGGTGTTGTCTATAAGTAGTTGTCCCGGATGAAGTAGGTCCTTGAAGGCTGTCAGGGCATTCTGAACAGCTAGCATCTCTTTTTGATTGATATGTAGATGTATTTGGTTTGCGGACCATGTGCCTTGAATACATCTTCCTGCCATGTGGGCCCCCCCAGGCATATCTGATGCATCCGTTGTTAATGTCTGCCTGGCTGGGGGTAAAGTGAATGGCTGTCCCTTGTTCTGGTGACAAGCCTTCACCCTGTGAAACTCCTGTTGCAGGCAGGGAATGAGGGTAATTATTGTTTCCAGGCTGTGGTAATGTTGAGTCCAAACACTTTTTAGGTACCATTGAAGTTTCCTCATATGCAGTCTCTCACATGAAATTAGTAGAATGCAGGATGTCATGAAGCCCAAAGCCTGCAGAATTTTTCTTGCAGATAACTGGGCCTTTGTTGCCAACAGACTGAAATAGGTAGTCAGTTGCCTTTGTTTGTCTGGCATGAGATAAGCCATCTGGGCAGTTGTATTTAAGCTTGCACCCAGGAATATTATCTCTTGAGAGGGTACTAGATTTGATTTCTTTTCGTTGACTGTGTACCCTAGGCCTGTTAGAAATCTCTTCCTGGCATGAATGCTGTAGCAGAATGTCCTTGTTCTCTGCTTGAATGAGGCAGTCGTCCAAGTAAGGATATATTTGTACTCCTCTTTGTCTGCGGAATGCAATTACTGGTGCCAGGCACTTTGTGAAGACCCTGGGCACAGTAGATAAGCCAAAGGGCAGTGCAGAGAATTGGTAGTGCATTGAGCCAGCTTTGAATCTGAGGTATCTTCTGCATGTTTGTCTGATTGGGACATGCAGGTATGCCTCTTTTAGGTCTAAAGTCACAAGCCAAGACTTCTTGTCCAGCATGGGCAGAAGTAGCTGTAGAGTCAACATTTTGAATTTTGGTATATCCAGAAATGTGTTTAGAATAGATAGGTCCAGTATTGGTCTCCAGGTCTTGTCCTTTCTTGGTACCAAGAACAGTCTTGAATAAAATCCTTGTCCTTGCTCTTACGTGTTGAATGGCCCTCATGTCCATGAGGGATGAGACTAGCTTTTGTGCCTCTGCCCATTGATGTTTTGGCAGGTCTGGCCAACCGTTTGTCCTTGGCAGGGGTATGGAAGTGAAACATAGCCTTGTGACACTATGTCTAGGACCCATTTGTCCTGGGTTATTATGTGCCAGTTTTGAGAAAAAAGTGCTAGTTTTCCCCCTAAAGGTGCTGCCAGAAGATAAGTGCTTGGTGGAGGAAGGGGGAAGTCATTGGGGCTGTTTCCTGTATGGCTGTGATTTGTCTTCTCCACTTTTGGAGGTAGAAGCACCCCATTGTTTAGACCTGTACGAACCTTGGGGCTGGGATCTGCCTCTTGGGCGTCTGTATCTGCCACTTTGTGGTCTGTCTGACACTGGAAAGGGCCAATTCTTTGTAGGCCAGTGTCTGCTAAATCTTGGAGGCTGAACCTGTAAGAAATCCTTAACCGTTTTCCATAGATTTAGCTTTGTCCTCCATTATTTTAACACCTCTTCTGCTTTAACACCAAACAAAGTATCATGCTGTAATGGGGCATCTAATAATGTTGCTTTGACATGATCAGGCAGACTTATTTCCTTTAACCAAGCATGCCTCCTGATGACATAACCCGTAACAGCGGCTCTGCAGAAGGCCTCCAAAGAATCAAAACCACATTGCAAAGTATGCTTTCCAACTTGTTCAGTTGCATGCAATAAATCCTGCATTTCTTTGATTTCTACACATTCAGAATTTGTCAACATTTTCTGTTTAAGCAGTGACACAATATATTGCTGATATTTGAGCATATGAAACTGACAATTTAAAGCCCTTATAATAAGGTAGCGGATGTGTATACTCTTTTCCCCCATCTGTCCAATGCCCTAGGAGTCCACTGTCAGGAGAATTACGGTTTTTTGCAGCGGAAGCCTTGACCCCTTTGGGAACCTGAGAGATAGTTTCTGGGTCAGCAGCAGGGTTTTTGAAAACTAATTTATGAGAGTCAGGAACCCTGTAGTACCAGTCAGGGGTCAGACTGGACTCTGAAAATACATCATCAACAATGTCTAACACAGGTGGAATAGCTAGGGGCCTGTGTTGTGGTAGTAAAAGGAAGTCTCTGAGCCTTTTCTTAGATTCTGAAAAATCTTGGCTCTCCCAGTGGAAATGCTCCCTCATGGTATGTAAGGTTTCCCCAAAAATGTAATCCTCAGGAGGAGAGGCTGAAGGGATAGATTCTTCAGCATCAGAATCCTCATAGGGAGGAAGAGAGTATTCCTGATCAGAAGAGGAATCAGATGAAATGGAAACCTGATCTGAAGATTCATATTCTGTCTCTTGCCTAGGCCTTTTATCAGGTGGGGGATGGGAACCCCTGATCAAAGTAATTAAGTCTTATTTGAGCATCTGTTTTTTGGGCATGGAGGCCTGTCCATGAGGCTGTTGTACTTGTTTCTTTGTCTTTAAGGGTGCTTTAGTCTTTGCCTTTGAAGCTGAAATCATTTTAATGTATAATCGAGTTGGTCTGAAAACAACACAGAAGCATGCCTTTTCCAGGCCCGGACCATTTCTGGTATAGTCTCCAAGGTCCAATACTTGACATTTCCCGTGGCCTTGTGAGAGGGAGTTTGTAAGACTTCCGCCTCCAGTAAGGTCTTTCAGGGGCTGTGCAGGACCTCTGAGTATGTGGTAGAAGAAGCTCGTTTGGTTGGACCACGGATGCCTGTCCTTCAAGTTCCTTAGGATTGGAATTTCCCGGGGTCGGGGCCTATCCGGGCAATATCGTATAATTAAATCTTCTGCAAACTGTATGAAAATGGGAGGGCGCAATGGAGGAAAGGTTAAACTGCACAAAACCAAACTAAAGTCGTGGTCAGGGCCAGGCAAGGAAAAAGTAAGAATGAAATCCCTTTTGAGTATTTGCTTCCCAAGAAAAAAATTAACTTTTCTGACATCCCCATTTCAAGAAAAAGTTTCAGACGGGATACTTTAATGAAGAGGATCGAAATTTCAGCTTATATCTCAGGAGTATTCTTCCTGGCAGGATTTGCTTCGGCACCTTGGCAAGAAAGCTGCACAAAAGGGGCGGCTATCTTATAACGGGGAATGAGTGCCAGCCTGTTTACACATGACCGGACCTGACTTTGGATTTCAGGCCAACTAGGGGGCCTTGCCAGGCTGGTAACCAGCGTTGACTGCAACAGTAACACAGAACATTGATTGACATTTTAATGTTTTCTTGCCCCAAAGTCCAATACCCCCCATGGGGCCCAAGGCATTTTTATATCACCGTTATTAATGTACTTGGAAAAATGACTTCCCTATGGTGACAAAGGCTTACCATGTAAAAGAGTTTAAGAGAATAGGGTGGTGGTTCAGGCTGAATATCAACACTTATCATGAAGTTCAACGTCTATTTAGTTTCATGTGATCATGAGCCAAACCCAAATTTTTGGAAATGGATTTTGCATTAGACTAATAGTAGCAGGTGCCAAGCTGTCTGGATGAAAAAGTAAATGTATTTAGTTGACCAGAAATACTCCAAGGCAGTTTGATTCTTTGTAGGACCCTAGAAAGCTAGAATTCACCGGGAAAGGGACGATTCCTTGGCGGTTAATGGGCATGGCAGAAAAAATAATGGTATCCATTTTGAAATGCTGCTTTAATGCCTTTCCTCTGCCCCTGCAGCAATGCCACCAGTAAGCCTGATTTTCAGAGATTTTGTCCTGTTTAAGAATCTTAGTTGTCGTACATCCAGTGAATGCAGAATCCCCTTGTTCTGTGGATTTGGGAAAAAAGTTGGCAGATGAATGGTCTGATTAAGAGCCACAATGGATACCACCTTAGGCATAAAGGATGGATTGGTCCTGAGGGCCACCCTGTCCAGATAAAAGATAATGAAAGGCTCCACTGCCATGAGAGCCTGTAGTTCTGAAATCCTTCTAGCTGAAGTGACTGCTAAAAGAAAAAGCTGTCTTCCAAGAGAGAAATTTTATGTCTGCAGTAGCAGCTGGTTCAAAAGGAGGTAGGGTGAGTTTTTCCAGCACAAAATTGAGGTCCCATGCAGGAGTTGGTGCTCTCCTGGGAGGTCTCAAATTTTTGGCCCCTCTGAGGTACTGCTTTAGCGGGGGGATGAGAAAAGAGAGGAGGCTCTGTGTTGTAATGAGCCGAAATGGCAGAGGCATGGATCTTTATGGAAGAAAAAAAGATAGGACCTTATGAAGCATCTCAGTTAAATATTGCAGAATCTGAGGAATATTGGGCGTTGCTGTGTTTATTCCTTGTGCTTGGTTCCAGGCACAGAATCTTTTCCATTTATCAGCATAAGATTTTCTAGTACTAGGCTTTCTAGCCTCCAAAATGACATACATCACAGGTTTACTGAGAGATGTGACTGGTGAAATTAGTTGATTAGCCATGCTGCAAGATTCAGAGTTTGGAGCTGTATGTGCAGAATTTGATAGTTCTGCTGAGACAGTAGATAAGGTGTCTGAGGCAGGTACCATGGAGGTAGGTGTGACATATTGCGTAGGAGGGGGTACCAGTGTTGGCGAGGCCAGTCTGGAGCAATCAGAATCATTTTTGTTTTTTCCTGTCTGACTTTTAGTAAAACCTTGGAGAGCAGAGGCAGAGGGGGAAAGGCATAGACTGATAGGTTTTTCCAGCTGAAGGATAGAGCATCCACTTTCCAAGCTTTTTTGTGATGAATTCTTGTGCAGAATTTGTCCAACTGATAATTTTGGGGAGAGGCAAAAAGATCTATGTCTGGGCTCCCCCATCTTTGTGTCAACATGCTGAAGATTTGTGGATCCGGTTTCCATTCATGTGGGCCCATAAGATTTCTGCTTAGTTCATCTGCCAGAATAAGAAGTTATGTACTCACCATAACGTTCCATCTGAGTAGGTAGCTTCATTTGTCTGCAACCTGTGGGTCTTGGATCCGATATCGGATCCGAGCCGGCAACTTGTTTCAAGCTAATGGATCCGAGCTCCTAGCTCCTCCCCTCACCCATAATCCCCTGCTAACCCTCCATGACCTCAGATCGAGTTTGCCCCTCAATATATACCCAAAAGGGTATCCACTAAGATAGATCCAAGAAGGCCAGGGGAGGGAGGGATGGTTGCAGACAAATGAAGCTACCTACTCAGATGGAACGTTATGGTGAGTACATAACTTCTTAATCTGAAGTAGGGAGTTCATTTGTCAGCAACCTGTAGGACAGAGTCCCCAGCTACCTGAACCTTGGGTGGCCATTATGGAAGGATATTGCGAAGCACCGCAGAGCCAAAGGATGCTTTCCTTCTAGAACTCACGTCCAGTTTGTAGTGGTTAATAAAAAGGTATGAGATGAGGCCCAAGTGGCTGCCGAACAAATATCATCCAATGGGACTCTAGACTTGAAGGCCGCAGAAGTAGAGATGGAACGAGTGGAATGTGCGCGAACTACTTCAGGTGCGGGACTCCCAGAGGCTTGGTACGCCAATAGGATACATTGAGAAATCCAGCGTGATAGAGATACTTTTGATATTGCTTTCCTCAAATTAAATTTGGCAAAGGAAATGAACAGCTGGTCGGATTGTCTATGACCAGCTGTTCTATGAGTATAAAAGCGTAGCTGCCTATGAACATCTAATGAGTGCAGCTTGTACTCTCCTTTATTCTGATAGTTAGGAAGAAAACCGGTAAATTTATGGATTGATTTGTATTGGTTTCTGATGCTATTTTGGGAAGAAAGAGGATTGATCCTGAGGTACACTCTATCCGGGTGAAAGATCAAATAAGGAGGTTTCACAGAAAGAGCTTGAAGCTCAAACTCTTTTGCAGAAGTGATGGCTACAAGAATGCTGTTTTCCAGGACAAGAATTTGAGATCTACTGAAGCAGCGGGTTCAAAAGGTGGAGCAGTCAAGGCTTGAAGAACTAGTGAAAGATCCCACGTGGTACGGCTTCTTTTATAGGGGTCTAAGCAAGAAGGTGCCCTTGAGAAAGGTTTTACACAACTTGGCCGACATCAAAGGCCCTGTATCATGTCCCACATGGTAATGTGAGATGGCTGCCAATTGCACTTTGAGGTTGAACAACTAGCCTTCCTGAAGAAGTTCAGTTAGGAAGTCTAATATGGACGGAAGAGGAGCCGTAAGGGATCTAGATCATGATGCTCCACCCAGATGGAGAAAGCGTTTCCATTTACTGCGGTACATTTTCCTGGTGGAGGGCTTATGCTGCCACAAGGATGGCTTTGACTGGTGAAGAGATACCGGAGTCCTAACTAGGAGTGGAACTGGAGCAACCAAGCTGTCAGTTTCAGATTGTCCAGATTTGGGGTCGGTAAGTCCGACGGATGGGAGATTAGATCCGGACTGGGATCCAGAATCCAAGGAGGATCCTGTAAACCCCAGTAGGAACCATTTCCCGGGCCCAAAATTGGGGCATAGGATCTTTCTTCCGCTGCCTTCAAGAGGGAAGGAGAGGGGGAAAGATAACGGGTGGTCCAACAATGAAGAGCTCCCTTTAATTTTGGAGGAACAGGGAAAAATTTGGCAGGGGTTTAGGGAAAAAAGATCAGCAGGTCCCCAATTAAATTCCTGCTACTAGGGATAACCCACTCGGGGGAAAATGCGCTAAAAATTTGCAAAGGATTTTTTCCGGCAGAACTTGAAAAGGGAAGGGGGTTTGAGACCCTTCCCACAAAATCATAGCTTGCCTGCAAAGAGAGTACGTAATGGGTTCCCCTTGCTTGTTGATGTACCACATGACAGTTGTGTTGTCTGTTTGAATCAACACTTGTCCTGGGTGAAGTAGATCCTTGAAAGCCATCAATGCAAATTGGACGCTAACATCTCCTTCAAGTTGATATGCAAATATTGAAGTCTGGCAGGCCCGCGTGTCTTGAACCCATTTTCCATTGAGGTGTGCTCCCAAGCCTTGTCTGAGGCATCTGTCGTTAAGATCTGACTCGGCCTCTGGTCGGGTCACAGAGAGTCCTTGTTTAGGTGACATTCCTGAGCCCACCACAAAAATTCCTTTTGAATGCAAGGTATTATCTGAATGACAGTGTCCAAATCGTGGCAGTGTTGAGTCCATACACTTTTGAGATACCATTGCAGCTTCCTCATATGCAGTTTGGCATTGGGAAGCACCAGAATACAAGATGCCATGAACCCCAAGGCTTGAAGGACTGTCCTTGCAGTCAGCCTGGACCGTAGAGACAATTGTTGGAAGTAAAGCGTAAGATTTCTTTGCTTGTCCGGGGTCAAAAATGCCATCTGAGAGGCTGTATTCAGTCTCACACCCAGAAAGCACATCTCCTGAGAGGGTACACATCTTGCAATATTAAAGGATCCCCCTGAGACTCAGCCGAAACCTCGGCTGGATCCACAGATTCCACCGTAGTTTCTAAAGAACCGGCGTCCGGAATGGACGACTCATCCTGCTTGGACTTTAACGATTTTTCCTTGCGCTTCTTAGCGGTAGCGGGCGTCGGAGGATCCGACGGCATATTATTACACGCACGACAAGCCTAAGCGCAATCTAACCTACGTTTAATGGTGGCGCTTATTAAACCTAGCGACACCGACACGACTACGTGCTCAGGCCCCAAGCAAGGAATACAAAGAGTGGTAATCCCTATGAGGTATCTGTTTCCCACAAGAAATACAATTATTCACTTTTTCTGACATCCGGATTTAACTGAGGCAAGAAAAGACAAAATATTCTAGCGAGTACTTAGCCAACTTGGTTTTCGTCTGAAACTCAGAATGAAAATTTCAGGGCCTTGACGGCACTTGCAAACGCTGCTTCTGCTTCGGACCATGCAGCAAGAAAGACTGAGGATATGACATCGGTCATGCGCTTTAGTACCACGGCGTACTGACGTCAGATCTGAGCGACCATGACCGACGCCAGCCTAACACTTTGGTATTTGGGCCGACCGAGGACAGCGGACTACCCACAGGTTATGACTGCAGCAATGTGAGATGAAGAACATCCTTGTAGTACTTCTCCGGCTTAACAGGAGCTGGAGGTAAGGAGTCAGGGGTCAGACTGGACTCTGAAAATACATCATCAACAATGTCTAACACAGGTGGAATAGCTAGGGGCCTGTGTTGTGGTAGTAAAAGGAAGTCTCTGAGCCTTTTCTTAGATTCTGAAAAATCTTGGCTCTCCCAGTGGAAATGCTCCCTCATGGTATGTAAGGTTTCCCCAAAAATGTAATCCTCAGGAGGAGAGGCTGAAGGGATAGATTCTTCAGCATCATAATCCTCATAGGGAGGAAGAGAGTATTCCTGATCAGAAGAGGAATCAGATGAAATGGAAACCTGATCTGAAGATTCATATTCTGTCTCTTGCCTAGGCCTTTTATCAGGTGGGGGATGGGAACCCCTGATCAAAGTAATTAAGTCTTCGGCCATTTCGAGCATCTGTTTTTTGGGCATGGAGGCCTGTCCATGAGGCTGTTGTACTTGTTTCTTTGTCTTTAAGGGTGCTTTAATCTTTGCCTCTGAAGCTGAAGTCGTTTTAATGTATAATTGAGTTGGTCTGAAAACACCCTTCGAAGCCGATGCCTGCTCAGCGGCTCTGGACCCATCTGAGGGAATAGTCTCCGAAGGTCCAATACCTTGAGCTTCCAGTGGCCTAGGTGACTCCACGTGGGAGTTGGTAGAGGCCTGCGGGTCTAAGGTAGTGGGTGTCAGGGGCTGCGAAGGCACCTCACTGAGAACCGGCATCTGGCTTAGAAGAAGCCTCGTCGTCGGTTTTGGACCTCGGATGTCTGTCCTTTTCTTTTTCTTTGCGTTTCTTGTGAATTCCGGTAGTCGGATGGCTATCCGACAATATCGTATAATTAAATCTTCTGCCAAAATAGTGTAATGCAAAATCGTACCGACGCTTAATAGTGCGTTGGTTAAATCTAGCACAAAACCGACAACTAGCAATGTCATGGTCAGGGCCTAGGCAAGGAATACAGTAAGAATGAAAGTCCTTAAGATGTATTTGCTTCCCACAAGAAATACAATTATTAACTTTTTCTGACATCGGTCTGGAGCAAGAAAAAAAGTTTCCCCAACGGGGTACTTAGCTTTTAATGAAGACTTTGGATCTGAAATTCGAACATGAAAATCTCAGGAGTCAGCCGACCGGCACTTGCGAACTGCTTTTTCTTCGGGCACCGTGTGGCAAGAAAGACTGAAGAAAATGGCGTCGGCTGCATCTTTTATACCCCTGGCGCACCAACGTCAGGGAAGAGGCGACAGCAACCGACGCCGGACCTAGACTTTGGATTTCAGGCCAACTGAGGGTAGCCTGCCAGCAGGATAACCCAAGCGTAATGACTGCAACAGTGAAACACGAAGAACATCATGCAGCCGACCCCATTTTAATCAGTTTTTCTTGCCCCAGATGTCAGGTGCCCCCCCCCCCCAAATGGGGAGCAAAAAAAAAAAAATTTTATATATAAATATATATGCATGTAATTTAGAACACAAAAAATGTACCTCCAACTAAAAGCAAGTGCACCAAAAAGGCTTTTGAGCATAGTAAAAGAAAGAAGAGGTATAAAAGAGAAATAGGGGGCTGGCGGGTGAGTAACCAGGACTGCAGCAGTGAATACACTCGAACATCTACATTTATGGTAAGTGTACACAACTGTACTATGTTCTTCGTGTTTCACTGTTGCAGTCAGTACATTTGGGTAGAATCCCAAAGCTATGGTTGGGAGGATGGAATTATACTGCATTAGGAGCAGCTATAAGGCCCTGCAGGACAGCAGTGGCAAAGCCTGCTCTGGATTTAGAAAAAAGGTAAATGGTAATGTTTGGTGAATGTATAAACTGAGCTCCAAGTAGCAGCTTCTAGAATGTCTTTGGTAGGAACCCCTCTGAGAAAAGCTGCAGAAGTAGATGCAGCCCTGGTGGAATGGGATCTGATCCCCTTGGGGACAGGTTTACCATGGTGCATGTAGCAGAAACAAATACAATGGCTTATCCATTTTGAAATAGTCTGCTTTGAAATAGCCTTTCCCTCTGCCCCTGCAGCAAATGCCACCAGTAATTGCTCTGATTTTCTTAGAGATTTTGTCCTGTTTAAATAGAATCTTAGTTGCCCGTGTACATCCAGTGAATGCAGAATCCGCTCCCCCTTGTTCTGTGGATTTGGGAAAAAAGTTGGCAGATGAATGGTCTGATTAAGAGCCACACTGGATACCACCTTAGGCATAAAGGATGGATTGGTCCTGAGGGCCACCCTGTCCAGATAAAAGATAATGAAAGGCTCCACTGCCATGAGAGCCTGTAGTTCTGAAATCCTTCTAGCTGAAGTGACTGCTAAAAGAAAAGCTGTCTTCCAAGAGAGAAATTTTATGTCTGCAGTAGCAGCTGGTTCAAAAGGAGGTAGGGTGAGTTTTTCCAGCACAAAATTGAGGTCCCATGCAGGAGTTGGTGCTCTCCTGGGAGGTCTCAAATTTTTGGCCCCTCTGAGGTACTGCTTTAGCAGGGGATGAGAAAAGAGAGGAGGCTCTGTGTTGTAATGAGCCGAAATGGCAGAGGCATGGATCTTTATGGAAGAAAAAGATAGGACCTTATGAAGCATCTCAGTTAAATATTGCAGAATCTGAGGAATATTGGGCATTGCTGTGTTTATTCCTTGTGCTTGGTTCCAGGCACAGAATCTTTTCCATTTATCAGCATAAGATTTTCTAGTACTAGGCTTTCTAGCCTCCAAAATGACATACGTCACAGGTTTACTGAGAGATGTGACTGGTGAAATTAGTTGATTAGCCATGCTGCAAGATTCAGAGTTTGGAGCTGTATGTGCAGAATTTGATAGTTCTGCTGAGACAGTAGATAAGGTGTCTGAGGCAGGTACCACGGAGGTAGGTGTGACATATTGCATAGGAGGGGGTACCAGTGTTGGCGAGGCCAGTCTGGAGCAATCAGAATCATTTTTGGTTTTTCCTGTCTGACTTTTAGTAAAACCTTGGAGAGCAGAGGCAGAGGGGGGAAAGGCATAGACTGATAGGTTTTTCCAGCTGAAGAATAGAGCATCCACTTTCCAAGCTTTTTTGTGATGAATTCTTGTGCAGAATTTGTCCAACTGATAATTTTGGGAAGAGGCGAAAAGATCTATGTCTGGGCTACCCCATCTTTGTGTCAACATGCTGAAGATTTGTGGATCCGGTTTCCATTCATGTGGGCCCATAAGATTTCTGCTTAGTTCATCTGCCAGAATAAGAAGTTATGTACTCACCATAACGTTCCATCTGAGTAGGTAGCTTCATTTGTCTGCAACCTGTGGGTCTTGGATCCGATATCGGATCCGAGCCGGCAACTTGTTTCAAGCTAATGGATCCGAGCTCCTAGCTCCTCCCCTCACCCATAATTCCCTGCTAACCCTCCATGACCTCAGATCGAGTTTGCCCCTCAATATATACCCAAAAAGGGTATCCAACTAAGATAGATCCGAAGAAGGCCAGGGGGAAGGAGGGGGGGATGGTTGCAGACAAATGAAGCTACCTACTCAGATGGAACATTATGGTGAGTACATAACTTCTTAATCTGAAGTAGGGAGTTCATTTGTCAGCAACCTGTGGGACAGAGTCCCCAGCTACCTGAACCTTGGGTGGCCATCATGGAAGGATATTGCGAAGCACCGCAGAGCCAAAGGATGCTCTCCCTCTAGAAATCACGTCCAGTTTGTAGTGGTTAATAAAGGTATGAGATGAAGCCCAAGTGGCTGCCGAACAAATATCATCCAATGGGACTCTAGACTTGAAGGCCGCAGAAGTAGAGATGGAACGAGTGGAATGTGCGCAAACTCCTTCAGGTGCAGGTCTCCCAGAGGCTTGGTACGCCAATAGGATACATTGAGAAATCCAGCGTGATAGAGATACTTTTGATATTGCTTTCCCCAAATTAAATTTGGCAAAGGAAATGAACAGCTGGTCGGATTGTCAATGACCAGCTGTTCTATGAGTATAAAAGCGTAGCTGCCTATGAACATCTAATGAGTGCAGCTTGTACTCTCCTTTATTCTGACAGTTAGGGAAGAAAACCGGTAAATTTATGGATTGATTTGTATTGGTTTCTGATGCTATTTTGGGAAGAAAAGAGGGATTGATCCTGAGGTACACTCTATCCGGGTGAAAGATCAAATAAGGAGGCTTCACAGAAAGAGCTTGAAGCTCCGAAACTCTTTTTGCAGAAGTGATGGCTACAAAGAATGCTGTTTTCCAGGACAAGAATTTGAGATCTACTGAAGCAGCGGGTTCAAAAGGTGGAGCAGTCAAGGCTTGAAGAACTAGTGAAAGATCCCACGGTGGTACGGCTTCTTTTATAGGGGGTCTAAGCAAGAAGGTGCCCTTGAGAAAGGTTTTACACAACTTGGCCGACATCAAAGGCCCTGTATCATGTCCCACATGGTAATGTGAGATGGCTGCCAATTGCACTTTGATGGTTGAACAACTAGCGCCTTCCTGAAAAAGTTCAGTTAGGAAGTCTAATATGGACGGAAGAGGAGCCGTAAAGGGATCTAGATCATGATGCTCCACCCAGATGGAGAAACGTTTCCATTTACTGCGGTACATTTTCCTGGTGGAGGGCTTATGCGCTGCCACAAGGATGGCTTTGACTGGTGAAGAGATACCGGGAGTCCTAACTAGGAGTGGAACTGGAGCAACCAAGCTGTCAGTTTCAGATTGTCCAGATTTGGGGTCGGTAAGTCCGACGGATGGGAGATTAGATCCGGACTGGGATCCAGAATCCAAGGAGGATTCGCTAGGTGAGACCACAGGTAAGGGAACCAAATTTGCCAAGGCCAGAATGGGGCAATGAGGATCATCCTGCTCCCCAACTGCGAGGCTTTCTGTAAGAGTTGCAGCATCAGGGGTAGAGGAGGACAGGCATAAAGTAGACCGGGTGGCCAAGCATGCACCAGAGCATCTCTTGGAGTTTCCCCTGGAGGGGGAATCAGAGCGAAGAAATTGCCGCATTTGGTGTTTGAGGGAGACGCAAAAAGATCGCAGCAGGGTTGCCCCCATATTGGGAATATCTGCTTCGCTACTAGTGGATTGAGAGACCACTCATACGGGGTAAGAAGGGTGCGACTGAGTTTGTCCGCTAGGATGTTGGTCTGCCCCGGAATGTGCGTTGCAATCAGAAAGCGGTTGGTGGAGATCGCCCATTCCCACACTCTCATGGCTTTGTGGCATAGAGGGTAAGATCTGGTTCCCCCCTGTTTGTTGATGTACCAGACAACCGACATGTTATCCGACTGAATTGCAATCGTTCCTATGGGGAGATTCTGAAGTGCTTGCAACGCGTACAGCACCGCTCTCATCTCCAGAACGTTGATATGCAGGGAGGTCTCTGTGTCGTTCCACGTGCCTTGGACCATCCTGCCTGAATAATGCCCCCCCCACCCGAGGCAGGAGGCGTCCGTGGTCACCGTGGCGAGAGGGGGAGAGGTGCAGAAGGGACGGCCCGTATGGAGGTCCGAAGCATGGAGCCACCATAATAGTGCCCTCCTGCAAGCCTTGCTGATAGTAATGGGGTGGTGAAGAGGAAGGGACAGAAAGGACCATTGCACTAGAAGGGTCCATTGCAGTACCCGCATGTTCAGATGGGCGCATGGAAGGAGCGTAATCACTGCCGCCATGGAGCCCATTGCCCTCAGGACCAATTCCGCTGGTGGGGTCTCTGATTGGAGGATAGCCCGCACATGGAGTTGCAAATTCCGAATTCTCTTGGACGTTAGAAAGGCTCGTAGCTCTCTGGTGTCTATTCTGGCTCCTATGAATTCTATGACTTGTGTCGGGGCCAGAAGGGATTTGTCGGCATTGATGGTGATGCCTAACTGTGGGGCTAGGCGGAGAAAGAAATCTCTGGCTGAGCAAAATAGATGCCTTGTTGGGGCGGTCAGGAGCCAGTTGTCCAGGTACAGAAAGACCTGTATTCCCTGGAGTCTCAGGTGGGCCGCAATCACTGCTAATACCTTGGCGAACACCCTGGGGGCTGTGGTGAGGCCAAAGGGAAGGACCCTGAACTGGTAGTGACTGGCTCCCAGCCGGAAGCGGAGGAACCTCCTGGATAGTCTGTCCATTAGAATGTGGTAGTACGCATCCTTGAGGTCTATAGAGCACATCCAATCGTTTTCCCTTAGAAGGGGGAAAATAGATTGAAGAGTGACCATTCGGAATTTTTCCTTAGTTACCGACAGGTTCAAGCGGGAAAGGTCTAGAATCAGTCTCAAGTCCCCTGACTTTTTTGGCACCAAAAAGAACCTGGAGTCGAACCCTAATCCGAGCTGGTCTTGGGGGTCGGGCTGGATGGCTCTTTTTCTTAGCAGCTGCTGAATTTCTGTGGCTGCGGCCTCCCACTGACCGGGTGGTACATCGGGGAGGTTCTTGAATTTGGGGACATGGAGTAATGGTATTTTGTACCCTCTGGATATAATGCGAAGCACCCAGCGGTCTGTCGTGATGGACTCCCATGCCGCTAGGTGCTCGAGCGTCCCCAACTGCCTCCAGAGTGGAGCAGCCGGGCAACCCTTCAGGGCTGCTGCGTGGGTCGTTCAGAGAAAGGTTCTCTGGACCCAAAGTTTCTCGGAGCCCCTCTGCCCCTGGGGCAGCGTCCTCCTCTGCCACGGAAGGACTGGTTGTCCGGAGCGGGTTGGGAATGTTGCGATTTCCGGAACCACATCTTCTTCTGACCCTTTTGGTTCTTCGAAAAGGACCGCTGGGGAGTAGAGAAGTGGACTCCGACGGCAGACAACGTCTTCCCGTCTTTCTCGCTCTGGACAAGACAAGTGTCTCGCGAACCGTTTTGCCAAACAGGGCAGAACCATCGAAAGGGGCGTTCGCAAAAGACACTTTAAAAGGCTCCGCAAAGTCACAATGACGGAGCCAGGCCTGACGTTTCATGACTAGGCCTGCTCCGCTAGCCCTAGCGGCTCCCTCGGTGGCGTGGGACAATAGCCGCATAGAGGTATTTGAAATTGATCTCAGAGTGGCCATTCGGGTGGAGTACAATTGCTTGTCCTCTGCCGACATGGACTCAGGGGGGGAGGTCGCGTATTCTTTGATAAGATCCCGCTGCACCCTAATGACATGTGCCATATAGTTTAGAGACCTTACCGAGAAGGTCGCTGAACTAAAAACTCGCTTCCCTAAGCGGTCCATCGAGTGGGACTCCTTGCTCGGTGAATGGACTGAGGGGCTCTCCTGAGCTAGTTCCCTCTTCGTGGCTGCCGCTGTCAACATGGCATCTACGGGGGGGCCCTTGCTCCAGTGCGACCGGTCTGAGGGGGGCTTAGTATTCTGTCCGGGCGTTTTGGTATTGGCTCCACACTGTCTGGATCCTTCCATGCCCTGGTGGTAATGAGGTCCACCAAGGGGTCGGCCGGAGGGGACACCCAAGAGGTAGACGGGCCTGCTTCGAATGCCTCCAGAAACACGGACTCGGAGGAAGACTTGGGGGCAGACCACCCACCTCTGATCCTCAGCATCTCCATGATGTCTCCAAAGGAGACATCCTCAGGGGGTGATCTTGGGGAGCCTTCCCCTTCCTCCAAGTCCGTGTCCTCAGTTAAGGACTCAGGGGAGTCCACGTGCCTCCTCTTGCACTTATGCTTGCGGAGCACTTCCTCGGAGGGGCTGTCTGACGAGGCCTCGCCAGCAACATCCTGTTCCAATGGAACCATCTGGGACATTGAAGCAGGCTGTCCCTTTGGCCGGGTGATGGAAGCCTGGCCCAGCAGAGAGGGAGTGCAGGGAGGAGCCGAGACAAGGACCGGGGGTCCGGATGCTCTCAACAGAGCCATCTCCACAACATCGAAAGCCGAGGGGGAACCACTCTCTCTGGGCTCCGAGAGTCGGCTCCCACTCGGATCCGATGAAGGGATCGGAACCGGCGCCGAGACCATCGGATCCGAAAGACCAGTGCGCTCCGACCTGGACGGAGCCGAAGGCACACTGAATCCCTCGGATCCGAAGCTCGGGCCACGGCTCTGAGAGGTCAGATCCGACAGGCTCTAGGGCAGGGTCGGATCCGAAGTACCAAGTACTGTCGGCACCGACCCACCCCCGGCTCCAACGCTGCTCGGCTCCCAACGCTCCGAACCCGGATAGCGGGTCGGAGAAGGAGCAATAGGATGGAAAAAAAGGTGTCGAGCTCCCCCCCAAAGGGGGGGGGGGGCAAGAGCACTCCCATCTGCAGCTGGGCCTGGATGAACCTTCACATCATCCGGTCCAAGTCTGCATCGGACATACTGAAAGTCGATCTCGAAGAGGTCACCGAGGCAGGCCTGGAATGCCGCCTCGATGACCTCGACGGAGATCGGGCCTCCTCCTCCTCGGGCCCTGGGGAGAAACAAGGGGATCGGAGCCGAGGAGGAGAAGACCTAGAAGCAGTGGAGGGAGAAGCCCGCTTAGCTGGTGGGGCCGAAGCGGAGGTCTCGGCCCGCCGCTTGTGGTGCTTCTCCCTCCGTTTCTCCCTCCTGGCCTCCCTGTCCTCCGGCGCTTTAGCGGGAGTTTGAGTCCCGGCCGGAGGAAGGGGGGCAGGAATGGCAGCAACCACAGCCTGTGGTGGAGCCACGGGAGCAGCGGAGGCCGGAGCTGAGTCCGGGGGTAAAAGTCCCGCCAAGACCAGCTTCGACCTCCGCTCTTTCAGTGCCCTGGGGTTGAACGCTGCACAAATGGTACAGCCTGAGGTGAGGTGTTCAACCCCAAGGCACCGAACGCGAGTGTGGCCATCAGCCGGGGAGAGCTTATGGCCACACTCGGTACACTTAGAAAAAATGGCTTTTGGGGCCTCAGCCATACTTAAAGAAAAGTAATGTTACACACACACACACACACACACACACACACACACACAGGCCCCAAAACACAACACACACTCTCTAACGACCAGTGAAGGGAGGGAAAAAACTACTTAAAAGAAAAATATTTTTACTCTACAGGGAACCTAACACTTACACACTGTATATTTTTGTGAAAAAAGAAGAAACTTGACAGAAAATTTAAACTTAACTGCCAATTACTAGTCGAGCTCACAGGAATCCAGCTATCCACAAGCACAGCAAACTAGATCTGAGGTCATGGAGGGTTAGCAGGATATTATGGGTGAGGGGAGGAGCTAGGAGCTCGGATCCATTAGCTTGAAACAAGTTGCCGGCTCGGATCTGATATCGGATCCAAGACCCACAGGTTGCTGACAAATGAACTCCCTACTTCAGATTATTTTGCTTTCCTGGCAGGAATTGAGCTTGTAGATGTATTTTGTAAGTCAAGGCTGTGTTCCACAAAGCCATGGATAGTCTGCAAAGGGGGTAGGAGTGGGTATCCCCCTACTTGTTTATGTACCACATAACTGTGGTGTTGTCCGTCTTTATCAGTAGTTGTCCTGGATGAAGAAAGTCCTTGAAGGCTGTCAGAGCATTCTGTACAGCTAGCATTTTTTTCTGGTTAATATGTAGGTGCATTTGAATTGGGCTCCATTCACCCTGAATGCATCTCCCTGCCAGATGGGCCCCCCAAACATAATCTGATATGTCTGTAGTCAGGGTTTGGGTGGCAGGGAATGGAATGGATGACAATCCCTTGTTTTGGTGACAGATCTCTGCCCACCATAGGAACTCCTGTTGCAGGCAAGGAATGATAGGAATCATTGTTTCCAGGCTGTGACAATGTTGACTCCATAAGCTTTTTAGGTAATTAAATCCTCAGTCATTTTGATCATTTGTTTTTTTAGGCATAGGGGCCTGAACATGTGGCCCAAGCGTCGTTTTTTTAGACATAGAAGTTGGTTTTGACCTTGTTTTTGATGATGTCGTCTGTTTAATATACAAATCTTTAGGCCTGAAAACACCCTCAGAAGCCGGTGCCTGCTCAGTGGCTCTGGACCCATCTAAGGGAGAGACATCCACGGGTTCAATACTTGAAGTGTCTCGCGGCATACCAGACTCCGAATGGGTCTCGGTAGAGGCCTGCGAATCAAAAATAGCGGGCATCAGGGGCTGTGAAAGCGCCTCACTGAGTACCGACGAACCGGCGACTGGCTTAGGAGAAGCTTCTTCATCGGTTTTGGACCTCGACGGTCTGTCTCTGTCTTTTTCTATGCGTTTTTTGTGAAGTCCGGTAATCGGATTGCTAACCAACGACATTTGTAGATAGTTAAATCTTGAGCCAAAATATTCAGAAGCAAAAATGTACCAATGCTTAATAGTGCATTGGTTAAATTTAGCACAAAACCGACAGCAAGACACATTGTGGTCAGGGCCTAGGCAAGGAATACAGTACAAATTAAATCTTTATGAGGTATTTGCTTCCCACAAGAAATACAATTATTAACTTTTACTGACATTGAAAAGGAGTAAGAAAAAGTTTCCCCAATGGGGTACATAGCTTTAGGTTGAAGACTTCGGTTCTGAAACTAGAAAACGAAAATTTCAGGAGTCGGCCAACCAGCACTTGTGAACTGCTTCTGCTCTGGGCACCGCGTGGCAAGAAAGACCGATTAAATTGGTTTCAGCTGCATGTTTTATACCCGCCGACCTGACATCATGAAGAAGAAACAGCAACCGACGCAGGACCTAAGACTGTTATTCAGGCCGACCGAGGGCAACCTGCCAGCAGATTACCCAAATGTAATGACTGCAACAGTGAAACACGAAGAACATCAGAAAAGACAGGTGGAAGTCAGGGTGAATCAGAGAGACTGGCAATGGAAGAGAAACAGAAAGGTGGGTTTAATCAGGATGAAGTTAGGTGTTGTTTTAGGTTGTGTCTGAAATGTGTGGTAGTGTTGTCTTGCTTTAGGATGGGTGGGATGGAGTTCTAGTTCTTAGCAACCCTGTTTGAGTAAAGAGAGTCGTCTGCACTCTTATGAGACATGATTCTGGTCAAGAGACACTTGTTCTGTGAGCAGTGATTTCTAGGAGGGAAGCAATGTTTGAGGATGTTTTGAAGTGATAGGAAGGTGTTGGGTTTGTGTATTATTTTGTGGGCATTAAGCACTTGGGAATAGGTAAGGTAATTAGGTAGTTCAAGCCAGTGTAGGTGCTTCAGTGTTAGTGGTGTGAATGGCTTGATAAGTGGGATGCAAACTTAGCTATTTTACTGTAGCAAACGCCTAGTTTATTTCTAAAGTGGAGTGAAGGTTAGTCAGGATGGGTGCTGCTTAGGGAAGTGAAGTGAGGCAATAACATGTTGCTAAAGAATTCTTAGAGTAGTCAATGTGAAAGGGTTTGTTTCTGTAGAGGAAGCATAACTTTTAGTGAATTTTCTTGATGGCTTGAGTGATATGTTGAATCATATTTTAAGTTATTATCAATTAAGACATCAAAAAGCTTTGTGCTAGAAACTCTTTCAATTGAAGTGTTATTTGCTGATGTGATGCTGAAGGATGGTTTCTGACAGATGTTTGGGTAAAACAGCATTATTTTTTAAGCATTTAAAAGTAGTTGGTAGTCATCTAGCCTGACCTCAACTGAGGAAAAGGAGTCCAGGGACATCTTGTGGAGTAGCGACTTGGTGCAGAGCATATGATCGTGGCATTGTCTGTGGATTGTACTACTGAGGCTTCTTTGGTAGTTTTGTGAAGATTATTAATGAGTATGTTGAATAGTAAATGGCCTCAGATAGATCCCTAAGGTATGCCAATAGAGACAGACAGAAAGGGTGAAGAAATCTTGTTTCCATTTCACAGACTGGAGTCTGTTGGTGAAATATCTTTTGGACCACCTGTAGGAAGAATGGGAAAATCCTAAGGAAAATAGTCTGTGGAGCAGGTTTGGTGTGAAACTGCCAAATGCTTTTACATGTCTAAGAAAAGGTAGAATACTAGTGTTTCTATTAGAGTTTGTGACTTTGATAAAACTGAGAAGAGCAGTAGTGGTGCTGTGATGAATTTGGAAACCACGTTAAGTGTTGGAGAGGAGACTGTTATTATGAAGATGGGAAAGGAGTTGGGAATGAATGCATTTTTTCTAATATTTTGGAGAGTGAAAATAGAATGGCCATAGTTGGTAATCGGAGAGGCTGGTGGATGTTCACCCTTTATGTAGATGTGGGATTTTTTTCCTGCTGGCAGTGATGTAGCTTTCTATAATTGATCAGTTTAGGAGTACAGATACTGGGTATGCTATAGCATCTGCAGTGATTCTGAGATATTCTGATGGCAAGTTGTCAGCAGCTGGTGTGGACTCTTCTTAATTTTAAGAGGTTTTTTTTGATAGTAGAGGTAGATACTGGTTGGAGGGAGAAAGGATTTTGGTGGTGCTTAGTACTGGTTGGGACAGTAAGGCTGGTGGCTAGTTTGTTATTCAGTAGGGAGAAGACAGTGTGTACTAAATGTGTATTGAATTGGGTAGCTATAGGGACCGAGTTAGTGGTAGAAAATGCTGAAGGAGTCAGTTTTGCCTATATATAATAGTCTTTGACTGCATTCCAAAAATGTTAGAGATCTGTTGGTGGTTGTCTTAGAGCTTGGAAAAATATTTGGTTTTGTCAGATCTGAGTTTTGTTTAGAAAGGCTCCTACACTGTCTAAAATATTGTAATTTTGTGGTGTTTTGTCAGTAGATTATTCTTTGCAAACTTTATCTCCGTTTCTCTTGTGAGCCATGGGGTAGGGCTGGATTTGATTTGTTTTGATCTGATTTGAGATAATTCATTTAATATGTTAAGAATGTGTTGTAAAAGTGAGTTATGGTGACATCTAGCTTTAAGTATTGTAGAATATTCCAGTTGTATTTGTTGAGGTAGCTAATGAAGGTGTCATTATTGAAGGAGGGCAGAGTATGCACATTACAGATCATGTTCTCCAGGGCTTATCTGTTCTTTGTGACCCGAGCTGTGGTGTACATGCCAACCCCTGTATTTATTCCTGTGCAAGCGTTTTCCCACCCTGAGTTGGATTCCTGGATGTCCTCCCCCTTACTGCAGGATCGCAACTAAAACAAGAAAAAAAAAAATCTATCTAAACTGAGAGTTCCTATTACCAGACCAGACTGAGTGCATGTTTCATAACCCATTTCTGTATACAGTTGGCCAATGTTTATATGTCAGAAGAGTTTAGTTCTGGGTGATTTGAGGCATGCACACTAACTGGGTTGCTACAGTTTAAGTTCCCCCCCTTACTCATTAACACTAGTGTATATCCATAGAGGCAAATCTGTCCTCCGTTTGGCCTTTCAACTGGCGCTGACTTGTGATTCTCTGGGGTGGCTGATTGGTTTTGTAGTTTAGGATACCTGGTCTTCCTCATGCTTCTGCTGCCTACATTTCTGTACATGTCAATCAACATAAGGCCCCACCCTTGTACAGCATTCGAACCAACGTTATTAATCTCTGTTAGAACTGGGTGCCATTTTCAAATCCTATTTTCCAAAGCTGATCGGTTCCTCGCGACCCCGAGCTCTAGTGTGCCAGCCAAGTAAGTGTATCACTTACATGTTGATCTGCACGCCATGTCATTGTTGTAATAGATAACCATGCACTTGTGTTTGCCTGATTGATAAACAGGCCGAAATTTAACTTATGTAAAGCATTTGTGCAGCACTTCTCTAAACGTGGTTAGTGTACCTAAATGATAATTCAGTACACAGTGTTTACTGCTAGCCTAAGTGATAAACGAGCAGACATTTATCTCATTTAAAGCATCCCTGCAGCATTTTTGTAACCGCTTTTAGTGTGCCTGAGTATTAAGCTAGATGAGTGTAGTGTTTGCTAGCGTGATAAACGAGCAGAAGTTTAATACATTTCAAGCATCTCTGCAGCAGTTCTGTAAAGCTTTTTAGTGTGCCTGTGTGATAAATGAGCACAAAATTCACCTCAGTTATTGCATTTTGTTTGGGACATGATTTTATCTATTTCTCAGTTCTATGGTGTTACTTAGTTTTTGACTTGTGCATTTATACTGCAGTTGTTAATTAATGCTTGAATCTTCAGACTGATTATCAAGTGTTTTTTGTTTCTAAATTTTATTATACTGATCTACTGTTTAGCTACTTGTGCTGACCTACTTTTTCTTACATATTTTATAGTGAAAATAATCTGTTAGCTAATCTGACCTCTGTTATACCATAGCTACACTGTTCCCTTGCAACTCTCACTCCACTTCACCTCAGCATACACTTACTGGTTGTCTTTTTTCCAGGTGTTTAACTACTTGTCTTATCTCTTTCCCTAACTCCCCACTCTGGATTTGTTTTTATTTTATAGCCCCTGTACGTATTCCTGTGCAAGCATTTTCCTACACTAAACTGGATTACTGGATGTCCTCCCCCTTACTGCAGGATTGCGACTAAAACAAGAAGAAAAAAAAAAATCTACCTAAATGGAGAGTTCTTAATACCAGACTGAGTGTATGTTTCACAACCCATTTTTGTATACAGTTGGCCAATGTTTATATGTCAAAAGCGTTTAGTTCTGAGTGATTGAGGTATGCACTCTAACCGGGTTGCTACAGCATAGGTTCCCCCCTTACCCACTAACACTAGTGTATATCCTTAGAGGCAATTCTGTCAACCATTTAGTCTTTCAACCTTCATGCTTTTTTAACTCTTGGCACTCACCTGTGACTCTCTGGGGTGGCTGATTGGTCCGACTCGTGGTTCTACCCGCTTTGCTCGTGTTCACTCCTCTCCCCTACCCTGCCCCCAAATCCCATCCACCCCCACTACTCCCACACTTATACTTCATAGCCACACCTACACCCACCAATTTACCTGTCACCTCACTGTTACATCACCTTACCACTCAACATTTCCTATTCTACCTCTTACTTCCTAACCCCTCACTCTTCTACACTTCCCACTAACCACATCATCCTAAACATTACTACACTATTTCTCTCCCTAAAACTCCCAACCACAATCTCCTCTCATATCACTCTGTTACATTATGTTTCTATCCTTCTTCTAAAATAATACTCTACCTACTATTATCATACTCTCTACAAATATGTCTAGAATACTTACCTATGCTTCACTCCTCCTTCACACATTCCTATTTCTCTTTCTTCTTGCTCAGCATAGAACATTTAATCCTAGTACTTTTCACACTAAACCGACAACTGTCACATCCATTCTATCACCCCACTCAAACTGTCACCAATATATCCTCCAACCTCTTTCCTATACACCCTCTTCTCTTCCACAAACTAAAAATTCTACCCATAACAATCCAGATCTCTCCCACAAAACGCACCTCAATAGACTCAGAAAACAAATTACAACCACCTATCTACACACCCAGATTCTCCACAATTCCACTAAGTGGAGATATCCAACCCAATCTAGGACCCACTTCAGCTAACCTCACTGCTCAACCCAACTCCTTCAAATCCTCAAAGCTAGTCACACTTCACTTCCAAAGCATTTGATATAAAATCACAGACTTTCACACCTGAACATCCCATTACCAACCAGACATTATTGCCGCCACTGAAACCTGGCTCAATCCACTTACAAAAAACTCTGAATTCCTCCCCCCAGGTTTCAACACCCTTAGACTAGATTAGCACCACAAGAAAGGAGGTGAAGTCACACTCCTCTTCCCTAGTTCTTACTGCATAACCTCCTTCTCTAATGCTATTCTGCAGTTCTCCACTGCAGAAATTCTAGTCTCATTTCTAAAAATATAAATAATTTAAAAAAAAAACTATGCAAAGTAGTTTTTTACATTTCCCCAGGCAGCAACATACCCATTCTGGAAGACATCTTTGCCTGGATCTCTAGAACAATCAAGAATGAAACTATTATACTGGGAGATGTAAATATTAATTGGTGTAACATCTGCTCAAAATTTTCCTCCTCTAATATTAAATTACTCCACGTTACCCAATTAATCACATCTCCTACCAGATTCAATAACGGTAACATGGAAGGCCTCCATTCTAGACTGGATACTAGTCAGTGACCCAAACAAAATCTCAGCAGGCACCATCCCAAATACTCTGTGATCATCTCCCAGCTTTTCTCAGTTAGAGCATCTTCTGTGTGGAGGCATGCGTGAATGGGAGTGCCTTCGTTGAAGGATGTGCGTCAGGGCTGGTAACTCAGCATGTAAAAATTCACTATCAAACATTCGCGGACTGGAGTTCCGCTGTGGCGACCCCTAACCGGGATAAGCCGAAAGACACAACAACAACAACAACATCATCTCCCAGCTTTCACACTCAGAACATCCCCCCTTCCAAAAGAACATCACTATAAACAAACACTGAATTTAGATAACTTTGACCCTCAAACATTCATTAACTTACTGAAACATATGAATTGGAAAATCCTAAAAAACATTTAGATAGATGAAGCAGTAAAGTATTTTAATAGCCTATTTCTAAAAACCCTAAATAAACTTGCTCCCCTGTATGAAAAGGATAAAATTTAATTTCGTACCCTTGGCTAACAAAATCAACAAAGCTATTAATGCAAAACTTAATGCAAAACAGAGATAAATTCTTTAAACAATGGCAAAAAAAGACACCCTACAAAACTACAGGCAACTCCGCAACCACGTTAAAAAACAAACCACCAAAGACAAAAAAGAATACTACTCAAAATGTCAGTCCAATAACAGGAATAACCCCAAAAAAATCTGGACAACCATTTCCTCACTTCTACACCCTGGCAAAGAAAGGCTACTCCATTTCCTAATAAAAGTTACCCAGATTTAGCCAATCTCTAACACCCACTTTTATCAACACTATTATCTAACATCACAACCAACTTCACCCATCACCACACAGACTCAAACTCCACTACTACAAGACCTTCATGTTCCTCCCTCCTCTCCAATACCTCTCTCTCACCATTCTCTTGAGTATACTGAAATTTCCAACAATCTTGTATCCTCTTCTCTTTAATCCCATTCTCACTGCCACCATAAAATGATTACTACTCAAACCTGGCTGTAATGTAGTTTTATTGGCCATTTTGGGTCAATTCCATACTCCTTGATCTCTCTCTCTTAAAACCCTGCTGCCTCATGGTTTTGGCATCTTCCCAGGCTTGATAGTTGTTGCTGAAGCACCTACCAAGGGGAGAAAATGCTGAAAGAAGAAAGGTTCATACTAGGCTATCTGCCCTAGGGCATTTACAAGCCTAGCCAGAGTGTGTTTGGCTTTCGCCACCCATTTTAAATGAATTTTGCTATGCCCTTTTTCGAGGTTAGTATACTGTGCCTCTCTCTAACAGTGACACAGAAGTGATACCCGGAGTAAATCTACGATCTCCCATCCACTCATCAAGATTCCTCTTGAAGAGAGTCAATGAGGAACTCTGCCTAACCTGGACTGGGATTTTATTCCAGAGTGAAGGGAGCCTCTGGGTTATGAATCTGTCCCTCCAGCATGTCCTATTTATTTCAGTGCTGAGGTGGGATTTGGATTTTCTGAGATGCAGCATGTCCATTAATTCCGGGTTGGACATGGCTTTATAAGTCAGGCAGAGATCGCCTCTGAGCAGGCGGTATGTCACTGAGTAGAGCTGGAGTTTCTTTAACCGGGCAGCATATGGCATCTGTTTGAGCCCTTTGATCCTCTTGGTGAGGTACTTTTGGGGTCTTTCCAGTTGCTGCAGGTGTCTGGTAAGGTACATCCCAAAAGGGGCATTGTACTCAATTATGGGCCTGATGAGGGATGAGTAAAGAGGCACGATGACCTCCCCTGATCTAGATGTGAATCCCTTCATGATTAGGTGGGCTATATAAAATGTTTTTCTAACCACTTTGGCCACGTGGTTGTCGAATGAGAGATTGCTATCAACTTGGGTCCCCAGGTTCCTAATTACTTCTTCCGTACTTAATGGATTACCATCTATGTGGTAATTTGTGAGCACTTTGTTTTTGCCGAAGGGGATGACTATACACTTTTTGGCGTTTAGCTTGAGGCCATGGCTCTGGCACCAGTTGTCTGTTTCTATGAGGCCCTTTTGTAGGATGCCTGTGTCGGCTGGAGAGTCGATTATGGCACCCAGTTTGCAGTCATCTGCGAACTTGGGTCAGCCACAGTCCTTCCGTGTTGGCCTGTACCTCCGAGAAATATATACCGAACAAGAGAGGTCCCAGGACTGAGCATTGTGGGACGCCACTTGTAACTGGTTTGGAGTCTGACATGGCTCCAGCAATTCTAACCATATGGGTTCTGTCCTTGAGCCAGTTTGCAACCCATCTAGTGACATAGGGGTTTATATTTAAGCTGGTGAGCTTATTTATAATGCCCGAGTGGGGTATTGTATCGAAGGCTTTTGCGAGGTCCAGGTAGGCTGTGTGGAGCACCTTCCCCTCGTCAATGGCCTTGGTGACTGTTTCAAAGAAATCGACCAGGTTTAAGAGGCAGGATCTGCCCTTTACAAAGCCGAACTGGGTAGGATCCAGTGTCTGTAGGTCCCCAATATCTTTATTTATGAGGTCCATGATGATCCTTTCCATAGCTTTGCAGACCAAGCTAGTCAGGCTTATGGGGTGATAGTTTCCAGGATCCGTTGAGGCACCACCTTTGTGGAGAGGGACCACTGTTGTTGTACGCCACTCTTTGGGTACATATCCTGTAAGGCTGAGATTGAACAGTAGTTTTATGTTTGGGTTTAGTTCTTCCTGGAGTTCATGTAGGACGCAGCCCGGGACACTGTCTGGTCCCATTGATGCTGTGTTTTTTGCTTTGGAGAGGGCGGCTCTTACCTGAGCATCTGAGATGTCAGGGGGGCAGCACTCTGCTGAGATAGATATTTGCCCTTTTGGTGGGAAAGGGGGGGAGAAGTTTGCGCTGAACCTGTCAGCTAGGATGTTGGCAGTCTGTGGGTTTGGTGTATTCTTTGTCATTTTGGACTAATTCTGAGCATATCTGGGAATTCCCACCCAGGTTCCTAACATAACTAAAGAAAGCCTAGTGATTATCCTTAGTGTCCTGTGCAATTTTTTCTCTTGAAGCTGGCCTTAGACGATTTTATGAGTGCCCGTAGTTTTTTGCTAATACTGATCAGAGATGCCTTCCCTTTTTGGGATTTTGCTCTATCATGTAGTAGCTTCCTCCTTCCGTTGTATAGTTTGTTTATGGCTGCGGTCCACCAGACAGGATGCCTGCCTTTGGAGGATTGGGTCTTGGTTTTGTTTGGGATTGCATGATCCATGCATTCCTGAAGGTGTTCATAGAATGCATTTATAAAGGATTCTGCGGTCTGGGCCATATTTTCCACAGGCCTGGGGGCTTTGAAGGATTCCTCCTCGGTTTTGAGGAGTGTGAAATTTGTTTTAGAGAAGTTTTTCACTCTGGTTTTCTGGGCAGGGGCTGGGGTCGGGATGTGAATATCTAGTGAGATTAGTTTATGATCTGATCTTACCAGTGAGGGATATACTTCTGGTCTGGAGCATAGAGTCCCCATGTTGGTGATGATCAGGTCCAGTATGTTTTCCCCTCTTGTGGGAGTGGTAACAAGTTGTTCCATAGCATTTGAGTTTATAAATTCTAGGAAACTTTGGGCTAGGGTGTTGGAGCTAGAGTAATGCTCCCAGTCTATGTTTGGGTAGTTGAAGTCGCCCAGTATAATGGTGTTTGGAGAGACCTTCATATTTTCCAGTGTTCTCAGGAAGGCCGAGTGGGGTTCCTGGGTTTGGGAGAGTGGTCTGTAGCAGGCTATAAACTGGAAGGCAGTTTTACCCACTGTTAGTTGCACATGGATAGTCTCTGATGCTTCGTGCTGTGCCACCAACCTGGAGGTGTGGTTATCTTTGATGAATATTGATTCTCCCCCTCCTTTTGTGGTTCGATCCAAGTTTTGGGGCCGAAAAACATGGCATGAGGTATAACCTGGTAGTGCTGGGGTGCTCTCGGAAGCCTTGAACCAGGTTTCTGTTACTGCACAGATATCAATGTTCTCCATGCTAAGGAGAGTTTCGAGTGCGTGCATCTTGAGGTTTAGACTTCTGGCATTGAGTTGCATTACTCTTTGTTTCTTATCCCTTGTGATACCTATGGAGGTGGGTTTGTCTTTTGAGCCTTGCCTAAAAAAGGCACTATGGGGGTAGCAAGAGCCTTTGCCAATATCCGAAAGCCCAGGGGTGACAGGTGCAAGCCGTCCCTAACGAAGCATCGTGGCTTGTCGAGCATGTCATCCCAGGCTGACAGACATTGGATCCTCTTTGAATGACACCAATACTTAAGCCAACTGTTGAAATTGATCATCTTGTCTTCATATTGTGGCATCATTCTTGGTGAGGGTAAGATGCTACTCAAGGTCAGGGTCATACCGGCCTGGGCTACATGCTCAGAGAGCTCCTCTATGTCTCTTTTCATGTAGTCCAGTGAGGTATGTCTCAGGTCATTCACATCAGCATGGACAATGACTGAGTCATATTTGTACTTGCCTTGGAGTGACCTGAGTGCTTGTGTTATGTGGCGGATCCTAGCGCCCGACAGGCAGCTCACCGTGACCTTCTCCTTGTTCAGCCTGGTGAGTGGGAGGTCAGTGTGCCTGACGATAGAGTCACCTATTACAACTGCCTACAAGCTGTAGTTTTATTGGCCATTCTGGGTCAATTCCAAACTCCTTGATCTCTCTCTCTTAAAAAAGGAGCCACTTTTGAGATTTTAAGTATTTTCTTCTGATTTTTTGTTTAAAATTACTGCTTTGCCACCTACTTTTCGGCGGTTTCAGGCTTGCTAAAGTTGATATCTGTATTAGAAACAGTATTTAGAACACATCTAGAGCCTGTTTACTGCATTTCCTGTGTTGCACTCAATTTAAAATCAGTTTTCTTAAAACTGCATTTTACCTGACTCTGGCCTAGCACTCAAATGTGGAGTCATTTATTGCACTGTTCTGACTATTTTGCTACTTGTGTATCTCTGCTACCTTTAAACTAAAACAAAAAAAAAAAAAAATCTTGCTCTTTTCCCACTTTCTGAAATTTAAGAAAGTTCAGTTACAGATTTGCTGTTCTGAACTGTTTGTAAGTTTCTTGGAGGCCAGTGCTTGCTTGGGCTAAAGGGAAGTGGCTGTGTTCACCAGTGGCAGTGGTTAACACTGAGCAGCCTGCCTGTCCCTGTAGGAGTGGTTACTGCCTAGTAGCTGTAGTTTTATTGGCCATTTTGGGTCAAGTCCAAACTCCTTGATCTCTCTCTTTTAAAACCCTGCAACTCTCTTTTTGCGCGGTCTTGCGCACAGAGCAGGGTCGGGCAGCGCCGCTTAAACAGGTTTAAACTATTCCCGGCTCCACAAAGTCTGCTGTTCACTTTTTCCCTTAGAACTGCTCTAAATCTCAAAATAAGCACTCTATTTTCATTCTAAAGCCCTGCACTTGCTCGTACAAGTAACCTCATAGGTAAACACTAATAAACTTAAGCACTACATCCTCTTTTACTCCTTTTAAGCACTTGCTCCCTATTGGTTCTTTCTAATCAGTCAATAAGTAGTTCCCTATATTATTCAGGCATGTCCAAAGGTCAGTTTCGGGTTTACTCCCCAGTCTAGCTGGTGAATATGGGAATCTTGAGGCAATGTTACAACTGCCTTATGTATACAGACCACCCTCTCCTCCTCCCAACAAGCTCAAAATATGTGAGAGATGCAACTATATAGCCAAACTGGAGGCTAAGCTCTCTCAACCCAGTACTGGCACAGCCTGTCAGGAGGAGAAGGTAACCACACACACCACAAATCCAGTCTCACATAGACCTATCGCATCTGCAAACCAAACACAAACACACAAAACACACAAAAACATACTCGGAGGCTCTAAATAAAAATCTGCCTAAGCAGCAGAGACCTCCAAAGCAGACATCCAAGCAACCCCTACCACGAAACAATACCCACATAGCACATAGCTCACAAAGTCAGTGTGCCACACAGTCACAACCCTTAAGGCTAAACAACACACCTAATACACTTGTAATAGGTGTCTATTGTTAGCCACACTGACGTCCCACTCACCAGGCTGAACAAGGAGAAGGTCACTGTAAGCTGCCTGTCGGGTGCCAGGATCCGCCGCATAACTCAAGCACTCCGGTCACTCCAAAGCAAGTACAAATATGACTCAGTCATTGTCCATGCTGGTGTGAATGACCTGAGATGTACCTCCCTGGACTACATGAAAAAAGACAGAGGAGCTCTTTGATCATGTAGCCCAGGCTGGTATGATCCTAACCTTGAGTAGCATCTTACCCACACCAAGAATGATGCCACAGTATAAAGACAAAATGATCAATTTTAACAACTGGCTAAAGTATTGGTGTCATTCAAAGGGGATCCAGTGTCTGTCAGCCTGGGAGGATATGCTCGACAAGCCAAGTTGCTTCGCTAGGGATGGCTTGCACCTGTCACCCCTGGGTTTTCGAATACTGGCAAAGGCTCTTGCCTCCCCCATAGTGCCTTTTTTAGGCAAGGTTCAAAAGACAAACCCACATCCATAGACAACACAAAGAAAAAAAAACTAAGGGTAATGCTGCTCAACGCCAGAAGTCTAAACCTCAAGATGCATGCACTAGAGACTCTCCTCAGTATGGAGAATATCGATATCTGTGCAGTAACAGAAACCTGGTTCAAGGCTCCCGAGAACACCCCAGCACTAACAGGTTATACTTCATACCATGCTTTCCGGCCCCAAAACTCGGACCAAACCACAAAAGGAGGGGGAGTATCCATATTTCAAAAAGATACCCACACCTCCAGGTTAGTGGCACTGCGCGAAGCATAGGAGACCATCCATGTGCAACTAACAGTGGGCAAAACTGCCTTTCAGTTTGTAGCCTGCTACAGACCACCCTCCCAAACACAGGAACCTCACTTGGCTTTCCTGAGAACACTGGAGAATATGAAGGTCTCTCCAAACACCATTATACTGGGTGACTTCAACTACCCAAACATTGATTGGGAAAACTACTCAAGCCCAAACACCCTCGCCCAACGGTTCCTAGAATTTATAAACTCAAATGCTATGGAATAACTGGTCACCACTCCCACAAGAGGGGAAAACATATTGGATCTGGTTATCACCAACATGGGGGTCTCTATGTTCCACACCAGAGGCATACCCCTCATTGATAAGATCAGACCATAAACTAATCTCACTGGACATCCATATTCCGTCCCCACCCCTAGCCAAGGAAACCACGGTGAAGAACTTCTCAAAAGCAAACTTCACACTTCGTAAAACCGAGGTGGAATCCTTCAAATTCCCTGGGCCAGTGGAAAATATGGCCCAAACCGCAGAATCCTTTACAAAAGCATTCTATGGACACCTACAGGAATGCATGGAGCATGCTATCCCAAATAAAACCAAGACTCACTCCTCCAAAGGCAGGAGACCTGTCTGGTGGACCCCGGCCATAAATAAGCTATACAACAGAAGGAGAAAGCTACTACATGATCGAGCAAAATCCCAAAAAGGGAAGGTGTCTCTGATCAGTACTAGCAAGAAACTACGATCCCTCATAAAATCATCTAAGGCCAGCTTCGAAAGAAAAATTGCACAAGACACTAAAGATAATCACAAAGCCTTGTTTACTTATGTCAGAAACCTGGGAGGCAACTCCCAGATATGCTCAGAGTTAGTGCAAAATGACAAAAAATACACTGAACCCACAGACATTGCCAACATCCTGGCAGAAAGGTTCACTGCAAACGTCCCCCCCCTTCCCCCCCAAAAGAGCAAATGTCTATCCCAACAGAGAGTGTAGCCTTCCTGAGATCACAGATGCACAGGTGAGAGCTGCCCTCTCCAAAGCAAAAAACACAGCATCAATGGGACCAGACAGTGTCCCGGGCTGCATCTTACACGAGCTCCAAGAAGAACTAAACCCTCATATAAAGTCACTGTTCAATCTCAGCCTTACTACAGGATATGTACCCAAGGAATGGCGTACAGCAACAGTGGTCCCACTCCACAAAGGTGGTGCCACAACAGACCCAGGAAACTATCGCCCTATAAGCCTGACTAACCTGGTCTGCAAAGCTATGGAGCGTATCATCATGGAAATCATAAACAAAGACATTGGGAACCTCCAGACACTGGATCCTACCCAATTCGGCTTTGTTAAGGGCAGATCTTGCCTCTTGAACCTGGTCGACTTCTTTGAAACAGTTACCAAAGCCATAGATGAAGGGAAGGTAGTCCACACAGCCTACCTGGACCTCGCAAAAGCCTTCGACACAATACCCCACTCGGGCATCATAAATAAGCTCACCAGCTTAAATATCAACCCCTATGTCATAAGATGGGTTGCAAACTGGCTCAGGGATAGAACCCACATGGTCAGAATAGCAGGTGCCATGTCAGACTCTAAACCAGTTACAAGTGGCGTCCCACAAGGCTCAGTCCTGGGACCTCTCTTGTTCTGTATATATTTCTCAGAGGTACAGGCTAACACGGGTGGACTATGGCTGACCAAGTTCGCAGATGACTGCAAACTGGGTGCCGTAATCGACTCTCTGGCTGACACAAGCATCCTCCAAAAGGGTCTCACAGAGATGGATAACTGGTGCCAGAGCCATGGCCAAAAGCTAAATGCCAAAAAGTGCATAGTCATTCCCTTTGGGAAAAACAAAGTGGTCACAAATTACCACATAGGTGGTAATCCATTAAGTATGGAAGAAGTAATTAGAGACTTGTGGACCCAAGTAGATAGCAATCTCTCCTTTGACAATCAAGTTGCCAAAGTGGTTAGAAAGACCTTCTATATAGCCCACCTTATCATGAAAGGATTCACATCTAGATCAAGAGAGGTCATTGTGCCCCTCTACTCATCACTTATCAGGCCCATAACTGAATACAATGCCCCATTTGGGATGTACTTTACCAGACACCTGCATCAACTGGAAAGACCCCAAAAGTACCTCACCAAGAGGATCAAGAGACTCAAACAGATGCCCTATGCAGCTCGGCTAAAGAAACTCCAGCTCTACTCAGTTGCATACCGCCTACTCAGAGGCGATCTGTGTCTGACGTACAAAGCCATGTCCAACCCAGAATTAATGGACATGCTTCACCTCAGGAAATCCAAATCTCTTAGAGCTACACGCTCCAGGGACTTGAACCTCAGCACAGAAATAAATAGGACATGCTGGAGTGACAGATTCATATCCCAGAGGCTCCCCTCACTCTGGAACAAAATCCCAATCCATGTTAGGCAGAGCCCCTCACTGACCCTCTTCAAGAGAAATCTTGACGAGTGGATGGGAGATTGTAAGTTTACCCCTGGGATCTCTTCTGTGTCCCTGCTTGACAGAGGTACAGTAAACTAACTTTAAAAGGGCTACCTTCTGTGACCTACTATACAGAGGCACAGTCAACTAATCTAAAAGGGTGGCGAAAGCCAAACACACCCTGGCTAGGCTTATAAATGCCCTAGGGCAGATAGCCTAGTATCAACCTATGAACCTATGAAGATGATTTGCCCACTGAATACTTTAGACTAGCAGCTGATGCATTTGCTTACCCCATTAGCATTCTTATAAACAGATCCATCCTTGAATCTTACATCCCAAAAAACAGGAAAATGACATTTATTTTAGCCCTCCACAAAGGTGGTAACCCCACAGATCTCTTCAATTACCATCTTTTGCTATTCTTTCCCCTATCTCTAAGATTCTTGAAAAATGCATACAAATTCAACTTCTTGACTTTCACGCCAACAATCAAATTCTTTCACCTACACAACATGGCTTCAGACCAGGTCATAGCACAATGCCTGCCTTAATTTCTTTCATGGACATAATCAACAGGGCTAGGGACTCTGGTAAATTTATGTCGTCCACATTCTTAGACCTTTCAAAAGCCTTTAATACAGTTTCACATACTCTTCTTCTAAATAGACTCTCACATACTGGACTGTCCTCCTCTTCACTTAATTGGTTCACAAGCCATCTAAAAAGCACCAAGCAGTCAGATGGAATTCCTCCCTCTCTTCTTATCTCCCTAACCCTAGCGGTGTTCCCCAGGGGTGTATACTGGGGCCCCTACTACTCAGCATCTTCATCAATAATTTACACATCACTCACCCATGGCTCTTTTATTCAATATGCAGATGTTTTGTTTCAACTATCATTTGCTCTGCTAAATCCATTCCCAAGCTCCAACATATTACTCAAGTTGCATTCTCCTCCTTTGAAAATTGGCTTACCAAAAAACATTTGTTACGCAGTCCTAACATAACCAAGCTACTTGTTTTTACCCCTTAGAAAAATACCCTCTTAAAGACCAACTTTCTATACTCTTCCACAACAAAACACCAACTGAACTAGTCTCTCATACTACATTACTAGAGGTTATAATAGATGAACACCTAAATTTTGATCTATATATTCAACACAACATTAAAAAACTCACGAAAAACTGGGCTTGCTGTATAGGCACAAACATTTCCTTAGCACTAATAGTAAAAAGATGCTTGCTAACACTTCTCTACTACTGTCTCTAACCTACAGTGCTCCATTACAAACCAACTTACTCTCTACCCTAAAATCAAAACTAGAAATTTGTTACAACAAAATAGCTGGATTTGTTACTAATGCCTCTTACTCTATTCACCACTGTACAGCATTGCACTCTCTTAACTGGCTCGAACTACCACACTCTCTCCTACATACAATCAACTACAGTACAAACAATTGTATATTAACCCTCAGTATGTCCTTCCTCTCCTCACTATTCAGCAGCTACCTTCCCAAAAGATCAGATCTGAAAACCAACATCTTCTACAGATTCACTTGGAAGCATGCCTTTACGATAAAGTAGTACCCAGAGGACTTTGTATTCTCAACATGCCCACCTAGGGAGCTACACATCCTGAACTGCTTCAGATGTGGCAAGCATTTAATATTCAATTGGGCATGGACTACATATGACTAAGAGATTTTTTCATCCTATACAGAATGCTTTATTGAAGGATATTAATGGCTTACAAAGTGAGATACACAGTAAGTTCTCTGTTGAGATTGTTATTACTAGTCCTGATGAGTTGTTTGAACAGATCATTAACTTTGATAAGAGGCTTCAGGCTACTACACTTAAAAAGTTAGAGAGACATAACTGACTTTAAGAAAGGTCATGCTTTTTCGTGGCTTAAGGATAAAAGGAAGACTATATCCACTCATGGCAATGAGGGACCGGTAGATGATACGTCTAATAAATCTGATATTGCTGCACCTTCTTCATTGCCCTCAGTTACTGGAAATGTAGCTGTGAATACACCAGATGTGGTAGCAAGTATGTCTAATACTCCTTCTACGATAACTACCCCCCTTTTTCCCTACCCAAGCCTCTTCCTATAGCTATGGATCACAGACCAAGGAGATCCCGGAGTCAGTCGAAGAAAGGGCATGTTCATTACAAATAACAGTCAATGGCTTGGTGTTTAATATTTTATCTATTGTACTTACACCAAAAAAGAACAAGGTTTTGAGTAGAGGACTATCTTTTGTTCCAGTGCAGAAATTCAATTTGATACAAGTGCTCACTGATCTTAGGCTGTTCACTAGGAATTTGTCTCTTTCTTTGATGTTTCCAGAACCACCTGGAGCAGCACGAAATTTCAGTATACCTAGTACATTTATTTCTGAGAAACATCCTATTATTAAAGCATTTACTGCTATATGTGATGAGCAGATTAGATCGGCATTGACTGATAAACATGTCTGTTCTTTTTATAATTTGACAGCGGCTGAAAGTGCCGCTTTATATGATCTGAAAAGACTTAATTCTATTGAGATTCAGCCAGCTGATAAAGGAGGTGGGATTGTGGTAATGGATAAGGATCTTTATCTTACCACTATGGAACAGCTCTACATTTCAGCTCATCTCCAGGCCTCAAATGACAGCAATTATTGATAGAGTTTCAGTTTTGCTTTTTGATTTATTGCTAATAGGCATGAGTACTGAAGACTTGCATAAATATGTTTTGGTTGAACATCCTGTTATTCTGATATTATATGGACTTTCTAAGGTTCATAAAAATATGAGTAGACCTCCTATGCATCCAATATTGTCTACTAAAGGTTGAACCACTGAGCCTTTGTCTATTTATATAGAGAAAATGCTTCCACCAGTGTTACATAATGTGGGGTCTGTTTTAAAAGACCCTAAAGACTTTTTAACTGACCTATATCAGAGTGTACATCATATACCAGTTGATCAAGAGCTTTTATTTGCTACTTTAGATGTTACTTCCCTGTTTACAGTGATCCGTAACAATGTTGATGTCGATTATGTGAGGTCATTTCTACAAGACTATGCTGTTTTTCCAACTATGAAGACAGAAATGATTTGCATGCTTTTAGAACTGGTGTTGGAAAATAATGTGTTTGTGTTTGGTGAGCAGTATTGCCTACACAGGGTTGGCATGGCTATGGGCACTGCATGAGCGAATAGCTACACCAATCTTGTACTTGCTTACTGAGAACACAATCAAATACTTGGTAATAATGCTTTTTCTCAATATATCATCCACTACAAATGGTTTGTGGATGACATTTTTTTTTGTTACAGAGTGGTACAGTAGGAATATTTAATAAATTTGTTGCATACGTTCAGAATACTCCAGAGTTTCTGAAATTTAGTATTAGAACCTCCCATACATCGATAGACTTTTTAGATATCACTGTGAGTAGGGATGCTCTGGGTAGTTTTAAGACAGAACTATATAGAAAGCCCTGTAAAAAGAATTCTCTTCTACATAAAAGTAGTATGCACCCGAGGCACATTCCTAGGAATGTGCTCAGAGTACAATTCCTTAGTACCATGCATCTACATACAGATGATGAATCCTTACATCAAGTATTTGAAGGCCTAAAAGATGAATTTCTGCAAACAGGTTATTCTCCAGAAGAGATAGATTCTTGTATTCTGATAGTTACATCAGAGAGGGATAGTAAGGCTAGTTTGTATGTTTCAGATACGGTACAACACACAAGGAGAGAGGCTCAAGAATATCTCAGTAATAGAGAAGTGAGACGTTTGTTTACGTATTTGAACGATATTAATCTTGTTTGCGATATAGTGAGGAAAAACTGGGGGATTTTACATTGTTGTCCTGAACTCAAAGAACTTGTAGGGGATATACGCAAGCTCTGTTTCCACAATAATCTATCCTTCAAGAGGCAGCTCTGCTATAAAAATTCTGGCAAAGCAGTTGATTGACGACTCTGTTTCTCATCATAACAGCACCTTCCCTTTTAGGAAGTGTAAAGCCTACCAATATATTTATTCTAAACATTTCTTTGAGCAACCGACTTTACATCATACTATTGATTGTTCATTCTACGTAAATTGTGGAACAATGAACTTAATTTACTATGCATTTTGTGAATTTTGTTACACTTTTTATATTGGAAAAAACAACAGATGCTTTAAAGACAGGATCCTTAAGCATCTGAATGATATTAAGCATAGCAAGACTAGTAATGCTTTTGCTTCACATGTACTTGTTTCCGACCAGCAGCATAAATTCAAATTCTTTGTTTAAGAAATTATTCAGCAAGATCTAAGAGGGGACGACCTTAGGAATAAGACGGACTTGAAGGAACAGAATTGGATCCTTGCACTGCAGTCTTATAAAGTACCGGGATTAAATGATATGGTATCTTTTAAACCAGCACTGAAAGCATCATCTTTGTATCAATAGCCAGTATTGACTGCCATAAAGATATTTGATATTATTGTGTTAGAGTTCATTTATAATTATTATTATTCATAATGGTATTCTGCTGTTTTTATATACCTTAAATAACTCGTAGTTGCATGATTTTAAATGTTAAAACATTTTTGGACCTGTATGTGCGATCTGTGTGTGTTTTCTATTTAGTTATTCTGCAACATTAGATCTTTGAAAGGTGCTACTTGATTGTACACAACTAGGTTACAATGATGACGTCAATGGGAGATGACACCCTTTTGCATTACATCGCTGTTGGATAAACTACTTGGGTTGTATTTTTTCTGCAGTTTTGCGGTTCAGAACTTCACGAACTTTTGAATACAGCTTTTTAATGAAATATTTGAGGAACTGTGGAAGCTACATATCGTGATGTAAGCAACTTGTTTTTAGTATTTATGATGAGCTTCACGGACTTTGCGAATACAGCCTTTTAACGGCAATATTTGAGGAGCTGTTGAAGCTGCATACTATTGTGATGCAAGAATTCAGTTTTAGTATTTATTTATGATGAGTAATGACTGCTGTGTTTATTTTTAATTGATTTATGTTTGAAGGGGTGGGGTTAATGATTCATGGTTTAAATAGCTAGATGTGCATTCTGGTAGTTAGGTCTGATGAAGCAATTTAATTACTGTGAAAGCGCTTACCTTTGTTTAACATAAAATTTTTTTATTTTAGCCTGGTGATGTTTATTTTTGCTACCCTGCTGGTGCTGTGTTAGTTGCTGGATTTTCTTTTTGATCTTCTACAGATTTACAAACCAAACCTACCGTCAGTCCAACTTCTATACTCTAATTCTGTAGCCAGAATTTGGAACACTTGTTCTGTAAGTTAGAACCAACCCTAACCTTGCATGCTTTAAAACTTCCAGACATAACTAATTCTATTTGGAGCTGTAACTGCTCTACACTGCCTTCCTTTAAGTCCTGACCTCTGCTACTTCCTTAGCTCCTCTCACACCCTTTACCTGCTATTCAGTTGCTTCTAATTGTACCATATTCCTGACTATCTTATTCCTCAACTCCACTGCACACTGATTTTTATCTGTGTTTACTGTTTGGAGTGCTTAATTCTCGGTTATCTCTACCTCTATTTAAAAGCACTTGTTAATATCCAGACACTAATGCATCATGTTAATTTTCCAAGTTGATTATTGTTCATATGTATAAGCTTTGTATGTATGTATACACAATTGTATGTAAACTGAACCTCTAGAAGCTAATTTGCCTGTACAATTTATTTTAATTGTTCAAGATTGTAACATGTACTTGGAGCTTTTCTCTCCAGGCCTCCACTGAAAATGGCCTTTTACAGCCCAGTGGACTATCCCAGTAATCAAATGCCAATAAATAAACAAACAAATGTGCTTACGTGCATGATTAGATTGTCTGACGGCAAAGGTTGGTAGATGCACATGTACTCATGTCCTTTAGCAACAAGTACCAGTATGACTCTGTCATACTGCATGCCAAATGTCAATGCCTTCAGGTGTACTTCTCTGGACTCTAAAAAGAGAAACATGATGGAACTCTCTATAAGTCCAAGGCAGGTATGAGCCTAGCACTGGGCAGCATTCTACCTTCGCCAAGGACAATGCCAGGATATGAGCAAAAACTAACTGGCTTAGTTTTTGGCATCATTCAAAGGGGGTCCAATAGTTGTCAGAAAGCACTCCAGCTGTGCAGTGCTATAATGCCTTCCACACATTTAAACCAACTACTGCACAGAAGGGAAAAAAAAGATGGAGGTGTCTAAATCTACATCCAGAAGAGACTCACATCAAGGCTGGTAAAGCAGCATGATGTATTAGAGCTTCTTCATGTCCAAATAACCATCAGAAAGGTCCCGTTACTCCCATACTATATATTAGCTAGTTACAGAACTCCCTCTATGACAAAAGAAAGCCACAACACTTATCTACAGGAACTAGAATCACTCAGTATTAATCCAAATACCCTCTTCCTAGGTGATCTAAACTTTCCAACCACAGACTGGAAAACCTATACCACCACTAGTGCACAAGCACAGAGCTTCCTGGACTTTGTCAATACAAATGCCCTGGAGCATTTAGTCAGATTACCCACTAGGGGGAAGAACATCTTGGATCTGGTCCTTACTATCATGGGAACACCTTGCACCATCCCTTACATATCTTCGTTACTTGTTAGGACTGACCATAAAGCAGTCTCCTTCGAAATAAACTGAAACCAGAGATCCCTTCCACCCAAGGTACCTTTACAAATTTCTTTAAGATAAACTACCTACTCCCAAGTGATATGTTGGCAAGTTTCAAATCCCCACCAAAAGCAGTTAACCTCAATGAATACACAGAAATGTACACTACCACACTATAACAGCATGCAAACATTTGCACAGATGCAGCTGTACTCCACAGCAACAAGTGAAGGGTAAACTCCAAAAACAAACCCACATGATGGAACTATAATATCAACATGCTTTATAATAAAAGGAAAACAATTTTGTTGAAAACTAAGAGCAATTCCAGAATGTTAGAGCCCTTATCAGTGATATAAGCAAACTCAGGAGCTTAATAAAATCCACCCATGCCAAGTTTGAGGCTAAAATACCTACCCAGCCAAAGGCAATCACAAGGCATTTTTAGTCATATTTGTAATCACAAAATCACAACACAGCTATGTGCTGAGCTGATTGTGAATGATGTTATCTGTGCTGAGGCTGGAGATATAGCAAACCTACTGGCAAATAAATTTAGCTCAATTTTACCCCTTCTCCCCCTCTATCTGCCCCTGAAGATATACATGAAAATGGCTCACCTCCACTTATCACACAAGACCAAGTCCTAAAAGTGGTATCAAAAGCTAAAATACTGCATCAATGGGTCCTGACAATTTCCCTGGATGCATCTTAAATAGCATGAATCACAATTTAGCCACAACCCCAACACTGTTCAGTCTCAGCCTCCATACAGGTTTTTGTTCAAAGTACATGGAGAACAGCTACGGTCATTCCCCTGGCCTTCCACAGACCCAGGCAATTACAGACCCATAACCACATTCCTCAACCTGGCCAATGCATTTGGCACAATTCCTCATGCAAGCAAAGTAGGAAAACCAAATAAACTTGGCATAAACTCCTATGTCACCCACTGGATTGCCAATTGGCTCACAGACAGGACGCAAATGATCAAAATAGGGGAAGTTACCTCCACAAAGAGACCAATCACCAGTGCAGTCCCCCTGGGTTCTGTGTTGGGACCTTTCCTGTTTGGCATTATCTACTTTTCTGAAGTAAGGTCAAAACCAAAGGGCTCCAGCTGACTACGTTTGCAGATGACTAAGCTAGGCACACTCATCAAATCTCCAAATGAATTGGCCATCATGCAGGAAGCTGCCAAAATCATGGACTGAAACTAAATGCCAAAAAATGAATTATTATATCCTTTGAAAAGTCATTTACCCCAAGGAACTACCACACCCTAACAGATGACCCAGTTGTTCACATTTGGGAATTTGCATGGAGAGTGACCTAATTTTTGAATAACGTGTGCCTATTGTTGTAAGAAAGTCCTTCATTATTGCACAGCTTATAATCAAACAGTTTGTGCCTCAATCTAGGGATGTCACTGTCCCCCCTTTAGCAACCCTCAGTAGGCCAGTCACTGAATATAATACCTCCTTTAGCATGCATTTGTCCAAATACAAGCAACAACTGCAACGCCCAAAGAGATACCTTACTAAAAGGATATAAGGCCTAAACAATGTCCTAACATGGACCAACTCAAAGCTCTGCCACTACACTCAGTATCCTACAAAGTGCTAAGAAACCTGTGCCTGGCATGAAAGGCACCTTCCAACTTAACTACTGATGGATTTACTGCACATCAGTAAGTCAAATGGAATCAGAAATACTCAGCCTAGGGATTTAAACCTCTTCTGCAGCATCAACAGAACAGTTTGGAGAGATAGGTATATCTCACAGATGGCATTGCTCCTGTGGAACAGATTCTCCATCCAAATTAAAACAAAGTACAACCCTGTAGCTATTCAAGTGTAACTTAGATCAACAGTATGGATGGGAAACAGAAAATGCACACCAAGATTGCCCCCTACTAATGGACAGAGGCAGCTCCTAAATGCTTTATCCCATGCACAGGTCCCCTCCAATTATCTATGGTAGTATCCCAGTTATTCAAAATAGGGGTAATATACAATTATCAACCAAGGGATAGGTAAGGCCAATCTATACCAAATGGGATAGGTTATTTCAAGCTCAAAAAGGGAAATTGGCTAGACTTAAAATGGCCCACAAGGACAGCTACCTTAGTACTTACTTATGAACAACTGGGTTCTTTCATTGTGGCTGTTGAGAAAACTGCAAATCTTTGTCCTCATTCAGAGCCTTCTTCCATTCCTCCTTGCCTTGCTACATCTACATAGCAACTTCTTTCTTGTAACAAAAAAAAACTTTTGCAGATGTAAACACTTAAAAAAGATACACAACCAGCCAAGAATACCTTCAGTGTCTTCCCTTCACCAGCGGTTTCCATTTCCCTCCATTGAATTTCTTCCTCCTCTCCACCATATCACTCTATTGCATACCTCTCAACTGTATAGATTTTCTCAGAATGTCCAGATTTTGGACTCATATTTTTGCTCAGTTTTTCATAAAACTGTGTTTTTTCTGGCAAATTAGTGGTAAATCATTAAAGACTGAAGTTAGAAAATAATGACAGATATTTGAGTTTCAGACTTCATATCCTTCAGAAAATTCATGCTAATACAAAACGTGTTATTCTACTAACTTTCTAAGTTTGTAAGAGCAATGTTTAACTCATTCCCTCCAGTACAGCTCTTTTGAGTATGTACCTTTAACTCCCAGTGGGTGTGGCTTGAGCCTTTAAAAAATGAAGTTATCACATTACAGTTCTAACAAATGCTCACTGTAAGAGGTCAAATATCAATACAAGTATGTTTGCCATCCTGTACGCTTCAAGATAAAATATTCTGATACCTTGTAAGTATCACGGTTTTGGAATTATTAATGCAAATATGAACAAGCAATATTTGACACCTAGAGGCGCAGTAGGAGGTAACTGCAGAAACACCTGGAAGTGCACTCGGCTGTAATGCGTTAAAAATTGCCCCTATTTTGGGGCCTTTGTCCAGATGTCTTCCTTTAAGTGGTTGAGAGGTATGCTCCATTGTGCTTCCTCTCTTTCCTTTGGCTGTAATGGCTCATCAAATGTACCAGCACTTGCATCTCCAATTCTCTAGTTTCCAACTCTGTAACAATTATTTTGTCTCCTCCTTTCTTCAGTGAGTTTTCTCCTGTTCCACTCCTCATCTTTGATGCACTCTCTCGGAATTCCTGGATCTCTAGTAGCCCTCTGGTGCCACCTAGCAGTTCCAGAGAGTACTTCACTTCCTTTCCTCCAGTACAGTAGGGGAATTTCCCTGGTAACCAAGCCAAATTTCCCCTAGTGAGTATGAAAACACCTTGGGTTTCCCCAGAACATAAGACACTGCCCAAGTGGGACTAAAAAAAGTAAATAAACATAAATGCTGCCAGTTTTTGAGTGAAACACTACTGATCTGTGACCAGTACAAACCACAAGTAACCACAGCAACTCATAGATAAATCTATCTGGGTTAACTGGCATATTTACTTTTATTAAGCTATTATAAATTGCTCGAACTGCTCAAATTACTTATTTTATTTTGAATTTGTTAACCAGGGTAGAGCACAGATCCCGGTGGACCCATTTCAGTCTCAGTCCAGGGAAAACAATAGTTACATGACATTACATACAGAGTAAATGACAAAATGCAGTATATACATACACACAGTGGATATAAAAAGTAGACACAATGTTAAAATGCCAGGTTTTTGTGATATAAAAAAATGACACCACAGTAAATAATTTCAAAACTTTCCCCACCTTTAATGTGACCTATAACCTGTACAATACAATTGAAAACAAAACAAATCTGTTAGGGGAAAAATATAAAAAAATAAAAAAGTACAATAAACTAGTTGCATAATTGTGTACACCCTTAAACTAATACTTTGTTGAAGCACCTTTTGATTTAATTGATGTAATAACTGATGTAAGAGAGAGAGAGAAAAATAAAACCAATAGCACTTTTCCACATGCTTCTAATTCTCATCTCTCAAATCTAATTAAAACATTGTTTTATGTTCAAATATTATGAGGTTATCAATTTCTGGGATGAGATCTTTCATCACAAGCCTTTGGAAATTTATGGAAGGTTATTACAAGACATACTTGTGATCTTTATAGATTTAATTTCAAAGAAATGTATTTACAATAGAGGGGAAGAATGAGTTTTGTGAGAAGTGAGGTATTGTGGAAAATGTCAGGGATCTGTAATTTGTAACAGATAAATTGTTCCATGTGCAAACAGGTGGTAAAGGTTTTATTTAATAAAATGTCTAACAAATTCTGTGGTGAAATAATGCCATATATACAGAAGATATTCTACAGAAATTAAAGAAGCTTGTCTGACTGTCTGGTTTCTGCTAGAGTTAGCAAACATGCACATTGTGACTTGTTACGCAGTTACTGGCAGCTGTTGGCACTTCTAACAGGGTGTGAGAGAGATTAGAGATATGAATGTAGATTTAGGTTAAGATGCCTATGTCTGTACAGTGCATGTTGTGATAGTAAGGTGCTGAGTGCAAAGCCACACTATAATGCTTGTTTAAATACTCAAGAAAAACAGCAATAGAAAGTACTCCAGCCAATAGCATCACACTGTGAGCTGCATAATACCAAGCACAGGCCTTGAAATGGTTTGGACTACTTTCTCCTGCCACCAGAAAACAAGCTAGTAATCTGATTTCAATCATGGTTCACTAAATTATCTACAAACAGTACACATTTAATCTATATACTCTAGAAATGTGAGTGGAAAATAAATAGAACTATTTAATTTTTTTAGATTGCAACTGCTATCCCTCTCGTCATATAAATTAACCTCGTCATTCCCTGTTTTTGTAGTGATTCTTTTAGTGTGCCATCTCTTATTTCCAGTCTCTGAAAAAATCATGTATATATTGTGTTTTTTCACTCACTCACGCACCCTTTATATAATGTTATTTATCTACTTTTTTATTCCCTTAGGCCAACTACGATATTCACTTTGTATATAATATACAGTGGATATAAAAAAATTTACACACCTCTGTTAAATACCAGGTCTTTGTGATATAAAAAAATGAGACTACAATAAATAATTTAAAAACTTTTCCCACCTTTAATGTGACCTATAACCTGTATAATTCAATTGAAAAACAAACATCTGTTATGGGAAAATATAAAAAATAATGTACAATATGCTGGTTGCATAAGTGTGCACACCCTTAAACTAATACTTTGTGTGTGCACACCCTTAAACTAATACTTTGTTGAAGCACCTTTTGATTTAATTACAGCATTCAGTCTTCTTGGGTAGGAGTCTATCAGCATGGCACATTTGACTTGGCAATATTTTCACACTCTTCCTTGCAAAAGCGCTCCAAATCTGCCATATTGCGAGAGCATCTCTTGTGCATAGCCCTCTACAGGTCACCCCACAGATTTTCTATTGGATTTAGGTCTGGGCTCTGGCTGGGCCATTCCAAAACTTTAATTTTCTTCTGCTGAAGCCATTCTTTTGTTGATTTGGATGTATGCTTGGGGGTCATTGTTGTGTTGAAAAGTGAAATTCCTCTTCATCTTCAGCTTTATAGAAGATGCCTGAAGGTTTTGGGCCAAAAGTGACTGGTATTTGGAACTGTTCATAATTCCCTCCACCTTGACTAAAGACCCAGTTCCAGTTGAAGAAAAGCAACCCCAAAGCATGATACTGCCACTACCATGCTTCACCGTGGGGATGGTGTTCTTTTGGTGATGGGAAGTGTTGTTTTTGTGCCAAACATACCTTTTGGAGTTGTGGCGAAAAAGTTCAACCTTGGTCTCATCAGACTACAACACATTTTCCCCACATGCTTTTGGGAGACTTGAGGTATTGTTTTGCAAATTTTAGCTGGGCCTGGATGTTTTTCTGTGTAAGAAAAGGCTCCAGTATTTCAACCCTACCCTGTAGTCCAGACATATGCAGAATATGGAAGGCTATTGTCACATGTAGTATACAACCAGTACTTGCCAGAAATTCCTGCAGCTCCTTCAGTGTTGCTGTAGGTCTCTTGGCAGCTTCCCCGACCAGTTTCCATCCTGTCTTTTCATCAATTTTGGAGGGACATCCAGTTCTTTGCAATGTCACTGTTGTCCCATATTTTCTCCACTTTTTGGTGACTGTCTTCACTGTGTTCCATGATATATCCAATGCTGTGGAAATATTTTTTATACCCTTCTCCTGACTGATACCTTTCAATCCATTTTTAATTTCTCCAAATCTTTTGGGTTTCTAATACCATGATGGGAATGGACCCCATTCCTAAGGCAAAGTACAATTAAAGTTCATGAAATTAGTATTGTTTCACTCTTTGATGTCAGCCAAAAGTGCTCTTTGCAACACCCGCAACGTGCCCAATAATGACTCCTTCTGCAGTTTGTAAGGAGTTACATGTATTGGTAGCGTATCCAAATATGATTGTAGACTCTTTTTTTTTATAAGACCCTTTGCTCTACTACTGTTGGAACTATCTGGGTATCCTTCTTCCACATTGCTCTCGTTTCTGCTTGCAGATCCTGATATTTTAGAACTTTGTCTCTCTCTGTACGCAGGACACTGTAATTAGTGAGTGTGGCAATTTCAATTATCAAAGCTACTCTTGTCTTCTTTTCTTGGACTACTATATCCGGTTTTCTAGCATCTATCTTTCAAATTGTTGGTAATGAATGATCCCATGTGATGTAGACCATCATTTTCTATGATGTTTTGTGGCTCATGTTTCCAGTATTTTTCAGCCACTCCAAAGCCATAATGTTTGTACAATCCCCAGTGCAACAGTCTTGCCACATTATTATGCCTTTCAGTATACAGTCCTTCTGCCATTAGTATGTCACAACCAGCAACGAAGTGTGCAATTCGGTTTTACAAAACCTGCATTTGTCTGTTTCTCCCACATGTTCAACTGACTTTGTAAACCAACGTGTACGTAGTCCACTATCTTGTGCCGCCAATAACAACCTTTCATCTTTTGGTTTGAATTCACCTCTCCTTAACCATTCCTGCATTCCTTCTTGATCAACATGAGGTTCTTCCTGATGTTTTCTATACTTGTAACTATATTTATGCATTTTCCACATTTCTTGCCTTTTCATCTGATCCTTCACCTTATATTCTTTCTTTTGTTTTTTTGACACATTCAGTTACTGCCTGATTTTTATCTACTTCTGGTTTGATTTCCACCCCTGCTTGATGCCGATATGCTTCTGCTTAGTTAAAGCAGGGAAGTCATCTTAGATTTATTCGCCTCATATTTCAAAACAGTCACTATGTTTGGGTCTTGTGAGGTCAGTAGATATGTGTGGAGTCCCACGATTGCAGATCTGTACATGTAATCAATTTCAAGGAGTCCCATCCCTCCTTCAGAATGGGGAATATATAATCTTGGTATAAACTGACTTTTATATATCATTTGGTGAGCATGAAATATCCTTGTTTTAATATCTAATCTATCCAACACGTTTTGGGACCAATCAATCACTCCAAAACTGTAAGTTAGGACAGGAAGAGCAAACTGGTTTATAGCTTGGATTTTGTTCCTATATGTCAATGCTGTTTTCAGGATTAATTTAAGTTTTCTAAAAATTCCTTAGTAAGTTTTACTCACATTTGTTCATGTTTTATTGCTGATCCTTCACCAGTTCCCAAGTACTTGTACACTCCCTCTTGCTCAAGTTCTTTTAAATCACATTCTTGTCCCAAACTGATGTTTTCCTGGTGCTGCAGTTTTCCTGCTTTAAAGGTTGCTTTTGCACATTTATCAAGGCCAAATGACATACTAATATCATCTGAAAAAGTTTTGACAACCTGCAGCTGTGCTTTCAGTTCCTCATCTGATGAGCTATACAGTTTTAAATCGACAAAGAGAGAGATGATGAAAGGTCTTTACACTTTGTTGTTTTCTAGGAGCCAAGTTATAGCCATGGCCTAAGCTGTTAAGTATGGGTTAATGGCCAGGCAAAATAGCAATGGTGACAGTGAGTCACACTGGAATATCCCCCTTTGAATTTTTATCCCTGGTATAATAATTTGTCCTTTATCATGGCTTAATTGCAAAGTGGTCTGCCACTGTTTCGTGGTCATTGTAATGTAGTCTATCACTGTAGGGTGTATGTTATACATTTTAAGCACTCTAGTAGGATACTATCAAATGCTTTTTTGTAGTCAAGCCATGCCATACTTAGACAGTTCTTCACTATGACTTTATTTAACAAATGATCCTTTGTTCCATACAACTGTCTTTTATTGCCCTTTTGTTCTACTGCCATAATTTGAGTTTTCGTCTAAATGACTATAAACTCTGTTAGCATCAATTCTCGTGTACAGTTTATACATTGTCAGAAGGCAAGTTACTGGTCTATATCTTTTAAGGTAGCGTGCAGGTTTATTCTTATGTAGGAGCATTGTTTTTCCTGTTAGCCAGGTTGATGTCTGTTCAGGGTGTGCATATAAATCGTTCTTACTCATGGCCAAATCTTCTTGCAGACACGTTAATACTTTTAAGCAAATGCTAGGTACTACATATGGGCCTGGGGTTTTCCAATTAGAAGCTTTTCTTAACTTTGTTTCAATCTCTCTGGCTATTACTTCATCCCATTTCATATCCTGCACCTTTAAACTTCTTATTCTTTTTTTTACTTCTTCTATTCATTTAGCATCTTTATTGTGTTCCACAGGATCTTCATAGATACTTCTCCAGAATGTATCTATTTCTTCTTTTTTTGATGCTCTTTCAATTCCTTTTACCTTGTCTCCCAATTCTCTATAAAAATTTTTTTGGGGTCATCAATAAATTGCTTATTCCTTTATATTTATCTGCGTGTCTTCAAAGTTTTTCCACCTGTGCTGAAATTTTTAGTGCACGATAGACCCTGATCTGTTCTAATACTACACATTGCTTTTATCAAGTCTATCTTTCTTACTATTTTATTGATCTGTTCCCTCTTCTATAATCCTCTAACAGTGACACTTCTTGTCTTAATTGCTTTATAGTTTTCTCTGTTCAATACTTCCATGATGGTATTCGCTTTCTCCCCTTCCTTTCCCTCACTACTTTGTATTCTTGCGGTAGAACTTTATCAGTTATTACTTTAGCTGTACAGTAATATATCCTGTTTACTTCCTTTTTTAATTTCTCCAAGTCTTTTGGGTTTCTAATACCATGACGGGAAAGGACCCCATTCCTAAGTCAAACTATGATTAAAGTTCATGAAATTAGTATTGTTTCAATATTTGATGTCAGCCAGTAGTGCTCTTCGCAGCACCCGCAATGTGCCCAGTAATGACTCCTTCTGTAGTTCGTATGGAGTTACATGTATTGGTAACATATCTAAATACAATTGTAAATTCTTTTTTATAAGACCTGTTGCTCCTACTACTACTGGAACTGTCTGGGTATCTTTCTTCCACATTGCTCTCATTTCTGCCTGCAGATCCTGATATTTTATGACGTTTGTGTCTTTCTGTATGCAACACACTGTAGTCACTGGGTGTGTCAATTTCAATGATCAGTGCTACTCGTCTTCTTTTCTTGGACCACTACATCCAGTTTTCTAGCATCTATCTTTTGAACTATTGGTAATGGATGATCCCATGTGATGTAGACTTCTTCATTTTCTATAATGCTTTGTGGCCCATGTTTCCAATGTTTTTCAGCCACTTCAATACCATAATGTTTACAAAATCCCCAGTGCACCAGTCTTGCCACATTATTATGCCTTTCAGCATACAGTCCATCTGCCATTAGTATGTGGCAACCAGCAACGAGGTGTGCAACAGTTTCCAATTCGGTTTTACAAAACCTACATTTGTCCATTTCTCCCACAAGCATGGCCGGCCTTAGGCATAGGCGAACTAGGCGACTGCCTAGGGCGCCAATCAGGCCAGCCTTGTAAAGGGCGCAATTTTATCTATTTATTTTTTTATTTTAACTAATTTTTATCGGTCCGTGCACTCTTCCTTGTCACCGAGTCGAGGAGCGCCCTCCCACTTTAACAGGTTGATCACGGTATTAGTAACTTCCTTTAAGGAGGAATATAAGTGCACACACTAACATGGAAGTAAATACATTCTGCGGTCACGAGCGAAATTTAAGCTAGAAGTTATGGGCTGGGGTTAAGACTGTGTATGCTCATTTGGCATCCGGTTTAGGAAGAAGGTAAGTGTATGTGTGTGTCTATGTGTAATTTAAAACGTTAGCTTCTGTATGTGAGAGAAAGTGTGTGTGTATGTATGGAGTAGGTCATTAGACCATAAAGCGGTACAGATTTCCAATATAACATGTACATACTTTTTATCTTCCCTGTAGTTGTCCAGTCACTTTCCCGGGAAGTGGTCAAAAACTACATTTGCATGTTGGTGCTAGAAAGTGTGTCATAACTGTCAACTGTCCAGTATCTTGCCTTTTATTTGTGGTCTATTCCTCATAAAATTTTTGATTTTCTGGCAAATCATCAAATACAGAATTCAATAAATGATGACACCGGTCTCTGATTTTGACTCATGTTTTACCCATGTGTCTCCTAAAATGTGCCTTTTGAAAAAAAAATGTGGTGAATAACTCTTTAACAGATTTGTTCCAGGTTGTAAATGGTATTAAAGTGTGCCCAATTATTTCTGGATTTGTCTCAGATTCGTTGAGAGCAATAGATGACAGTTGAGTGTCAGACTTCATATCCTTCAGAAAAATGGCTAATGCAAAACCTGTTCTAGACTTTCTAAGAGCAATATTAAAAAACTGTCCCCGATTTATTTTCTGGTCTATATATATTATATGTATATATATATATATATATATATATATATATATATATATATATATATATATATATCTGTGTGTGTGCGATTGCCTTCTTATCTTCTTATGCTCTGTTAAGCGCCTTCTTATGCTCTGTAGCAGCTTCATTTGCCAAGTTCTGTGCACTTATTTTCAGATCACTCTTCAGTCTGTTATTCCTATTCCTTTGAGAATGGATGTAATTATGGATACGAAGGATACCTGCTGTAATATACATCCCTCCTCAGTCTATGACCAGTTTGTACTTTTCTTCAGAGGTTGGGACCAATTCCAGCACCCCTGATCTCTGTTATTTGGTCTCTCTTTGGCTCAGATTGTTATTTATCATTTACGAAGCTTAGCTTTCTACAGATATAGCTAGTCAGTGATAACTGAGTGAGAAATGACATGCCTTTTCCTCCTTCTTTGGTAGTCGTGGTCTTGGTCTAGTAGTTATAAAAATCACCTTGGCAAGTCCTGTTAGATTTTCTGTCAGCTTGTTCCAGTTTATTGAAGTGTGATTGAATTCTGCAATTGGAGAGCATTTTACCCATGGAGAGGGTAGATGTCCTTACCCAGCTGGTTTCCTTATACCTGTTTTGGTAATGCATTATGTTTTTAGTCTTATGGTTGCCTGCACAGCAGTACAGATCTGGTAATAGATAGATAGACACAGAAAAGTTTTTCCAGTTATCCTTGTCATCCCACTTAACTCTTGCAAGGGCAAACTATATTGTGAATGTTTTTTTTTCTAGGCCCAGCAGTGACCTAGTGCCTGAAAATTAATACTTTTCGGCTTCTCTGCTCAAGAGTCATGGGACCCCCTCATAAGTCCATCTTCATATCGGAGGCTGGCAATGAGAGAAATCATTTATGTCCTTGAAGTCCTTTAAAAAGTACTTAATTGTCAGAATTCTGGTTGTCTGACAATTTAATCACCATATGGTAGCACTGCAAGAGACTGGAGACTCAGACCTATCCCTCCATTAAGGGCCACTGAATTCTTCTGGGCCCTGGACCAGGACATATACCTTCAGATAGTGCATCTGCCAAAAATCCAGATCCCCTTAGCTTGTGCTTTTTTTTTTAAATGATGGATTTCTTAGGGGCCAGACTTCATCATTTTTAGTATGTTCCTTAAGTGTGCTTATTTGCCATTGTTAGGGAAACCAACATAGATTATTATGCTCCTTAATGAACATTGGAGACTGTGTTTCCTCTCTTTCAGTAACATTAGTTGCATGTTGTCCTTGTCTCCCTTCTTTCTGGTCAAGAGTGTCTTACTTAAAATCTAATTCTACCATCCCTGTTAATCCCTAGTGACCCTTGTTAACCAGGTAGCCTTAATGTTCCTGTTCCTACACCTCTTAAGCAGCGCCCCTTAGTGTTCCTCTTTTTCTGTGCAGGGACTTAGGCTATGTAGCCAGAGGAGACCTCCTGCCAAGATATCTTTGGTCCTTATCGCTTCTTGTCTGGTTTCTGAAGTTTTGAAATGGTCTCAAGTTCTTGCTGAAGAGGATGTTGTGAGGACTGTATTTTGTGTGATGTGATTTGAAAAGGTGTTTTTCTAACTTGACAGGAGATTAAATTAATTACCAAGGAGTCACCCTCTTTCCTTTGTTTAAATATACCTCAAATGCCCGACTAATTTTAGCCTAAAAAAGTTCTTCATTTTATCCTAAGAAAGTTCTTCATAAAAGTTAATTTTAGCCATCTGTGATTTCACATTTGATTTGATGAACATCAGTGGTTTGGCTATCAGGTCAGATAATTCTGGTGTGAAATCTTGCATTGTATTCCTTCAGTGGGAGATTTCTTTTGTTTTCTGTTTTCATTCTGGATTTCAGGCAGAAACTCATTAATGGACATTCTCATTTGTATTTATTTTCCTTTACAGATAATAGCAAGGAAAATGCCACTGTTGCATACTGGCAGCCTACTGCTAGGTTTTCGGTCATAATTCTGGACTCTTTCTGTTGTAGTTTGTGATTCACACCCTTGATGTGACCTTCAGTCATGTTAATATTTCCAATAAGAGTAGATATTCAAGAGAAGTCCCTTCTGTAGGTAGAGTCTCCCTTTTATTATCATCTTATGCCATGGGTAGCCAGGGGGGCATTAATTTTCATTGTTTCCCTTCTTGTTTAAGTAGGTAGTGTCTCCTAGAAACACACAGAAAGGGGACAAAGACCCGTGTTTGTGCATATTATGGAAATGGTCACATAACCACAGTAGTTCACTTTCGAGATTCCTGCAGCAGGCATGTCACAGAGTCTGCAGTTGATCAGAGACCATTCACCCAGTTGATTGCTGAGAAAAACTTTGCTTTGCTGATATGTCTGACTTGTGCTAATCCTACATTAGACTGCCTGCTGCAGCACTTACAAAGATCTATAGTTTTGGTCATGGATATAAATCTACTTTTTGTACTCAAGTTCATGTTTGAGGAGAATCTGTGTTAAGGACAGAGACTATGTTAGCAAGATAACCTTTAATTCCTGCGGTCTTGTTACTAATAAGGTAATCCTGTTAGTTGACCACAAGGCACTGTTTGCAGGCATTACATGACAAGGCTGCCAGCAGACTCCTGTGTTTCCAAAAGTGGTAAGATGGAAGGAAACCACACAGCAGGCTAGATGAGCTGCCAGCTTTGTTAACTAGCCTGAGTTTACAGCACTATTGTACAGCCAGCTTTAGTTTTAAACACAACACACATGCGAGTTAGACAAGGGCCAATAGGCCTGCATTTCTAACTGCATCATTATTAGTCAATGAGAGTAGAAAGAAGGCTTGCAACAGATTTAGATCTACAGAGTATTAATGAGAATTTTTAAACTAAACTCATCTCATAGAGAAAAGTAATTTATACATAATAGCACTGTGTCCTGCAAGCTAGGTAATAAACCAAGCAAATTCAGGATAATCATTACCTTTGTTCTCAGGATCATAGGAATTACATTCCCATTTTAGAAGGGTAAAGCAGGTCAAGCCAGGGATAAATCTGTGATGCCCATCTAGTCATCAAGATCCAGCTTGAAGGATGTGAGGGTGTCACTATGTTTATCATGTAAAGGCAATTTATTTATGAGTGAGGTAAATGTTAGGTAATAAATCTGTCCATCTACAGTGTTTTATTTCTTCTGTATTTGATATTTTATGTTTTACTTTTTAAAAAAAGTAATAAATGGTGACAGAAAAAGAATCTACATTCCTTGTATGTTTAATGACAATTTCTTAGTCAGATTTTGGAAATAGTATCTAGTGTACTTTTGTGTGTGCTTATGCTAACACATGAAATATGCAGATAACCTGAGAAAACTGTCTTTTTGTGCAGAAAGCATAATTACTTCATGAAAAAAAATTGCATGGCAACCAAGCAGCATTATGGGAAAGTATTCTTCAGTCAAGAAGACTCCCAGTTACTATCATTCTCAGCATTTTCAGTAGTGGTGCAAGAAAACATGAGAAACTAAACTGAAGTCCTTCCATATTGATTGATACTGGTGGATTGTAATGACAAGTTTGAGTGGCCTTTTATGGTTAAAATGTTCTGAAATGGGCAGTTTTATCATTATTGGGTCATGCATTTTTTTTCATTGTTTGCTAGAAAAATGTTCAAAATTACAAATTTAATACATACTAGCAACTGGTACTGTATTATACAAGGAATATAATTTATTACAATCAGGAAGGTGAATCAAAAAACACATACATGAATGCATGGCCATAAAAATGTGTTCAAGGAGCCTGTAACTTGAAAATAGCCCAAAGGTAAACTTAATTCTCCACTTTACAGATGCATTTCATTTGAATGTAGGTTTTAATTCTGTTTCAATGGCAGAAAATACCCAATTGTATACACACTGAGGTTTGAACATTGTTCATAGTAACTGGGGAGAAATAGCCAAGTAACGAAACACTGGCATGGCTGGGGAGGGGGCTGATGAAAGAGGGGCTGCTCGGGAGGCCCCAATCTATTACCCTGCCTAGGGTCCCATTTGACTATGATTTTTCTCTGCTAATAAAGTATGAGTAGTTTACATGGTGTCTTTAAATCCTGGAAAAACACTCCATGGTGCCGGCGTCCTCTCTTTTAAGGAGGAACGGGAGAGCTACACATACCGATATGAGTAATGGGTCATAAAAATTACCATTTTCAACAGTGGGTCTTGGTCTATAAAGGTTTGGGAACCACTGCTTTACACTACCTACTAGACTGCTGACAGAAAGGAGTTTGTGTTTCAGTGCATTTCAGGGAATGGAGTTTTCAGTGCATTTTCAAGGGATTGAGTTTCGGTGTATTTTCAAGGGATTACATTTCAAAAGAAAGTTTACTGCTGCTCATGCTAAGTCCGTTTTCAATGTGCAACTGTTTTATCAAATGGCATACTGTTGTAGAATTTGAAAGCAATGTTAGTAGCATAATTGCCTTTGGTGCAGAAGGCTGTGGATTCTACTCCCACGCCATGTAGATGAAGTGCTGATATCGCAGTACCCATATGATTGAAGATTATTTGGTGTATTACAAGGAGGAATAGGGATTCTACACTCCTGAGTTTCCTCCTTTTGTATGAGATGCCTAGTAACTATGAACTTGTCAGTTTTAGTAATTTCCTATTGCAATATTCCCAGTTTACCAATTTTTTTAATGTAATATAGATTAACGCAAGGGCAACAGTCACTGAATTTGTAGATGAAACATTGAGGTGTAAAGTTGTTTGCCATTCGCAACCTCTTCATTCTCCTTCATTAGTTACAGATTTCTTTTAATGTGGAATTATTCCAATGATTTTACTTCTGTAGAGATTGTGTATCGAGTGATATTGGTGGATTGTCATGACAGAAGTCTGGGTTGCCTTTTATGGTTGAAATTTTCTGAAATGGGTAATTTTGTCATTGGTTTATACTTTGTTTCATTGCTTATTAAAATGTTTAAAACTACAAATTTTAAAACACATTCTAACAAGTGGTGCTGTATTATACAAGGAATATAATTTAATACAATCAGGAAGGTGAATAAAAGAACAAATTCATGTATGCATTGCCCTAAAATGTGTGCAAGGAGTCTATTTTGAAAACGACTCAAAAGTAAACCTAATCCTCCACTGGCCAGATGCATTTTCTATGAGTGTTGGTTTTCATGCCGTTTCAATGACAGTGAGGTTTACTGCATATGCTAAGTCTATCTGTGTTTGTGCTGTTCTAGTTTAAGCTACTATACAAAGGGAGGAGAGAGGTTGCTATTCTACTTTCACTGAGCTGTAAGGCTTGCTCGCCTACCCAAAGTAAATTAAACTGTTTAGATTAACTTAAGCATCCCTTTGAAAGAAGGCACATAGGCTTGCATTTTCTGAGGACATGACTTTTACAGTAAAATGTGTGAAGGAGCAACAGATAAAGCAGGCTTATTAAAAAAAATTCCACTTCACTTGCAGTTTAACTATATTACAAGGTATATTTTCTTCCTGTGCATTTAAATAATTGAAGGAAATGACTGGAGTGGCTTTCTTGGGAAGTGACCTTCATGTGGGTGTGGCTTATAGGGGTGTTTCAGGAGTATGATGTGGGTGGGGCTTGGGCGCTGGAGTACTACTTCGCCTAGGGCGCCATTTTAGCTAAGGCCGGCCCTGCCCACATGTTCAATGGACTTTATAAACCAACCCACTATCTTGGGCTGCCAATATTAACCTTTCATCTCTTGGTTGGAATTCGCCTCTCCTTAACCATTCCTGTGTTCGTTCCTGATCAACATGAGGTTCTTCCAGAAGTTTTCTATACATGCAACTATATTTATGCTTTTTTCACATTTCTTGCCTTCTCATCTGATCCTTCACCTTATGTTCTTTCTTAATTTTTTTTGGCACATTCAGTTGCTGCCTGATTTTTTTATCTATTTCTGGTTGGATTTCCATTCTTGCTTGACGATGATAAGCGTCTGCTAGATTAAGCAGAAAAGTCATCTTAGATTTATTCGCCTCATGTTTCAAAACTTTCACTACGTTTGGTTTTGTGAGGTCAGCATATATGTGTGGAGTCCCACGATTGCAGATCTATACATATAATCAATTTCAGGCTGGCCCATCCCTCCTTCGGAACGGGGAATGTATAATCTTGGTATGCAATGATTTTTATAAATCATTTGGTGAGCATGAAGCATTCTTCTTGTTTTCCTATCTAATCTATTCAACACATTTTGGGGCCAGTCAGTCACTCCAGAACTGTAAGTTAGGACAGGAAGAGCAAATTGGTTTATAGCTTGGATTTTGTTCCTACATGTCAGTGCTGTTTTCAGGATTAATTTAAGTCTTCTGAAGTATTCCTTACATACTCCTTTTATATCACATTCTTGTCCCAAACTGATGTTTTCCTGCTTTAAAGGTTGCTTTTGCACATTTATCAAGACCAAATGACATTCTTATATCATCTGAAAAAGTTATGACAACTTGCAGTTGTGCTTTCGGTTCCTCATCTGATGAGCTATAAGGTTTTAAACCATCGACAAAGAGAAGGTGAGAAGTCTTTACACTGTTGTTTTCTAGGAGCCAGATTATAGTCATGGCCTAAAGCTGTTGAGTAAACAGCTTAATGGATTAAGGCCAAGGCAGAATAGTAACAGTGACAGAGTCACCCTGGATTATTCCCCTTTGAATTTTTATCCCTGGGATAACAATTTGTCCTTTATCATGGCTTAATTGCAAAGTGTCTGGCACTGTTTCATGGTTACTGTAATATAGTCGATCAGTGTGAGATGTATCTTATACATTTTTAAGCACTCTTTTATCCATGAATGCGGTATACTATCAAATGCCTTTTTGTAGTCAATCCATGCCATACTTAGATTCTTCCCCTTTTTACAGATTCTCCACTATGACTTTAACAACAAATGATCCTTTGTTCCATATGACTTTCTTTTATTACCCTTTTGTTCTACTGCCATAATTGAGTTTTCTTCTAAATAACTATAAACTCTGTCACCATTAATTCCAGTGTATAGTTTATATGTCATCAGAAGGCAAGTTATTGGTCTATAATTTTTAGGGTAGCTTGCAGGTTCTGTCTTATGTGGGAGCATTGTTTTTCCTATTGTTAGCCAGGTTGGTGTCCGTTTTGGGTGCGCATATAAAGAGTGCTTACTCATGGTTAAATCTTCATGCAAAGATGTTAGTACTTTTAACCAGAAGTTGGGTACTACATCTGGGCCTGGTGTTTTCCAATTAGAGGCTTTTCTTAACTTTGTTTTAGTCTCTCTAGCTGTTACTTTATCCCATTTCATATCCAGTAACTTTAAACTTATTCTTTCTTTTACTTCTATTCATTTAGCATCTTTGTTTTGTTCCACGGGATCTTCATAGATACTTCTCCAAAATGTATCTAATTCTTCTTTTTTTGGCAGTCTTTCAATTCCTTTTACCTTATTTCCCAGTTCTCTATAAAACCTTTTTGGGTCATCAATAAATAGCTTAATTTTGCACTTTTCCTTTATATTATCTAAGTTTTTCCGCCTGTGCTGAAATGTAGTTTATTTGCGATGATAGATTCTGGTCTGTTCTAATGCTGTGCATTGCTTTTATCACATCTATCCTTCTTAATATTTCTGCTGATCTATTCCCCCTTCTACAGTCTAACAGTGACACTTCTTGTCTTAGTTGCTTTATAATTTTCTCTTCGATATTTTCATGACGGTATTCGATTTCTTCCCTTCATTCCCTCACTACCCTGTGTTCCTGTGGTAGAACTCTTATCAGTTATTAATTTAGCTGCACAATAATGCATCCAGTTTACTTTTGTTATATTGGACGGATCTCTATGAACAGTCCTAATTACTGTGTTCATCTTATCAGACGTCTGACTTTTGGGGTTTAATTAACCTTCTGCCGTCCATTTCTTTCATTGATCTTGATATATCTGTCCATGTCTATTAAATCAAGCAATTCTTCTCTTAGCTCATTTTCTTCCAAACTGAGGGCACAGCCCTTGTTTTCCAATTCCTGCAGGCATTCTATAGAAGGTTCTACAGCATCTTCCTGTGACACAGTCTCATCAATTTCATCTTGTGCTGTCTGTTGCTCTATTATAGGAGAACTCACTGGCCTATCACTCCTCAACATTCACTGACTGTATCAGAGTTTCCACAGTTTCCTGTTCCCTCCCTTGCTCTCTAGCTTTAAGTGAACGTTTACACTGGTTTCCTGTGGAAGGCTCCAAATTATTTTCATATGGCACCTGACCAACTGCTTTCTGTTCCACTGGTTTCCCCTTAATTTGGATATCCATTACTCTATCCTGTTTGGTGCTTTCTGAATTGGATTTTCTACAGTAAATCCTTCACTTTGCAGGTACTCCATACCCTCAGTTTCTATTTGTTTATCTTCTCCATTACTAATCTCCTTTTCTACTTTTCCTCTTTATCTTCTTATTTTTTGTATTGTAAAGTTTACCATGTCCAGATTCCTTTGCCTGTATTTCTCTTCAAATATCTTTGGTGCTGCTCTTTTTGTACTGGTTAGTTTTGCTTTCAACTTTACATAAATATTACACCACATTAACTCTCTTTTTCTTTCCCATGTCCATATTACTTCTTAAAATGTTTCCTGATCTTCCTGTTTCTCCCTGCTTTGAGGACTGACTCCATCCTGCTGTGATGTAACCTGGGTTAGACCTTCTACATCAAATCTTTCACTTCGCAGGCACTCCATAACTTCAACTTCTATTTTTTCAACTTCTACTTTACTGATCTTCTTTTACATGTTCCATCTTTGTGATATTTTTCTTTATTGTAAAATTTTCCATAGCCGGATGCCTTTGCCTGTATTTCTCTTCAAATATCTTCGGGGCTGCCTTCTTTACATTGATTTCTCCTTTGCATAACTCTCTCTTTCCCATGTCCATATTTCTTTTTTTATACTTTTCAAATATCTCTTGGTTTTGGTGTTTACATTTTCACACTTCCTCAGATCCTTCTTTTTCTAAACATTTCAAGGTTTCTCGATCTACATACTGTTTTTCATAAAGCTGTTACATTAATGAACACAAATTTTCATTTGAAGCTCCCGACAGTTTTTCTTGCGGAAGTATTTTTCTATCCTCTGATTTCTCTCTTAATCGCTTTGTATAGCTTGCATCTGGAAATTCTGGACTTTTTGCATAATAGTAACAATACATAAATTTCTTTCTTATCTTCAATAATCCACTTTATCGTATTTATGGCTCTTCTTTGGCCCATCAGTTTTTGTGATTTTTGTGGACTGCTACTTCCTTCTACAATGGGGCGGGGGCATCCTCCCCTGGGCCTGGCCTGGCCCCACTGTGTAGGAATGTTTCCATATTTTAAGAATTCTACACCGTTTTCTTTTCCAGTCCTGGCACCAGTGCGTCTACCAGGATTGGGCACTTTTTTGTCCTGGGTCTTGTGCACCCAGCTATCTTTTTTAGTTTTTGACCTACTTCTGTCCACGATGTGTGCTATACAAGTACAATCTATATATCAGTGTCGCCTTGGTGAGATTTTGTGAAAACAGGGTCCACCTCCTGAAGACTTGAGGAGGAATTCAGTTTCAGCACTACTACTCTCCTTTGCTTGCTGACTTTTCATCTCTCCATTCTCCATTCAGTGTAAGGGACTTTCTGCAGTGTAAGGCTCATCTATAAAACAGGCTTAAACCACAGTAAGTCACTTAAACTGATAGCAAATCTTTCTGAATCAGGTCCTTAGGGTGTGATATTCTACTTGGCCTGTTATGTTTTGTCTGACAGATAACTACAGTCCCTGCCCAATGCAACAATTATTTCAAGGAAGCATGCATGACTGAGAGAAATGAATGGTTTCAAGAGTCAAGGAACAAGGTTTCAATAGCCCCAACTTTGTTTAGGCTGTTCCTGATAATTTCTGTCATTACAGTAAAAGGAAGTTATGTACTCACCATAACGTTCCATGTTTGTTGTCCTTGATCTTGCCTTCCCTTCTTGCTGTTTGGGTTCGGAGCCGACCCTTGGCTCCGACTAGGCAGTATACTATAGCTCAAGAGCTTTTACTGGATCAAGGCTAGCTCCAATCCCAGCATGCCTAGCAATAGTTACCCAAATCTCATTTGTGATAACCCAGTGCTAGACCATACAATTAGAAAAGAGGTATACTCTATTTTTACATATCAGAGGACATCTAAATATAAAGGTGCAAACCATCTGCAAGAGTAAGAAGGGTAGACTAGGACTAACCAAAAAGTATTGTAAAAAAGGAAACCCACCCAGTATAACCAATAAACACAAGGGATTCCTCTCGATCCTCCAGGAAGGGGGAAGGAGGGTGGGATGTAAGAAGGAAGGCGAGATCAAGGACAACAAACATGGAATGTTATGGTGCGTACATAACTTCTTTATGTTCTGTTGTCCATTTCTCACCTTCATTCTTGCCGTTTGGGACAGCGTCCCCAGCACCTGATTCTTGGGTGGCTCACTGGAGAAAACTCTTCAGGACCGTGGAAGCAAAGTGTGCCCTGTTCCGGGAGGCCACATCTACTTTGTAATGAGTGATAAAGGTATGAGGATAAGGCCATGTAGGTGTCGCACAGATTGAATGCAAAGGCAGTCTGGCTTGAAAAGCAATAGAGGTAGCCAAGGCCCTTGTTGAGTGTCCTTTAATTTTCCCTGGACGTTTTTGTTTACGCAGATCGTAGACATGTTTTATAGTGTATGAAAGCCACTTAGATAAAGTCACCTTTGAGACTGCTCAACCTTTTTTATTGTCCGCAAAAGATATGAACAATTGGTCACATTTTCTAAAGTCCTTGGTCCTGTGTAAATAGAAACGCACCTGTCTATGAACGTACGATTGAAGCTTATACTCTCTGCCTTGTTGCCATGATTGGGGAAGAAAACAGGAAGCTCTATGGATTGATTCAAACTTGAAGTCAGAACATACCTTGGGTAAGAATGAGGGTTTGGTTCTGAGAGAAACCCGATCTTTATGGAAAATCAAGTACGGGGGACGAATAGATAAGGCCTGTAATTCTGAAACCCTTCTAGCCGAGGTAATTGCAACCAAGAAAAGGGTCTTCCAAGTCAGAAATTTCAGCGGACAAGACGCAGATGGTTCAAAGGGGGGGAATAATCAGGGCGTCTAAAACTAAAATTTGGATCCCGGGTTGGGGATCTCTTACTGGAGGTCTTAAGAAGGTAGCATCTCTTAGGAATGCCTTACATTGCCTACGGGACATGATATTTTACCCCATTTCTCCCACATGGAAATTAGAAATGGCAGCTAACTGAACCCGGATAGTAGCTGCAACTGCTCCTCCCTCAAAAGTTTCAGCAAGAAATTTGAGAATCTTTGAAATGGGTGCAGTAAAGGGATCTACCTGATTTTTGCCTGCCCAACAAGATAACCTCTTCCATTTACTAGCATAAAGTTTCCTAGTAGTGGGCTTATGGGAGGTAATCAAAATGTGTTGAACTGCCGGAGAAACATCGGGAAGCCTGGCTAAGACCAGAAGTGGAGAAACAAAGCTGTCAGCTTAAGAGTTTGAATGGAAGGATGGAGAGCCCCTGACTGATGCATCAAAAGATCTGGTGCTGGGTCCAGGATCCAAGCCACCCCCTGAAGGTGAGGCCAAAGTAATGGGAACCATATCCGACAAGGCCAGTAAGGGGCAATGAGGATTAACTTGCAACCAAACAACTGTGCTTCCTGAAGAACTTTGGGGATCAGGGGAAATGGCAGAAAAGCATAAAGCCGTCCCGGGGGCCAATCATGAACATGCGCGTCCCTGGGTGACTGTCCCGGTGATGGGACTAGGGCAAAGTAGATGCTGCATTTGTTGTTGAGGGGGGTGGCAAACAGACAGCAGCATGGATGGCCCCATTTGTTAAAAATCAAGTCCGCAACTTCTGCTTCAGGGACCACTCGTGAGGCATCAGGATAGCCTGGCTGAGCTTGTCCGCCATCACGATGGATTTCCCTGGGTTGTGTGTTGCAACCAGAAAGCATTAGGAAGACATCACCCATTGCCAAACTTGTACAGCCTCTCGACACAAGAGGTAAGACCTGGTTCCACCCTGTTTGTTCATGTACCATACTACCGACATATTGTCCATCTGAATTGCTATAGTCCCTGTAGGTAGAGAGTCCTGAAGTGCTTCCAATGCCAGAAGCACCGCTGTCATCTCCAGGACATTGATGTGCAAGTGGTACTCATGCTCCTGCCAAGTCCCTTGAACAGTCTGTCCCAGATAATGCCCCCCCACCCAATCTGGGAAACGTCCGTGGTCACTGTGGCTACAGGTTGGGGGGTAGAAACGGCCTGCCTACTGTTACCATAGGGGAGTGAAGCCACCACTCCAGATCCTTTTTGCAGGATTCTGTTATCAGAATCTGATGTGACATGGGTAACTCCTGGAATGACCATTTTGCAAAGAGGAGCCACTGGAGAATTCTCATGTGGAAGTGAGCCACAGGGACCAGAGTGATTGCCGCTGCCATAGAACCCAGGACCTTGAGGACAAATCTTGCCTGAATTCTCTTTTTTGTCAACAGCAGTGCAACTCGGCAACGGATTGTTAATACTCTTTCTTGAGGCAGCTTTGCTATCATGGCTCTTGTGTCTAAATCTGCCCCAATAAAGGTAATATATTGCCAAGGCAACAAGCAGACTTTTTGTAGTTTATGGTGATCCCTAGTTGAGAACAAGAGTGAATTGTGGATTCCTCTGCCTTGATTAGCTGATGCTTGGTGGTGGCAGTAAGGAGCCAGTCGTCTAGATATGGAAACACCTGCAATCCTAGACACCTCAGGTGAGCCGTAACTACTGCCATGCATTTGGTGAACACCCTGGGGACTGTGGTGAGGCCAAAGGGCAGCGCTCTGAACTGACAGTGACTGGCTCTCAGCCGGAAGCGTAGATATCTCCTTCACCATCTGTCCATTTTTTATGTGGTAGTATGCATCCTGGAGATCAATAGAGCACATCCAATTGTCCTGTCCCAGAAAGGGAAGAATGGACTGCAGTGTTACCATCCGGAACTTTGTTTTCTTGACTGATTTGTTCAGCCTGCTGAGATCCAATATGGGTCTCCAGTCCCCGTTTTCTTTGGAACTAAAAAGAACCTTGAATAAGTTCCAGATCCGATTTGGTCTGCGGGGTCGTCCTGGGATTACTCTTTTTCTTAGCAACCTTTGAACCTCTAGGTTTGCTTGATCCCGAAGTTTGGGTGGAATATCTGGGACAGAGTGCTGTCTTTTTGACAGGGGAAGTTGGGATAAGGTGATTTTTTTAACCTCAGAATATTATCGATAGTACCCATTTATCTTCTGTGATTGTCTGCCAGGTTTTTGGGTACAAGGATAATATCCCCCAGACTGTCTCTGGAGTTGGACAGTCAGGCCTCCCTTCAGGAGCGCTGGAAGGGCCTACCAGAGAAGGTATCTCTGTCACCCTGATTCTGTGGACCCCCCCTACCACGAGACTGGCATCTTCCGTTATTTCCCCCTCTGATCCTGGGGGAGAAATCTCCAAGTGTGTCAGATGAAGCTCCCTGGGATTCCGGAACCACATCTTTCCGCTCTTCAGGCCCTTAGGATGAGGCCTAGATGGAGCAGAAAAATGTACTCCTGTGGCAGATAGAGTTTTGCCATCCTGTTCACACCTGGTAAGAGTCTCTTTTACCTGTGGTCCGAATAAGGATGAGCCAATGAGCCATCAAAGGGGGGTTGGTAAAGGAAGACTTGAAGGGCTCCGCAAAATGACAAAGGTGCATCCAGGAGTGTCTGCGTAAGGCCACCCCTTGTGCCTGCTGCCCTGCTCGCCCCATCGACTGCGTAAGAAATTAGCCACATATAAGAAGTCAAGGTCGAAAGCTGAGAAGCCACCTTGTCTGAGGCTCCCGCAGCTGTAGGAGCCTGTAAGGTATCTCCTAACTCTTTGAGGAGATCCCTCTGAAGCCTTGTAAAGTGGGACAAAGATTTCGGCAACCTGAGTGTAATGGTTGCTGAAGAAAACATACGCTTCCCGTATCTGTCCATCGTACGAGACTCTTTATTCGGCAGATGGACAGATGAAGAAGTTTCCGCTAGTTCCTCCTTGGTGGCTGCTGCCACCCCCGTAGCATCAACGGGAACACCTTTGGATAAGAAGGCTCTGACTTCAGGGACTGTTAGGAATTTATTGGGCCTCAGCGGAACTGGTTCCATCGTGTCTGGAGAGCTCCACGCCTTTCAACTCACTACATGCAATAGTGGGTCGAAAGGAGGAGATACCCAAGAGGTGGAGGGTCGGGAACCAAATACATGAAGGTACACTGACTCGTCTTCAGAAGGCACAAGGGACTTCGTCACCCCTCTGTCTAAGGATTTCTAAGATGTTTGAAAAAGAGACATCTTCAGAGGGGGACCCTTCTGAGTCATCCAAGTCTGTGAATAATGTCAAGGACTCAGGGGAGTCCACATGCTTCCTCTTGAAGTCCTCTTCCCAGGGACCTCCTCTGAGGGATGCACAGGGGAGGTTTCGTGAAGAGGTGGGATCACCCAATGGGCGTCCTGGAGCATGGGTTCCCTACACTTGGGGAAGAGGAGGGGAGGTTCGGAGGTGGACACAGGCACCAAAGGCAAAGGAGCCAATGGAGCAGAGGGTGGAGCTGTCTCAGCAGACAGCATGCTCCTCATCACCTTGAAGGCATCGTGGTCCTGACCCAAAAGAGTCTCCGGCTCCAAAGAAGCCAGAGACTTCCTCCGAACTGAGGGCGATGGCGCCGAGGTGACCTGAGCCAAAGCTCCGAGAGGGAGAGTAGGGTCAGACAAGGGTCTAATGCTGCTCCACCCACCCCCCTCAGAGCCTGACGAGGGAGCATCGGCTCCCAGATCCCTCGACAGAAGGGTGTATTGAGATTGGAGCAGTAGTCGGAATTGAAAGACCAGAGGAGGTTACTGGAAGCAAAGGTTCCACCACTACGACTTCCATACACTTCAGCTCTGAGCTTAAGAGGAGTCTGAGGAGGAATCGAGACAGATACTGGTTGGGCAGACTGCACCATTTCCATCTGGGATGTGCCCGAAAGTATTTTGGCTAATGCTGGTGTTCTAAAAAGCCTCTTCACCACCCTCTCCACATCATCATCCGAGAGGCTCCTGGATGACCGAGAGGAATGGGTTGAAGACCGGTGACTGCCTGCCACAGATTGTAATAAAGGAGACTGTGGAGCAGACTGCACCAGTTCCAAGGCAGGAGACCTGGATCGCTTACGAGACCTTACTGGCTCCAAAACAATAGATGGAGCCAAAAATGAGTGTGTCTTGTCTGAACCGAAAGTCGGGTCCAACTTAACTTGTAACTTGTCCCTCTCTTTAGATGGATCTGAAATTGGAGCCGAAGAGGATGAAGGCGTGGGTTTTTCCAGTTTTTTCCTGACGGAGTCCCCTCCATAGCAGTATCAAATGGGCCCTTCAGTAACCCTCTTAAGATAGATTTGTTCTTTCTTTCCTGCAGGACTCGTGAACTAAATGCATGGCAAATAGAACACAAATCCTGCAGGTGAACAAGCCCTAAACAATACACGCAACTCATGTGCCCATCCATAAGGGACATCTTTTGACAGCACAAATCACACTTTTTGGAACCCGAAGGTTTAGATTCCTGGGCAGTATCTTTCGACATAATGTCGAACAGCACTATCTAAAGCTAGACAAAGAAAAAACACACTACTAACAAGATAACAAGCCAATACAGACAAAAAAATCCTTTTTTTTTTTAAACATACAGGAAGGGAGAGAAGGGGGGAGAGCCTCCAAGTTAAACGGCGAACTCCACACCTAAGGAGAGCCTCTAACTTAAACAGCAACTCCTTAAAACTTAAAAGAAGGCAAGAAAAACGTAGAACCCTTTAAGTTACATGGGTTTAGAAGAGGGGAAAGGGCCGGAGAGAAAAACAGTTAGTCCACAACAAAAGCAAGTCACTTCGACAGGATAGGAAAAGGTAGAAATATGAAGGACAACTACTGTTAACAAATTAGATAAGATAAGGTAAAGAAAATTTTCTTCAAAAATATAATAAAGCAAAAACACTTAGCCTGAGCCAGTATCCGCAATCTCGACGCTGCAAGCGGCAAATGAGATCTGGGTACCTACAGCTAGGCATGCTGGGATAGGGGCTTGCCTCGAGCCAGTAAAAGCTCTTGAGCTATAGTATCAGGCAGAGTCAGAGCCGAGGGTCGGCTTCAAACCCAAACAGCAAGAATGAAGGCGAGATATGGACAACATAACATTGTTATTTTACTGAGAATTCCAACATTATTCCATGGTCAAGCAATACAGTGACAAAGGCAGAGTTTAGAACTTTGCTAGCCTCATATGTAAGGCAAATGAGTTAACGTTGCAGGCCCTGACATCACAGTGTAACATAATGGGGTTAGTGTACAAAGAGCCAACCTTCATACAAGATGTCAAACTGAATCTGCCTAACAATGGGTATGTTCAGGTAGGGTGTAATGAGCCCAAAGTATTTCTTTAAGCCCAGAAGTGTCCCCTTTAGTGGGTCTGTCAATTGATAAATGCAGCAAGTTACACAACAAAGAGTAAATAGTGGATTTACTTCAGGGCAGCTATTTAAGTTATTCTTTTTTATGGACCATGTGGACTCATTTCAGCCGTAATTCAGATATATGGCAAGCAACATAAAACTTAATTATAACATTTTTTGAGCAAGCTATGCTTCCCTGCTTCCCTCACAGCAAGAGGTTCTCCGGTTCGATCCTCGGCTCGGGTGCCTTCTGTGTGGAGTCTGCATGTCCTCCTTGTGGTCACGTGGGTTTCCTCCAGGTGCTCCTGTTTCCTCCCACATCCCAAAGACATGCTGTAGGTGGATTGGACACACTAAATTGGCCCTAGGCGTGAGTGTGTGCATGTGTGTGCCTTCCGAAGGTTGGGTGTTGGGCTGGCAACTTGACACCATAAAACTCCACTGCCAATCAGGAGCAGACGAATGATCCGCTGCGGTGACCCCTAACCGGGAAAAGACGAAAGAAGATGATGCTTCCCTGCTTCATTCTGCCAACTGTTCTCAGTGCCCCATATCCATCACTGGGTCTGTCACTCCAATTTCACCCCCAGAGTTTAACCCAAATTACGATGAGGGCTGATGTGGAACCAAAGGGCATTCTTGGGGTGGTGTGTGTATGTGTTGGGGGGAGTGTAAGGTGCTGTCCAACAACTGCCATTTTTTTCTAATGCCTACGCTAGTTGCTTGGTTACATCATGAGGGATGAGTGTGCAATGGGAATGTGTGATGTCTCATACAACCTCCATGGAACCTCAGCCATATTCCCACCATAACCCCCCCTTTAGACTACTTCTTCCTTAGCACATTCTCCACCTCCACCAGGGACGTAATGGAGAATACCCATGCAATCATCCATCTTCCCTGGGATGGACACACCTCCATCCCTCATTAACGCTCATTAGATGTCCAAGCCGCTAAAAGAATCCAGTTCGGCTGGGCTGTAGTCAGGGCTTTATCCTTCTTCACCACCAGAGTTACGCATAAAGTTATAATTAGGTATGTTATGCATACAGCAATCATACGGCATAAAGGTTATAGAACAAATCAGCTGCAGTGGAAAATGTAGATAGTGTACTTGCAGAATAACAGTAACATTTACTAAGGAAGAAGGTAGCTGAATATGCAAAAGGAAACAGTTATCCATTTGTTTTCTGATAGTATTGCTGTAGTCATCAATCCCCCTTTTCCTCATTTTTACATAGGGTCTGGGTGTCACTTCAACATTAGTCAATATCTGACCAAATCACCTAGTGCCAATATTTACACTGTCAAGTGGCTTGCCCTGACAGTTATCTTTCATTCTTTTATCATTTTCTGATACACACTGGATCACACACTGGATCCTTTCAATGCACTTAACAGGCATAAGGCAGATAAGTAATCCTGGATAGGAAACGCATCCATCATAACGCACACACACACACACACACACACACACACACACACACACACTTACCAGCAATTTAGAAACTCACTAATATGACTACTGGCATGCTTCTGGGATGCGAGAGCCAGCTATAAAACATCTACTGTATCATTTTTGAGCATAATACCATGAATGCTATTTCCATTAAACCCAACAGCTTTCTGCAGGGGGACCTCAACTTTCTATTAATAAGCTAGCTGACCTGCACTGCCAATGCTCACTATACCCAATACTTCCTTGACATTAAAATGTTAATTCCGTAGCATAAACAGTTAACCACCTTACTAGGAGCCCCAATACCCTTGATTTTGTCCTCACAAAACAGATGCAGAGTCAAGACATGCAAGCTCTGTATGGAAGGCAACACAGTTGAAAACCAAACCAGTGAACCAAGCACTGTGGCAGTATGTTTTCTTATTTTCATAAAATATAGTTCCTGTTCTCTGTACACATAGAAGTGACCCAGTAGGATATTTAGCATAACGTGTGCTATCAAAAATCTATACAGCTGTTTAAACTCAACACAACCTCTACAGAGCTATACATGATGAAATAAAAGTAATGTTCTAGTAAGTCCGAGTCAAAGACTGGAAATACTGTAAGCAATTGTACTATTGATCTTGTAAAGGATAGGACTTATAATTCAGGCAGCCAGCTCTGTGTTGTGGAGGGATAAAGCCCTAATTATGATGCAGGTGTCCCAGAATCTAGTATGCAGAAGCACAATCCTGGTGGTGACAGTACTAAGCAGTGCTTGTTGAGCCACCTAGAAGAGGGTAGGCTGCCCCACAGGGCCAATGAGCTGCTCAACCAACCTTATGAGTACTACTGCTAAGAAACAAATAGGCTGATTGGGCTTCCTGGGCAGGAACAAATGAGCTGGAGGGCCCTTACCTCACCTGTTATTGCTCTGCTTTCATCCATTCAGAATAAATGGGCCAACTGGGTGCAGGTAATGTAGCCATGAGGCTAGGTCTTCTGGGATGCAAAAAAAAAACGGCTTGAATTTTACAGAATAATGAAAGCACTTACACGTGTTCCTGTTTCACATATTTGTTTTTTCTGAAGTGGTATAGGTCAAGACAGCTTCTTATGTCATTACGGATGACAGATAAAAACAACTGAAGCCATGAAAATACATAGTCTCCACTGCTGGCAAGGAACAGCAACATCACCATCCTGGAAACTTAATGAATACTGACATTCCTAACACAGAGCCCATCTGTTTAGATTAAGAAGCTTTTAAAGTACAAGACTCTTAATGTTAGGAATGGCCATTATTGCCCCAATAACAACCAACCTACTGTACAATACTGCACTTAGAAAACTGGATTTCTTTTAAAGTAGGTTGCATTTGTTTTACTGTTTAACAACAGTTCATCTGCCATATGTTTCTATCAGAAAACCTTCAGTCTTCAGAAAAAGCATCCAAAAGAGAAGGTAGAAAAAAAAAGAGACAAGGGGCAGGTGAAAAGGAAGAAATCAAAACTGAACATGGAAGGATTGAAGGGCATTACTGTAAGAAAAAAAGAAGCGAAAGACAGATGTTGAATAGATGGCTCAAGCTGTGGATTTACAATACCAACTGGATGAGAATTTAATACACAATGAAAACAGTGGGATTAATAAGACTAATAGTGATGATCTATCCTTCGTAACGACAGAGCAGATATTACTGTATTAAAAGCTGAAGACTCATCAGAGCTGATCAGCAAAGACATTATAACTGGAGATTCAATTATTACTGGAACTGATACTTACATTTGCAGAAAAGATAATGAAGACTGAATAGTGTTATGCTTGCCAGCAGCAAAAATAAAAGATGTGAGACAAGCCTTGGAACGACTTAATGTAAGAAAGTATGGATCCGTTTTTATTCATGTTGGTACAAATGATGTCATCCGGAAGGATTCTCTAACTGTTAGCAGGGAAGTGACAGCCCTTCTGGATAGTATAGCTTGTACTGGTGTTAGGACATATTTTTCACAAATCAATATACTGCGGTGGTGGTGCTGCGGTAGTGTTGTCACCTCACAGTAAGACGTTGTGCCGTTCGATTCTCAGCTAAAGCATCTTCTCTGTGGAGACATGCGTGAATGGGCGTACCTTCGTTGAAGGTTGTGCGTCAGAGCTGGCAACTCAGTACGTAAAAATCTACTGCCAATCATTAGCGGACTGGAGTTCCGCTGTGGCGACCCCTAACTGGGAAAAGCCAAAAGACACAACAACAACCTATAGAAAGGATAGTCAGGTCACCATGAATGAAAAGACTTTTTGGGTAAATACCTACATGGAAAAAATGTCCTGTTTTAAAAAATGGAAATGTGTAGAGTATTCAAGCCTAGTTTTGGGCACACGTGTTCAGACAAGGTGGCGTGCATTTGTCAAGATCTGGGAAGAGAAATTTTGCAGCAGATATTTTGCAATATTTGACAAAACACTAACCAAGATTTTTGCCACGTCGAAAATTTAACAGTTCACAGACAGCAATATTTGATGCATCACTGATGGCTGTTAATTCTAGGAGCATTAATAATAAAGTTTTTTTTATAGGAAAATTTGCTACGTTCTGAGAAGATTGATGATGTTATTGTTTGTGAAACACGGTTAAAAAACAATGACTGGAAACCAGTTCTGTCAGGGTGTAAATGTTTTTTACTATAACAGACATTCTAACAAAAAAGCAGGTTGAGGTGTTATGACAGGGATTGAAGACAGTTACTAGACCTGTGATTATTACATGTTCAATGATAACACCAATACAACAATGGTGACAATAAAGATAACTCTGGAACATGTAACAATTGTTGGAGTGTATAGACAACCAAAGTCAAGAGCAGATGACCTACAAGAATTCATACATTTCTTGCATGAAATGCAGGAGGGAAGAATAATATTAGCTGGGGACTTAAATTTACCAGAAACAGACTGGAATGATATTGATTCAATAACATTAGTAAGGAAATTATTCACAATGTATATTCAGGAACAACAATTGCTTCAGATTGTAAAAAAAAAAAAAAAAAAACTACCAGGGGACAGAACATACTAGACATTGTTTGTGTTCCTAAAGAAATTACTGTTACTTCAAGTCAAGTTTTACCACCATTGATGTGCAGTGATCATGGGGTTATAAAGGTTAATTTGTTGCTAGATAATTCTGCCAAACTGAAATTTAAACCAATGCACAGAAGGTTAAATGTTCTTCGTGTTTCATTGTTGCAGTCATCACACTTGGGTTATCTGCCTGCAGGTAGCCCTCAGTCAGCCCAAATACCAGAGTCTTGGGATTTCTGCGTCGGATGCAGTCACTTTTTCCATGACATCAGGGGTATAAAACATGCAGCCGACGCCATTACATTAGCTTTTCTTGTCGTGTGGGAGCCCGAAACAGAAGCAGTTGACAAGTGCCATTCGGCCGCTACCTGAAATTTTCATTTTTTGAGTTTCAAACCTGAAGTCTTTTAAAGTGAAGTACCTCATTGGGGATCCTTTATTGTTACTCTAACCGATGTAAGAATAAATGGGAAAGGATCCTGTACTCCTTGGACGTGCACAGACAGCTCAGGTTCTACCTTGACGAAACTAAACCTTTCAGAAAATCTGACCAGCTGCTAGTCAGCTTTGCTACAGGGGCAGAGGACAAGGCCATTTCAAAGCAAACCATTTCCAAATGGATAGCACACTGCATCCATTTCTGCTACAAACACCATGGAAAACCTATCCCACAGGGAATCAAAACTCATTCCACTAGGGCTATCTCAATCTCTACAGCATTTCTCAGGGGAGTGCCTACCAGGGACATCCTGGAAGCTGCAACCTGGAGTTCTGTACACACCTTCACCAAGTATTTCCACTTACCTGTCTTTTCTAAATCCAGAGCTCGATTTGCCACAGCAGTCTTGCAAGGCCTGCTAGTCAGCCCGCCTTGCTAGACAGCCTTAATACTTCTTGACTGCCTCCACCCTTCCTCAGCTTTGGGAATAAACCCTAGTTTGATGACTGCAACAGTGAAACACAAAGAACATAGTACAGTTGTGTACACTTACCATAAATGTAGATGTTGGAGTGTATTCACTGTTGCAGTCCTGGTTACCCTCCCTCCAGCCCCCTGCCTTCTCTAGTAGATGTTAGAGTGTATTCACTGTTGCAGTCCTGGTTACCCTCCCTCCAGCCCCCTGCCTTCTCTATGCTCTCTACCTTTACTCTTTTTGGCCGTATCTTATGGCTATGGTATTTACTTTTTACTGGAGGTGTTCCACACCATGTAATTGCTCCCTGTTTTGGGGGCTCCCGACATCTGGGGCAAGAAATACTGATGTAATGGCGTCGGCTGCATGTTTTATACCCCTGACGACCTGACATAATGGACAGCATCTAATGCAGAAATCCCAAGACTCTGGTATTCGGACCGACTGAGGGCTACCTGCAGGCAGATAACCCAAGTGTGATGACTGCAACAGTGAATACACTCAAACATCTACATTTATGGTAAGTGTACACAACTGTACTTTACAGATTATATGGAAGCAAAACAGTCACTATGTAAAACTAACTGGAGTGAGGTGTTCAGTGGAAAAAACTGCAGACGGAATGTGGAATGTTTTGAAAGAGAAATTGTTTGAGTGCAAAAAATCAAAAACAAGTTTAACATCAGGATCTAGCCATACGTCAGGGGGATATATTTCCATAAGAACAAGATAATTAATTAATGTGAGAGAAAAAATATAAAATGGAAGAGAGGTCGAACTACAACTTTGAAAACTGAAATAAACAAGCTGGACAAACAGATAAAGCATAGTCTGAGCCAAGATCAAGAAAACTTTGAAAAAAAAAATTTATATAAACATATTAAGCATAACAGGAAACCTTTTTATAGATACAGGAGAAGGAGTAAAGGCATACAAATCGATAAACTGTGTGCAGATTCTAAAATCTATTCTCAGACACAACAGATTATAGATATATTTACAAAATCTTATGGAAACAGTTTGGCTCCAAAAGAGGGGTGTTAAACTGTACTAGTGACATCCAGGTAACCCCAGATACTGGAATCAAATTAGATTGTATTGAAAAAGAACTGCTCAAACTGGATCCATACAAAGCAAAGGGAGGAGACAAAATTAGCAACAATGACCTGAGAACACTTCAGTAAGAACTTACGGTACCCATTACATCTATTATTCACTAGGTCATATAAATATGGGGAGACTGGAAACATGCGCTTATTAAACCTGTCTTTAAGGGAAAGGGGAGTAGGACAAACCCAGAGTTATACAGATCCTCAAGTCTACTTTCACGTTGTAGAAAAATAATGCAGAAAGTAATATTGGATAAGTTATTGTCAGAACTGGATAGGTTGGGACTTGAAAACCATATATCAGCATGCATATGTTGAAAACAGATCTATTACCACCAGTAACACGACATTCTATAGCAATATAATAACAGCTATGAATGAAAAATTGTGCTGTGATGTAACATAGATTTAACTTCAGCATTTGACAGGGTCATACACAAAACACTGATCAATAAATTAGAACAACTAGGTATTGATGTACTCTTGACAAGATGGATAGCTGCATGGCTTACAGATAGGACATGGCAAGTATCATACAGCAACTGGACAGGTGAAATTTGTTACAGTCAGGGTGTCCCACAGGGCTTTGTCCTAGGTCCTTACTTATTTAGATTGTATCTTTCAGACCTAACTTTTTCATCTGAGGTGTTCTACAGTCTATATGCAGACGACCTGAAATTGGGTAACCTGATTACATGTGTTACAGATGAGGAATGTCGGCAAAAGAACTTGACTAAATTGACCATTTGGGCACAGGAGAATAATATGCTGATAAATACATCAAAAACTAAGCATATGAGATTTGGAAGACATGAAAGGTGAATATTTAATACCGCACACAGTGACTGAAACTGTAGACTCATTTGAGGACCTGGGCATATGGGTAGATCCAGATAAAAAGTGTTTCTACTCATATCAACCAATTGGTTAATGATAGTTATTGAACTATAGGTTGTATAAAAAGGTTTATAAAGTCTAGGGAATCAAAAATGATGAAGTCATTGTTTGTTTTTTTACATTAAACCCAAACCTGAATATGAAATAACCATATGGAAACCCTATAAGAAAATAAAGCATGAGTAAAGAGTACAGCGGAAATATATCAAGGGCATCCATGGATGTGAAAATTTAAGTTATAATGAAAGACTGAACTATTTGAACTTGTACAGTGTCTCTTACAGATATCTAAGAGGAGATCTTATTCAAGTATATAGGACATTTAGAGACAACTACCTCTAGGAATGTTTGCAGTTATCAAAAAGTACTACAGCATCATCAGGCAGTCTATGTAGTAGATTCTATAGGAATGAAGAGTGTACTAACTGGTTCTCTGATATAGCAGCTAATACATGGAACAGACTACCAAATTACAATAAAGCAAGTACTAATTTAGATATTTTTAGGAACAGCCTGGACACTTGCTATGGGAACAAGTGTTCTGGTATATTGGCAAGCTAGAAGGGCATTAATGCCTGTGCTTGAAATATTTCTATGTATGTATGTACGTATAGTTGCTGCAGTACACACACACACACACACAACTGCCTGACAGTTACAGCCACCTTCATGGCTTTTTACCTCTCATGTCATCAAATGAATTAAAAAAAATAGATGCACTGCAAAGGAATGCATCCCCCCATACCTCTCAACTTGTCTCTGATTTTGCCCCACATTTCTGCTCTGTCCCTTGAAAAAAAATGTTTGACTTTATACTTCTTTTTCAGAAAAAAACAAACACTTGCTTTATAAACTTTTTAAGTCAGTTATAGTCGCATTTAAAATGTTCTCGTATTTTGGGTATGTGATATGTATGGTCACTCTCCTCTCCCTCACTCACACACATACACACAAGTATGTGCTTCCTTCTAATGCAGTTAGTTCACTGCATTAATTTTGTTTTATTTTCCCACTCTCACTAAGTATGTCTTTTAAAGTGCAACAGATAGCAAGTGAAAAGAAAAATGGCAGCTCATTGTAAATGCTTACTGCAGTTATGTCTGTTAGTTTTTGTTGTTGCTGTTTTTCTGCTAATTTTAATTATTAACTGATGCTCATTAAACAATCTCATTTAGCAAGCAAAACCAACATAGTGGCTTACTGCCTTCAATCCATGCTTCAGAATGGCTTAATATGTAGCTGTGAAGCAGCAGACTTGATACAGGGCTCTCCTTGTACAGTAATACTTGTAGAACAAGTGTTCTACAACAGGGTATTATATGTGCGACCAGCCCATTTTTTAAATATAATAAACATTTGTCTGACTTAAAACTTCACTTTTATTAATGAATTAAAAGTCTCTGGCTTCTCAGCCTTCCATTCAATTCATTAATAAAAGAATAGGCAAACTCCCACCAGGCATTGGTTGGAGGTCAGGATCGAACCTTGTACCTTGTGCATAGGAGGCAAAGACCTTGACCATTATGCCATCTGGTCTCCATTTTTGACACTTGCTACCCAATCCACTCCAACAAATATTGGATTTAAAACAATAGTTATTATTCAAAGAGAGTTAGCACCCTTGGGAGCTGAATACTGAGATTAATTGGAAGGTTTTATATAAATTAAACAGTTATTTAGTATGTAGATAAATCTGGCTTGCATCCTATTTTGTTTGTCTCAAGCATTTTACACCACAAACCATGATGACATACTCCCAGTTGTAAACATTATGCATCACTTATATTCTACCCAGTCATTTTCAGTCAAACAATACATAGGCCATTTAAGTCCTGCCTTCTTTTAAACCTCATTCTTCCCCTGTATGTACTGTTCCCACAATTCCCATTTTTTCCTATGTAGTTTGCTCCTAGCCTTCTCTAAAGATCTGAATTCCAGTTGTTTTATTTCTGTTACTATATTCACTACTTCTGATATAGTTGGATTTAGATTTCCATTTAACCACTGCTTTTTTGGCAACTATCATAGTTAGACACAGCAAAGCCTTAACATGTCTACTCGATTCTGATTCTGTATCGTAGCTAAAAAAAATCATCTCCCTCGTCACACCAATCTGTCCACCAAGCATCTCCGACAGTGCATCCCAAAGGGAATCCTTAAATTTCGCCACCCCACTGAACTCCCAGAAAATATGCTCCCAAGTACCTTTTTCTTCCCCGTCACACCTCCAACACTTGCTGTCTGAGTAAAAATTCTCTAGAGTCTACATGGGGTATAAAAATATCTATGTAAACATTTCCAAACAAAAATCCTAAATCTACTAGATTTTGATGTATATCTGAGAGACCAATATTCATCCTCCCATTGTTTCTTTGTGAATTGTTTATCCAATCTCTCTTCCTAATCCTTTCTAACCTCCTTTGATTGATTCTTATAGTTATCATGCAATATTTTATATGCTCTACTAATTATTCCTTTTTTAATGGCAGCTTCTGTTCTAGACTCTACTAAAAACTCTACCAGTACATTACATTTCATTTAGGACCCCACTTTTCTTTCTCTTTGCCTATATTGTGATATTAATCCTTGATAAGGAAGGCAATCTCTAACCTGCAGTCCAAATAAATTCTTGGCCTCTTCCCATTCTATTACCTTTCCCTCTGTTTATTTATCCCAATACCTGGTTCCTTTGCCAATTTTCTCCAATAAATTCCAGCCCCCTCTTGCCTATTGTCAATATCCCTAATTGCAGCCATCCCTATTGTCAGATTCTCCTTTTTCCATTCCCAGTGTTGGCTTAATTCTTAGAATACTTTCCGCTTCTTTATGGATATAATATTCTGTATGATACATGTTATTCTCCTTAAAGGCCTGCATCCAAAATCCCAGTCTCTCTGTTTCTTGAGCCCCCCCCCTCCCCCACCTGTTTCAACATCATCCCTTTCCACTTTGAATTATAGTTTTCTGTTTGTGCTATGTACAGCAGTGTTAACTGTGTAGCTCTAATATCCCCTTTCAAATTGAGTAATCCCAATCCGTCCTGTTCTACTGGACAATCATCTTATCCTACTTGACTCTTGCCATCTTCCCCTCCCAGATTAAGTACTTCAGCTATTTATTAATTGCTATCGACAACTTCTCTGGTTGATACAAAATATGCCTGACCTGTGTATAAAGACTAAAGGGACTACAACATTTTGATTGCTTGTATCTTACTATCCATATCCATATAACAAAGCTTCCATTTTCTCAGTTTTTGTATTACCTTTTCTTTAATCTCTTCCCACATAATCTTAACTGTCACACCAGAATCATTTTTAATCCTTACTCCTAAATGCTTCATTTTATCATGTCCCCATAAGCACGGATATTGCTGAACCAATCCATGTGTGGGTACATAATTTACTGCTATTGCCTTTGTTTTAGCTTCATTAATTTTGTATCCTAAAAAGATTTGAAAATGTCTCAATGTTCCACAGCACTGTAATGTCTCTTTCTGGTTTTGTCAGGTATAAAATAATTTCTTCTGCAAATAGAGCCAGCTTTTCTTGACTACCACACCAATTATATACTTGAATTTCTGAGTCCCTCATTTTCTTTGCCCATGGTTCTAAATATAAAGCAAATAAAGAGGAGACAGGAATCTCCTGTCTGGTGCATCTGGTCGAGCAGAAATTATCAGAGGACCACACCCACTTTAATTTTTGCCTCTGATCCCTTATATATCCTCCTAATCAACCTTAAAGTTTTTTCAGGAAATGCAAATGCTTCCATTGCCCTGCTCATAAAGCCCCAACTTACTCTGTCAAATGCTTTCTCCGTATCAAGACCCACCAATAACATTGGTATCTTCTTACATTCTTCTTATCTCTGGATCATCAGTGTTCTGTAAATGTTGTCAAATGTTTGCCTCCCAGCCACAAAAAACACACTGATCCATATCTATCAATTTTGTCATTACTTTAGTCATTCTTTTAGCCATTATAGATATGAACACTTTATAATCATGGTTTAGTACTAAAATGGACCTATATGAAGCTGGGTCTGATGGATCTTTACCCTTTTTAGGTATTACAGCTACCACTGCTTTCTTCAAGGGTGCTGATACTTCTCCTCCTCTTAAAATACTGTTAAAACCTTTTAGATCTTTATCAGTTTTTTGGGTCTATATCATATGAGCGAATCGCACAAATTGCGAACGCTCATAATATCAAACATACTGGACCTCAAAGTACTTTTTATGAGATCACGGTACAGTGAAGAATGGGATATTTGCCCTTTCCTCACTGTGGCGCGATCTCGGAAGTACGAGGTCCGGTACGTTGGATATTATGAGCATTCGCAATTTGTGCGATTCGCTCATATGATATAGACCCCAGTTTTTTCCCTCCTAGCTTCCAAACATCCACAGGAATACCATCTATTCCTGGGGACTTTCCTGTAGATTGTTTATACATCATTTTTATCTCACTCCTGCTATCCTAACCATTAGTAATTGAGCCTCATCTGCCTCTAACCTTGGCATATTTAATTCTTCCATAAACATTTCCATTTGTATTGGGATAGCCCTGTTGAGCAAAATCTGTACGCAAAACCAATCAACCTGCCAAACATGAACGGAGAATTGCTACATTTAATGTAGGTTCACTGACAGGATGCAGCTTGGAAGTGGATGACATGATGACACAGAGGAGGCTAGACATTCTATGTATCCAACAGACAAGATGGAAGGGCAGTGCAGCAAAGCCACTTGGCTTGGGATCCAGAGTCTACTACTCAGGAGGAGGGGAAAAGGCTAGAAATGGTGTGGGAACTGTGGTGAAAGAGAGGCTTCAGGAGGCAGTGAGAGATATCAGAATTAGTGACAGGCAGTCAGACTCCAGTGTAAAGATAGGACAGTATTCATAATCTCAGCCTATGTCCCACAGCTGGGTTGTGACAGTGAAGAAAAGAGTGCATCATGCAGCAGTTGCAGGATATACTGGATAAAGCAGGACAACATGAATTGGTGTTGATAATGGGTGACTTGAATGCACATATTGGGATAGACAGAACAGGATATGAGGACTGCCTGGGTCCACATGGTTGGGGCAACAGGAATAAAGGAGGAGAGGCCATTCTAGACTCCTGTCTGGCAAATGGCTAGATAGTAGCCAACACATGGTTCAGAAAGTGAGACAGTCACAAGATTACATACAGCAGTGGCCGACATGCAACTTGGGTAGACTCCCTCCTATTAAGGAAAAGGGTAGAATCAATGATTACACAGTCATCCCCACTGAAACAGTTGTCCCACAGCATAAACACTGGTTGCCACAATCAGCTGCAAGCAGTGGTCACAGAAGGCTCTAAAGTCAACAGAGACCAGGCTGAAGAAACAGAAGTTGACTGCAGAGAAAGTACAACAGCTCAATGAATTACTCAGGGCTCTAGCACCCCAAGAAGAGGAGGAAATAGGTGAAGCTGAAGAAGAATGTCAGCACCTCAAAACAGAATGTGTGAGGACTATAGAACAGATACGTGACAAAGCTAGGTATGAAAATAAGGTATGTAAAGAAAGCTGGTGGTGGAATGCAGAAGTCCGGGAAGTCATCAGAAGAAAGAAGGAGTGCAGAAAAAAGTGGGAGATAGAAAAGACTGACCAGGCTAGGAAGGAATCCTAGTTGGCTAACAAAGGAGCCATGAAAGGAGTTGCAATATCAAAGAATAGGCACTGGAGGCACTCTACCAAATTCTGGAAAGTGACTCAGTAGTTGCATAAAAGAATTAGGTTGCAAGGCAAAGACAGAAAAATAAAGAAGATAGACACCCTTCATAAGGGATGCCAGCAATAACCTGCTCACCAGTCCACAGGACATCAAAGGCAGATGGAAGGAGTATTTCCAGCATCTTCTGAATGAAGAAAAACACACAGAAGCTGTACTGCCCCAGAAACAGCTGGCAACGAGAGAAGAGGAGCCCACCCTAAAAGAAGTAAGAAAAGCACTAAGGAAACTGAAGTCATGGAAATCAGCAGGCTCAGATGAGGTCACAGGCAGATATGATAAAGATGTTGGGTGACAGGGGAGAAAAGACTCCTGAGGGTACTCGTAGCAGTGTAGAGAGAAAGGTGTATCCCAGATGACTGTAGAATAAGCACACTTATGCCAGTGTACCAGAACAAAGGGAACCACCACCAAAACTGTGGGCAGAACAGAAGTACCAAACTCCAATCACATTGCATGAAAGTTCTGGACAGGGTGATTGATTAATGGATATGCAGAGTAGTAGAACGTAAGATGGGAGATAAGCAGTTCAGATCAGGATGCAGCACAACTGACCCAATGTCTGCAGTGAGACAGGTAGCTAAGAAGAAGCTAGAGATGAGGAAAGAGGCCAACTGGGCATTCCTAGACTTGGAGAAAGCATATGACAAAGTCCCAAGAAAGCTGATCTGAACAGTACTGCTGTGGTTTGAAGTCCCAGAAACATTGGTAGAATTAATGCAGGCCATGTACAAGGACCCAATGACTCTAAGTGCAAACAGTGTTCGGACTCACAGAGGGGTTTCCCAGTGGGAGTGGGTGTACATCAGCGTTCAGCTCTGAGCTCACTGCTGTTCATAGTGGTGATGGACTACATTAACAAACAGGTTGGAAGGGACAGATCAGTAAAGTTGCTGTATGCAGATGATATGGCATTACAGGCAGACTCTGAGCAAGAACTTCAGCAAAGGATAGGGGAATGGAATGTAAAAGTGAAGGCACATGGGATGAAACTACACACAGATAAGACAGTGGTAATGGCAGCAAATTGGGGAAATCGGAAGAAGCTAAGAATTGAGACAGAAGGGAAGATAGTGGAAAAGGTAAATAGGTTCAAGTATCTGGGAGGGGTGGTTGAGGAGAAGGGAAGTCTGAATGAAGAAGCCAAAGCTAGAATCAGAGTGGCTGCATGTCTCATGTATAGTATATAACAGGAATGCCAAAGAAGCTGCAAAACAGGGTATACAAGACAGTGGTGCAACCAACACCACCGTATGGTACAGAAGCCAGGGCAGTAAAGGCAGAGCAGATGAAGAAGCTAGAGGTGATGGAGATGAAGTGCCTGAGAAAGGTGTAGGATGCACAATGTGGGACAGACGAAATAAGGACATAAGTGCAGAAGCCAAAGTAGCTCCAATTGAAGAAAAGATTGAAAAGAACAGACTACAGTGGTTCTGACAAATGTGCAGAAAAGCAGAAGACAATCTGGTGAAGAAAATTTGGGACAGATATGAAGAAGGTAAGAGGAAATGAGGAGATCCAGCAAAGAGGCGGATGGATTGTGTGAAAGAAGATCTGCAACAGTCAGGCATGAGTGTCAAAGAAGGCAAGAGTGTCACATTGAATCGAGAGATAGTGACAGTTACCACGATACCACAACCCCATGTAGAAAATGAGGAAAAAGGGGGCTGATGATGATCAATTTAAAACAATGGTTACTGCATAAAGAGAGATCTCTAATACTAAGATACCAAAGTTATCACCCTTGGAAGGCTTAATACTGAGATTAATTGGAAGGTTCTCTCTAAAAACTGTATAGTTCCTTTTACAAAAAGTGTACTCTCTCTTTCAATCAGTAACTATCTGAAGCCATGTTTCAGTTAACTCAATAATTGCAATGCTATGTTCCTTTGTCTCTTATGCTGTTTCTCTCTGTTAAAGTACACAAGTAAATAAGAAAGTTTTACGTTTTAGTAATGAGTTAAGAATAATGCTTCAGAATGTGCAAAGTACTGGTTTATTCCATAAACAGTGCTTGGAGACTGCCTACACTAAATTTCAGACCAGTCTCCCAGAACAAAGGAAATCTTTAACTTTTATACCTTTTTGTCATCAATTTCATGCATGCAGAACTCTGACTTTTCATAGGTTTTTAACAAATAAATGTATTTTAAAATATTATATACTCTTGTGATCCTCACTTAGACCTTCATGAGAACATTTGATACCTTTTTAAAACATAGACCATGTGGTCAAAAAATCTTATCCTTTGACCTTGTAACATTTAACACCAGTAAGCACTATCTTTACAGACATTCTTACAAAGACTCATCCCCCAGCCCGAGAAGGCCAGAGCTTTAAAAGATTCCTGACATATTGTTTTTCTTTCTTTCCTCCATTAACATTCTTAAACCAGCCTCCTTTAAACCTAGTAATATCCCTCAACTCCTTCAGCACTTAATTTGCCTTCACTGATCTGTCAGTACTCTATAATTTGACAGTGAAGAGAATGCATTTGAAATATAAAATGTAATGCATTTGAAGTATAAAGCTACAACATATATGAAACTGTGTTTTGTATAACCATGCATCTATATTACATTTTGTTTTAAACATATTATAAACATTTTATTTGACTCATTTGGGAAGAAACTGAAAGTTAATATGCACTTTGTGAAGAATAATCATGAGACTACACGTTTCTTTGAAGATTGAAGGGTTGAGATGCCAGAGACTTCTAATCCATTAATAAAAGTTAAAGTCAGACAAATGTTTACCACTATTTAAATGCATATTGTCTGCAGCTTATGGTGTTAGGAGTTTTTTTGGGATTGGAAATAAAATTACTTTTATGAGGATGAAATGAACTGAATGACGTAAAGAATATGGAGGAAATTGTGGACTTAGCCTATGAGGCTATCTGCCAGAGGGCATTTATAAGCCTAGCCAGAGTGTGTCGGCTTTCACCGCCCCATTGACTAATTAACCGATCCTCTGTCATGCAGAGCCAATGAAGTGATCCCAGGGGTGTATTTTCTGTTACCCATCCACTCGTCAAGGTTTCTCTTGAAGAGTGTTAGTGAGGGGCTCTGCCTAATGTAGTTTGGAATTTTGTTCCGAAGCATGAGGAGTCTCTGTGACAGGAATCTATCCCTCCAGCATGTTCTATTTATTGTTGTGGAGAGGTTTAGCTCACTAGAGCGCGTGGCTCACAATGATTTGGATTTCTTTAGGTGGAGCATGTCCATCAATTCTGAGCTGGACATGGTTTTGTAAGTCAGGCAGAGATCACCTCTGAGTAAGCGATATGCCACTGAGTACAGCCGGAGTTTTCAGTCGGGCTGCATAGGACATATGTTTGAGGCCAGTAATCCTCTTGGTGAGGTACTTTTGTGGTCTCTCCAGCTGTTGGAAGTATCTTGTGAGGTACATCCCAAATGGGGCATTGTACTCTAAGATGGGTCTGATGAGTGATGAGTAGAGGGGCACTATAACCTCTTTCTTTCTAGATGCGAACCCTTTAGTAATTAGATGGGCCACATAGAAGGATTTCCTAACTACTTTGGTAATATGATTGTCAAAGGAGAGATTACTATCTACCTGGGTCCCTAGATCTCTTATTACCTCTTCTGTATTAAGGGGGCTGCCACCTATGTGGTAATTCGTGGGTGTTTTGTTTTTCCCAAACGGGATGACTATGTATTTTTTTGGCATTTAGCTTGAGGCCATGACTTTCGACACCAGGTGTCTATCTCAGTAAGGTCCTTTTGGAGGATGTCCGTGTCAGCCAGAGAGTCAGTTATGGCTCCCAGTTTGCAGTCATCACTTTGCAGTTTGCAGAACTTTATTAGCCATAGTCCTCATGTGTTTGCCTGTACTTCTGAGAAGTATATGCCGAACAGTAGGGGTCCCAGGACCGAGCCTTGTGGGACACCACTTGTGACTAGTTTAGAGTCGGACCTGGAGCCCGCTATTCTTACCATGTGAGTTCTGTCTGTAAGCCAGTTGGCAACCCATCTCATGACGTAGGGGTTTATGTTCAGGCTGGTGAGTTTTTCTGTAATACCAGAGTGGGGGAATGGTGTCGAAAGTCTTGGCGAGGTCAAGGTAGGCTGTGTGAACATTCCCTCGTCTATGGCCTTGGTGACTGTCTCTTAGAAGTCAACTACGTTTAGTAGGCATGATCTGCCCTTAACAAAGCCGAACTGGGTCGGGTTAAGTGTTTGGAGGTTCCCAATGTCTTTGTTAATGAGTTCCATGATGATGCGCTCCATAGCCTTGCAGACCAGGCTAGTTAGGCTTATGGGGAGATAGTTACCAGGGTCAGTTGTGGCCCCTCCTTTCTGGAGTGGAATAACCGTTGCTGTGCGCCATTCTATGGGCACGTAGCCTGTGGAGAGGCTGAGGTTGAACAGTGTGTTAAGGTGGGGAGTTAGTTAATTCTGTAGTTCGTGCAAGACGCAGCCTGGGACACCATCTGGCCCCACTGACACTGTGTTTTTGGCTTTTGAAAGGGCTATTTTCACCTGTGCGTCTGTGATTTCCGGGACACTACACTTTTCCGGTGTTGTTGTGGGCCCTTTTGGGGTCGAGAGGGGGGTGAAGTTTGCACTGAATCTATCTGCCAAGATGTTGGCAATATTAGTAGGTTCAGTATATTTTGTGCTATTTTGCCCTAGTTCAGTGCATATCTGCGGAATAGGTTGTTGACAAGAGAATGGCAGAAATATATAAAAAAGAAATTTGAAGGTATTTGAGACTTTGTGATCTGGCACATGCAGCTTGCCCCATGAATCAAACAGATAAAAACAGTACACTGGGTTGCTTTCACAAGAAATGAGCCTGCACTACAGTATATTAGTAAGGTAGACTGTTTTCACAAGAAATTAGCCTTCACTATAGTATATTAGTATACTAGACTGCTTGCACTATATTGTATTAGCATACTAGACTGCTTTCACAAGAAATTAGCTTGCCCTATAGTGTAGTAGCACACTTAGCTGCTTTCACAAGAAATGAGCTTACACTATAGTGTATTAGTGTTAGCTTTCACAAGAAATTAGCTTGCACTATAGTGTATTTGCATAAAAAAGTAATAAAGTACATGTATTACACGGAGAGGTTTAACAATAGATAAAACTGACACCAAATGGATTTGTAGCTGAATACCCATATAAGAATGATGGACTGAAGCTTGCTTAATCTGCTTGGTTACAAATTTTAACAGAGACTTTGCTGGGCATAACAGCTGAAATTAACTGTCCATATGATGATATTTATTCCACTATAAACCAATGCAGCATCCAGAGATATTGATCAACAGGTGGTTTAAAAACTGTCTACAAAAACAGAATGATTTGAATGACTAAAAGACAAAGAAGCTCCAAACAGACATTAAAGATTATATAAGTGAAAGAATATTCAAGTGTCAATGTCAAGAGGGGAAAAAAGGATGAGCATATGAATGTGAACAGCAAAAAAGTTTCCAGGAAGTACATCACAGGAAGTGATTCTTCCATGCTCTCAAACCGCTTCAGACAGCAAGAATGGTATGTTTTGCTGAACTAGAAGTCCCACCTGCAGAATCAACACAAGAAAGGAGAGGGTATGAAGTGCAGTTAACATAGCAAGTACCTAGACAACAGCCATGACATAAAGTAGAGTCAAATGAGGTAGATTATTCAGAACTCTACAAATTATTACATGGAGAGAGAAGCAGAGATGTGGCAAAGAGGGCGATGTAGTAGAACTCAACTTTGGAAATGGTAATGTACACTAGTTCTTTGTACATCTTCTTGAGAATTATATAAAAAACCTTTGACAATGGACAGCACAGGAATGCACTGCACATTATTATCTTTTTAGAACTGCAGTTTGATATTCTTCTGAATTACTTGAAAATGACATTTGAAGGTATTCTTTTATGGCAAAGGTAGTTCTGTGTTTTTTTTTTCAAATACATTGAATATACAACCTAATATTAATGATAAAACATTATTGCACAGGGTGAATGTAATGTGTTTGGTCAAGCTAAAGTGGAAACAAACATAGAAGATGTCTATATGTACTTACAGGAACTAGAACCTCAATACACAAGTAAATGTATGCACCATTTATAAATTCAACAATTTATACTTTACCTAGTAATTATGAAGGATATGTTGTCAGAATTTAGTAGATGGTATTCAACAGAAGAAAAAGTATAATTTGAATCAGGATGAATGACTAGCTTTAAGAAGGTTAAAGAATGAGATGAGCATAATAATTAAGTCTTTGGGTAAGGATTCAGATATAGTACTGATGTACATTTCTGAATTATGAAAAAATGTGTAGACTTATAAAAACTAAAAAAAAAACTGAAAAAAAGAGATCAAGAGATTTGTTTCCAGCAATATATGGATTTATTAGAAAAAGGTGTATACTATCCAAAACATCATTTTTTATACTTTACCAAAAATATATGAGCGATAGACACCATCGACCAGGCTGCTCTATAATGGCAGGGACAGAATGTTTTTAGAACCATTAGGGATAAGCATTGAATGAAGTAATGTATGTGTATGTATTAAAGTTTGACTCATTTGTATTGGATAGCAAAGATCCAAGTAGCAAACAAAACACTTTAATTTTGGAGGGAAACTATGGCTTAGTTGTGATACCAAGTATTTGTACAGCAGTGTATAACAGAGATAGCTTTGATGTATTTAAGTGACAGCCCACAAAATTCATATATCACAAAATAATAATAGAGTCTGCATTAATTCTTAACTATTTTAAATTTCAAAATGATTACCATCTACAAACAGTTAAAGCAACGAGTGCAGGATTTGCACAATCCTATATAAATTTATTTATGAGCAAATTTGAGAGTGTATTTACAGACATAAAGTCACATAATTAAAAAATACAGCTCACCATAATTTTATTGATGACTTAATTTTTATAGTACAAGCTAATGAGAGAGCAATGGAATTCAGGCTGTGTCTTCAGCAAAACAGGTATGGTTTACAATTTAGATTTAAAATAGCTATGAAAGAAATACATTTTTGGATGGGCTATTATATGCTGATAAAAATAAGCTAATATATATGTGTAGTAGTAGAAAAGAAATGGCTGCATCATACGTCTTGCATGCTCAACGTGATCATTTAAAGAAGCTGGTGGAGTCAGTGCCCTACAGTCATGTGTTAAAAGCTAAATGGCCATCAGCTACCACCAGCTCTTCTCCTCTTTCACTAGATCTACCCCACCTGCCTTAACCCCCCCCCCCCCGGCTACCACTAACCCATGTCCATTGCTGGTTCAATGTCATACTGCTGCTGGGGAGTGTTTGCATTAAGCCCTAGCTCTGCTATAGCTGCTTTCCGGAGGCGAATGTGCATGGGTACTTCATAAGTAAGCAACCTTCTGAGCAAGCAGAATGCTGCTTGCAGTATAGAGGCTTACCGGGTTCTTCATGCTGAAATTGCAGTGAGCTAAGATGCTTCCCTCCACTCTGGTGGGTGAGCTTACCTCAGCCACTTATGCTAATCTTCCAGTACTCAGTCCCTCTAGTGCCCCTGCCTCCAGTTAAACAAGGGTCCTTTGGGGTGTGATCAAGACTTTATTCCTTTGCACCATGCAGCTTGGGAAGAAATGAACATTTTGTGAATGAAATCTTATAGGTTACCTGGAAAAGTTGATGATACAAGGAAACATCTTTATTGAATTATCACTTGTAACATTGGCAAATTTACATTTATATAAAAGTAATCAAAGCATATTAACAAGTTCACATTTACAAACATTATACATCACATATATTGTTATATATCCTATAATCTAAACAACATTATATAGACTATTCAAATTCCTGTCTCCTCTTAAACCACATTCTTCCTCCAAAACATTTTTCTGTATGTATTGTTCCCACAATTTCCATTTTTTCTGTGTGCTTTACTTTTACCCCTTTGTAAAGATCCAGTTTCCTGTTCAGTATAACTGGTTTAGATTTTGATTTCCATTTTCTAGTAATTGCTTTTTTGGCAGTCAGCAGAATTAAACTTAACAAAGTCTTACTATGTCTAGGCAATTCAGATCCTGTATCCCAGCTCAAAAACAACTTCCTTAGTTATTTGCTCAGCCAGTATTCCTAAAAGTGTACTCTGTAGGGAATTAAAGTCTGCCATCTCATTACACTCCCAGAACATATGCCCCCAGTTACCTCTTTCTTCCCCATCACACCTCCAACATTTGTCATCTACAGAGGAAAAATTATTTGGAATCTGCTTGGGGTATATAAGTATCTATGTAAACACTTCCAAGCAAAAATCCCGAATCTTCTAGACTTTGTTGCATATTTGGGAGACGTACATTTTTCTTCCATCCTTTCTTTGGTCAATTGCATATCTAATCTCTCTTCCCAATCTTTTCAGACCTCTTCTGATTGATTCCTGTAGTTTATCATGTAATATTTTATATGCCCTACTAATTATCCCTTTTTAACAGCAGCTTCTGTTCTAGTTTCAAATAAAACTCAACTAGTGGAGGTCTTTCATTTAGGATTCCTCTGTTTTCTTTTTGTCTATGCTCTGATACCAATCCCACATACGGAAGGAGATCTCTAGCCTGCAATCCAAATGTCTTCTTGGCCTCTTCCCATTCTATTACGTTTCCTTCTCAAATTATTTGTTGGCAATATCTTGGTTCCCCCAGTAAATTCCAGCTCCTCCTGTCTATTATCTGTATCCCTAACTGCAGTCATCCATATCAGCAGAACCTCCTTTCTCCATTCCCATGTTGGCTTCGTTCTTGATATACTTTCTGTTGCTTTATAAATATAATATTCTATATGATTATTATTCTCTTTAATAAATTCCTGTTCTTTTCTTATTTCTTGAATTACCCCCTCAACTTCATCATCATCATCATCCCTTTAAACTTTGAACTGTAGCTTTCTGTTTGTGTTACATATAAGAGCCTTACAGTGTAGCTCTAAAATATCCTTTCAAATCGGGTAATCCTAAACTTCCTTGTGCTATTGGGAAGATCAACTTATCCCACTTGACTATTGCCCTCTTCCCCTCTCAAATAAAATCCTTCAACTCTTTATTAATTACTATCTAGAACTTCTCTGCTTGAAAAAAATGCCTGATGTGTATCAAACTAAAAACATTTTACTGCCTGTATCTTTCTTTCCATATCCATAGGTAAAAGCTTCCAGTTTCTCAGTTTTTGTATTATTTGTTTAGTCTCTTCCAACATTTCCTTAGCTGACATAACCAAATAATTTTAATCCATAATAATATAATTATAATATGATAATAGAGAGGAATTTAGAGGAAGTTCAAATGTTTCAAAAATGTAATAATGATGTACATAGTTATGTTATAAATTTAAATTGAATTTGATGTGTTTTTTTGGAAATAACAAGAATAATTCTTTAAATGTATCTATTGAGAAAGATTTAAGTATTGAAGAAGATTCTGATGACAGTTTCTATTCCTGTATGTCTGATAATGAGAATTGTATAGAAAATAATGCATATTGTCGAAAGTACTTTTATGCCTTCTTTTCAGCATGAAGGTATTAAAAAATCTCAGCTATGATTGATTTTGCATCTGAGACTATTTACAATGAGTTTAATGTGAAACGAAATAACATTAAATATAATATGACTAAAAAGCAATGGCAAGCAATTAAAGAACTAGCAGCCAATAAACAAAACATATGAGAAATGTGACATGATACATTATGAGGAAGCTGTAAGAAGATTTGAAGATTTATGTAATAAAGGATATAGGTTATTTGTTAAAGATGATATAACTAAAGGATGTGAGGTAGCAAAATTTTACTGCCTTCCAAAATACATAAAGATTTGTATCAACCTCCAGGCACTCTATTGTTTCGCATGTAGTTATTTCAGGTCTGTTTCTGCACAGTTTTTATATCCTTTTGTGATTAAAAGCCTTCATATATAAAAAACAGCTTTGATTTTCTAAAAAAAATACCCTTAAGATGGATGGACAAGGGATATGTACTGGTTCACAAAAGTCTATATACAAGTATAGAACATAGATATGGATTGAGAGCTGTTGGGAAACTATTAAACTGATAGAATTTTGTCTGAAGAATAATTATTGATGGTCAATTATTTCACATGTATGCTAATATTATGATGAATCTCTTTGAAATAGAAGTTAGTTATTATTTATGAATGATATACAAAAATGAATTTGGTCTGAAATTTGATAGCTTCCAAGTTGGTAACAAAGTGAACTTTCTGGATATAACGACCAAATGGAAATATTAAAACTAAAATTTATTTACATTTGTTGGATGGAAGTAGTTGTCATCCACCCATATGGTGAATTTATGAGAATAAAGAGGCTGAATAATGGTAATGATGAAATTAATGTATGATGCTCAAAACAAAGGTATAATAATAAAATATTTGTAGATACATGTAAAGATGAATTAACAAAATATATATGGTGATAACCTATGACTTGTTATCTTCAGAAATTAGTGATATGATAAAATATTACTGGACTTCATTGTTTAAATATAAGAATTTAGCATCAATCTTTCCAGATGTATTTAAATAGATGTTAACTTAACATATCCATGTAACAAATGTATTTAAACATGTTGATAGAACATTTGATTGTATTAATAATAAGAGATTTTATCCCAAGGGACAATTTTCATGTAATACTGAAAGAATTATATATGCATTAAAATGCCGAGACATAAAACATGAAAGAATGGATAGTCCTGTTGCTGTACATTTTAAAGAGTTTCATAACAGTGATTCTAAGGATTTGTTAGCTACAGTTTTAGAAAGTTTAAGTATGAATATATGTGAAGAAAAAGTAAAATAATATGATACTATGACACCTAGAGGTATGAATTTTTTTATAATTAATTGTATAATTATATTATTGATAATTGTATAATAAAGATGTAATTTTAATCCATACTTCTTAATATTTCATTTTATCATGTCCCCATAAATATGGATACTGTTGGGCCAACTTGCTATAGTATTTGTTTTATCTTCATTAATTTTGCATTCTGAAAACATGCAGAACTGTCTCAGAATATTATACAACACTGAGGTCCTGTTTTGGTTTCAACAGGTACAACATATCATATGCAAATAAAGCCAACTTTTCTTGAACACTATACCTATTATACCCTTGAATTTTCTGAGTCCCTTATGTTCTTTGCTATTTGCATTATATTTAGAACCATTGTCAAACAGAAAAGAGGAAAACCTGGCCTGGTTCCTCTGTTCAGACACAACTTATCAGAGGAACCCTTCCACTTTGATTTTTGCCTCCGATCCTTTGAATATCCTTCTACTTAACCTTATTAACCTTATTATTGTATCACAAAATGCAAATGCTTCCAGAGCCTATTCATAAAATCCCAGCTTATTCTTCCGAATGCTTTCTCTGCATCAAGACCCACCAATAGCAGCAGTATTTTCTTATGTTCTGGCCCCCTCTGGATCATCCATCCATCCTCAACCCCTTTTTCCCCATTTTGCACATAGGGTCGGGGTGTCACTTCAACAGTGACAATCATCTTGAGCCAAGGTTTACAACACCGGGTGGCTAGCCTTGCAGCAGTACTTCATCCATACCACTCACTTGCACACATACTCGCACCTACGGTCAATTTAGAGTGTCCAGTTCACCTACTGTATGTCTTTGGAATGTGGAAGGAAACCGGAACACCCAGAGGAAACCAACTCTACTACAGGGAGGACATGCAGACTCTGTAGAGAAGGCACCCCAGCCAAGAATCGAACCATCATTGTTCTATTTAATGGTTTTAAATGTTTGCCTCCTCTCCAAATAACACACTGCTCCATATCTATCAAATTTGGCATCACCTTTGCCATTACAGATGTAAACAATTTATAATCATGGTTTAAAATTGAAATGGGCCTACATGAAATTGCATCACATGGATCTTTACCATCTTTAGGTAATGCAGCCACCACACCTTTTTTCCAGGACAATCTTCTCCTCCCTCATTTTAAAATATGGGAAAAGCTGAAAGACAACAACTATACAAAAACGTACAGACAGGATACTCAGTTTGACAACAGTGGTCAAAAAAGCCTTTTACTTGGTTCATCTTATAAGTAAATGGATTGCTTCCAAAAAAAGGAGGTTATTACCTCTCTGTACTCCTCCCTTATTAGACCTGTGATCGAGTATAATGCCCCATTTGGTATGTACTTCTCCAAACACCTGCACCAACTGGAAAGACCGCAGAAATACCTCACAAAGGGAATCCATGGCCTCCAACACCTACCCTATGCGGACAGGCTTAAATCACTATCACTCTACTCAGTATCATACAGATTTCTCAGAGGTGATCTGTGTCTTGCCTACAAGGCAATATCGGACCCTGCCCTACTAGAGATGCTCCATATCCTTAAGTCTAACTCCTCCTGCATTACCCACTTGATAGGCCTAAATCTAATATGCATCAACAAAACCTGCAGGAGAGACAGGTCTTCCAGAGGCTGCCCTGTCTCTGGAATAGACTTCCCATACATGGCAAACAGAGTACCGCACTGGCCCTCTTGAAACACAACCTTGATGAGTAGATGGGAAACCATACATTTGTCCCAGGGGTTCCACCTTTGTCCTTCATTGACAGGAGTGACAGGTGCTGACTGAGGTTTCTTTTTTGGGGATAAACTCTTGGCTAGGCTTGTAAGGGCCCCAGGGCCATTAGCCTAGTAACCTCCTAGGATCTTTATCACTTTCTTCCCTCATAGCTTCCAAACTTCCATCAGAATACCTTCTAACTTTACTTGAGTAAAAAAAAAGAATACCTTCTAATCCTGGAGACTTTCCTGTAGATGGGTTATACATTACCACTTTTATCTCATTTCCTCCAATCTTAACTGTTACTGAGTCTCATCTATCTCTAACCTTGGCATATTTAAGTCTTCCATAAAATTTCCATTTGTGTTTTTTTTTGTTTCCCCACTTCTTTATTTTATATAAATTTTCATAAATTTTCTGAAATCTGTAATACCTCTATAGGATCTCTAGTTATTTTTGTTAGAGGTTCCCTATGTTTCACAAAAACCCTTTCTACTTCCTGTTGCCTAAGTCCCAAGTTTTTGTGCTCTGGAGTTATCAAAAAACAGCTTCTTAACAGCCATCTTTCTAAAGTCATATATATTCTCCAGGTACTCCCTTATTTTCTCTAACACTCTGCCATTGCACCTGTTCTTGTTCTGTAAGATTCTCCTTATTTTCTAATGCTTTAAACTTTCTCAGCTCTTCTAAATTCTTACTACTTTTTAACCAGCTCTTTTTTTCTTTTATTTCTGCCCTATTTTTAAACTCCGTTTTTATTACCCTACTCACTAGCTATAATTTCTTGAGTACTTTCTATCTTCCCTAATAACTCCTGGATAATTTCCAGTTAACCATTGCTTAAATTTCTCTTTTTAACAGGTAGGTGGTGAAGCACCAGTGTCTCAGATTTACTTCATTACCCTGCATTTTTCATCTTGTAATTACTGGAGAATGATCCAAAGTAGTTATTAGGTGTATATCAAAGTTCTCAATGAAATGAACATGTTCCTGTGAAATATAATTTCTGTCAAATTTAGACCAGTTACTATACTTTGGGGAATAGCATCTTAATTCTCACAGAGCTCCTACTACTGAATTCACGTCTTTCATATCAAATACATTTATACATTTCTTCAAAAATCTACCATCTACTGTTTTATTTATTTTCTAGACCCCCAAGATACATCATCATTGCTACAAATGAAGTTCCAATCCCCACCTATAAGTAATATTCCCTGCTGAACACCGATTATTTCTCCCAATTTATTTTAAACTCCAAAACAGCAGTTTTAGGTAGAATACAAATGCTTGCCAGCATAATCTGCATCCCCTTCTAACAACCTAAAAGTCTGTCATTGTCATCTTTTTTCCTCTTCTACTACTACTGGAACTCCTCTAGCAATTAATAGAAATAGTCCTATTTTCCCCCTGATATTCTGCAGAATATCCATCCTAAAATCCTTTCTTTATCAAATTCACAAGCTCAGTTCTTCCCAAAATGTGTCTTCTCTGGCATTGCTGTTTACACTGCATTTCTTAATATAGTTAAGCATTATTGGCCTTTTGTCTATACCGTTGAGACCATTCGCATTCCAAGGTAATATGGAAAGCGTCACCATTATGATAAGAAGTCATTATTCCTATCTATTATATATGGCATCTTTTTTAAATGTCTGTTTCCAGCTTTTGTGATACAGGCACCCATTATTGCAACCCATGTCACATTTTACAAGACCTTTTGTTTTAATACAAACACTCAAAAAAAACCCCACAACTCAAAACACTCCCATAACCTGTTAAATTAACACAAACACACATAGGTGCATACATCTTCAAATAATGAACTTTACCCCTCCTAATAGGCAGCATCTGTGGCAAAAAGAGAGCTGCTCCTAATTAACCTGAAATTGAGGTTATCCATGCTAAGACACATATTATTGCCTGTGCTTTTACTTCTAGTCATTGATGTCAGTTCTTTTTTGTTGTTGCTGTTTTATCTTTATCAATCCCAACATAAAAACTACTTGCATACTTTCAGTAATCATTAACTTTTAGCATTGAAGAAACCAGTAATCTGTCTTTTACTGCCCTATAATCAACTTGCCTCCATGGAAAAGAGAACAAAAAGAAAATTGTATTCTTCTGCTGCAGCCTGAAAGACAAGTGAAACATTTACTGCTAAAAGAAAACTTTCTTTATAGTTGTTCTCACATTTACATGTTTCCACTTAAAATTTATTAGATTAAGCCAATTGTCTTAATCCAGACATTTACCAATGCAAAATAGAGAGAAACCATATCAGCTCTACATATATTATGATTTGTGGACTTTTATACCCCATCCTCTACTTCAACAACCCAATATTGCAGCCTATTACATTACACATGCATTTGCCTAGCTTTTCTTCTTTTTTTGCATTGTAATGCCTACATTTCTTAATATCAAAAAAGAAGAAAGGAAGAGGAAGAAAAAAGTCATATGTTTAATAACTTTACTGCACTTTAGAACAACTAAAAATACTACAAAATATGTAATTTATATTGTGAAATGTTTCACAAAATACTGTTAAGAAAAGTAGTCGTTTTACTTACAGTTACCCTTTTCCTTCTTCTTCCCCTCCCCTCAAGAGTCCTTCCAAACATTAATGGCAAGAAGTGAAGCAAATAATTTTCAGTTACTCACAGGTTTAACAAAGTCAACAAAAGTCTGCTCTTTCCACTTATTCTTACAGAGTCATATTTCACAAACGTGGTTAATGCTTTGCAGTCACATTTATTCCCTGAATTATGTGTTGCTAGTCTTCTTCCTGTTCATCTCCCTCTTTCAACACCAGATTCTGGTTCAATTCTGCAGTATTTCTGATTCTTCTGATCAACTCTTGTGCTTTTCTCCGTCTGTCAAGCATTTTCTTTTGGAACAGTTGAAAGGGTTTCACTGGCAAAGTCTCTCAGTGTGCTATATTATCAGAAGAATGAGAATGAGAAGAAGAATCCCTTTCTGCTTGATGGCTCATTTTCTGTTGAACAAACTATTACACTTCCTCAGTAGCCTATTCTGTTCAAAAATTACCCTGATCCATCAGGAAAAAAATATTCTGAACACAGCTGAATACAGCAGCATGAATTTTGCACATGGTTCTCGACATTCTGTGATTACTGGAATAAATTAGTTTCTCTTCTGCCTGGTGTACAGTGAATAATAATTTTCCACAAACACTCTCCTGTCTCCAACTTTTAATATTTTATCCTGTTGCCACAGTTTTGTCAGGATTAACTCTTTTTGCTGGTAGGTTTGCATTTTTACTAATAAAAGTCTTGGCTGCTTTCTCATGGTCATATTTGGAGCATACACACAGTGTGCCCTTTCAATTAATAGTTCCTGGGGTGGAATACCAGTCCAGTTGCTTATTTGTGTCTTCATGAAAGTAATAGTCAGTTAATTCTAGTTTCTCTGGTACACCAGAAAATCTCAGATGTGCTCTGTTCTCTAATTGTACCACTTTCTGAAACATCTCTTTTTGAAAAGTCTTATACTCAGCCAGCCTTTTCTTCACTTAGACCTCTGATTTTTCTGTTTTTTTCTAGTTTTATCAGTTTATCCGACTATCTCTTTAAAGTTTCTTCCAGTTTTTCCAGCCTTTTTTTATTTGGGTTCATATATTCCTTTAGTGTTTCATTTATTTTATCAGATCTGAGTACATTTGACTTATTTTTCCTCTAGATTACTGGAAGCCATGTCTTGCACCAAAGCTGGAGCTTGAACTGCTTTTTTTGCTGAACAGCTGCAAGGTTCTTCCCAGTCAGTGTTTTCCCTTCACACTTTCTAGTTGCTTTTCATTCAGGCACTCTTAGTTTCTTCCTTGAAGGCATCCAGGCAGTGTACTATTTAGCCAGTAACTGAATTTTTCTCAAGCTGACAATATCACTGGCCACTGTTTCTCAGTTTTCTGTTTTCACACTGGGAGAGCTGAAGTTAAGCTTTTGATCAGCATGAAGCCACCTTGAAGTTCCAATAACTAAAGAATTATCAGAGCAAATCTTGTTATCTAACCTCATACTTGTCTATATGAAAGGTCTGGCATTAAATGATACTTTTTAGCAATTTATGTAATAAGAGAAGAATTGTGACAAACACATTTGTAGTGTGGACACTGTGCAGTGTGTAATTTTACAAAAAGTGATATGTGCATGCTGAATGGGGTTAAATACACAATAAGCAAATCTCAAGTGCATCTGAGGCAGTAATTTATGTGATTTTTTTTTTATTTTTATTCATTTATTTACTTTTTTTGACTGTACCAATATTTTTTATGAGAAACTAAACAAAAAAAATTTAAAACATACAATTAATGTTAGAAATAAACAAATATCTATACCAATAGTGTGACATCTTTCTGAAAGTGAACACTACTTAGATGACACAAAGTTTATGCTGAAACATCCACTCCATCTAACAGTGCCTATTACATAAATGGAAACTTGTAAAATTATGATACCACAGTTATCACCCCTGGCAGAAGTGTAGCTAGGGTGGGACAGAGGGGGCAGCTGCCCGGGTGTATGGTGTTAGGGGGCATTATTGGGAGATGCCAATTGATCAGTAGTCCAGCTCCTGTATTAATGCCAGTTAAGAATAAATTCAGATGCTGTCTTTGTGGTCTGAACATAACATAGCAGTGAAATACTTTCTATTGCTTTGAGTGTGGTAAGTTATAGCATGCCACTTGCTGCGTGTAACAAGCAGTTGTCTAAAGCTGAAAAAATTACAAACTGTTTTTTTTCCCCCGTTTTCTTTTTTTAAGAGTTTTTTTTTTTTTTTTTGCTTATCAATGTAAGGTTGAGGGATGCAGATGAGGAAGAACAGATGCTCCTTAGATTACGCCTAAAGAGGTGAGGAGCATCAGATCAGGAACCTTTGTTTTCTTTGCTCAAGTTAGAGTGGAGGACAGCCAAATCAGGGAAAGGAACTGGGTGCTACATCTGCCAGCTACAGCTCTGACCCTTGCTGGCGGAATACTCTTGACTAAATGAAATGCTTTTCTATAAAGTGTACATTCACTTATTTGTAATTAGCTTAGACCACATTTTAATTACCTCTGTAATGGCAATAAATCTATAAATGTGGCTAGTATTTTATTCTGTTCATCTCTTGAAAGGTTGAATGGTCAAGACCTCTGAGATTTTTAAGTCATTAAAAGTTATGTTTTAAATTCAGACCAATTTTTAAAGCTATTAAATATGTAAAATCTTTCCTGTATTTAGGCACGAGGCCATCAGGGAATACAAATGCCAGATTATGTGTAGATTTTCGGTTTACTGAACATATTTCTTGCTCTCTCCCTTTCTCTGTATACATTACTCTGGAACCTAGGTAATGTTCGCATAATAAATTTCCATCTCTTTTTTGTTATAATCAAAGGGATGACTTATTTCACATTGACATGTTTTAATGCCAACTGCTTTGTAAAGCTTTCCACACCTAATATGGTTCTTAGATGTTCATCACAGAATGTCTTACATGCAAGAAATAACTACCTTTTGATATGTCTAGTTAATGCTATAAAGGGCAACCAGCATCTTCAACCTACAGGTGTAATGCAGTTCTTTGCAAAGAGGAAGTTTTTTAGTAAACTATCATTGAACTGAATGTAGCAATTTAATTTTAGACAAGATGTAACTACAAAAAGATGAATTATGTTCTAAAAGTGGGAGTATAAGAGCTTTATATGGTAATGTCACTACTCAAGGATCATTAAATGTCACCTGAAAGGCCCTATAATGGACACAGTTACTGTTACTGTTTATTAGTCAAAAATTGTCTTTCAGTCTTTGTTCGGTGGTCTCTGTTTAGTACTAGAGGAATAAAAAGTTTGTAATTTGTTAATTGCCAATGGTTGATATTTTTCTAACACTAAAAATGAAAACCTATTTCCTTTACCCATGATCTCATCTTGAGAAGACAAATGTTAAAACGTTTTATATCATGAGAAGAAGTAATTCCAGCTCCTTCTTAGCATCACCTAAATGCTTCGTTATCCAAACACTTAACTATTTGTTGTCAATAAAAAAAAAGATCATGATGTACTGCACGTGTCTAGATGAGGTGGTCACAGGTAACTGTTTATTAGGAGATATGTACATTAAATGAGAACTAGATTCAGAGAGACTGTAGCAGTCTACAAACATGAAAAGAGAAGGAAGATGCATTTATCACTGATCAGGTTCCCACTTGTTTGCAATGACTGACAATTGATGTGTCTGGGAAATTGCATTTGACAGATCACACATTTGGCTATTGTGAAGAAGACAAAACCTTCTTTGAAACCTTCAGATTTTCTTGTTAAGATTACAGCTAGATATTTTCTACACAATGGCATACCTAACATAAAGGGATTGTATTTAGTAGCACTGAAATGTTTTTTCTGAAAACAGCAAATACACTCTAGTTTACTCAAATCTTCCTATTTCAAAATAAGTAAACATGTATACATTTACTTACACACATACATTTTATATATATATATATATATACACACATACACACACACACACGGTTCAATTATGTATGATCAAACTGATTTAATGTTGAATTAAAAACAATGACAAATCTAACAATTGTATTATAGAGTTCTACACACCAGCAGACTAATTAAAATTGCTAATTACAGGCCCAACAATCAAGCATGGACCTCCCCTTTGGATAAAAATGTGATTTAACCATACCTTAAAAAACGGAGTGAACCCCAAAGCTCTTCCTTCCATTGACTGATGTGTTCTTAGAAAATTAAAGCTGCATCATATATTAAAAGAAAACAATCAAATCCTTTCATGGACTACTTGAATCCCTGAATCTGGAGAAAAACCTCAAGCTACTGCAGTGTTTACACCTAAACCCAAATCTCCAATTGAATAGGAATATTATTAACTTAAATGAATACCCGCTTATCAAAGAATACACTGTATGGGATATTCACAGGCATACAGAGTTGTCACTTACGGATCTACGGAAGGTTCTAAGTCTATCTAAAAAATATATCTTAATCCTGTGACAATTTAGGGAACTTATTGCCATCTTCCCCTTTGATTTCAACATAGATGGTCCAGATATAAATCTAGTCTCTAAATTATTAGAAATTTTAACCAGTAATAAGAGTATGGTATCCCTTGCCTATAGGCTGATTGGTACAATCCTACACTAAGATAAAGTAGCATTTGCGAACTACTGGAACCAGCATGATCTGAATTTTTCTAAGGAGCAGAAATTATCAGCCATTAAAACTACTTTTTCCTTCTCCCCTTTTAAAAAACTTACTTATGGACAATATATGATTACCAATAACCTATACTTCATACCTGTCCACCTAAATACATTTAATCCGAATGTCTCAACTGTTTGCACGTGCTGCTCTTACCCCAGAGCAGACATCCTACACATAGTTTGGTTTTGTAGATATTCACATAGTATTTGGTATTCTCTTAAGGTGAGACTTCAAAAAATGGGATACCACAAATCAACCCTTTCCTGGGAAATGGCAGTCCTACATATCACAGACATGAATATCCCAAGGTTAAAATATCACATTTTTAATCACTCTTTGTCGACTTGTCAAACTCTACATTACCAAAAATTGGTTGGATCGTACTAAATTGTCATGGATAGGTTTCAGAAACATGGCAACTAAATATATTACATCACAAAAACTGTTATTAAGTAGTCCCCAAAAACGTACTTACTTTCAAAGGTTCTGGGATACCTTATTTGAAGTATTATCTGATAATTAGCATACTATTTAACTCTGAGGATTCAGACTTAAAGGCTTTTACCCTATTGTTGCTTCTCTTTCTTTCTTCTTTTCTCTCCCTTTACACTGCCCATGTGTGGCTCAGTTAACAAACAATTTCCCTTAATATGATTGCTTCTTTAGATTGTAAATAAATGATTATACCATGTGTTCAGGTGAAATGTTGATTTGCTCACTCTTGTGTTTTCTATTAATGTTAATCCAGATGTATATCTACATGCAGCACTGGTGTATATAGATTGTATTCACCTACTAACCTTGTAACTGAATGACACTCATATTCTGTAACTGTTTTGTGAAGATGTTATATTGAAAATAAATAAAAATTCTATTTGGAAAAAAAAAAACGCTGACAAATGAACATATAATAATAAACACACAAAAAAAAAAAAATATATTGAGAAAGGAAAACTATTTTCGCTGCTGATGCTAACATCAAAACCACCCCAATAACACAAGACTCAAATGCGTTTGAATACTGGTAGTGTGATAGGACGCTTTTTAGGAAGGTAAGTTGTAGGGGTACAGTTACAGGTTGTAGTCCAACACCTTGGTAATGTCTGCTAACCCTAATGCTGCCCCTTCCCTCAACTCTAACCCTACACCTTACATTCCAAAAAGCTTCCCATAAAACTGCTGGTACACAAGACAAACTCAAACAAGTATTTACAAACACGCAAACAATATTACACCTACCCCCTAACCTACCTTGACTCTAACCCTAAAATACACAAACTCACACACAAACATACATCAATCCTTCAGACAACACACACACACAAAAGACCCAGCACATGTTTGGTTTAAATTACACGTGTGTGTGTGTGTGTGTGTGTGTGTGTGTGTGTGTGTGTGTGTGTGCGCGTACACAAACACACACACACATAAATACATTATATAATAAACTCTGTATGGAATCTAGTGTAATTAATGCTGTGCAAGTGAGCTATATTAAATTCTAGATTTTCAAAAATAGGTTGTTGTACAGTTTGCTCTACTAAAATTTAAGGTACACAGAGAATTCTCAGTACAAGAAGTGGGGTGTAATATCTTGGATATATATTCATTTGTTATATTAGGGGAAATCTCACTAAATAGTATATGTGCTATAAGGTGTACAGTGAATACATTATGAAGTATTTGCTTTTAGAGATTGTAAAATCCAATTTGATCTTTTATGCTGAACTTGGATATTAGTAATATTTCTGAACCATTACCACTGTTAGATGTTCTAGATCCGCAGTGGTGCAGTGGTAGCGTTGCCTCACAGCAAGAGGTTCTCCCATTCGATTCTCAGGCTGGAATGATGGGAGTGCCTTCTGTGTGGAGTCTGCATGTCCTCCCCGTGGGTCGAGTGGCGTTCCGAAAGACATGCGTGAATGGGTGTGCCTTCATTTAAGATTGGGCGTCGAGCTGGCATAAATCTACTGCCAATCCTTAGCGTTCTGCTGTGGCGACCCTTAACCCGGAAAAGCCGAAAGACAACAACAACCACTGTTTGATGTTCTGTGCAAGATATAACTCAGAGGAAACAAGTTAAGTATCACTGCAATAAAAGAGACTTGAGAAACTATAGATTTTAACAATCTGACAAATCAAACCTTACTTCTGGACATCCTAGTACAGTTAAAACTACATAAAAGACTGGTGAGAAGGTCTGTACCTGGGAAGCAGTAAAGTGGCGGCAGTTGGCCACATACATTTGGACGAGTGCCTGAAACTGCTTGCTGACGGTCTGGAGTCGCATAAGGTGGTGCAGTGGCACTAAACGGAGAATATGTGGTACTAGGATATCTTCCCATGGCAGGTCCAGCAGTTGAAACCTGTAAAAAGAAGCAATATGAAGAATTTATATATAAAACATACAATGAAAATAGAGGAGCTGGAGAAACTCCTAAAACAGTAATACATACACCGAATAGATGAAATATATATTTCATATTGCAGTCTTCCTTTTCATTGACCACTCTGCATATAAATCTCTTACAATTCCAAAACCACAATTGTTACATTTTTCTTCAATTTGAATTCCAGTTTAAATTTCATTTAGAATCAAGCACGTTACAAGCTAGTTAGATTGAACTGTGGCTGAAATGGTCCTTCTGACCTGTGTCAAACCAAGCTACAAAAATTAGCAAACTACACAATTAGCAAACTAAGCAGAGTTTCACTAGCAGCTGAACAAAGTGATTTGATAAAATAATGTTAAGTACAAATTTACTTATAGTAGAATCAAAATGAAAACAAAAACATTGATTAGATATTCAACCTGTTTACAGAAAGACTAAAAATAACTGCATACTCTAGTAAATGTATAAATGTTACATATGAACTTAAACCAAAATAATGTTAAATACACACTCCGAATAAAATCAAAATGAAAACAAAAACACTGATTAGATATTCAAACACACTGATTAAATATTCAAACGGTTAATAAAGCACTAAAAACAATACCATTCTAGTAAATGCATAAATGTTGCAATACCATTCTAGTAAATGCATAAATGTTGCATATGAACTCAAACCACTGCCCTGTGGAAAAATGTTAGATTAACAGACAAACGACTCCCCATTAATATTCAAAAACGTGCACGCTGATTGGTCAGCGTGCACGTTGTAAATCCAAGTTATAGTAATGGAAAAAGGTCCGGTCGCCCAGACTTTTTACATTAATATAACTCTTACAGCAACACTGTCTCGCTACGTTAAACCCATTTAACATAACGAAACAGTTATCTTGCTTTCTCCGTTGCTTTTTTCAAAACTGTCTCGCTATGTTAAATGGGTTTAACATAGCGAGACCGTTGCTTATTTTAAAGCTGTCTCGCTATGTTAAACTTATTTAACATAGCAAAACAGTTTGTAAAAAGCAACGGAGATCTTGCTTTCTCAGTTGCTTTTGCCCACAGCTCTGATGTACTGCGTAGGCATAAGTATGCGCAGTACATCAGAACTGCCACAGAATACCAGACAGCTGCGGAAGGGCAGCAAGGAGGCATTATACAATGCCATTATTTAAGAAAAGTAATTATTTGTCATTGTATAATAGCAATAACCCACTTCTGAGTGTGGGCAATGCTGGATTTACCCACGGTTGGCTTTGTTTGGCCACTCGGACTTCGACCTCGTGACCAAACCACACCAACCGTGGGTAAATCCAGCATTACCCACACCCAAGCGTGGGTTATTGCTATATTAGCCACACAGAACGAAGGGGGTGATTACAAAGTCCGATAGCAAAGTCAATTAGGTAACGACCCATCAGCATTTGGGAATGGACAACATTTACGATTTTAATGCATGAAAGAAGTTTGTTACTGTTTCAATGGAATTTTCCAAATCTTACAGCCTCTCACACTAAACAGTTTACTTGCAGATAGCAGTTAATGTGAGGGAATAATTCTGGATTAACTGGAGGAATCAAAATAAATTCAGGTAAAAGCACGTGCAGTTTTATGCTGTGGTGATCCTTTGCATTTACTTTTATAGATAAGTATATTGTATATATATATATATATATATATATATATATAATATAATATAGATATAGATATATATGTCAACCATTGCTTCTGAGTGTGTTATCTGTTAACTTGTTTAACCCTGAACTGTATAGAATATTTGCATATATTGCTCCACCTCCTGTAAGTATCCTTCTTCCAACCACATTAATTATTTTTGTCACTGCTGAAAAAAAGCCCAGTCTATACCCCTTATATAAAATAATAAATAACACCATCTCACCTTTTTCAGCAGTTTTTAGGAGCCTGAACACAGTTATTGTTTAGTAGTTTGTATGGGAAATTTTCAAGGAAAAATGGTAAAACAGTAGCCACACAAGTTTGGTGAGCCTTGTAGTGATGCATAGAAGAATGAAGTTTTCTTGAAAAAAACAAAATAACCTTGCTATTTTCCAGGCTTACTAAGCTAGAAATGTCCAGTTTCAGATACCTGCTGATAACTGTGTTAAAGCTTCTGTGTTTGGCCATACCTTACTTGGGCAAAATTTGTTCACCAGTGAGAGTGGGGAGCTCTGAACAGCATACCTGCACTTGGAGGAGTGATTTTTGCCCAGAAACTGTAGTTTTATTGTCCATTTTGGACTAATTTCTATCTCTTTAATCTTTCTGATATAAAAACCGCATTAACATGTTTTTTGTGTTTGTATAAGCTCAGCAGATCCTGCCCAATTGTCCTGCAGAGACCTACAACGTCAGACAGACAAAAGGAGAGACTTTGGAGTGTTTAAGTATCATTTTTTGTTTTTTCTTGTTGCTTATTGCTATTTCCGCCTAAACACTCGTTTTCTGGCATTTATTGCTTCTCAGAACGCCCATTTTGCACTAAAATTGCATTTATTTGTGCCTGCAATTTAAAATTCATTGTTTGTTGTAAAATTGTATTTTTAACTGTTACTGACTTCCCACTCAAGTGCGACAGCCATTACTGCACTATAAAAGTGTTTTAGCATTTGTTTCCACTGTTTTCTTGGAAAAAAAAACAAAAAAACTTGCTATTTTCCCACCTTATTAAGGTAGAAAAGTCCAGTTTCAGATACCTGCTGATACCTGGACTGTGTTTAAGCTTCTGTGGTTGGCCATACCTTACTTGGGCAAAAAGGAAGTTTCTTTGTTCACTAGTGAGAGTGGGGAGCTCTGAACAGCCTACCTGGCATTGGAGGAGTGATTTCTGCCCAGAAACTGTAGTGTTATTGTCCATTTTGGGCCAATTTCTATCTCTTTAATCTTTCTAATATAAAAACCGCATTTGCGCGGTTTTGAGTGCTGGGCAGCACTGGTTTGCTAGGGTTAAACTATACCCGACTCCATGAAGTCTACTCTTCAGTTTTTCCCTTGGAACTAGACAAACCTTCAACTTTAGCACTCAAACCACTCATTTTACAGCCCAGCACTTGCTTAAAACTCATGACAAGCACTAAATACCCCTAGCACTAGCCCTCCTTATACTGTTCAGAAGGACAAGGCTCTCTATTTGTCTCCACCAGTCAACAAGAAAAACAGCTCACTCTACCTATTCAGGCATGTCCAAAGGGCAGTTTCTGGTGTACTCTCCAGTCCAACTGGTGAATCTGGGCATTTTGAGGCAATGTTACAACTGCCTCATGTACACAAACAACCCTCTCCTCCTTCCACCAAACACTAATATATGTGAGAAATGCAATTATACAGCCAGAATGGAGGCAAAGCTCTCTCAACCCCAGACTAACTGGCTGTCCAGAGGAGAAGGGTAATACTTGCAACACACCACCAGTCTCACATAGACCTAACAAAGCAACACAGGCAAATAACACACATAAATACACGAAAACATACTCGGAGGCTTAAATAAAAATCTGCAAAAGCAACAGAGACCTCCGAAGCAGACATCCAAGCAACCTCCACAACCTATCACCAACCATGAAACACATACTTCACATAATCAGTGTGCCACGCAATCACAGCCCTTAAGGCAAAATAACACACCCAACACACTAGTGATAGGCGACTCTATAGTCAGGCACACTGATGTCCCACTAACTAGGCTGGACAAGGAGAAGGATACAGTTAGCTGCCTGTCGGGCGCCAGGATCTGCCACATAAGACAAGCACTCAGGTCACTCCAGAACAAGTACAAATACGACTCTGTCATTGTACATGTTGGTGTGAATGACCTGAGACGTACCTCCCTGGACTACATGAAAAGTGACATTGAAGAGCTCTCTGATCATGTAGCCCAGGCAGGTATGACCCTGACCCTAAGTAGCATCCTGCCCTCACCAAGAATGATGCCGCAGTATAAAGAAAAAATGATCAACTTCAACAATTGGCTACATTTCTGGTGTCATTCAAAGGGGATCCAGTATCTGTCTGCCTGGGATGACATGCTCGACAAGCCACGTTGCTTCGCAAGAGATGGCTTGAACCTGTCACCCTTAGGCTTTCGAATACTGGCAAAGGCTTTTGCCACCCCCATACTGCCTTTTTTAGGCAAGGCTCAAAAGACAAACCCACCACCGTAAATAGCACAAGTAACCAAAAACTGAGGGTAATGCTACTCAACACCAGAAGTCTAAACCTCAAAATGCACGCAGTTGAGGCACTCCTCAGTATGGAGAACATAGATATCTGTGCAGTAACAGAAACCTGGTTTAAGGCTCCAGAGAGCACCCCAGCACTACCAGGCTATACCTCATACCATACCTTTCGGCCACAGAACCCGGACCGCACCACAAAAGGCGGGGGTGTATCCATATTCATCAAGGATACTCACACCTCCAGGTTAGTGGTGCAGCACGATGCATCAGAGATCATCCAAGTACAACTAACAACGGGCAAAACTGCAATCCAAATTGTAGCTTGCTACAGATCACCCACCATGACCCAGGGCCCCCATTCTGCATTTCTGGAGACACTGGGAAATATGAAGGTCCTACCAAACACCCTAATACTGGGTGATTTCAACTACCCAAACATTAACTGGGAGAACTACTCAAGCACTAACTCCCTTGCCCAATGCTTCCTAGAATTTATAAATGCTAACGGCCTGGATCAACTGGTCAACACCCCCACCAGAGGGAACAACATACTGGACCTGGTCATCACCAACATGGGTGACCGGTGTTCCACACCTGACGTCAATCCCTCGCTGGTTAGATCAGACCATAGACTAATCACTCTGGATGTTCACATTCCGCCCCCAACCCCAATCAAGGAAACCACCATGAAAAACTTTTCAAAAGCAAACTTCACGCTGCTTAAGACCGAGGTGGAAAGGTTCACAGCCCCCACGCCAATGGACAATGCTGTCCAAGCTGCTGAAACCTATACAAAGGCACTCTATGATCATCTGCAGGAATGCATGGATCGTGCTATCCCAAGTAAAACCAAGACGCACTCCTCCAAGAAAAGGAAACCATTCTGGTGGACCCCTGCCATAAACAGGCTCTACAATAGGAGGAAACTAGTACAGATAAGAGCAAAATCCCTAGAAGGAAAGACATCCCTGATCAGTATCAGCAAGAAACTATGATCCCTCATTAAATCATCCAAGGCTAGCTTCGAAAGAAAAATTGCCAACGACTCCAAAGATAACCACAAAGCGTTCTTTAGCTATGTCAAGAACCTAAGTGGAAACTGTCAGATCTGCTCTGAGTTGGTGCAGAATGGCACAAAATACACTGAACCGACTGACATTGCCAACATTTTGACAGACAGGTTCAGTGCAAACTTCACACCCCTCTCACCCCCTAAAGGGCCTATAACCATACCAGAAGAATGTAAGGCCCCGGCAATCAATGACACAGGTTAAAACAGCCCTATCCAAAGCCAAAAATACAGCCTCAATGGGACTGGAAGGTGTCCCAGGCTGTGTCTTACAAGAGCTCCAAAATGAACTAACCTCTCACCTAAACACACTGTTCAAACTCAGCCTCTCTACAGGCTACGTACCCACAGAGTGGCACACAGCATATCAGATTCCACAAAGGTGGTACCACAACGGACCCTGGGAACTATCGCCCTATACGCCTGACTAGCCAGGTCTGCAAAGCTATGGAGCGCATCATCATGGAACTCATTAACACAGACATTGGGAACCTCCAAACTTTGGACCCCACCCAGTTTGGCTTTGTTAAGGGCAGATCATGCCTCCTAAACCAGGTGGACTTCTTTGAGACAGTTACTAAGGCATTAGATGAGGGAAAGGAGGTCCACACAGCCTACTTAGACCTCGCAAAGGCTTTTGATACCATTCCCCATTCTGGTATTATAGACAAACTCACCAACCTGAACATTAACCCCTACGTCACGAGATGGGTTGCAAATTGGCTCATGGACAGAACCCACACGGTGAGAGTTGCAGATTCTAGGTCTGACTCTAAACCGGTTATAAGTGGTGTCCTCCAGCGCTCAGCCCTAGGACCCCTCCCTTTCGGTATATACTTCTCAGAGGTACAGGCAAGCGCAGGAGGACTTTGGCTGACCCAAGTTTGCAGACGATGACACCTGGTGTCAAAATCATGGCCTCAAGCTGAATGCCAAAAAGTGCATAGTTATCCCCTTTGGAAAAAACAAAGCCCACGAACTACCACATAGGTGGTAGTCCCCTAAATACAGAAAAAGTAATAAGGGATCTGGGGACCCAAGTAGATAGCAATCTCTCCTTTGATAATCATATTGCCAAGGTGGTTAGAAAATCCTTCTGTGTGGCCCACCTAATCTCAAAAGGGTTCGCATCCAGAACAAAGGAGGTTATTGTGCCGCTCTACTCATCACTTATTAGACCCATTATAGAATACAACGCCCCATTTGGGATGTACCTTACAAGACACCTGCAACAGCTGGAAAGACCACCAAAGTACCTCACCAAGAGGATTACTGGCCTCAAACAGATGACCTATGCAGCCCGACTAAAGAAACTCCAGCAGTACTCAGTTGCATACCGCTTACTCAGAGGTGATCTCTGCTTGACATACAAGGCCATGTCCAACCCAGAATTTATGTATATGCTCCACCTAAAAAAAAACAAATCCCTGAGAGCCACACGCTCTAGGGATATAAACCTTACCACAACGATAAATAGGATATGCTGGAGGGATAGATTCCTGACCCAGAGACTCCCCATGCTTTGGAACAAGATTCCAATACACATCAGGCAGAGCCCCTCACTAGCACTCTTCAAGAGAAACCTTGACGGGTGGATGGGAAACAGAAAATTGACACCGGGGATCACTGCAGTGGTTCTGCTGGACAGAGGCACAGGGAACTAATGGCACTGCTGGTCAGGGGCACAGGGAACTAATCCAAGGGGGTGGCGAAAGCCAACACACTCTGGATAGGCTTATAAATACCCTTGGGCAGATAGCCTAGTACTTACCTATGAACCTATGAATAATTAACTGTAAATCAGAAAATTTTACTTAGGAGGTTCTGAAGATGATGTACATTGTTAAGAAAGGTTGACACAAGTATGTAATCAGGAAAATGAAACTCAAACCAAAGGCTGTAGATGTAATTTAGAAGCAAACACAATTCTTTAGTACTTTAGTTCAAATTTATTCTTCTTGAACTTCTTCAGAAAAAAGTTAACCTCTCAAAACTCACCTCTTATAAGTTACATCACATGACTTTCATGATACTTTAAATTAAAGGTATAAAATCATACCATAAAAATAAAAAACTGTCTTGTTTTCCAAACAGTTTAGAATGTCAACGCTTCATAAAAAATGTCTTAATATAAAAACATTGTCATATTATTGTGATTTGAATGTTATTTTAGTGCTAAAAAACACTTAATATTAATACATTCGTTCAGAACAGGGGCTCTGTCTGCTACCAAACTGATCTGCCACAGTGACTCCTTGCATTCCAAAATCAAATTGGTGTTCCCTATATAATCCACTTGTTCAACCTAATCTGTGACTGAAAATGTGAACTTTTTAAAGTTCACACAGTGAATAGCATGCCTAGTATGTAATCAGGCAATGGTCTACATTGAGTTGAACAGTGCATCTGAAATAATGATTTTTGTTTCCCTGGCTAAAAGGCTCCAGATTAGCGGGAGAACTTTTAAGAGAGTTTGTCTATATTAAGTGAGAAAAATGAACAATGAAGCAACCCAGAGCCATATGAATTTGGGGAGAATTTGTTTTTCCAAAATAATGGATGTTTGGATGCTCCATAAAGGTGAAGAGAGTTTCAGTTTGGGTGCTGTTCCACATAATACAGACTTAACGAAAAGTTTACTAGAAAAGCAGAAGTTAACCACTGAGGGGTTTCTGGTTAGCTGTTACCGAAGAAGTGCGGGAAAGTGATCTTATCTGATTAAGACCAAGTTGTCAACATAAGGGATTGCTTATATTATGTATACATCTAGCAGCAGTAGGTTTGTATGCAAGCTGAACAGACAAAGGTCCTAATACTGAACTCTGCACTAAATCTTGAGACATAAGGAAAGGACTTGAAAGCACAGCATCTGCGAGGACTCTAAAAGAGAGGATTCTGCAGTAAGTGATAAACCAATTAACAATGTTTAGCTCTAGTTTTAATTTTTTCAACTTAACTATTAAAAGGCAGTGGGACTGGATCAAAGAGCATTGATAAATACACAAAATCCTGCACTAGTGACAAGATCTTTATCTGTGTTCCCTTAAAACAAATTAATGAAAAATAGGAGTTTTATGTCCAGAATGAAAGCCATCCTTTTTATTACAGTACATTCAAACATATTAAATGTGGATTTTGTGGGAGGTTGACATAATGGTTAAGGTGTTTACCTTACAGCCAGAGGGTGCAGGGTTTGATTCTCATGTGAGCTAATTGGTTAGGTTTGAAGTGGCCCACAAGGGCAGTTAGCCTAGTACTAATCTATGAACCTATGACAGTCGTTTCACAGAATGGTTAGTACAGGCAGTTGTGATACTGGGCAGGTGTAATTTAAAGATGACACGGCTCTTTTTTGGGGGTGGGGAGAAGAATGACTGCGGTGATTTCACTGAGATGGAATGTAATAAGTTATAAGCAAGAGGCTGAAGATGGGAGTGAGATGACTAGAGTGTAAAATGCTGCACCTTTAAAAAATGTGCACCTTTGAGTTTGAAGTACATGGATGTATATTGTCATGTGGAAGACTGACTCATGTATGTCACCATTGCAAAAATTGTTTCAGCAGCACAGCTCCTCCTCATTATTTTGAAGACCAAATGCTACAGTATCACAAGTAATACTGCAAGATGTAGTGCAATAACAACTTCTCGACAGTCTCTCTCTGCAACATGTTCTATTGAAAAACTGAAAATGTGGCTCCAGAAGCATATGTTTGTTCATGAGTACAAGTGGAATAATTCAGAAGCCTGACGATATGCAATGTGTCACATTTCTGTAGGCTGTAGTGAAGAAAGCAATGAAAGTACAATTATTTTAAGATTTGTGAGGAAATGATGATAAAATAACACTACTGAAAAAAATTCCATGACTACTGCGAGTTAGTTACCATATATTCATTACATATTTTTCATGAAGAATAAAGCAAAATACTCGAATATGGTGAGTTTTAAGACAGAATGTATGAACCATACCAGATGATCAAGTAAGGGGTAGATTGTAGCAAGACGTCGAACTGAAGTTGCTATGTATTTACTTTCATTTGGTAACCAGGACAGTCTGGGTCAAGCAAGACCCATTTTCAGCAGAGACCTGGGTGGAAAAGCTCAAGGAAGAGTAATAAATAAGTACATATACAGAAAATATTTAAAAAGGTGCAGTTAGATGTGAAAGCATGACAGCAACCGTTAAATTATAGTGCAATTATTCACTGCAATTTTATTAAAAGCCATAGGTGAATGCAAAGCTAGCAAAATAACTTTCAACTTGATGTTGCTGAAGAAAGAGAAATATGTAAATTTAAATGTGAAAGGAGGTCTGGAAGAACATGTGAAAAGTTGCACAACATTAAGCAAGTAACTGATAAAGTTTGCATGAGGTAGTATTAGAAAGAGCAAAAAAATGTTAGCTTCAGTTTTATATTGCTAGAGCAGTTGAAAGTTTTTCTTTAAATCAGTCATCCTAGGTCTTTTTCTACTCATGAGTACATCTGTTTGACAATTCCACCAGTGTACTTAATCATACTCTATTGCTGAATCATCTTTGTATTTTATTTTGAATAATGTAGTTGCTGTTTGCTTTTAATATTTTGATAGTTGAAATAATACGACTGTAGATGAAAAAGGATTGCTGGGTCCAGTCAACTTAGCTTAAGCAAACAAATATAAAGTGAGATGATGTCTGGCATTTGGCTAGATCCATCAAATATGTACATTATTTAAGAAGAGAAACTGGTTCACTAAAGTGTGTAAAATGCAGACATATAGGCCACATTCAATGCAACTGCATTTTGTGGAACAAGACCAGGAAACTGACTTCTTTCATGGCACGATACACATCAAAAGATCAACAGAGGGCAAGAATGTGAAGTACAGAATATGGAAGGAGCAAAGGACCAGTGTAAAGCTTAGATGGAGTAACTTAAAGCAAATAATAACACAGTTGTGCTATGCGAATACCGAACAGAATGCAATACAGTGTTGGCACAAACCTCTGAAGTGCTGAAGCTGAGAGAGATGCTACATCCATGTCCTAACCACTTACTTATTTGGGTCTGCATGTGTCATCATTGGGTCAGAAATTACTTACTTGTACATATAAGTACAAGAAAAAAACTGTTGAAAGAGTTCACCTGTCTGAAACTTGGCACACCACAAACAACATATGACTTAAATGGTAAAAGCAAGAATTTACTTGACAACTCTGAATATCACTAAAGTCTGACACATACTGCCTATCATTTTCACTAAAGCAACTCTTCTCCAACTACTAATATGTTGCTACTCTAATTGATGTAAACATTGTACATAGTGGTTTCTGTTAACTACCTTCTTAAATATTTTCCTTTTGTATATTAACTATTCCTTTGTTTTCAGTGTGCCCTTTTATTATATAAATTAATTTTATTTTTCCATTTGATATATGTTCACATTCTGGGAGGAGACAGAAACTGGACAAATGGGATCAGAGCTCTACCCCAGCTAACAAATCGTATAAATAAGTAAATATTTAGCTGTTGAACTGGGATGCTTGTTTGGTCTCTGCCAAATGCAGATTTATCCTATCCCTCAGTCATCCATACTCCATGAAAGTTTCAGAAGCTGTTCAGGATTTGCACAGAATAAAATGCACAAGTGCAACTGTGAAACAAATGAGACCAACGGTCTGGGTGAAAAGTATTGTTACTGTGCTCAGTCCAGAAAAGAATTGCAGGTGTATACCGCTCTGAGACCTTAATAAAGCAACGGGGAGCATTATCCACTTAGTTCTAAAGAAGAAGTGAGTGGTACATCAACTGCTATTTTTTTCTACAATGAATAACTATTATTCAAGCTGGCAAATTAAGACAGATGCAGAGATTTCCAAGCTATATACATTTAACATACTTACTGAGAAGTACAGATTTATTTACTCTTTGAATCTCAGTTCTACTCAGACTGTTTCAAAAGCTGTTGTTCATATAACTGAAAGACAATTGTTTAAACAGCATTCTGGTCTTGGATACTAAGGCTGAAAAGCAGGATCATAGACTGATCAAACTACTTGACGGGGTGAGAGAATATAAACTCAACAAAGTGCAAGGTCATTATTACAAGAATAAGATATATGGGTCATGTGCCTATGTGAGAGTTTCAGGAACCAGATAGTGAAACAGTAGGAGCTGTTGTGCATTTAGCTCTACCGGAAGACAAAGAAGCATGGGTGAGATGTTAGAGCATGCTACAGGCTCTATCCACATTTATTCCTAATCTTGTAAATGTCAGCATAAGTTTAAGGAAGCTGCTCAAAACTGATAAAGTACAGCATTGAACACTAGTTAGCAAGACTCAATAACAGCTCCTTATGCAATGATTTCAGCAGAGTATGGTAACAGAAGAATTAACAGAAATGTGTATCTCTAGTAAAAATATAAATCACATGACATATCTCAAAAATTACTCTCAGATGATTAGCAGTAAGACCATAAGAAAGCAATAATGCCCAACAGGGTGGGCAACATCAGGAAAATAATGCCCACCCAGGGGTGTTGCAAGGCTCTTATAAGGCCAAGTGCAGCAAGCCCTGACAATGTCCACCCTAGAGGGCATTACTGGACTTAATAGAATGGGCTGTAATCTATTTGTTTTTATTACTTACTATACACTTTTTTATATTCCTGATGTAAAATACTTCCTTGAACTAATGTTTCATATTTGCTGTAGCACATGCAACTGTGATATATTTTATATCCAAAATATACGTTTTGCAAGTATTTAACGATAGCACACACATTACAGCTACTTTGTTGACTAAATACACCTTAGAGGTCTCATTGTGATCAAATTAAGAAAAAGAAAACACACAATGCCTACTGCAACCTCCCCATGACTCTTAACTGTCTCTGATTGTGCAACATGTCACTAATTTTGCTGCATAGTTTTGCTCTGTCATTAGTACAACATTGAATTTTCTGGTAAATGTCTGAGGATTATATTTGGTCAATAATGCCAAACATTAGAGTTTCAGACTTCTTGTTGATGCAATGTGCTCTGATGGAAAGCATCTTGCCATAACAAGTAAAGAGATATGCACTCTCCCTCACAAACACATGCACACATTCACTCAGACTCACACAAACAAAACTGCTTAGCAATGGAAAAGTAAAACAGCCAACAGTTTAACTGCTACTGCAGTTAAGTTTTTGTACGAGTTTTTTTCCAATTTGTTTCCTTTTTTAATCTTCATCTTGTTAAACATCAAACTACACTAACCAACCATAAATAATGGTGTCCATTTGCTATTTTTTCTCCCCAAGCTTCATGGCACAGCTTAATATGCTGTTGGGAAGAGATGGATTTTTTTTAACCAGGTGATATATGCACATTAACACCCTGTTTGAGAACATTCTCCAAAAGGGTGACAATGTACTTGTCAACCATTCACCAAGTATCTTTAATATAAATCAAAACTACTCCTCTTCATTTTACTCTGGTGTGCCAGCAATCTAGGGAACAAGTGAATATTACAGGAAGCATGGAGGTCAGAGGGAAGCTGTGCAACTGAAAATCATATCCCAGGAGAGTTAGAGTAGACAGCAAATGTGAAGTCCAGTGTGCTCAGGTTTATATTTATAACAAAATGAAACAGCAAATTTTTATGATAATAGATGTATTTGACTGTGAAAAAAAACAGGCTGCATGAGGGGGAAATTGAATAAACATTTGTACTGATTTGTACTTGTTTCTGCAAGGTAACTGTTCATAGGTTCATAGGTGTGTACTAGGCCAATGGCCCTGGAGCCTTTACAAGCCTAGCCCATAGAAGTGCCCTGGCATCATGCTGCCGCGATGCCCTCTATCACGTACAGCCACTGGAGTGATCCCCGGGGTAAACTTTCTATTTCCCATCCACTCATCAAGATTTCTCTTGAAAAGGGCCAGTGAGGTGCTCTGCTTGACATGTATGGGAAAGTCTATTCCAGAGCACGGGCAGTCTCTGGGTTATAAACCTGTCCTTCTAGCATGTTCTGTTGATTGTAGTAATGAGGCTGAGGTCCCTGGAGCGTGTGGTGCGGAGGGAGTGGGACTTCTTTAGGTGCAACATTTCTAACACGGCTGGGTCAGACATGGCTTTGTAAGTCAAGCAAAGATCGCCTCTTAATAGACAATATGAGACAGAGAAAAGCTGGTGTTTTTTGAGTCTGTCCATGTAGGGCATGTGTTTAAGGCCTAGGATCCTCTTCGTGAGGTACTTTTATGGCCTTTCCAGCTGTTGCAGGTGTTTAGTGAGGTACATGCCAAATGGGGTATTATACTCTATGATTGGTCTAATGAGGGAAGAGTAGACAGAGATGATGACCTCTTTCTTACTGGGTGCAAAACCCTTGGTAATGAGATATGCCACACAGAAGGACTTTCTGACCACAGTGGCAATGTGGTGGTCGAAGGAGAGGTTGCTGTCAACCTGTGTCCCCAGATCTCTTATAATGCCTTCAGTGTTCAGTGAGCTACCATCAACGTGATGATTAGTCAGAACTGAGTTTTTCCCAAAGAGAATGACACATATTTTGACATTAAGCTTAAGGCCATGGTTTCAACACCAGTCATTGTTCTCAGTGAGGCATTTCTGTAGGATGTCTACATCACTTGGAGAGTTAATAACGGCTCCCAGCTTACAATCGTCGGCGAACTTGGTCAGCAAGAGTCCCTCCGTGTTGGCCTAGACTTCTGAGAAGTAGATGCCCAACAGGAGCGGAAAATGATAAAATAAATTAATAAAATAATTATATAATTATATTATGATACATAATGGTATCATTATATTATGATGTTTGTCTTTCGGCTTTTCCCGGTTAGTGGTCACCACAGCGGAACTCCGGTCCGCTAATAACTGGCAGTAAATTTTTACGGTGCCGAGTTGCCAGCTCGATGCCCAACCTTCAAACGAAGGCACGCCCATTCACATGTCTTTCGGAACGCCATTCGTCTGCGGGGAGGACATGCAGACTCCACACAGAAGGCACTCCCCACACTCCAGCCGAGAATTGAACGGGAGAACCTCTTGCTGTGAGGCAACAATGCTACCACTGCACCACTGCGGATATATGTATCATTAAATAAAATAAATGATAAAATGTTAACTTGAAAATGATGGTGGTAGGAAGAAAAAACACTCCACCTCTTTGATCTTTCAGGTAATTTGTCAGTGTTTGCTTTTTTTTTTTTTTTAATCAGGCTTTATACATTATCACCAGGTTTTGTTCTAAACATAGCCAGTCATGTTGGACTACTTACAAAAGCCATTTTCTAAACCTCTTTAAAAAGAGCTTCATGGAAACCATTCCTGGACAGACTAGGTCACTCAGGGTGGGTCTGTAACAAACTATACATGTAACAGGTACTAACAGGGATCAGTTCAGGGAACATTCTTTAGAATATAAAAAAAATTCTAGTTCTTTACTGAGGGTGGAACATGGTATTTCCTCTGAGCGCCCCCCCCCCCAAAAAAAAAACAAAAAAAAAACATATACCTCACCTCTTTTTTTAATTGAACTCCTGGTAACCTTCTGTATACTGTTCAGGTACACCCCCCAAAAACACTCTTCACAAAAGTACAATAAGCTGACTTTAATACTCTGGACCTTGAATTGCTACTATTAAAATGACATTAAACTACCCATTTTAGACAGTTTGTAAGCTTTGTAAGCTCTAGAACTCAGTCTACACATATGCATGCATATCTGCTGACTTTCTAAAAGGTTACTGGTAATAATCTAATGGTACTACAAGAAGAAAAGAGCAGCTACAGGCAGTGTCTTCTACAGTGAAACTGTAGTTACTTTATCAGACATGCAATGAAAGACAGCTTTTTTTAAAGGGGACATAAAAAGCTGCATAAGATAGGGCACTTGAGGTGGGGGGGGGGTGCAAAACTAAGAAGATTAGTGGCCAGAGCCAGCTTCCAAAAGTATTTTAAAGTTCGGAGACTTTTACTTCACTGCAGTGCACTGAAAATAGTATTTCAGGCATGACAATGCAGGAATAGCCACACATCTACAATGAGCTTAAGAAGGAACAAAACTATCCAAAACAATGTAGCTAAGGATATGTTAGATCTGTGTCGAAATACCACCAGGTACTGAGCAATTGAGACTGAGCGCAATAAAACAGATAGAAATACTGGAGTATAATAAGCAGCATTATCTTGAACTCGAACACAACAGAAGAGTACTCAAGGCGAGTCAGATGATGAATTATGTTCTCAAGAAGGACCAAAAGATTTCAAAGTGGTGATGCTCAGGAATTAATCAAATAAAGTAAACTGGCACTGCACAAACGTCAAGTGTATAACCAACTCTACAACAATGCAAATGGCAGACTAAGAGTTTTAATGTCCCAAGCAACACTCCAAGCTGAGAATGAAAATGGCCTCTACAGTGGTACATTGCTAACTAGGGACAAATCAGTGCCGTGGCATTTAAGCCTGGAGAAAAACATTAAAATTAATAAATATTAAGACTGTTGTGGACTATTCAGTTTGTCTCTAAGGCTACCTTTTCAAGCTTGTGAAAAATTGGGCAAAAATACTTGTGAGCAGCACATTAACAACCACATCACATGTCCTGAACCCATATAGTTTATTAAATCATAGAGACAGTCTCTCTCCATATCAATATGAAGGGAATCATGTTTCTATTTTCAAAGAAGGTAAGACTAATGAGACAAGACTTGAAAATTCAGCTGTACACTTTAGAGTAGAGATGTGCCTAGAAGTCAGTTTAGGATACTATGACCACTTAACAGCTGAGGATTTACAATCTAATCAACAACAATGTAAGGATCAAACACAAAGAATACTAACAAAGACAGAAAATGGTTTGGGTTGGGGAATGTAAAGGATTCTATAGAAAATGGGTGACCCCAAGCAGGGCTTCCAGTGCTGTTATGTGTTTGCATACGCATTTTGCATTTCTATATCTATCATTCATTTACCCGCTTTATCCAGTTCAGGGTGCAGGGTAGTCAGAACATATCTCAGCATTTACTGGTCATAAGGCAGAGAATTTAATACTGCACAGGGTACCAGCCCATATCATGGTGTAAGTGTGTGTGCGCAACATTCCTCTCAACTTCTTTGTTCAAACCCCCCAAATCTAAGACTTTTTAAATAATATTCTAATTCACTTAAAAAAAAGTTAATAAAACAAAAGGAGTTGTGTCAACATGCATTTTCTGAACATTAAATATGAAACTCTAATGACTGGCGGACTGTGATCCTCACTGATTTACCAGAAAATCAAAAAGTTTAAGAGAGACGGGTTAAAATTATGAGAAAAAAATCTGGAAAGGCCTGCAGAATCAGTGAGAATTGACAGGTACAGCGCTCAACACACACCTATGTACAATTTGGAGGAATGCCAAGTTCATCTATGGTATATCTTTGGGATGGGAGAGGAAACCAGACCAGTTGGCAAAAACACAAGCAGAGGCACAGAGAACATGCAGAGTTCTTCACATTAAAAAACCCCAGCCAAGAAATGAAATGGAGACATCAGCACTTTAGACAACAATGCTAAATGCTAAGCTGCTGCACTTTTAGTATGTTTACAACTAAAGGGAAAGTCTGATATTACAAGAAATATGGACTATGGCAGTAGCTCTGTTATGTCATTGTTGCAGTATCTCACAAAACACTATGACTGATTTAATAAAGACTAAAAAAGAATGCCCACAAAGACTGACTGAATACATGACTTTAACTATTTGTTTAATGTTTGTTATTATATAAATACAAACCACGTATGAATGACATGTTAGACTGAATGCAGGACACCATCTTTGGCATGAGTATAAAGAGTGTTTTTAAAGATCATGTCCAATCAAACGGTTGAGCAAAACCATGTTTATGGCACAACTGCTGTAGTTTACAGAATGCATGAAGTATTGTGTGTATGTCAATGGCTACTTTTTAAAATAAAACCAAAATGTGCCAACATCCTCATACAAACTGTGTTGCTTCTTTTAGTAGCATTACCAAGTTGGTCCACACAGATGGCATAATTAGGGAGCAGCAGTGTGGCAGCTGTTAGAAAGACAGTTGTCTGAAGAGAAGCAGGACTCGTACAAAAAAATTTTGTTGACTGGATTATTGAATAGTGTAAATGTTTTGCAGAGTAGTTAGTATGTGATATTTTTTTATCTGTGTTTACTTTGATGAAAACCTGTAAAGTGTCATACTGTGGAAATGAAGTAATTTTTTTTGTAATAAAGTAAAGTATGGAGAAGTATGTTTGTCTCTCAAGTGGCCTTCCAAATTTATAATGTTGGTATCTTCCAGAAGATGGTTAGGAGTAGATATTTCTGACATTATTTTAGCACTGACAAAAGTACAAAAAAATTATTTTTGAAAGGGATCTGTGTGCTGTTTTTACATCAGAGGATTAATGACTTTTATTTAGTGGAGGAAGTCATGAAAATATTATGTAAGAGCAGTAGTGTATTTGACACTTTTGAACTGCTGAGGCACAACTACTCAACTGTACCACTTTTTTTTGTTTGTTTTGAATAACTGACTTCTCCCTAGGACTGCATCTATTCATTTATTTATTTTTTCATTTTTACCAGGACATAGGCATTTCACATTTCACAGAAGGCCAACAAAATGGATCATGGTCTTCACCAGGAGTCAATTAAAGATATCAGGAGTTCAATATATGCAGAAGTGAAAAAAGGTAGAGGGGATGTAATTGAGGTAGTTTAATAGCTCACCAAAATTTAACAGGGGACTTTTTTTTCAAAAAGCAGATACAGCAAACAAAATCAGGTATTTAAGATGAAAGGCTGAAGGAAGACATGATGGATTGTGGCCTTTTCTTCTGGAGATGGTGTGAATGACTGGAATACACATTCTTAAAAGACGGCATTAAAACAGAGAGAAAATTTAACAGTATGTGGGGTCTGGAATAAAGACAGGGGTGCACTGAGGAAAGAAAAATAAATAAGTTATATATCATACTTAATCAACAACGTATCAAGAAGGTAGTGAAATGGATAGACATTGTGGACCAAGCAGTTTGCATATGCCATTAAAATATGTATTTTTAAGTAGGTACAATGGTGCACTGGGATGAAGCCATGACTGCCACTCATAAAACCTGGAAATAACTATATCTACTCACTCATTATATGGGTCAAGTTACTGCTAATTTTAGCAGTTTAGCATTGACAAACGTGTACCTGACAAATATTGCACTCTGTTAATGGAGATGGCCATAAGCAATAGGTATTATGGATAGACTATCAGCCACCTAGGGGGTTGGGATTTGGTAACTTACTTAGAAAACAAAAATTACTATTTTGATTACAACCTCCTTGTTTGGCTTTTGATCCATAAGGAAGGAATGAGATGATCAGGTCAAGGGAGTACTGAGTACAGGCACTGGGGAGAAAAACAAAACATAAATCTAAGTTTCCATTTTTTTTTTAGAAACTGTACAACTGCCTCATTTAGTTTTTGTGGTCTCCATTCAACATAGCTCTTGAGAGTGTGTTAACTTTGTCTCAGACTTTTCCACAATTTCTCATAAAATGTGTGCATATTATCAAAACAACACCACAAATTATCATTATAGAAATATTACTCTTCAGAAAACAGAAAATGCATGCCAATACAAACATGCATAATCTAACAATTTTCTGTATGAATAACACATACAAACAAAATGTGTTCCTGATTTGTCTTTTCTTCTGTTATTCTTTTTGCCTTTGCCCATGATTAGTCTGAGAGTTATGTACCTTAAATTCAAAAACATGCCACTTGGATATCAGTACCACTGCATTCTACTGCCTTTTTTTGGCTTTTCCCGGTTAGGGGTCGCCACAGCGAAACTCCGGTCTGCTCATGATTGGCAGTAGATTTTACGGTGCTGAGTTGCCAACCCGACGCCCAACCTTCAATGGAGGCATGTCCATTCACGCTCGCACCTACCTGCATGTCTTTAGTGTCACTCGACCGCGGGGAGGACATGCAACTCCACACAGAAGGCGCTCCAGCCGAGAATCGAACGGGAGAACCTCTTGCTGTGAGGCGACAACGCTAACCGCTGCACCACCGTGGCTTAGTACCACTGCATTCTACTTCCTGCTATTTATCAGTAACATAGATACTTGCATTTTTAACTGAAAGGGTACATAGGTACTAGGCTATCTGCCCAAGGGCATTTATAAGCCTAGCCAGAGTGTGTCGGCTTTCGCCGCCCCATTAGATGGGCCACATAGAAGAATTTCCTAACTACTTTGGCAATATGATTGTCAAAGGAGAGATTACTATCTACCTGGGTCCCCAGATCTCTTATTACCTCTTCTGTATTAAGGGGGCTGCCACCTATGTGGTAATTCGTGGGCGTTTTGTTTTTCCCAAACAGGATGACTATACATTTTTTGGCATTTAGCTTGAGGTCATGACTTTAACACCAGGTGTCCGTCTCAGTAAGGCCCTTTTGGAGGCGAGAGGGGGTGAAGTCTGCACTAAATCTATCTGCCAGGATGTTGGCAATATCAGTAGGTTCAGTGTATTTTGTGCTATTTTGCACTAGTTCAGTGCATATCTGCAAGTTGCCACTTAGATTCTTAACATAGCTAAAGAAGGCTTTGTGGTTATCTTTTGAATCCTTGGCTATTTTTCTTTCGAAGTTAGCCTTGGATGATTTCATGAGGGACCTCAGTTTCTTACTGATACTGATCAGGGATGTCTTTCCTTTTTGGAATTTGCTTTTTTTCTGAACTAGCTTCCTCCTCCTATTGTATAGCCTGTTTATTGCAGGGGTCCACCAAACTGGTTTCCTTCTCTTACAGGAATGAGTCTTGGTTTTGCTAGGGATGACACGATCCATGCATCCTTGTAGGTGGTCATAGAGTGCATTTGTACAGGTTTCTGCATCTTGGGCAGCGTTAACCTTTAGCGTGGGGGCTGTTAAACTTACCACCTCTGTCTTACGTAAGGTGAAGTTTGCTTTAGAAAAGTTTTTTACTGTGGTTTCCTTAGTTGGGGGTGGTGGTGGGGTGTGGACATCTAGAGTGATTAGTTTATGGTCTGATCTAACCAGTGACGGGTTGACCTCTGGTGTGGAACACCTGTCGCCCATGTTGGTGATGACCAGGTCCAATATGTTTTCACCTCTGGTAGGGGAGTTTACCAGCTGATCCAGGGCATTTGAGTTGATGAATTCCAGGAAGCGCTGGGCCTGGGAATTTGTACTGGAGTAGTTTTCCCAGTGAATGGTAGGGTAATTGAAATTGCCCAGTATCAGGGTGTTTGGTAGGACCTTCATGTTTTCCAGTGTCTCCAGAAAGGTGGAGTGGTGGTCCTGGGTCATGGAGGGTGATCTGTAGCAGGCCACAATTTGCATTGCAGATTTGCCCGATGTTAGTTGCACATGGATGATCTCAGAGGAGGTATGCTGCGTCACTAACCTGGAGGTGTAGGTATCCTTGATGAATATGGATACACCCCCTCCTTTTGTGTTTCGGTCAGTGTTCTGTGGCCAAAATGTGTGGTATGAGTTGTAGCCCGGTAGAGCTGGGGTGCTCTCTGGAGCCTTGAACCAAGTTTCAGTTACTGCACAGATGTCGACGTTCTCCATACTGAGGAGTGCTTCGAGCATGTGCATTTTGAGATTTAAACTCCTGGCGTTGAGTAACATAACCCTCAGTTTTTTTGTTAGTTGTGCTGTTTATGGAGGTGGGTTTGACTTTTGAGCCTTGCCTAAAAAAGGCACTATGGGGCCAGTATTCAAAAGACTAGGGGTGACAGGTGCAAGCCATCTCTTGCGAAGCAATGCGGCTTGTCGAGCATGTCGTCCCAGGCTGACAAACACTGGATCCCCTTTGAATGACACCAGAAGCTTAGCCAATTGTTGAAATTGATCATTTTTTCTTTATACTGAGGTATCATTCTTGGTGAGGGCAGGATGCTACTCAGGGTCATACCAGCCTGGGCTACATGATCACAGTGAGCTCTTCCATGTCTCTTTTCATGTAGTCCAGGGTGGTACATCTCAGGTCATTCACACCAACATGAACAATGACAGAGTCATATTTGTACTTGTTCTGGAGTGACCTGAGTGCTTGTGTTATGTGGCGGATTCTGGCTCCTGACAGGCAGCTAACAGTAACCGTCTGCTTGTCCAGCCTAGTGAGTGGAATGTCAGTGTGCCTGACTATAGAGTCACCTATTACTAGTGTGTTAGGTATGTTATTTTGCCTTAAGGACTGTGATTGTGTGGCACACTGATTTTGTGTTTTATGTGTTGTCTGGTTTGTGACGGGAAGTGCAGGTTGTTTCGGTGTCTGCTTTGGAGGTCTATGATGCTTTTGCAAGTTTTTACTTAGAGCCTCTGAGTATGATTTTGTGTATTTATGTGCATGTTTTGCCAGTGCTGTTTTAGTAGGTCTGGGTGCGGCTGGAGTTGTGGTGCAAGTGTTAACCTTCTCCTCTTGACTGTCTGTTCCAGTCTTGGGTGAAGACAGCTTAGCTTCCAGTTTGGCTATATAATTGCTTCTCTCGCATATGTTAGTGTTTTGTGGTAGGAGGAGAGGGTTGTCTGTGTACATGATGCAGTTGTAACATTGCCTCAGGATACCCAGATTCACCAGATGGACTGGAGAGTGCACCTGAAGTTGCCCTTTGGTCATGCCTGAACAGTAGGGTGAGCTGCTTAGTCACTTGGTTGGTGAGGGGTGAATAAAGAGCCATGCCCTGCTGGGCAATCAGTGTCAGGGTATATTAGTGCTTGCTATTAGGTCTGAGCAAGTGCTTGGCTGTAAGATGCTTTTTGAGTGCTTAGGTTGAGAGTTAGACTAGTTTCAAGGGAAAAACTGAAGAGGAGACTTAGTATAGCCGGGAATAATTTAACCGTAGCTAACCGGCACAGCCAGGTGCGCAAAAACCGTGCAAACGTGGTTTTTATAGTAGGGGAATGAAAGAGATAGAAATTAGCCCAAAATGGCCAATAAACTACTAATTTCTGGGCTGGGACCACTCCTCCAGGGACAGACAAGTTGCTCAAAGCTCTCCCCTCTCACAGGTGAACAGAGAAACTTCCTTCTATCCAAGTAAGGTATGGGTAACTCAGAAACTAGTATCATGGCCCTGAATTCAGCACTAGCCTGAAAACTGGACTATACTAGCTTAGAAAGGTGGGAAACAAGGAATTTTTTTTTTTTTGAAAAGATAAGGCAAAAACAGTAAAAAACTTAAAACAGCTTTAAACGACTACAAACAATCAGAAAAGACCATCGCACTTTAGTGTGTAGCCTACAACAATTAAATAAATTATTTAAAAAAACAACTTTTTAAAGTACAGGCAGTCAAATAAGTACAATATGTGAAAAAAACAAGCTTTTAAATCACAATAAACACTGGAAAAATCTGCGTTTAGGCAGTAAACAGTTAAGTACAACAAGAAAGTACAGAAAACTGATACTTAATCACTCCAAAGTCTCTCTCCTAAGCTAGAAGGCTTGTATCAGTTTAAGGCTTTCTAGTGCTACCAGTAGGTTAGTTACAGGAAAGATGGGAAACAAGCGCAGATGTGGTCTTTTAAACCAGAAAGTTGAAAGAGACGGACAAACTGTCCAAATGGTCAATAAACTACAATTTCTGATCTAATAACCTCTCCTCTCGTGGTAGACAGGCTACCTAGTGCTTACCACTCCCACTGATAAGCTAGAAGGCTTCCCTCCAACACAGAAAGGCTTGGGGGGCTCAGAAGCTTACCAACCGTCCTGGATACAGCAACTCTGTATCTGGACTAGGCTAGTTACAAGATAGGTGTGAAACAAGCGCAAGTGCAGCTTTTAAACCAGAACGTTGAAAGAGATGGAAAAAAACTGCCCAAATGGCCAATAGCTACAATTTCTGGACCAGGAACCAATCCTCTTGTGGTAGATAGTGTTGCTTACCACTCCCACTGATAAGCTAGAAGGCTTCCCTCCAACACAGAAAGGCTTGGGGGGGCTCAGAAGCTTACAAAGAGTCCTGGAATACAGCAAATCTGTACCTGGACTAGACTAGTTACAGGAAAGGCAGGGAACAAGTACAAACATAGGCTTTTAAGCCAGCAAGTTGAAAAAGATGAAAAACTGCCCAAACAGCCAAATAAACTACAATTTCTGGGACAAAACTCACTCTTTCTGTGGAGGTTAGGCTACCTAGTGCTTACCACTCCCACTGATAAGCTAGAAGGCTTTCCTCCAACACAGAAAGGCTTGGGGGCTCAGAAGCTTACTAACAATCCTGGATACAGCAACTCTGTAACCGGACTAGGCTAGTTATAGGAAAAGCGGGAAACAGGCACAAGTGCGGCTTTCAAACCAGAAAGTTGAAAGAGATGGAAAAAACTGCTCAAACAGCCAATAGCTACAATTTCTGGGCCAGGGACCACTCCTCTTGTGGTAGATAGTGGGAGTGGTAAACATCAGGTAGCCTGATTAGCTAGAAGGCTTCCCTCCAACACGGAAAGGCTTGGGGGGCTCAAAAGCTTACAAAGAGTGCTGGATACAGCAAATATGTACCTGGACTACACTAATAACAGGAAAGGCAGGAAACAAGCGCAAACACAGGCTTTTAAATCAGAAGGTTGAAAGAGATGGAAAAGCTTCCCAAATGGCCAATAAACTATAATTTCTGGGCCAGAAACCACTCCTCCTGTGGTAGATAGGTTACCTAGTGCTTACCACTCCCACTGATAAGCTAGGAGGCTTCTCTCCAACACAGAAGGGCTTGGGGGGCTCAGAAGCTTACCAACAGTCCTGGATACAGCAAATCTGTACCTGGATTACACTAGTTATAGGAAAGGAGGGGACCAAATGCAAAACAGGCTTTTAACCAGAAAGCAGAAAGAGATGGAAAAACTGCCCAAACGGCCAAAGAACTACAACTTCTGGGCCAAAACCCACTCTTCCCGTGGTAGATAGGCTACCTAGTGCTTACCACTCCCACTGATAAGCTAGAAGGCTTCCCTCCAACACAGAAAGGCTTGGGGGGCTCAGAAGCTTACCAACCGTCCTGGATACAGCAAGTCTGTATCTGGACTTGACTAGTTACAGGAAAGGCAGGAAACAGGCTTAGAATTTTTTTTTTCGTTACAGAAAAGGAGCTAAAACAGTAGTAAATACAATTCAAATTGTAGTGCAGGCCAGCACACCTGAAAGTGTAGCAGCACTATGGCAAATACAGTACAAATAAATGCAATTAAATTAACAAATAATGAAAAAACAAGTGCAGAAAGCAGTGAATTAGAAGGCTACTAACAAGCAGTAATAAGTGCAGAGTAAGAGCGACTGAACAGATAGCACGCAGAAGAGCAACTAAGACAGTTACAGTAAGAGCAGATGAATAAGACATGTGTATATATATATATATATATATATATATATATATATATATATATTTTTTTTTTTTTAAACATACTATTAAGTTAACTTCAGCATGCTTCAGCAACAGATAAATTAGGATATATTTCTCTACCAAACAAATGGTTATTGTTCCTTAAGTGTACTACTATGAACCACTGTTTGTCTTAGAAAGTCCATTTAGACCCTACCTTTGTGTCTTAAACTCTTCCATCACTGCTCCGGAGCTCTTCTGCTCCATTCATTAGCTTTTCTCACTTGATGCCTTGTGTGCCACGTCCTCCATTCACTTTCTAGCCATACATACACAAGTTTTTCTCGTTTATAATTTCTTAATGTCACCTCAAAAATTATGAAGGACTTGTAGATGAAATCTTTGCTATACATGCATACTAGCTCCAAAGATCCATCAGTGTAGCCATAACAGCGGTCTCCTTTTTACTTTTCTTAAGTTATTATTCTAGGGTGAAACTCGAACTTCTTTGGCTACAAATGGGTCCACACATAGTTAAACGCTGCTGAAAATGTTAAAACCAGAGAATGGTTAACGGCAAGCTTCAGAATTTCACATCACATATTCCGTCAACAGTGAGACATAAATGATATTTGATCTGACAATCATTACCAAATAAAACATATAAATACATTGTTTCTGCCCTCTGAACAGCAAGCCTATGGAAATACAAACGGAGCAGAAATAAGATTTGTTTTCTGTATTTTTATAAATACAAATTGAACAATAAAACGTGTTTCCTGTATTTGTATATGTGTTGGTGTGAACTAGTGAACATGTCTCTTTCTTAGTAAGAACTGTCAACTGAGCTGATCAAAAAATGCTTTAAATTCTGGTGCAGCAAACTATCTTCCCTTTTTCACCATAGTATAATTCAGGTGTTAATCCCAATCAAGTGCAGCTAAAGCGTACTGCTGCATTACTGCTCAGATGGATTATGTGATAACGGAAATATATCAAAGCAGTGTAGTGGCTAGGCCAGTAATCAGTTTTAACTGTAAATTTATACCCTAAAAGCAACTCATAAATAAAATTAGGTCGCGATTTTGTTTTTGCTTCCCTATGTTTGAAAGGACAAAAATAAGATTGTTATCAGTCTGGTATTACGGTTCATTAAAAAAAAAAGCAAAATGCAGCATATATACCTGTCAACCTTGCAGTCTGAAAACACGGAAGGAATAACTCATGTTTATCTGCAGGTGGGAGACATTTGTTGGAAAATATATTTTCTAAAAAAAAGACGTATCTATGCAGTGGAATAAAGAACGTAGTGTAGTTTTTATCATATAGGTTACTTTAACTTCCTTAGAAATATCCAACTGAAACAATGTTTGTTGTTAAGAAATGAAGCTCACCCATTGTTTGATTTGGTATGTTCCAGTTTCGGCTGCGGCAACTGTGGCACTTTCAAATTAACCCTTTCTGTATAGAACAACGATGTGGTCGTTTGTTGTGCGGACAATTCATTTGCAAAGACAAAGTTCTCCCCCCTCCCATTTCTTAATTTCAAACACTTTGCGCACATGTACATCTAGCAAGCATTCCGCCCAAGCGTCCCAGACTTTACTGATTTTGCATGCTGTTTTGGTCTGCTTGTGCTCCTTGTAAAATTTGTGTTTTCTGGCTAATCGTTGAGGGTTGCAGACACTAAACGTTTGAGTTTCGCACTTCATACATTTCAGAAAACGAACGTTAATGCAAAGTTTCTAAGTATATAAGAGCAACATTTAAAAACTGTCCCAGTGGTACCTCTCAACTGCTATGATTTAGACATAATCTATGATTTTAGCTGCTACTCTTATATGTAATGCTGTTCCACATAAAGTCAGCCCCGTTTATGGGTGCAGAACTTAATCAAGAAATGAAGTATGTGTAATGATTCGTATAACTAATTATATGTATGGTCATATATACATAGTGACCTTCTATTAAGAAAAAAAAAATGTCTTCTCTTTCTGACCCTTTGCCATGATTTCTAAAGGCCAGTGCTATGATAGTTTCATAGTATAGTACTAGGCTATCTGCCCTGGGGCATTTGTAAGCCTAGCCATAGTGATGTGGCTTTTGCTACCCCATGAAATGGTACAAAAAATGTACAGAATAAATTTAGAATACTGTGCCTCTGTCTAGTAGTGACACAATGAAGGTCCCCTTATATAATAGAATTAGTTTACTGTGCCCCTGTCTAGCAGTGACACAGATGTGACCCCTGGGGTAAACTTACGATCTCCCATCCACTCATCAAGATTTCTCTTGAAGAGAGTCAGTGAGGGGCTCTGCCTAATAGGAACTGGGATCCTGTTCCAAAGCATGGGAAGCCTCTGGGTTATGAATCTATCCCTCCAGCATGTCCTATTCATACTTGTGCCGAGGTTTAAGTCTTTAGCTCTCGTGGTCCTGATGGATTTGGATTTTTTGAGGTGGAGCATATCCATCAGATCCTGATTAGACATGGCCTTGTATGTCAGGCAGAGATCACCACTGAGCAGGCAGTATGCTACTGAATAGAGCTGAAGTTTCTTTAGTCTGGCAGAATAAGACATATGTTGGAGACCCTTGATCCTCTTGGTGAGGTACTTTTGTGGTCTCTCCAGCTGTTGCAAATGCCGGGTGAGGTACATACCAAATGGGGCATTGTACTCAATCATGGGTCTGATGAGGGAGGAATATAGGGGTACAATGACATCCTTGGATCTGGATGTGAATCCCTTCATGATGAGGTGTGCAAGGTAGAATGATTTTCTAACCACTTTGGCAACGTGGGTGTCAAATGAGAGGTCGCTGTCGACTTGGGTCCCTAGGTCTCTGATTACTTTTTCCGTACTCAGTGGGTTGCTGTCTATGTGATAATTTGTGGGTACTTTGTTTTTCCCAAAGGGGATGACTATACATTTTTTGGCATTTAGTTTAAGGGCGTGACTCCGGCACCAGTTGTCCGTTTCTGTGAGGCCTTTTTGTAGGATGTGTGTGTCTGCTGGTGTATCAACTATGGCGCCTAGTTTGCAGTCATCTGTGAACTTCGTCAGCCACAGCCCTCCCATGTTTGCTTTAACATCTGAGAAATAAATGCCGAACAAGAGGGGTCCCAGGACAGATCCCTGCGGGACACCACTTGTGACTAGCTTTGAGTCTGACATTGCTCCAGCGATTTTAACTTTATGGGTTCTGTCCTTTAGCCAGTTTGCAACCCATCTAGTGACATAAGGGTTTACTTTTAAGCTGTTGAGCTTATCTATGATGCCTGAGTGGGGTATTGTGTCAAAGGCCTTAGCCAAGTCCAGGTATGCTGTATGGACTGCTTTGCCCTCATCAATGGCTCTAGTGACTGTTTCGAAAAAGTCAACCAGGTTTAAAAGGCAGGATCTGCCCTTTACAAAGCCGAACTGGGTGGGGTCAAGTGTCTGTAGGTCCCCATGTCTCTGTTTATGAGTTCCATAATGATTCTTTCCATAGCTTTGCAGACCAGGCTGGTTAAGCTTATGGGGCGGTAGTTTCCAGGGTCTGTAGAGGCACCCCCCTTGTGGAGTGGGACCACTGTTGCTGTACGCCAGTGTTCAGGTACATATCCCGAAGTAAGGCTAAGGTTAAATAGCATTTTTATGTGTGGGTTTAGCTCCTCTTGGAGTTCACGTAACACGCAACCCGGGATACCGTCAGGTCCCATTGATGCTGTGTTTTTAGCTTTGTTGAGGGCGGCTCTCACTTGGACATCTGAGATGACAGGGAGATTACATTCAGCTGGGATACGTATTTCTTCTTTTGGGGGTGAAGGAGGGGAGAAATTTGCACTGAACTTGTCAGCCAGAATGTTGGCAATATCTGTGGGTTCAGTGTATTTTTTGTTGTTGTGAACCAACTCTGAGGATATCTGAGGGTTTCTGCCCAGGTTTCTAACATAGGTGAAGAAGGCTTTGTGGTTATCTTTAGTGTCCTTAGCGATTTTTCTCTCAAAGTTGGCCTTGGATGTTTTTATGAGAGAACGTAGTTTTCTGCTAATGTTGATCAGAGATGTCTTCCCTTCATGGGATTTTGCTCTGACGTGCAGTAGCTTCCTTCTTTTGTTATACAATTTGTTTATGGCTGAGGTCCACCAGACAGGACGCTTACCTTTGGTGGAGAGGGACTTGGATTTGTTTGGGATTGCATGATCCATGCATTCTTGGAGATGTCCATAGAAAGCATTTGTGAAGGATTCGGCATTGTGGGATGTGGTATCCACTGGCACAGTGGGCTTAAAGTATACCATCTCAGTCTTAAGAAGAGTGAAGTCTGCTTTTGAGAAGTTTTTCACTGTGGTCTTTTGTGCTGGGGGTGGAGGTGGGATATGTATATCCAGGGTGATTAGTTTGTGGTCAGATCTCACTAGTGAGGGGTATACTTCCGGTGTGGAGCATTTTGTCCCCATGTTTGTGATGATCAGGTCTAGTATATTATCTCCCCTTGTGGGAGAGGTGACTAGTTGTTCCAGTGCATTTGAATTTATGAATTCCAGGAACCTTTGGGCTAGGGTATTAGGGCTAGAATAATGTACCCAATCTATGTTTGGGTAGTTGAAGTCTCCCAGTATGATGGTATTTTGTGATACATGTTTAATGGTCAGAGGTTGACAGGTATGGGCCCAGATATGAGCCATAAGTGAATCCAATAAGAGTAATGCAATAAAAGTGGAAATTGTTGTCAGTTATGGTGTGTGTGTGAAGTGAGTGCTGTATGGGGCAAACTGCAACCTTCAGATACACTACACAGACCTGTTCATTCACTTCCATGTTTTACCTTTGCTACCCTCATCACCTTTGTTCCCTTTCTGCTAGCATCATTGTAGTTTGCCTCCTCCACTTCTCTATCCCTCCATTTTACTTCTTGTATGTCTTATCTTCTGCCCCAATTCCTTGTCATACATTCCTGTAGAGCTGCATTTTTCCTCTTCCCCACAGCCATACTTCTCAGCTGTCTAGTCCAGATTAGTGCAGAATGTCCAGATTTTTGCCTCAAATTGTTGGTGTGTTCCTCAAAATATTTGTGATTTTCCGGCAACTCACTAAAAACTGAAATTGCTTAATAATGAGAAATATTTGAGTTTCAGACTTCATATCCTTCAGAAAATGCATGCCAACACAAAACCTGTTACTCTAGCAATTTAATTTTTAAGTTCATAAGATCAGTATTTAAAATGCGTCCCTATTTTTGTGCCCTTGCCCCCCCCCCATTATTTTTGTCTTTGTCCAAATTTTTTGTGCTAAGAGACTGAGGAGTATGCCCACATCCTTGTCCATTGTTTTGAGTACTCCACCCTGACCCATTCTTGTAGCTTAATTAGTCCCGCAGTCTTCTGTTATTCTCCTCCTCTATCCTTTATAATGCCAAAATCCATTTTCCACCCTCCCCCACCATTGCCATTCTGTTTGTATGCCTACGCTTCTCCAACTGTAAAGCTTACAGTATCATGACAATTGCTGACAAATGGTGGATTATTGGGGATATACCTAATGAATTCTCCCACCCACCCCCTGTACCAGTTAGAATCACATTCACAATTCTAAACTTTCTGTTAAAGCCCTATAGCAGTTGACTGGTATGGGCCAATTATTCAGTCAGTTCCTGCTCTTTCTGTATCCTGGAAATTGAAGTCTGCTCTTGCTAGATTCAACCCTCCATGAATATTACCCTGTTTTCCTCCTATCCCACTCCATTATTCTCTCTCTCTCCCTCCCTCCTCTTCCTTTTATGTGTCTATGGGATCATACACTGAATCAGTCTACTAACTCTTCTCCCTTTCTCTGCTTTAACTACCAGGATACTTTAGTTAGGTTCTGACCCTATCAGATCCATTGATCCGTTTTTGCATTAGTGTCCTTTCTCCTTTTTTATCTCACATTTTATGTCCGTTTTTAAGTAGCTACACCACCTCCCACTCTGCTTTCGCTGTCATTCTTGTAAAACCTGCACCAAAGCATCTCCATGACCACATTTCTGTGATACCAGTGATGTATATCCTCCCCTCTGCATCATTGCTTATACCTTCTTCATCTTTCTACTCAGGGTCCTTGCATTTTATAGAAATACTTCCCAGCCATGGTCCATATCACCCTTGGTTGTTCTCCTGCTGTATTCTATTTCTGAATACCTACCCCTTCTTCTACACCTGTGACACTGTCTCCTTCCTTTTATTTTAATTTAAAGGTATGATTGTGGAGGAGCAGATTTCCTGTCCAGCATTATGCTGTCCCTTCTGGACAACGATGAAATCTGTCGCTCATACAGAGTTGATCTATCTGCCAGGTTACCCTACTCCTGTAAGTCTCAAGCCTTTATATACTGTCCATTGCAACAGACAGCCATTTTACAGTCTAATCCTTTCTTTCCTCTATGTGATGGTTGCTGGTATAGGTAACACTTCTAACAAATGGCACCTTCAATACCTTTTTCTAGAATCTCTCTGCCACCTCCTTGACCCTGCTTTCCGCCACCTCAGCTATCTCCTTTGACAGGTCATTACTACATATGTGCATCATTACATATGTCCACCCATCCTGTCTAGATGACCACTTTGGTCACCCCCCTTCTATACCACCATCACCACCACAAATGTCCACTTCTAAGCTCTAAGACCAATTTCAGTGAAATTTGTTTTCATTTTTTTCTCACTTGTTTATTCTGCTAATACCCATTGTGACTGAGTGACCAATGAACAAAACCTTCTTATTTGTTCCCTCTCTCTCTTTCACCCTCTTCACCTCCTTTCCCATACAATTATCACTCATGTCTGTAAATTTTTTCCTCTGTAATTCCACCACTCCTAGCCTTTCTCCTTTTATGTGGTGGTTGTTGAGTCTCTGTGCTGCATCAGATTTCGTCCCCATTATTCCTGTGCTCATTCCATAAGATCTGTGTAATGTTTTTCCCCCCTCCGCCGGGGGCATTTGGTAGAGTGTCTTTTCCTTCCCACTTTCTTCATCCTTTCCTTAGGTATTGGAACCTGCATGAGCATAGCTAACTCTATCTCTTTTTATAACTGATTAGTGCTCTTTTCATGTGACTTTCCAACTATGCTTCCTTCTGTTGCCTCTCTTTCATAGCCTTTCCTACTGTCTCACTTCACCCTTTTCTGTGCCACCCCACTTACATGTACTCTTCTGAAAACTTCTAGCCATGTTTTTTTTTTGTCCTCTTCCTTTCTTTCATTATCTTTTCCCACCCCAACCCATTTGCTGGTCTCCAGTTACCTCTTCCTTTTTTTCATTTCTGGGTTGAGTAGTTTGACCACTCCCTTGTGTGGCTCCAATAGTCTGCCATGAAACTCTGCCAATCTCTTGCAGATCCAATATCCTGTAAAAACCCAAAGTTGCCTGAACCTGACAACTACTTCACATCCTGGGCATCTCAAAATCCTTCTCCCACTGTTCTTGCCCAGCATGTGTCACTCATTTCATGTATCATTCATGAGCCCACATTTTCCCCTTCTTATTTTATTTATTTTACTTGATTTAAGTATATTTTACCTGTCTAGGACTTCACCTTTTATCCTTAACCTGCTAAACAAATAATAGAATAATGAAGCATTGCAAGCTAAAGTTTGAAGGACAGGCATTTATCACTTAATTTACCTTACAATTCTTTAATCAGGGGCAAATGGAATACATTTTTCATTTGCATGCAAACAAGTGCATTTTGATTTTTCCAGGTTTCATCTGCTGTAAAGCATCATTATTTTTGTCTGTATAGTGCTGGAAGATCATTTCCTTAGTTCTGTCCTGAGAAAGGCATGTGTCTGATCAGCCAACGTGGACAATGTAAGATATATATATATATATATATATATATATATATATATATATATATATATATATATGTACTGGAATCAAACCTGTGACACTGCAGTGGGAAGTGAAGCAACTGTACCTTGCTTGGCAATAAAAGTGTGTTATGTTGAGTGGCAGCTGCTGGCCAGGTGATAAGAACGGTCGATCCAATGTTTAACACCTTGTGATAAAATTAAACTTGGTGGACACAATGATTATTTTTATGTTTCTTTGCCAAAAAATGTACAGCTTTAACTCTCAGTTTTGCTTAAATCTGCAAGAAACTCTAAATATTATCCTTGGTAAACTTTTATATACTAGATATATTTAATAATAAATAATAAAAAACATGAAAATACTAGATATATACTTAAAATAAACACCAGAGTTTCAAACAAAGGAAATAACAAAAGCACAGACAGATACAGAAAAAATGACATCTAGCTAATCTCACTATATTTTTTAACTGACTGAAGAAATTCTGTTTCCTAGTTACATATTAAAGCAAAGCAAGATGAAAGTGGATGAGTGTCTTGTCAGGTCCAGAAACAGAGTGCACTCCTCACATCTCTCACTTGTATACAAATATAATTTCAGTGCTGGCTAGAGAGTTACATCACATTTAGTCACATGACTCTGTCATTCCCATACTACCCTCTCCCTAGAAACTGAGCCAGGATCTGGCACTGATGTGTCACAATACACGCACAAAACTTTAGCTAAGGTTTATTACAGCATCTGGATACTATAAAACAATTCCAACACTTCCGCTCTTCCTACAGAAACTAGCAAGCCATTCTCTGGCACCCTATGGTAGCAATTAGTTCACCACTAAAGACAACAGAGCAGGATCCCAGCCCAGGCTTTTCACAGACATTGCGTCTCTGGCTGCATTCAGACCTGTGAGATAAAATCTGTATGGCCTAAAGCAAGTTGTTTAATTTCCGGCTATTTTTCTTAACGTTAGCTGGTCTGAGCATAACCCCTCCCTTCCAGTATCCTCTGTTACTATATATACATTTCATGAGTTACAACAATACAGTCTGACATACATGTATATTGCTTTTGTACCCAGAAGGACCCACTGTTGATATATTTTCAACACAAGCAACTTTAGAAATACATTTTTAACACAAACATTTGTAGAAATCAGTTTGATAGTCAAATGACATATAATTCTTTACAAAATGCCAGTTAGCTATGCTAGCATATGTTGCACATGCACTGCCCTTCTCCCCCTGGCACAGCAGGCACTACTTCACATCATCACAGTGTCCATGTGCATTCAGGTGGGGAATGTATGAAGTCACAGAAGGTACTTTTGTTGAATGTAAAATGGTTGAATTAAGGTTGCTGAGAGTACATTCATTGACACTGGAGTTTGCCTCTTTCTCCACTGTTGTCAGAGTTAGTATATATATGTTTGGGGTAATGTTGTAGTGAGCCCGCATGTGAGTGCAGGAGGGCTTGTTTCCCCTGCAAAAAAAAAAAAAAAATCTTTGGATTTAATTTCAGTGAACATTTTTAAAATTATTTGTTTACTGAAACTACTTTTGGTGAGTCAATGTAAATCCATGAATGAAATGGTTGAAGTAATGTCAATAAAAATGCATTCATCAACAGTAGAGCTTTTGCCTCCTTCTCCATTGTTGTCTAATGTCACAGTTGGTATATATAATTTAGGTGGGGTGTGGATGTCCACCGTATGAGGATGGAGGGCCTTGAGCCTCCTGCAAAAAACCTTCCTTGGATGTTCACTGAATGCAATTTCTGTGAACATTGCTCAAATTATTTACATTTTCTGAAACTACCGTCAATGAATCAGCATGAATCTGTTCTAGTGAACATTAAACAAACATAATTTTCATTGACAATCTAAAATGGCTTCACTAGCAAGCAACATCACTTGAAGACAGCACATGGCCTACTGCATTATTTTTTTCTTAAAAAGAGTCTTGGATTTCATTTGAATAGTCCCCAGAGATAAACATACTCCTCTGTTTTTGAAGAACAGTGTCTCATCCAGTTCAGTGATCTTCAAAACAATCAAGGTGCTTTGTTCTTGAATTTTTGTAATACATTTGCATAGGCAGTCTCACCTGTCCCCTCTTGGTGAGTTCTGGATTTGTAATATGCACTATTTAGTACTTTGTAGTGGTTTAATTAATAGTTTATACCAAAACAATAAACACTGACAAATACTTGCAAAAACTAATAAACACAAACAATACTGGCTGCCAAAGATGGAAAGTTACTGCATTTTTTCATAATATGAACTGTGTATGAACAAAAATGAAATACATGTAAACTGACCATCTATAATAAAATAATCCATTTATTTTATTTTTTCTTAATTTTCTAGTGGTCTTGCTTGCATAAAATGCCTCGCATGAAGTGCAAGTGGCAAGGTAAACCACATTGCTAGTGTTACAATTGCAATCTCTTAGGCATCTTAATGTACTATTACACCCTTCTATCATGACATAGGGGCCATTGTTGATGTACTTACAATATTTGCAACAACCACATTTTGTCATTTTAGAAATTAAATGGTTGCTACAGTTAATGTGAACAATTGTATAAACAGATATGTGAAGGATTAATTAGGAAAATTTATCAAAACCTTACAGGACTAATGACAATTTATCAATTGGAGAAAGGAAAACTGCATACTTGAGAAAAGATCATTCACTCAGGGTAATGAAACCTGACAAAGATGGGGGAGTAGTTTTAATGGACCATTTGATTTACAGCAGCAAAATGATGGACATTTTGTATGGTTTTGATACATATAGAAGTGTACCTAGAAATGAGGTACTTTTAGCATATACAAAGATTTATGTAATTTTACATATGTTATGCTAAAGTAGTATACCTAAAGATATATTTTTATATACTAAGGTGGATAAATCTGTCATTCTTACAATTTTCAGAATCCCAAAGGTTCATAAACATATCATAGATCCCCCTTTGAGGCTGATAGTAGTGGCAAAGGGATTTAAAACAGAACCTTTTAAAAGCCTATGTGGAGCATCACTGTAAACATTTATTGATCAACCAAGGACATATACTATGAGATTCTTGGCACTTATTATAGTTATGACATGATATTTCATGAAATGATAAAATTATGTTGGGCACTATAGATATTTTCAATTTGTTTTCTATTATACCTCATGATCACGGAATGACTTACTTCAGTAAATGTTTATATAGAGATGTGCAAATGAAAAACACTAATTGTTCTGTTATTATGCAATTTTTGGATTTGGTGTTAAAATATAATTTTGTATACTTTGAAGGGGAATTTTTCAGCAGATTTTGGTTGTAGCTATGGGGGCAGGCTGTGCCCTGATATATGCAAATTTAGTTCTAGCAGAATGGGAACATTGGTTTGTATTGATTTCCCCTTTTAAGAACTAAATCCATAGAAACTTTAGATTTTTAGATGACATCCTTATATTCTGGACAGGAGGCATTGTCTCCTTTGAACAATTTGTTGGGTATTTGAATAATACTACAGAAATTTTGAAATTGACTTCAACTTAAGATGAGGAGAGTATTCATTTTTTGGATGTCACTATTAATATAGATTTTGTCAGTCATAGACATCAAATATTTTTCATAAAAAGACATACTGAAATACTTTTCTGAATTTCAACAATTGTCATGCCCTCTCTCAGAGGAGAAGTATTGTTGATGGACAAATGGTATAGTTATCTAGACTGGTATCAGATAATGTAACTTGTTTTTTTTTTATCAAAACTTGATAATTTAATCAACATGTTTAAAGAGAGAAGTTACCCTATAGTGTTTTGAATTTGAAAAATTATGAAATTACCACAGGGAGGAAATATAAATATGCCTCCATAATCAGTTTGTTAGAAAATGGGGGGGGGGGGGGTTAACAAAAAAAAAACTGCAGCAATAGCAGCAGTTATAACAAACTCTGTATGTGTGTCAGTGTGTGTGTGTGTGTGTGTGTGTGTGTGTGTGTGTGTGTGTGTGTGTGTGTGTGTGTGTGTGTGTGTGTGTGTGTGTGTGTTTGTGTGTGTGTTTGTGCATGCAATAGGACACAAGAATGCAGCATTCTACTTATATCAAGCAGAAGGTACTAGATCAGTAACATAGGCTACATTACTTTTCATTTACAGCATCATAATGATTTTTGAGTACCAATTTCATGTTGTTCAGCTAGCAACATTTTTTTCCTACATGGGCTACCAGCTAAAGAAGCGATGAAGACCGGGAACATAGCCCTAAAAACAGCTGCTAGTCTTAGAAGAAACACATTATTTTTAGCACTGTCCAGAAAAGGTTGCTGGTCCGAAATAGTAATGCATGCTGAGAAGTATGGCAAAAAAATATTTTTTTTATGTTGTTCTGTTTGCTGTAATGTGGTATATTATAACAAGTAACATTACACATGGGCTTGGTGTTTCACTATAAATGTGTGATGCTTGAATATCAGACATCATTTACTCCACAGGATTTGCTTACTGAATTACTACTGTAGTACAAAGTTCTTGTAACACACAGCCTGTCAATTTCTCAACTTACTGGATAAGCTGCAGATTGTAGGAGAACAAAATCTTGTTGTTCACATATCAAAACCTGGGTAGATCAAGCTTAAGAAATTGTAATACAATGAATGCTTTGACCCAACCACATTCTTAGATGGCTACAACATTCAAACAGCACCTTGTCTGCAAGAAAATATTTATTCAGACATTTCCTGGTGTGACCATCATGTACCATCAAAGGATGTATCTATATTATCTAAAAGTCTCTTATAAGAAGTTTTGAATAAACTAATGCTATAAAACTATGGTAGACTGAGAGAGCAGCATGCATTCTGTGTAATGCTGTTGTTTGTAAACAGAGGGAAGCAAAAGTAAATATCAAGTAAGCTACTGATTTTGTATTATTGTATCTTAGAGGATCAACATTTAGAATCTTATACTTGAGGACATATGAGGAATGTCTGGCCCTCTTCTCTATTCAGCTTAATAAATGCAGCTGTGTTCTTCATGCATTTTTTTAATTCCCCTCAGTACTTCATATCCCCACCATACCATACCATTAAATTTATGGCTATTGACAAGATCATTACCATGAATAGGTTAGGTGATATTAAAACTACTCAATACTACTCAGAAACAGCTCCTCGTGGTCCTGCAGAGTGGTGCTAGCAGCAGAGAACTAAGAAAAGCGACTACTTTCCTGATCTAAGTATATTTTTTTGGCTGTTTTACCTGAGAGACCTTCTTTTTCTTACTTTGAACAAGTTTAAACTGCTTTATTACCTGTTTTTTGCATTGTACATTATCTGCACTTAAGTTACAGTTGGTCGAAAGTTTGTTTGTTAAATTTAACTGTTGAGGCTGCCCACTAAATTGTGCTAGCCTGTGTAAGCGATTTATTACTGTTTTTCCTGCATTTCTGTGTACTTTTTAACCCAAAAAACAAAAAAAAAAAAAATCCTTGTTTTCCCGCCTTTTCTCGACTAGTTTAGACCAGTATACAGGCTTTGCTGTATTCTGGACTGTGGTGTAGTTCCTGTGTTGTCCATTGCCTTACTTGGATAGAAGGAAGTTTCTTTGCTCATCAGTGGGAGTGGGGAGCCTTGAGCAGCCTATCTGTCCCTGAAGGAGTGACCTCAGCACAAGAGCTTGTAGTAATTGGTCATTTTGGACCATTTCCAGCTCTTTTGAAGTTCCCTGTTTAAAATCCGCCTCTGAGCGTTTTTCTGGCTATACTACTCAGAAACAGCTCCTCGTGGTCCTGCAGAGTGGTGCTAGCAGCAGAGAACTGAGAAAAGCGACTACTTTCCAGATCTAATTAGTTTTTTGCTGTTTTACCTGAGAGACCTTCTTTTTCTTACTTTGAACAAGTTTAAACTGCTTTATTACCTGTTTTTTCAATTGTACATTATCTGCACTTAAGTTACAGTTGGTCGAAAGTTTGTTTGTTAAATTTAACTGTTGAGGCTACCCACTAAAGTGCGCTAGCCTGTGTAAGCAATTTATTACTGTTTTTCCTGCATTTCTGTGTACTTTTTAACCCAAAACAAAAACAAAAAAACAAAAAAAATCCTTGTTTTCCCACCTTTTCTCGACTAGTTTAGACCAGCATACAGGCTTTGCTGTATTCTGGACTGTGGTGTAGTTCCTGTGTTGTCCATTGCCTTACTTGGATAGAAGGAAGTTTCTTTGCTCACCAGTGGGAGTGGGAAGCCTTGAGCAGCCTATCTGTCCGTGAAGGAGTGACCTCAGCACATGAGCTTGTAGTAATTGGTCATTTTGGGCCATTTCCAGCTCTTTTGAAGTTCCCTGTTTAAAATCCGCCTCTGAGCATTTTTTCTGGCTACACTACTCAGAAACAGCTCCTCGTGGTCCTGCAGAGTGGTGATAGCAGCAGAGAACTGAGAAAAGCAACTACTTTCCAGATCTAAGTATTTTTTTTTTGCTGTTTTACCTGAGAGACCTTCTTTTTCTTACTTTGAACAAGTTTAAACTGCTTTATTACCTGTTTTTTGCATTGTACATTAGCTGCACTTAAGTTACAGTTGGTCGAAAGTTTGTTTGTTAAATTTTACTGTTGAGGCTGCCCACTTAAGTGCACTAGCCTGTGTAAGTGATTTATTACTGTTTTTCCTGCATTTCTGTGTACTTTTTAACCCAAAAAACAAAAAAAACCCCCAAAAATATCCTTGTTTTCCCGCCTTTTCTCGACTAGTTTAGACCAGTATACAGGCTTTGCTGTATTCTGGACTGTGGTGTAGTTCCTGTGTTGTCCATTGCCTTACTTGGATAGAAGGAAGTTTCTTTGCTCACCAGTGGGAGTGGGGAGCCTTGAGCAGCCTATCTGTCCCTGAAGGAGTGACCTCAGCACAAGAGCTTGTAGAAATTGGTCATTTTGGACCATTTCCAGCTCTTTTGAAGTTCCCTGTTTAAAATCCACCTCTGAGCGATTTTTCTGGCTATACTACTCAGAAACATCTCCTCGTGGTCCTGCAGAGTGGTGCTAGCAGCAGAGAACTGAGAAAAGCGACTATTTTCCTGATCTAAGGATTTTTTTTGCTGTTTTACCTGAGAGACCTTCTTTTTCTTACTTTGAACAAGTTTAAACTGCTTTATTACCTGTTTTTTGCATTGTACATTATCTGCACTTACGTTACAGTTGGTTGAAAGTTTGTTTGTTAAATTTAACTGTTGAGGCTGCCCACTAAATTGCACTAGCCTGTGTAAGCAATTTATTACTGTTTTTCCTGCATTTCTGTGTACTTTTAACCCAAAAAACAAAAATACCCCCCAAAAAGTCCTTGTTTTCCTGCCTTTTCTCGACTAGTTTAGACCAGTATACAGGCTTTGCTGTATTCTGAACTGTGGTGTAGTTCCTGTGTTGTCCATTGCCTTACTTGGATAGAGGGAAGTTTCTTTGCTCACCAGTGGGAGTGGGGAGCCTTGAGCAGCCTATCTGTCCCTGAAGGAGTGACCTCAGCACAAGAGCTTGTAGTAATTGGTCGTTTTGTACCATTTCCAGCTCTTTTGAAGTTCCCTGTTTAAAATCTGCCTCTGAGCATTTTTTCTGGCTATACTTCTCAGAAACAGCTCCTTGTGGTCCTGCAGAGTGGTGCTAGCAGCAGAGAACTGAGAAAAGTGACTACTTTCCTGATCTAAGTATTTTTTTTTTGCTGTTTTACCTGAGAGACCTTCTTTTTCTTACTTTGAACAAGTTTAAACTGCTTTATTACCTGTTTTTTGCATTGTACATTTTGAAGTTCCCTGTTTAAAATCCGCGTTTGCGTGGCTTTGCGCAATTGTGCGCATAGCGCAGCGCCGGTTAAACAGGCTTAAACTATTCCTGGCTCTGCCAAGTCTGCACTTCAGTTTTTCCCTTAAGAAAGCTCTACTTTCAACAAAATCAGTCTATTCTGTATATTATAAGCCTAGCACTTGCTCCTAAAACCTTTCTTTCAAGTGAAGCACCCTTAAACTAATGTAAGCATTACATCCACCTACAACCCATGTTAATACCCACTTCCCTTCAAAGTCCTCTCTCTGACCCAGTTTCACATCACTCCCTTATACTATTCTGGCATGTCGAGTGGTATATTACTGACGTCCTCTCCAGTTCAGCTGGTTAATCTGGGAATCTTGAGACAATGTTACAATTGTCTCATGTACACAGACAACCCTCTCCTCCTCCCAACAAACACAAACACATGAGAGAGATGCAACTATATAGCCAAACTGGAGGCTGAACTCTCTCAACACAGGACTAGCAAGACCAGTCATGAGGAGAAGGTAACCACACACACAACAAACCCAGTCTCACATAAACCAACCACAACTGCAAACCAAACACATAAAAACACAAAGACATACTCGGAGGCTCTAATAAAAAACTTACCAAAACAACAGAGGCTCCCAAAGCAGACACCCAAGAAAACACCACCTCAAAACACTGCACATGCAACACATAGTACACAAAGTCAGTGTGCCAACAATCACAGCCCTTAAGGCGAAACACCATGCCTGATACACTAGTAATAGGTGACTCTATAGTCAGACACACTGACGTCCCACTTACCAGGCTGAACAAAGAGAGGGTAATGGTGAGCTGCCTGTCGGGTGCTAGGATCTGCCACATAACACAAGCACTCAGGTCACTCCAAAGCAAGTACAAATATGACTCCATCATTGTCCATGCCGGCGTGAATGACCTGAGACGTACCTCCTTGGACTACATGAAAAGAGACATAGAGGAGCTCTCTGATTATGTAGCCCAGGCCGGTATGACCCTGACCCTGAGCAGCATCTTGCCCTCCCCAAGAATAATGCTGCAATACAAAGACAAGATGATCAGCTTTAATAATTGGCTCAATTACTGGTGTCATTCTAGGGGGATCCAATGTCTGTCTGCTTGGGATGACATGCTGGACAAGCCACGCTGCTTCGCAAGGGACGGCTTGCATCTGTCACCACTGGGCTTCCGGATATTGGCTTAGGCTCTTGCCACCCCCATAGTGCCTTTTTTAGGCAAGGCTCAAAAGACAAACCCACCACCTTAGTAAACAAAAAAGGAAAAAAAAAAAACTAAGGGTAATGCTGCTCAACGCCAGAAGTCTAAATCTCAAGATGCAGGCTCTCGAAGCTCTCCTCAGTATGGAAAGCATCGATGTCTGTGCAGTAACTGAAACCTGGTTCAAGGCTCCTGAGAGCACCCCAGCCCTACCAGGTTATACCTTGTATCATGCATTTCAGCCTCAAAACCTGGGCCAAACCACAAAAGGAGGGGAAGTGTCCATATTCATTAAAGACACCCACTCCTCCAGGTCAGTGGCAACGCACGAAGCATCGGAGACCATCCATGTGCAACTAACCGTAGGCAAAACTGCTATACAACTTGTAGCATGCTACAGACAACCCTCTCAATCTCAGGAACTCCATTCAGCCTTCCTGAAGACACTGGAGGATATGAATGTCTCACCAAATACCATCATATTGGGAGACTTCAACTACCCAAACATAGACTGGGTGCATTATTCAAGCCCCAACACCCTAGCCCAAAGGTTCCTGGAATTCTGGAATTCATCAACTTAAATGCGATGGAACAACTAGTCACCTACCCCACAAGGGGAAATAATATACTTGACCTGATCATCACAAACATGGGAACAAAATGCTCAACACCGGAAGTATACCCCTCACTAGTGAGATCAGACCACAAACTAATAACCCTAGATATTCATATCCCACCTCCACCCCCAGCACAAAAGACCACAATGAGAAACTTCTCAAAAGCCGACTTTATACTCCTTAAGGCTGAAATGGTATCCTTCAAGCCCCCTGGGCCAGTGGAAACCACATCCCACACTGCTGAATCCTTCAAAAATGCTTTCTACGGACATCTCCAAGAATGCATGGATCATGCAATCCCAAATAAAACCAAGACCCTTTCCACCAAAGGCAGGCATCCTATCTAGTGGACCCCAGCCATAAACAAACTTTATAACAAGAGAAGGAAGCTACTGCAAGACAGAGCAAAATTCCATAAAGGGAAGGCATCTCTGATCAGCACTAGCAAAAAACTACGTTCGCTCATAAAATCATCAAAGGCCAACTTTGAGAGAAAAATCGCTAAGGACACTAAAGATAACCACAAGGCCTTCTTCAGTTATGTTAGAAACCTGGGCAGAAACCCTCAGATATGCTCAGAGTTAGTTCATAATGTCAAAAAATACACTGAACCCACAGATATTGCCAACATACTGGCAGACAGGTTCAGTGCAAATTTCTCCCCTCCCTCTCCCCGAAAAGATGAAATAATTATGTCAGCTGAATGCAACCTCCCTGACATCTCAGATGTCCAGGTGAGAGCTGCTTTCAGCAAAGCTAAAAATACAGCATCCATGGGACCAGACGGTGTCCCAGGTTGCGTGCTACGTGAACTCCTGGAGGAGCTTAACCCGCACATAAGAATGCTATTTAATCTTAGCCTTGCTACAGGTTGTGTCCCTGAACACTGGTGTACAGCAACAGTGGTCCCACTCCACAAAGGTGGCACCTCTATGGACCCTGGAAACTACCGCCCCATAAGCTTGACCAGCCTGGTCTGTAAAGCTATGGAAAGGATCATTACGGAACTCATAAACAAAGACATCAGGGACCTACAGACAATTGACCCTACCCAGTTCGGCTTTGTAAAAGGCAGATCCTGCCTTCTAAACTTGGTGGACATTTTTGAAACAGTCACTAGAGCCATTGATGAAGGCAAAGCAGTTCATACAGCCTACCTGGATCTGGCAAAAGCCTTCGATACAATACCCCACTCAGACATCATAGACAAGCTAAACAGCTTAAATGTAAACCTGTTTGTCACAAGATGGGTTGCAAACTGGCTAAAGGACAGAACCCACAAAGTCAGAATAGCTGGAGCTATGTCAGACTCTAAGCCAGTCACTAGTGGAGTCCCACAGGGCTCCGTCTTTGGACCCCTCTTGTTTGGCATTTATTTCTCAGACGTGCAGGCAAACATAGGGGGGTCGTGGCTGACAAAGTTCACAGATGACTGCAAACTAGGCGCGATAGTCGATACACCAGCTGACACATGCATCCTTCAGAAGGGCCTCACAGAAAGAGATGACTGGTGCCAGAGTCACGGCCTTAAAACTAAATGCCAAAAAATGTATAGTCATCCCCTTTGGAAAAAACAAAGTACCCACAAATTACCATATAGGTGGTAATCCATTAAGTACAGAAAAAGTAATCAGAGACCTGAGGACCCAAGTTGACAGTGACCTCTCATTTGACACCCACGTCGCCAAAGTGGTTAGAAAGACCTTCTACCTTGCCCACCTTATCATGAAGGGATTCACATCCAGATCAAAGGATGTCATTGTACCCTTATATTCCTCCCTTATCAGGCCTATGATTGAGTACAATGTCCCATTTGGTATGTACCTCACCCGGCACCTGCAGCAGCTGGAGAGACCCCAAAAGTACCTTACCAAGAGGATCAAGGGTCTCCAACATATGTCATATGCTGCCAGACTAAAACAGCTCCAGCTCTATTCAGTAGCATACCACCTGCTCAGAGGTGATCTGTGCCTGACGTACAAGGCCATGTCCAATTCAGAATTAATGGACATGCTCCACCTCAAAAACTCCAAATCTATCAGAGCCACGAGAGCTAAAGATCTAAACCTCAGCACAAATATGAATAGGACATGCTGGAGGGACAGATTCATAACCCAGAGGCTTCCCTCTCTCTGGAAAAGGATCCCAGTCCATGTTAGGCAGAGTCCCTCACTGACTCTCTTCAAGAGAAATCTTGACGAATGGATGGGTGATCATAGGTTTACCCCGGGGGGTCATCTCTGTGTCATTACTAGACAGAGGCACAGTAAAATAAATTTAATTTGTACATTTTTGTATCATTACATGGGGTGGTGAAAGCCACATATACTTTGGCTAGGCTTATAAATGCCCTAGGGCAGATAGCCTAGTACTATACTATGAAACTATGAAACTAAACCTATACTGAATCAGTAGAGGCCAAATGAACTATAACACTTAGGGATGATTATGGTAAAGGACTAAATGACCGTGTCTCCCTATACCCCTTCTTAAAGATGAAGGAGGTACGTTAGAGCCATATCTTCACTGTTGTAGCATTGATGTAGGTATGTTCTCTTTAAGATAAGTGTATGTGTATTTTAGAGTTAATTATTGGGTAATTGGATTATTCATTTTTCTTCCTGTGAGGGATAACAGCATCTGTTTTATGTCTTACTTTATGGTCTGAAGAAGCACATTTGTGAAAGTGCTTATCTTTTATTAAAGTTTTATATACAACAACAACTTGGACGTACTTATTATTTCTCGAGAACAGCCTAGCTCAAGCTTTGGTCCTGCTTTATTTTGAATTGTGTATATTTTGCTTTACTTGTTTGTGGGACCATTTATTGCAGAAATATTTTGTTGTGTACTCATTTTAAAAAATGTTATATCATGTATGCAAGACACTAATATGAACATAAAGTTTAGCTATGCTTATCACAGAGAACTTTATGGATCAAGCTGAGTAAACTATAAACTTGTTTGTATAAAAGGACTGTGCAGAGATATAGGTATTATATTTTGAACATCTTCTAATCCAATTCTCTTAAAAAAACATAAGTAGAGATTGATTTCTAGGATTAGCCAGGAATACTACTAAGGAATATTTGAGATTTTTACTAATGAAATGAAGGTAGGGTTTCATTGTAGAGATTATCCAGAAAATATGCTAAACTGACTACTGTATACTGTAAGAAATGAATGAAAGAAAAGGTGTATCTACTCTGTAGTTAAGTAATTACTAGGCAGATAACATTGAACAAAGCTTTTGGTGGTGAGGGTCATGTATGTGGAAAATATTTGCAATTAAAAATTCAGTTGATAGTAGTGCATTTAGATTCATTAGAGAAACTGGTACAATTAGATCCATTACAGAAACTGGTAATAAAATGTCAGTGGTAGTCATGTAATTAGAACCATCAGGAAAAAGAACAGTCTTTACAGATTCTGACATTTTGGATGAAACTGGAAATAAGCCCACATTTGTGCCTAAAATAAACACATATCTGACATATCTTCTGAGTACAGTTAAAAACTGAATTTGATAGCCTGGTTGTGTAGGATACAGGATGATCACAGCCCAGGTAGGCAGCTGGGGAAAAGGCTGCAAAATGAAATTTAATACAAAGGCCACTTATAAATGTTATATTATGTACTATGTCAACTTATTACAGAAGGTAAATGTTTGTACCCCTTGGAACCATTTTATAGATTTTGTCACATGTTCTCTGGAGAATGCGGTGTAGTGAGCAAGTTGTAAATGCAACACGTTTTATGTAGCAGAGACCAAAAAAAAAAAGTATTCAGGACTAAATCAAGAAATATAAGTTGGCTATTAGAAAAAAATGTTAAAATGTCCTAGCCAAACACATTCATACATTTTGTTTGTAGCGGCCATTGACTTTATATATTTATGGTTATATATAGACTGTTTAACTCTGGCAGAGGAGGGGCATATATAACTGATCGTTACTTTTAAAATGGAGACACAAGTGGAATTAGAGGCAAACCATGAACCTGAACCAGATGATATGTTAAGTATTAAGCATGTGCTTAGTGTAGAGGTATTATGTGCATGATATTTATTTAAGAATAACATGGTCTTGATCACATGTAAGCTGTTTGTCATCTGTGTGTGTATGTGCATGTGTGTGTGTGTGTGTGTGTGTGTGTGTGTGTGTGTGTGTGTGTGTATGTGTGTGTGTGTGTGTGTGTGTATATATATATATATATATATATATATATATATATATATATATATATATAAATAGCCTTCCTATAAAAATGTTGAAAGTCACAACACTTTTTACTAACATGATTGAATCATTGTGTTGAATTTGCATATGTCGAATGGTCGATTGTTCAGAATGTCAGAACTCACTACCACGAAGGTCAACATTCACAATAAATCAAAATCAATTTACCTAAGAGAAGGTGATGTCATATCTTCAGGCTGTTATGGAGAAGGTACCATGGGAAACATGTACATTTTTTTACATTTCTGCAGTGGGGGCAAGCCCCCTTGCACACCCCCTGCAAATTATATATATATCAACTCCAAGGTCGTACTACAGTGAGGAAAAGGGTAAATTTCCCAATCTGCACTGTATCTCACTCTCCATTCACAATGCTGAACTCATAATAGCGAATCAAGCTTTCCTTTCGCTATTATGAGTTCTTAATATTTCAGTTCAGCATTGTGCAAATTTAACAACAGTGCATTCAAACACACAGTATTCGAAGAAGTGCTTTCAACATTTTGATAGTAAATTATATATATATATATATATATATATATATATATATATATATATATATGTGGGTCTATATTATTATGCCGAAATGGCTAAACACCGAATGCCATTTCAGCGACATATAAAGAGCGAACTACATGTTATGCGAATGGCCAGATCACTGAATTTTTCCTAGGGAAAAAAAATTGCTAGGCTGTTGTGGTGAATTTGCCCTTTTCCCCACTGTAGTGCGATCTCAGAGTGGGTATATTTAGTTAGGGGGGTGTGAGGGGCACAGCCCCCCATTTTGTAATGTTTGAGCTGGTGTGTCGTGTCTGGTTGGCCTACCGATTTTTTTCCCTAGGAAAAAAATCAGTGATCTGGCCATTTGCATAACTTGTAGTTCAGTCTTTATGTGTCGCTGAAATAGCATATGGTGTTTAGCCGTTTCGGCATCGTAATATAGATCCATATATATATATATATATATATATATATATATATATATATATATATATATATATATATATATATATATATATATATGTGTATGATATATATACATACATATATATATATATATATATATATATATATATATATATATATATATATATATATATATATATATATATACACACACACACACACACACACACACACACAATCATATCATACAGTAAATGAGTTTTGTTTTTTATTAATATATGTCCAGGTTCAGTTTGTTTTCTTCTTAAACCATTACCTATTTGGATAATGATAGTCCATTTCATCTTTTTCTTTTACTTATTATCAGTGTCTACAGGCCAAGCAAGTGTTACACTAATGCTGATAAATTGAGTAGATTGCCTCTTCCAGAAAATCATACAGACTGTAGACCCATTTAAATTCAAAAAGGGCAGGTCCTGCCTACTCAACCTAGTTGACTTTTTCTAAAAAGATACTAAAGCAGTGGATGCGGGCAGTAGAGTGCTCACCACATATCTAGACCATGCAAAGGGATTTGACACAATCTCATGCTCAGGTATCATAAATAAACTCTCCCAGCTAAATATCAATCCCTTTTTAACTAATTGCATATCAAATTGGATGATAATCATAACCCAAGAAGTTAGGTTTGGTAGCTGTACGTCCTCCAAAAGAACTGTCACTAACAGTGTATCCCAGAGTTCAGATCTTGGGACACTTCTGTTTGGCATTTATTCTCAGATGTCAAAGCTATTGATAAAGGTTTGTGGCTGACCAAGTTTGCAGATGACCTGCAAAATTGGTGTCATCATAATCTTCTCAGAGGACTCCAATATCCTCCAAGATGGCCTGTCCCAAACAGTTGGTATGAAAACCAATGCAGTAAGAAAGTTCTTTTTCATCATATAGCTTATAAAGTTATCCAGATCCAGGTATGTAATTGTTCCACTTTACTTGGTACATATTAGGCCAGTTATTGAGTATAATACCCCTTCAAGTAAGCACTTGTCCAAACCCTTGTCACAACTGAAATGACCACAACACTAGGGTCTAAATTCTAAAAACGATGCAGACCATCTCAATGCCTTGTCCATCTTCTCATTATCATGCAGTAAAAAATGTGGGCTACCTGTTGTAGAGTAGACCCTCTTAGATGCTCTCCAAGCCCAGTGTAGTGGCTGGTTCTGTCTGGGACCAACAAGTAAAAAGAAAAGGAAAAGCCTTATTGTTTAAAGTAATCCACTGTTGTATTCCTGTAGGTACTCTGTAGCAGACAGCTAACCAGAGTAGAATATTCTCATTGTCAAAATCAACATGAAGTAGTCCTTCTTTGACCTTTACGTTGTCCCGTTTATTTAAAGTAATGAACACTTTTGTAAGAAATGAGTTAGATTTCCAGTTTTTTTATTTAACTTTTCTAGCAACTGCCAAGTGAACCCAGAACATTTTTTGATCTTTGGTTTTTGCAGATACATGAAGTGGAACATTCATTAATATTACTGATCCAGTTAAAGAGCAATTATCAGACCATAACTCCTTAAAAACATACTTTTCTGTTCCCAATTATCATCATCTCCTTTCGGCTTATCCTGGTGAGGGGTCACCACAATGGAACAACGGTCCACAGAACGATTGGCAGTGGAGTTTTACGATGTTGAAATGCCAGCCCCGCGCCCAACCTTCCATAGAAGGCACAAACATACACACTAACATCTAGGACCAATATAGAGTGGCCAATCCACCTACATCCTGTATTAGGGATGTGGGAGGAAACCAGAGCACCAGGAGGAAACCCATGCAACCACATGGAGGACATGCAGACTCCGCACAGGAGGCACCCCAACCGAGAATAGAACCAGAGAACCTCTTGCTGTGAGGCAACAGTGCTAACTGCTGCACCACTGTGGCTGCCCCACTTTTCAGTTCCCAATATGCATTTAATTTTTCAGTCCATAAACACGTGTATCCAGTCAGCTTTAGTACATCTCGAACAAACTGAAGAAGAGATTTTATTAAACTCACAGATTTTATGGGGAGTGATAAGCATTCTTTGTATATATTTCCACATAAAAACTTTCCAGAATAAACTTGAATAAGTTTGAATGATTGACTTAAGTAATAAAGTTTTATTCTTACCATGTATTGAGCCACTCAATCCACTGCTATCTAAACAGTTCCAGAATTTTGTATCAAAATTATTATTATTATTATTTATAATTAACTTATATAACTTGGACTAGCTTCCTTTGTAGATCAATTTACTCCTAATTGAAAGCATTCATATAGTCATATAATTGGGGAATAGTGTTGTGTTCCTTTTCACTCATGTTTTTCTTTCGGCTTTTCCTGTTTAGGGGTCGCAACAGTGGAACTCTGGTCCGCTAATCATTGGGAATCGATTTTTATGGTGCCGAGGTGCCAGCCTGATGCCCAACCTTCAACTAAGGCATGCCTATTCACGCATGTCTTGCGAATGCCACTTGACCACAGGGAGGACATGCAGACTCCACACAGAAGGTGTTCCAGCTGAGAATCAAATGGAAGAACCTCTTGCTGTGAGGTGACAATGTTATCGCTGCACCACCGTGGCTCAAAATTAACTTAATTTCTTGCTGATGGATAATATTAACTGGTTATCAGATTCATCCAACTTATATTCTTTAATTAAATATTCTGGTGACTTGGCTTTTCCTTTTTCAAAGCAATCAGACCAAAATACTAATCCATTCCTTTTTAATAAAGTCATTTTAACATTGTTCTGAGTTTTCTTAAATCAAGAGGTGTATTTAATGGGAAAGCACAACAATTTCCATTTTGATATTAATGACGTTTTAAAAACATATTCTTACCTGTTTTAAGAATTGATTTCATGTATGCAGAGTCCAAAGACTGAAATGAATTTCCTTCTAAGGTAAATTTTGTTAACTAGATGAAAGGATTATTGCATATTTCTAATTTATCATATTCAGTAGACTTATAAGATAATCTGATCCTAGATGGTTTCCATTGACTGGTGTAAATTGAATCTGTCCAGAGTATAACAGAGTTAAAACTTGCAGCAATAGAATAAGATTCTAAATCTGGGAAGCTAATACCACCACACTCCCATAATCTTATATGATTTCTATAAGCAATTCTCAGCTTTTTAGGATACCATAAGAATGACGTTTACATTTTTTTTCCATTTTCATTAAACATATCTTGTCAGGTATTAAAGCTATTGAATGATGTGTGTGTGTGTGTGTGTGTGTGTGTGTGTGTGTGTGTGTGTGTGTGTGTGTGTGTGTGTGTGTGTGTGTGTGTGTGTGTGTGTATATATATATATATATATATATATATATATATATACATATACATATGTAAAATTTTGGTTAATATAATCATAAATAAAATTCATTCAGTTTTCTAATACGTTACTTTTTCAAAATTATTACTAATAATCTTACTTACATCTTGATATATTTTTATCCCTAAATATTTGTATTCTTTTCCTTCCCAATTTTATTTATATTTATCCTTAAACTTGCTATCTAGTGATTGATTTAACACTAAAGTTTCAGTTTTATTATTATTAAATTTCAGCAGTGGCACTTCTTGAAACTTTTCAATTTCTTGTCTATTGCTTTGATTGAATAATTTAAATCTCCTATAGTTAGTAAAATATCATCTGCAAAAAGCTGCATTTTAGCTTGACATCTATGTTGATTAAGAATCCATCAGTTATTTTCATTACTTCTTATACTGTTAGTTAAGGGTTCAGTAATTAAGGCAAATAATAGAGGGGACAAGGGACAGCCTTGCTTTATGCCTTTATTTAAAGTGAATCCTTGATAAAAGTAAGATCCAGTTTTTAACATATGCTTTGGAGTCTCTATAACAGTTTTTTTAATATTCCAACTAAATATTCTGGAAATGAAAACACTCCTAAAGTTTTAAACAAGTAGTTCCAATCTATAGAATCAAAAGCTCTCTCGATATTTAAGCTAATTAGGGCCAATTTCTTGTTCATTCATTTTGCTAAATCTAACATAGTTGCTACCCTTTTTATATTATTGTAAGAAAATCTATTGACTATAAATCATGTTTGCTCTTTATTAATTAATGTACTATATCTCTTAATCTGGTAGTAAAAATGGAAATAAATGTTTTATAGTCTAAATTTAATAATGAAATAGGTCTATATGAGGAAACTAACATATTATCCTTTCCTTGTTTAAGTATAGGTGAGATTACAGAAAATGTCCTTGTGGGAGGAATTATTTTGTCACTCTGAATTATCCTGAAAACATCATTCAGTAATTCTAAAATATTTAACAGAAGCAGACTGTATAATTCCATACTTAAACCATCTAACCCTGGAGCTTTACCCTTTTCCCCAATGCTTCTTTATCATTTCTCAGAGTAATAGGCTTATTCAACAAATATATTTGTTGGTCATTAAGTTTATTAGTAACATTTTTCTTTAAATAGTTGTCAATTTTGTAATCATCAGGATTATTATTTTTTATCTTTTTTAAGATCCTCGTAGATTTTTAAAAAAATATTAAGCATTTCCTCTATGTCTGGATTAAGCTTATTAGTGTGAGGATTTTGGATATTATTGATTTGTGCCTTTTTAACATCATAATGCTATTAGCTAATCTGTGTAGATTTTTTGAAGTCATTGCATAACTGTGCAATTTTATTTTTATAAAGCTATTTCTACTTTATGCATTAAAACTGTTTGATATTTTGTCATTCGTTTTTAATGACTTCAGTATTATCTAATTTCTTTGTTTGTTGTTCAAACCCCTCTTTGTGTATTTCATCATGTATTTCTAATAACTCTTTACCCACACTTTTATTTTATTACTAGCTCATCTTACCATTCTATCTTTACTATGCATTTTAAGGAGTCCCATAGTATGAGTTTACTAACCTTACCATTATCATTCAAAGATAACAAATTCTCGATTTGTTCCTTGTGGTAACACTTAAACTCTTTTAATTTCATGATTTATACTAGGATTCTATAAATAATCTGAAATTTCCTTATAATCATTACTATATTAATACTTAGTGCATTATGATCAGATAAAGGACAAGGAATCTTTTTAAAATAATTTACTTTATTAACTAAATCTATAGAGGTATACATCCTATCAATACTAGTTTATGTTTCATGTTCATATGAATAATGAGTGAAGAACAATGACTTATCTTCTGCTTTTATGAGTAAATCCACTAAATTATTATTACTAATCCATCTGTTTAATGCTTTAGCTGATGTCAGTATTTTATCTTTCTTCTGTCCACTTGCATCCTCTACATTAGATATGTAGTTAAAATTCCTTGCTAAAATTAAACTACCCTTCCAATGACTTTGTAGTAAGTTTAATTGATTTTTAGCCACTCTTACAGCTATTCCAGAGATCCAGTTAAAACTAGCTAGCATATAGAGTTTACCATTATATTTAATTATCACAAATGTATATATTCATTTGGGATCATTAATGGATTCCATGACCTTAGGCATTACAGTAGATTTTCTCCAAAGTATAGCAGTTCCTCCCCTCTTTTTGTTAAAAGAAGCAGATGATAACATTTCATAACCTCAGCTATTTAAGTATTGTATATCTTTAGCTATCAAGTGAGTCTCTTGCAAGAATATAATGTCTCCTCTATTTAATTTTAGATATCTTGTTAATGATTTCCTTTTGGTTGCCATTATTTAATCCATTTACATTAATAGATAATTGATTAAAACTATCCATACTGTGTATTTAGAAAGATTTCTTTTAAAAGATAATGATACCTTTATCCACCATACAGTAGACCCCTGTCTTATCCGGTCTTACTTTAACCACACTCCTCTTTAACTGACTGTAGCAACAGACAGAGAAGAACAACACTTCTGTGTCCTCTGTGCACTTCAGAACATCTCAGCTTATCATTTTACTCTTAAAATGTTAAACTATTGAAACAAAAATGAACTTGCAACTTTACTTCTTTCAATTAATTTGTACAGTTAATATGTATAATTAGAGTTAATAATGCTACAGTATAAAGTATTAATATACAAAATGTGAACACATTATATGTTATAACATCTAAAACAATACTATAGTTTTTGTCTTTCCAAGTCTTCACTTCTAGGAAAAGAAAAAAGGTGTTATTTTCAGCAGATTTCTCACATACAGAGCTAAGACAGGCACTGGGTGGCAGTAAAGAGTTACCGAATAGCTGAGTAACTACAGCAGAGCTAGTAAGAGAGATGGCTAGAAAGGTGCTTGGTATGACATCTGGACAGAGGAAGGACGACAAGGAGACACGATGGTGGAATGAGGAAGTACAGGAAAGTATACAGAGAAAGAGGTTGGCAAAGAAGAATTGGGATTGTCAGAGAGATGAAGAAAGTAGACAGGAGTATAAGGAGATGAGGTGCATGGCAAAGAGAGGTGGCGAAGGCTAAGGATAAGGCGTATGAAGAGTTGTATGAAAGGTTGGACACTAAGGAGGGAGAAAAGGACCTGTACCGATTGGCTAGACTGAGGGACTGAGCTAGTAAAGATGTGCAGCAGGTAAAGGTGATAAAGGATAATGAGGGAAATGTACTCACAAGTGAGGAGAGTGTGTTGAGCAGATGGAAAGAGTACTTTGAGGGGCTGACGAATGAAGAGAATGAGAGGGAGAGAAGGCTGGATGATATGTGGATAGTGAATCATGAAGTGCAGTGGATTAGCAAGGAGGTAGTAAGGATAGCTATGAAGAAGATGAAGAATGGAAAGGCTGCTGGTCCAGATGACATACCTGTGGAAGCATGGAGGTGTTTAGGTGAAATGGTAGTTAAGTTTTTAACTAGATTGTTTAATGAAATATTGGAAAGTAAGACAATGCCTGAGGAATGGAGAAAAAGTGTTTTGGTACCAATTTTTAAGAATAAGGGTGATGTGCAGAGCTGTAGTAACTACAGAGGGATTAAATTGATCAGTCACAGCATAAAGCTATGGGAAAGAGTAGTGGAAGCTAGATTAAGAAGGGAGGTGATGATTACTGATCAGTAGTTTGGTTTCATGCCAGGAAAGAGCACTACAGATGCAATGTTTGCTCTGAGAGTGTTGATGGAGAAGTACAGAGAAGGTCAGAAGGAGTTGCATTGTGTCTTTGTGGACTTAGAGACAGCATATGAAAGGATGACCAGAGAGGAGTTGTGGTATTGTATGAGGAAGTCGGGAGTGTCAGAGAAGTATGTAAGAGTGGTACAGGATATGTACGAGGGTAGTGCGACACCGTTGATGTCTGCGGTGGGAGTGACGGATGCGTTTAAGGTGGAGGTAGGATTACATCAAGGATCAGCTCTGAGCCCTTTCTTATTTGCAATGGTGATGGACAGGTTGACAGATGTGATCAGACAGGAGTCCTTGTGGACTATGATGTTTGCAGATGACATTGTGATCTGTAGTGAGAGTAGGAAACAGGTGGAGGAGACCCTGGAGAGGTGGAGATATGCTCTAGAGAGAAGGGGAATGAAGGTCAGCAGAACTAAGACAGAATATATGTGTGTGTGAATGAGAGGGAGGGTAGAGAAATGGTGAGGATGCAGGGAGTAGAGGTGGTGAAGGTGGATGAGTTTAAATACTTGGGATCAACAGTTCACAGTAATGGTGAGTGTGGAAGAGAGGTGAAGAAGAGAGTACAGGCAGGATGAAGAGGATGGAGAAGAGTGTCAGGAGTGATTTGTGACAGACAAGTACCAGTAAGTGAAAGGGAAGGTCTACAAGAGGGTAGTTAGACCAGCTATGTTATATGGGTTGGAGACAGTGGCATTGACAAAAAGGCAGGAGTCAGAGCTGGACGTGGCAGAGCTAAAGATGTTAAGATTTGCACTAGGTGTGACAAGAGTGGACAGGATTAGGAACAAGTATATTAGAGGGTCAGCCCAGGTTGGAAGGTTTGGAGACAAAGCCAAAGAGGCAAGATTACTTTAATTTGGACATGTGCTGAGGAGGGATGCAGAGTATATTGGGGAAAAGATGCTAAGGATGAAGCTGCCAGATAACAGGAAAAGAGGAAGGCCTAAGATAAGGTTTATGGATGTGGTGAAAGAGGACATGCAGGTGGTTGGCGTGACACAGCAAGATGCAGAAGATAGGAAGAAATGGAAACAGATGATGCACTGTGATGACCCCTAACAGGAGCAGCTGAAAGAAGAAGAAGATACTTGAAAACAAAAAAAATAAAAGAAAGAAAAAGTTATTTTCTTTTTTCAAAGACATCAGTGATGAACTTTGGCATATATTTTCAACAGGACAGCTCAAAGTGGGAAGAATCCAGTATTCTGACAGAAATAGAACATTATTTTGTTTTCAAGCTTTCTCTAAGTATCTGTTGCTTCATAAATGACACCTGAAAGGATTGTGTTACACAGGAACAAAGAAAACAAAATCACCAGCACTTTAGCACTTCTAATTAGCATATTACTTAGATCTGACATTCAGTTATCCCAGCAATGCACATATTAAGGAAAGTTGAACAAATAAAATACAATTCTTAACTTTTATAGCCTAAATTATATATATTATGTATTTTACTGTAAATATAGTAAAACGGTAAAACTAACCATTTATATTCCTCATCATGAAAAATGTTTTAGCTTAAAATATAATACATACTTACATATGTTTTGAAGCTTAAAGTCTAGTACAAACCTTTTATTTAGAGGGCAAATATACTGTTTCAGAAAATAAAAATACTGCAATCATAGAAAGGAAGTCACTTGTTTTAGAAGGAATTCTGCTTATTGTTGTTAACAAAAGTGGATGGCTTCTGCAGTTTGTTAAATAGTTTGGTTTCTTCAGAAGCAAATTATTTTATCTTGCGGAAACACCAAAGTGGATTTATTATTGTTCTTTTTAAGTTCCTTGATCTGTGGTAAACAGGATTTTCTTTTGCCATTACTTTATTGGATTAATCATTGTCAAATCTGGCTACATGTTCACCTATTTTAATAGGTGGGCTGGACTGTGCTGTTTATAATATTAGATCTAGACATGAACCTAACTAGAATTGAATGTGGTGGTGAATTTTCCTTCTTAGAAAGTGCTGTTAAGGATCTATGTGCCCTTTCAATTCCAAAAGACAAAGTTTATGTTAGATTTAATGTTTTATGTAGCCAGGTAGTTAAGATGTTTATTATATTGTCTCCTTCATACTTTTCAGGTATACCATAAATTCTAATGTTATTATGTCTCAGTCTGTTTTCTAAATCATCAAGGTTTTCTATCAGCTAGTTGTTTTATTTTAAAAGAGATTTAGTCTGAGACTCACCTTGAGCTATTCTTCCTTCATGATCATTTAAAGTTTCTTCCATACTGCTGATTTGTTTATGTTATTGTTTCATAAGAGTTTCTAAATATTCCATCTTCTTTCTAGTCTCTTCTTTGAAACTTTCTAATTTGATATCCAGTTTGCCTATTTTAAGTGATGCATCCTGCATACTAGATAGTATTGACTGGATGTCTTTTTTAACACAAGAATCCTGAGTACCATTTCTTGAATGACGGAGACAGATGCCTGGTGTCAAAGCCATGGCCTCAAGCTCAATGCCAAAAAGTGCATTGTCATCCCCTTTGGTAAAAACTCTTTACCCATGAGCTACCACATACCTTGGGACACAGGTGGACAGTAGTCTCTCCTTTGATAATCACATTGCCACAGTAGTCAGGAAACCCTTCTATGTGGCACACCTCATCACAAAAGGTTTCTCATCCAGAAAAAAAGGGATCATTGTTCCCCTCTACTCGTCATTCATTAGACCCATTATAGAGTACAATGCCCCTTTTGGTATGTACCTCACAAGACATTTACAACAACTGGAAAGGCCACAGAAATACCTCACAAAGAGGATTACCAGCCTCATACAGATGCCCTATGCAGACTGTCTCAAAATACTCCAACTTTACTCCGTCACATATCGCCTACTCAGAGGTAATCTCTGCCTAGCATACAAAGCTATGTCAAGCCCAGAGCTGTTGGATATGGTCCACTTAAAGAAATCCCAATTCCTCTGAGCTACACACTCTAGGGACCTAAACCTTGTCACTACAATAAACAGAACATGCTGGAGGGATAGATTCCTGTCCCAGAGACTTCCCATACTCTGGAACAAACTACCTATCTATATCAAACAAAGCTCCTCATTAGCAGTCTTCAAGAAAAATCTTGATGATTGGATGGGAAATAGGAAACACACCCCGGGGATCACCTCTGTGGCTCTGCTTGACAGGGGCACAGAAAAATAATTTTCTTGGGTGGTGAAAGCCAGGGTACCTTTTTGGCTAGGCTTATATAGGCCCTAGGGCCAATAGCTTAGTACCTACCTATAAACCTATGAATGACTCATGTTGAAGTCTCTTTTCTCTAAATCAAGCAATTGAAATTCTGACAGAAAAATTACAGCTTTAGAAGAACTTGAAGCTACGTTTTTTCTCTATTAGTGAATACAGTTAGCTAACAAGTATCTCCAAATTTTAATTTTTGATTATATTTTCCTGTCAGAGAAAATGTTTCATTCACAGAGCTTACATCAATTGCTGCTCTCAGTGTGTCATCTTGGCCATGCCTGAACACCTTATTTAATGGCTAAAATATGTTTTCTGAATGCATTTAAGTTGTTTTCTACATCTGTGAGAGGAATAAAGAAAGACAAAAACAGACAACACTTAGTGTAAGTAGAAGCACTGGCTGTACAATGCATCTTAGCATGGATAACCTTAATTTTAGGTCAATTAAAGCCTGTGCATGTAGCTGTCAATCTGAGAGAACTGATCCTATTATGAGGATTAAACTTTATTATTTGAAGATATACATAGTTTTGTATGTTTGTTTTAAGTTAATAGGGGATCTATATTATATGCTTGAAGAGATTTTTCTTTCAAAATATAATCAACACCAAAAGAGTGAATACTCTAAAGCGGGAACATCCATGTCCACAAATTTTTTCCTTGGGAGAAAATTCACGGGGCCATACACAAAAAACACAAACTTCAAAACCATAATCAAATGGGGGCTTCACCGCCCACACCCCCCTAACTAAATATACCAACTCCAAAATCACTCAACATTGGGGAAAAGGGCAATTCCCAATAATGGCCAACTGAATTTTCCAAGGAAAAAAATCACGGACGTGGCTGTTCACACTTTAGAGCATTCACTCTTTATGTGTAGATGATTATGTATTTGAAGAAAAGTCTCTTCGAGCATATAATATAGACCCATTAATAGGTTATGGGAATATGGGTGTGTGTGTGTCTGTGTGTGTGTGTGTGTGTGTGTGTTTTGAGTGTTTTCATTAAACCAAAAAGTTTTGTAAGATGTGACTTAGATTCAAATGGATATGACAAGAAACAAATGTATGAAAGATCAATCTGCCAAACATTACTGTACACATGTAACACAAAATCTGAAACTAGACATTTAAAAAAAGTTGTTATACATAACTTGTGGGAATAATAACTTATTATGATAACAACACTGTCCATATTATCTTTGAACATGAATGGTCTCATAGGTACATACAAAAAAGAAAGAGTAGTGAACTGTATTTAGAAATGCAGAGTGCAAATGGCTATGCTACAAGAGACACATTAGGAAAGACTTGAGCATGTGAATTTGATAAAAAAATGATTTCAGGATGGTTATTCTTTAGAATATGAAGGACAAAGGAAAAGGGGAGTATTTATATTAATTGCTAGAGAGTTCCAATAGTGATAGAAAAGGGGAAAAAGATAATAATGGCAGATTTGTAGTAATAAGGGCCTACGGCAAAGGAGGAGGATGATTATGCTCCACCTAAAACTGCTACAGTAGAGCTTAAGAAAATTCTGAGAGAAATAATCAGCTTTCATCGGGGAATATTACATATAGGTGGGGACTGGAATTTGATTTGCAAAGTGAGAATGTATTGGGGGGGCTAGAAGGGAAATATATGAAAGAGGGTAGACTTTTGAAGAAATTTTGAAAATATTTCATATAGAAGATGTGAATTCAGTAGTAGGAACTTGGAGAGAATTTGCATATTATTTCAAAAAGTACAAAAACTGTACTAGGCTAGACAGAAATTATATTTCACAGGAATGTGTGCATTTAATTGAAAGTTTGATATGCATCCAATAACTATTTCAGATTAAATGCCAATAATAACTAAAATAAAAATGCAGGCTACTGGAATAAATTTACACATTGACCTACCTATACTAAATAGAGAAATTTATGAATGGGTAGTGGAAATCATTCAGAAGTTATTAGGGAAGATAGAAATTCCTTCAGAAAATATAGCTAGGGAGAGGGATAAAATGAAAGTGTAGTTTAAAAATAGGGTAGAAATAAAAGAAAAATACATAGGTTACGAAGTAACAGTAATTATTTAGAGGGACTGACAAACGTTAAAGTATTTCAGAATAAGGGGAATCACACAGAACGAGAAAAGGCACAACTGCAGAGTACTAAAAAGAATATAAGGGAGTACCTGGATAATATGCATTAATTTAGAAAGACTGCTGTCAAGTAACTGTTTTTTGATAATAACTCCAGGGCACAAAAGATTACAAAGCAACAGCTCAGGCAACAGACAACAGAAAGGGTTGTTGACAAGCTTAGGGAGCCTTTAACATGGAACATAATCAGAAATCCTGTAAAGGTATTAGAAATATTTCAGAAATTTTATGAAAATCTGTACAAAGTGGAGAAGTGTGGAAATCAAAAAAGTACAAATGGAAATATTTATAGAAGAATTTAATATGCCAAGGTTAGGGGTAGATGAGGCTTAGTTATTAACAGTTAGGATAGGAGGAGAAGACATAAAATGGTGATTTATAACCAATCTACAGGGAACTCTTTGGGAATAGATGGTATTCCTGTGGACGTTTAGAAGCTAGGAAGAAAATGGTGTTAAACTAAACCTTCCAGGTCTTTATCAGCATTTTAAAAGGAAGAGAAGCACCAACATCATGTGGTGGCTGTAATACCTAAAGATAGTAAAGGCCCATCATAGCCAGCTTCATATAGGCCCATTTTGATTCTAAACCAGGATTGTAAAGTATTCATAGGTTTATACTAGGCTATCTGCCCTGGAGGATTATAAAGTATTTATTTATTTTATTTATTTTACATTTGTTGACCGGGCTAGTCTAACTGGTTATATGTCCATTTTCAGTAGAGGCCCGGGGAGATACGTTCCAAGACATAAACAAACACATACAACTACAATAACAATAACAAATAGGAAAAAAATATATACAACAGTAATATATGTAGTACAGCATACAGGTTAGCATAGAATATTCAATGAGGGCAAGAATCATAACAATGCATTTCATAGGTACAATGCATTATACATGTAAAGTCAATAGTAAAAAAGAAGTTAATTATATAGTTTAATTGATAAAGAATTTACTTAAAAACCAATATCCACAGAGCATAGAAATAATGTAATATATAGAGATGATAAATAAATAGTAATAGGAAGGTATAACAGTAAGTGAGAAGTAATGGATAGGGAAAGCCAAGTTTGAAAAGATAGATGACTAGTCAGGTTTGGTACAAGGACATAGCCAGTGTGTATTGAGGTAAAGTTTAAGTCTGTTTTTGAGGAGTGGTAAAGAGGTGAGTGAGGAGAGGTCACTGGGAAGAAGATTCCAAGATTTTCCAACAGCATTAGAGAAGAGAGAATCCCCAGCCCTGTTGTTAGCTTTAGAGGTGTGCACAAGAAGTTTGTCTGCTGATCTTAAGGACCTCAGATTTTTATAGGGGGTGATGAGAGTAGATAAAACTGGAGTATTGGAAGGGTTATAAAGAATGTTATAGGCAATGGTTAGCTGGTGGAATTTAATCAGGTTTTGTAGTTCCAGCCATCCTAGATGCTTTAAGTTTATGCAATGGTGGGTTCTATATGGGTTACCTGTGGCAAATCTGGCAATGTTATTGTATGACACTTCCAATTTACTGAAGTTATTCTTGGATAGTTTAGTGAAAATGAGTGAGGCATAGAGGAGTGTAGAGATTAGATGAGTGTGAGCTATTGTAGTTTTGGCTGTATGGGAAAGGAAGGGTTTAATCCTATAGAGAGTGCCAAGTTTTTTGTTGACAGTCTTTATAGCATTGTTGATATGGATGTCGAAGTTCAGATTATTGTCGATGGTGATACCAAGTAATTTGGTGGTAGGATCAGGGGATATTATAGTACCATTGGTGGATGGTAGGATCAGGGGATATTATAGTACCATTGGTGGATGTCACAGAGGAATTAATAGGAGACGACTTTTGAGTAGGATTGAAGAGGAGGAGTTTGTTTTTTTTGGGTTCAAAAGAAGACAGCGCTGTGTGAACCATTGCTCAACTGTGTTAAATACCTTCTTAGTAAAAGAGTGAAGGTCTTGGATGGAAGAAGCTGAGCATATAAGTGTGGAGTCGTCAGCATACTGTATGCATGTGGCTTGGGGGATGGCAAGATGAAGGTCATTAATAAATATGGAGAAGAGGAGAGGTCCTAGTTGGACACCTAGGGTAATGGGTAGGTGGGTGGATAGAGTGTTATGCCATAATACTGCCTGCTGTCGTTTATCAAGGTAGGACTGGAACCATTTAATGGAAAGCGGGTCTAATGATAGAGATTGTTGTATGTTTATGAGAATCTGGTGATTTACCATGTCAAATGCTTTAGACAGGTTGATAAATAGGGCAGAAGAAAGATTATTATGGTTGTGGTTACTGTTAATGCAATCAGTAAAGGAAAGGAGGGCAGTGGTAGTGCTGTGTGATGGTCTGAAGCCATGTTGACAGCTGGAAAGTAAGTTATTATCAGTTAAGTTGCCTGTGGATACATTTCTCCATGATCTTAGCTAAAGGAGAAAGTAGGGCAATGGGGCAGTAGTTTGAGAGCTCAGTGGAGTGTCCACCTTTATGGAGGGGGATAATGTGGGAGACTTTCCATAAGATAGGGATGTGACCTTACGTAATGGTTCTATTGATCAGTATGGAAATGGGGTAGGCAATAGCTTTGGCTGATAACTGTAGATATTCTGAAGGCAGTTGGTCTGCTGAGGGAGAGCATGGTTTCAGTTTATTTAAAAGGTTTAGAATAAATGTGGTTGGGACAGGTTTGAAATGAAAAGGAGGGGGTGGGGTTGAAGTAAAGGAAGGTAGAGTGAAGGTAGTAGGTGATAGTTGACCAGCTAGTGTCTGGATAGCATCTGTAATGAAGGTATTGAAGGTATTAGCTGTATGGATGGGATTTTCCTGGTCTGTATTCTGAAGGTTGGGAGTAGTAGATTGCCCTGGGTGGAGTAGCTGGTTAATTCTTGCCCAGAATTTTTGTGGGTTGTTATGCTTAGGTTGTTAGAATTGTATGTAGTAGTTCTGTTTAATCAGAAAGTATAGCTTTCTTAGTGTCATTTCTTAGCAGTCTAAAGGTTTGTTGGTCTACAGGATTTTTAGTCATTCTCCATTTGTCCCAATATTTATTTCTGAGATGAATTTTGTGTTTGGTTTCATTAGAAAGCCATGGGGCAGAATTGGTTTTAATTCTAATGGATCTGGTTGGAGCGTGGTGGTTAAGAATGGTGAGGAAGGTAGAAGTGAAGTAATTAACGGCTTCATCTAAAGGGAGGTGTCTTAAGGGCACCCAATTGCATGCTCTTAGTTCCATTTGGAATAGATCAGGGTTAATTTTTTTTGGATCTGATATTTCTAATAGAGGGTGGGATGTGAGTATTGGTTTTATGCCTGATGATGTAGGTAAGTGAGTGGTCACTTATATCATCAGGGAAGGTTCCAGAATTATAGATGTGAGCATGATTGTTTGTAAGAATCCAGTCTAATATGCTTTCTTTCTTGTTAGCATTATTTATTCTGGTAGGGAAGGTAATAGTTTGAGAAAAAACATATAGATTAATGTGGGTGGTAGGAAAGCTGCTACAACAGGAGTTCCAATCTATGGTTACATCACCTAGGATTATGGTTTCTTGGGGTAGGTGTTGGGATAGCCAGCAAAGGATAATTTCCATGGTGTCTTTGTTGTTTCCAGGAGGTAGATACATACAGATAATATAGATCGATTTGGCATTGTTAAGTTCAAGTTTGGATATCAGAATCTCAGCATTGGAAGCTAGAGGTAGATTACAGTTGTATGTGGTTAACTTTAAGCCAGACTTAAATAGAATAGCAACCCCACCGCCCCTCTTGGCTACTCGATCAATTCTTAGGATATTATATCCAGGTGGGATAATTTCATTGTCTTTGATAACAGGTTTTAGCCATGTTTCTGTTAGGTAGATAATGTCAAAGGAGTAGACTTCTAATAGAGCTTGGAGTTGGGTTACTTTGTTGTTAATGCTACGTATGTTAAGATGAGCTAGTAGGAGAGAGTTAGATGGTTTAGTAAGGGGATAATTAGTAGATTGATTGTGGTTATGTAGAGTAATAGGAGTTGTTGTTGGGCCAGGGTTAGGGTGATTGTCACCATCCTTTAATGAGAGGAGTAGTCCTAGATAGTTTGGGTTAGGGAACCTGCTGTACAGAACTAGCACTCTCCTGAGATGTAGTGTGCTATATTTAATGTGTAGTATTCTATGATATTTGGCAAGTAGGTAGTTGGGTGAGCATGTTATGTTTGCATGGTTAAGCAGGACTGGTACAGCTGGAGAGCTGGTTTGTTGATTGGGGTAATGAATGTGAGGATGGAGTGGGTGCTCATAGGAGGAGAGTAAGTAGACAAAGGTTAAAAGTGGAAGTGGTAAAAGAGTGAAGTAGAGTAAGGCATGCAATGGTGTGCGTGGCTTAGACATTGGGAAGGATTAGCTATTAGATTTATGTATGTGGATATTGAAGTATGTAGGGTGAGAGTGTGTGAAGGTAGGATGGTGTGCTGACATTGGTGGGGAGTGGTAAGAGATGAGAGATAAACGAGAAGATGTCCAATGGGAATTGTGTAGAGAGTTATGGGAAAAGGAGGAGGTGTGGCTAGTAAGTATAAGAGTAGGACGCCTGGGGTGGGTGGGAATTGGAGGTAGAGAGGTGAGCAGAGTGAGCCCGTAGGGCGAACAGAGCGGGTAGAGACAGAGACTGGATCAGTTGTAGAAGACAATCAGCAGGACTGATCTGTTAAGGTAAGTTGGAAAAGTCAGATGTGGTAAAGGCTAGTGAGAAGTGAGCCTAGAAAAGGTAGTAGTAGTAGACAGAAGTAGTAAAAGAGAAAGGTGAGGGAACTGGATAGCAATGCAGGTACAACAGGGGAAATAAGGTAAGTAGCTATGTAATAGAGAGGATAAGAATGGGATGTGGCTGGGTAAAGGGTGCCACCTAGTGGACAGATCTAATATTGCAGGCTGATTAGAGAGGGAGTCAGTTGGACTACAACAAGGGAAAGGTAGGTGCTAGTCAAAAGGAGGTATCTATAGAGGGTGGGGGAGAGAGAGCAATTAATGTATAGAAGAGAGGGGGTGGAGGCTGCTGGCTGCCCTAGCTCAAGATGTATTGTACCACCTGTAGCAGTGGTACACTAGTAGAAAAACAATCAGGCAGAATTTATTTAATACACATACTTTCTAGTATCCTTGATAGAGGGATTGTAGGACAGATAGGCTGTGAGGTGTGCCGCTGATAAATGGAGGGGGTCCTTTAGCAACTTACAGATTAGTGCTGGAAGCACAAGTAGAACAGGGTAATTTCTAGTATCCTTGATAGAGGGATTGTAGGACAGATAGGCTGTGAGGTGTGCCGCTGATAAATGGAGGGGGTCCTTTAGCATCTTACAGATTAGTGCTAGAAGCACAAGTAGAGCAGGGTAACTTAAGGAGGCAAGAGAAATTTCTAGTATCCTTGATAGAGAGATTGTAGGACAGATAGGCTGTGAGGTGTGCTTCTGATAAATGGAGGGGTCCTTTAGCATCTTACAGATTAGTGCTGGAAGCACAAGTAGAGCAGGGTAACTTTGTACCACACGGGATAGACTCCAGGAGATGGAGCAGACAGCAGCCAGGGCTAATCCTGAATCCTAAAGATAAATATGCACACTATTATGGCTATGTCTATAAAGGCTTAAAGAATGTCAAATGTGTTGCCAAACCTGATAGATATGGATCAGTGTGGTTTTGTGGAGGGGAAACAACAATTTCACAACATTGGGACAAAGCAGAAATTCCATAAGATTCCAAGAGCAGACTAAGTTATTTCTTATATTTATTTCATTGAATTGCACATCTTAAATGCTTATAACTGTGCTATACAGCTAATCTACTACATTTTGCACTGTTATAAAACTTTTTTTTACTGTTTCACTGCATTTATGTACTGTTTTATAATGTTTTAACTGTATTTTTCAATGATAGATACTGTTTCATTACTCTAATTGCATTTTTCCTGAATTACTTAACTGTAAATTGCTTTTTTCATTCTGAGAGTTGTATTTTCTGTTTGTGAGTGCTCTAGCTGTGCTTTTCTGTGCATTTTATGTGAGGTCTCTGTTCTAGTCAGGTATCATATAACTGATTTGTTTGCAATTAAAAACATTCTCTAGAGCCTCCTTGCTCCTTTATCTGTTTAAAACTTTCGTTTAGTGGCTGCAGCTAGTAGCTGTAATAGTGTGCAGTACTGTAATTGCATTTTTACTGAATTGCTAAACTGTAAACTGTTTTTTCATACTGAGACTTATATTTTCTGTTTGTGAGTGCTCTTTCTGTGCATTTATTGTGAGGATTCTGCATTTGCGCTTGTTTCCTGGCTTTCCTGTAACTAGTCTAGTCCAGATACAGATTTGCTGTATCCAAGGCTATTTGTAAGCTTCTGAGTCCCCCAAGTCCTTCTTTGTTGGAGGGAAGCCTTCTAGCTTGTCAGTGGGAGTGGTAAGCACTAGGTAGCCTATCTACCACAAAAGGAGTGGTTTCTGGCCTAGAAATTGTAGTTTATTAGCTGTTTGGGCAGTTTTTCCATCTCTTTCACCTTTCTGGTTTAAAAGTCCACATTTGTGCTTTTCCCACCTTTCCTGTAACTAGTCTAGTCCAGATACAGATTTACTGTATCCAGGACTGTATGTAAGCTTCTGAGCCCTTAAGCATTTCTGTATTGGAGGGAAGCCTTCTAGCTTATCAGTGGGAATGGTAAGTAGTAGGTAGCTTATCTACCACAAGAGGAGTGGTTTCTGGCCCAGAAATTGTAGTTTATTGGCTGTTTGGGAAGTTTTTCCATCTCTCTCAACTTTCTGGTTTAAAAGCCCATGTTTGAGCTTGTTTCCCACCTTTCTTGTAACTAGTCTAGTCCAATACAGACTTGCTGTATCCAGGACTGTTTGTAGGCTTCTGAGTGGTGCCAAAGTCTGTTCTTCAATTTTTCCCCTAGGTCTATTAGTTCTCTCCTCTCCTGCACTTTTACTAGCTTATTAGTCTAGCACTTTAACAGACTTCCTTTAGCAATTATTGTAGCACACAAAAGTGCTACCAGCACTAAATGTTCTACAAGGAAACAGATCCACTACTTATTATTAATGCCCACCCTTCCAGGCATGTTTAAAGGTCAGTTCCCTGTGCTTTCTCCTATTAACCCGGTGAACTTGGGCATCCTGAGGCAATGTAGCAACTGCCTCATGTATACCGACAACCCTCTCCTCTTACCTCCCAAGACTCAGACTTGCGAGAGATGCACTTATATATCCAAACTGGAAGCCACGCACTCTCCAGCCAAGACCGAAATAGCTGGTCAGGAGGAGAAGATCAACATTTGCACCACACCACATGGAACACATAGCCCTCCAGAACACACACAGCACTGCCTTCACATAAAAACACAAACCATACACCCACCTTCACAGAGGCTCTCAATAAAAATCTACCCAAACAGCAGAGACCTCCAAGGCAGAAACGCACTCGGCCACCACAACACAACACTAATCATGAGACACATAACTCTCCTAAACAGTGTGCCACTCAACCTAAGCCCCTAAAGCAAAACAGCATGCCCAACACACTAGTCATAGGTGATTCGATAGTGAGGCACACTGATGTCCCACTCACTAGGTTGAATAAGGCGAAAGTAACAATCATCTGGCTGTCAGGTGCCAGGATCCGCCACATAACGCACACACTCAGGTCCCTCAACATCAGGTACAAATATGACTCTAGCCCTGAGCAGCATCCTACCATCATCCAGAATGATACCACAGTACAAGCAGAAAATGATTGATTTCAACAATTGGCTAAGTTTCTGGTGTCATTCTAAGGGGATCCAGTATCTGTCTGCCTGGGATGACATGATTGGCAGACCTCGATGCTTTGCCAGAGACGGCCTGCATCTGTCACTCCTGGGCTTCCGGATACTGGCCAAGGCTATTGCCAGCCATATAGTGCCTTTTTTAGGCAGTATTCCAAAGACCAAATTACCACCGTAACAGCTACAAACAAATGCAATCTGTGGGTCATGCTGCTCAATGCTAGAAGTCTAAATCTCAAAATGCACTCTTTTGAAGAACTCCTTAAAATGGAGAACATCGACATTTGTGCTGTAACAGAGACCTGGTTCAAGGCAGCAGAAAGTACTCCTACACTATCAGGCTATAACTCATTCCACACCCTTCGGCCCCAGAACCTGGACCGTAGCGCCAAAGGTGGTCTTGTTTCCATATTCATAAAGGATGAGCACACCTCCAGACTGGTAGCCCAACACAGTGCATCAGAGATACTTCAGGTGCAGCTAACATTGTGTAAGATAGCGATTCAGGTCATAGCCTGCTATAGGTCCCCAACCATGCCCCAAGACTCATACTCCACGTTCCTAAGCACCCTGGAGAATATTAGGGTCCAACCTAATACTCTCATACTAGGTGACTTCAACTACCCCTCCATTAACTGAGAAAACTACTCATGTACCAATACACTTACCCAAAGTTTCCTGGAGTTCATTAATTCCAATGCCCTGGACCAGCTCATTCTTACCCCCACTAGAGGTAGCAACATCCTTGACCTGGTCATTACTAACATGAGTGACTGTTGCTCTACATAAATAGTCAGCTCCTCCCTGGTTAGATCTGACCACAAACTAATCACCTTGGAAATCCACATCCCCCCCCCCCCTGCAAAGGTAACCTCCTTGAAAATCCTCTCCAAAGCTAACTTTGGGCTCCTAAAAACAGAGGTGGCTAATTTCACTGCACCCTTGCAAATGGAGAATACCTGCATGACCGCCGAATCATACACCAATGCACTGTATGAACACGTACACAAATGCATGGATCTCGCCATACCCCATAGAATCAAGACTCTCCTCCAAAAAAAGGTTGTCCTCTGCCATAAAGAAACTCTACAACAGAAGGAGGAAACTGATGCAGAATAAAGTGAAGTCCCAAGACTGGAAAAACTCCCTTATCAGCCTCAACAAAAAGTTGAGATCCCTCATCAAATCCTCTAAAGCTAGCTATGAAAACAGAATTACAGCAGATAGTAAAAACAACCACAAAGCCTTCTATAGTTATGTAAAGAATCTCCACAGCAGTACCCAGATTTGCTCTGAGCTACTGCACAATGGTACCTCTTATACTGAGCAGATATTGCCAATATACTGGCAGACAGATTCAGTGCCAACTTTACCCCTCTCCCCTCTCCAAAGGACCAATCACAATACCAGTAGATTGCCAGGCACCCAGTATTACTGCTGCACAGGTTAAAACAGCACTGTCCAAGGCCAAGAATACAGCTTCTATGGGACTTGATAATATCCCTGGCTGTGTTCTACATGAACTACAGAGTGAACTGGCACCTCACCTGTGTGCCCTGTTCAATCACAGCCTCACTTCAGGCTTTGTCCCTACTGAATGGTGCACTAATACAGTCATCCCTCTCTACAAAGGAGGAGCAACTACAGACCCTGGAAACTATCGCCCCATTAGCCTGATGAGTTTGATATGCAAAGCTATGGAATGCATCATCATGGACCTAATAAACAAGGATATAGGGAATTTCCAAACTCTGGATCCCACACAGTTTGATTTTTTGAAAGGTAGATCATGCCTGCTCAACTTGGTTGACTTCTTTGAGTCAGTTGCCAGAGCTGTGGATGAAGGCAAGGTGGTTCATACAGCCTACCTTGATCTGGCCAAGGCCTTTGATACCATTCCCCCACTCAGGAATCATAGAAAAACTCACTAAGCTAGGCATCAACCCCTATATCACTAGGTTGGTTGCAAACTGGCTCCCAGATAGAACCCACAGTGTGAAAGTAGCTGACTCCAAGTCAGACTGCCGACCAGTCATGAGTAGAGTCCCACAGGAATTGCACCTGGGTCCTCTCCTATTTGGTATCTACTTCTCAGAAGTCCAGTCCATCAGGAAGGGACTTTGGCTGACAAGGGTCACAGACGATTGCAAGTTGGGAGCTTTTATTAATTCCCCAAGTGATGTTGACATCCTACAGAATGGCCTCAATGAGACCAACGACTGGTGCCACAACCATGGCCTTAAGCTCAATGCCAAAAAATGTGTCCTGAAAGTGAACCTCTTTACACAGAAAACAGAAACATTGACTTTGTATGTATGTGCCAAAGTTGTTTTTCAGTGTATGCAAGTACTATGTTAAAAAAAATAACATCCCCTCACACCCCCTGATAATTATATATACTAACTCCAAGACCACACAATCCCTGTGGAAAGGGAATATTTCCCTACCCAGGGAATGTCAATTTTGCGCACCTGTTGACACTCTGTATAGTTGACCAAATGCAACTCCCTGTCGACCAAACCAATGGAACCCATGTATATATAGTAAGTGTATTTTAGAATATATATAAAAAAATAAATCAATCTACAAAATATTGTTCTTAGAAGATTAAAGCTGAAAATATTGAAAAACAAATGCTTTTTTTTTTCCTGCGGGGAAGGGGACAATCCAACTCTGAAATCACCAAAAGTGAAGAAAGGGCAAATTCTCTGTCTCCCAGCTGTTCTATGACTTCCCCCAAAGTACTGCTGTCCTTCTTCGATCATATTACTATTTGATCACTTCTGCCTGCATTACAAACATTCGATACTCCAAATGTTTGACTAATTATAGTGTTCTCACACACACGTACACACACACACGCACAAACACACACACACACACACACACACACACACACACACACACACACACACATATATATATATATATATATATATATATATATATATATATATATATATAAAAATAAATATATATACATACACACACACACACACACATTTTTTTTTTTTTTTTTGAGGAAACAGCTTTAGGGTCTAGTTCTGTCGGGCTGTGTTTATTGAAGTGGTCTTCATGCTTATTATGCTGATAAGTTGGAATATTATGTTTCTGTCTAAAGTCCTTATAATTATTTGGTTGCAAGTGAACATTACTATATTTATTATAAAGTCATACCGGTTTCAAAGTTGCATTTCATCATAATGGGAATCAGCTGTTATTTTGTTTTCATTTCCTGTTTTGTTGAAAGCTCTGCAGTGTAGTTAACAAAATCTTAAAGCATTTGGGTGAAGGAGTTTTCATTTTCCTTACTGTTGTGGTGTTAACAGTTAGTATATTTAGAGACGTGGGATATGGGGATAATGGACTCCCCATAGGAGAAAACCTTGTTTTTCATTTATTTCCTGCTGAATTCAATTGTATGGCTGATAAGTGTGTTTTTTCCCATCAAAATGAGTGTTGGCAAAAAAATACTCATATAAGTCAAATAAGTCATGCGTCCATTTATTCTTAGGTGAGATGTGGGAATATCAAGATGGGTTATATTATCCCATTCGCCTAAGACCAAAAGGTGTGATCTTTCTCTGTAAGATTCTTAGATTTTTGCAAAACTTTCTAAACTAAATAATGTTAACTGGAGAAATATTATCAGGCTTCAAGGTAGCAGGTATCACAAATATAGAAAATGTCTTGTCTAGAAATGGAATGTTCCTTATCTGCAGATGTGGACTGCATTGATTGTTTTATTGGGAACCTTGAGTATTCACATGCTAAAACCAATAAATAGTGCTACTTATGGGCCATAAAAATCACTGTCTAAGCCAGCCCCTCCCCTGTGCACAGCTAGTTGGTGAGGCATGCAATGGGTGGTTATTTCTCAGTCTCAGGAGGGAAATCAAACCATGGTAGTGCAAATCAAGCATTTTTGTCTTCATCCCCCGCCTCCCCAAGATATGCACATCCATCATCTCTACACCATTAAGAACTCATTCCACTATTTGCACTCAGGACATCTGGGCCATAGTGGAGGCTTTATCACTTTATAACACTGTTGCTGGCTAGAAGGTACATTTAAAATTATTTTACTGGTACTAGTACAACTGTACATATTTGCAGTATTCTATGTTTGAACTGTTTTACACCATTGCACATCATACTTGTTTATCTGTTTGTCTTAGCCATTTTGACTTTTATCACAAATGAAAAAAGTCATTGGACCCACTCACCAACCTGGTTAACAAATTAAAAATGAATAAATGGGTCTGCATTGAATTAATGATGTGCACATATGCTGAAATGCAATCTAGTATTTACAAACCATTAAACACCTGCCCATCAAACTGAAGTAGAGTGACACAAACTAAGATGTACCTGTTACCCTCCCCACATCTATATACTAACTCTGAAATTATACAAAAGTGGATAAAAGTGCAAACCACTTATGCCCACTGTTACGCAAGATCATGTCAAACCAAGAAACATTTCAAAAAGACAACAGATGCTTTTGTAGGAGGGTACTCCCACATAAGCAGCTGTGCCCCGTGCTCCCATATCTCTACCAACTCTGAGACAGCACAACGGTGAGGATAAGTACAAACTTTTTACTCCCATCATTAATAACCTTGGTGAAATGGAACATCAATATATTTTTTTCTGATATAATTTGCAACAAACGATTCCCTCAATAAATAAATAAATTTAACCTGAAAGAGGCATGAGACCTTCAAAGATACCAATTTTCATGAAGGCTCACTCATATTATTACAACTTATCTAAGGCATTCCTATTCAAAGTGGCCTTTGTGAGGCTGAGATAAATTCAGCACCTGTAAAATAACAGAGCTCTTTTGAAAAATGTTCAAGTGTTCTTTACCCAAAAGCATCAATCTGACTCTGATGTTACCTTGTATTTGGGCAAAGTACTAAATCCATCCTACGGGAATTCTGTACGTGTAGGCAGTCAGGAAGAACAAGACATGCTTTAGAGGCATACATTTCATTACAGAATCATTTCTATTAATGGAAATCATCTGAGACTTCTATTTTAAATCTTACCTTAATGAGTGACCGTGAGCAAGGAGCAGTCATGCACAATGTATGAATCAGCAAAAACAATAAAATACAGCTAAGTATTTACATGTAATAGGAAAGCCTTATTTTTCAAACTGTAAGCATTTAATGGGATATCCTAGTTTTAACTTTATTTACCCCTAAGTTCAATTGAATATAAGTATCAATAGTAGCAAATAACACTTGCCGCATAAAAAAACTGTGTGATAATTACTCAGACCATATTATTTATGCTAGTACTTTTTCTTGACTGCAATACATAAAATGTTGTGCTTGCTGATTCTGAGCACAGTATAGCAACTTATAATATGAGACTAAATTACAAATTTATTATCTTTCATAAATGCATATAACTTGAAATTCATTAAAAGTAGGGTACTGGTAACTTACCTTGTTGAACTGGACATTTAGTTTTAAAGTGGCTTATGGACAGATTTCATTTAAATTCCTTAGGATATCAGGTCTGTTAGTAGAGATATTATTTCAGTTTGAATTCTTAAATGACTCAACAAACTTTACATGTAAAAGGAACAACTGCCCTTTTATTGACAACAACGGGATTTTATTACTAAATTCTCAACTTTTTTGTCCTTTTTCTCTCTATTTACAGTCCCTGCTATGAATAAACAACAAAACATAATTTAAAACATTTTAAATCGATAGGATTGGAAATGTTTGAAAACAGTTTAGCAATGTTTGGTAAACACCATACGGTGAAAAGAAAATTACTAACTGAGTTCATGGAGATGATACTCCACAATAACTATTTTCAGCAAGATGGTGAATACTACAAACAAAGTTCAGGTGTTGCGATGGGAGCTAGGTGTGCACCAGTATATGCCAACTTAGTATTGGCAAAATGGGAGCAACAATATGTATTGAGTAGTGTATTCTGGCCAAAAGTGGTTTTATATGTTAGATTTCTGGACGACATACTATTAATATGGAAAGGTAACAAAGAGGAAATTAAAGAATTTATAGATTACTTAGGGAATACCACTTCCTTCTTGAAATTCACTTATAATATAGACAAGGACAAATGTGAGTATTTGGATATTAATATTTACAAAAAGGAAGGAAAGATTGAATCCAACATATTCCGTAAAAAAACATTTTCGAATGCGTATTTGCATTTTAAAAGTTGCCATCCATATTTCCAAAAACGAAATTTGGTGAAAGGCCAAATGGTAAGACTGTCCAGAATAATAAGTGAGGATTGTGTTTTTATTAAAGAGCTGAATTTTTTATGTAGTATGTTTGCAGATAGAAGTTATCCGGACCATCTTATTAATAGTATTAAAGAGGAAATTTTAAGTAAAAGGAATGATCAATTTAAACCTATATTAAAAGTAGGAAAAGGGGAAATGGCTAAAAAGTCAATCACGGACAAAAACATGGCATGCTCACTGACATTACCTTTCAATGACAGTACTAAACTTGTAATAGAAGCGGTAAAAGAAGCATGGGACAGAGTGTTCAGTAATGACTTAGATATCATTGAAAAAATAGGTAATACACTCACTATAGTATACAGTAGGGGTAAAAATTTAAAAGATATGTTTGAATATGAAGAAGTTAATAAAAAATCTTGTATGAAAAAATGTGGGTTTTGCAAGACATGTAGATACATAAATGACGGGCCTTATGTTGCCATAAAAGGATATAACAGGGCCATTAGATGCCCAGGCTACGCCAATTGTAACACTAAACAAGTAATTTACATAGCCACCTGTCTGTCATGCACTGCGTTCTATATAGGTAAGACTATAAGAAAACTGAGAGAGAGAATCAGTGAACATAATAGAGACATAAGAAATAAAAAAACAACGAATGCATTATATATGCATAGTACAACATGTTCAGTTTTTAAAAAATTTTTGTTTTTCGTGATTGACAGAGTACCTGAAACATGTGTGAAGGAAGGAGATGTCAACAACCTGTTAGAGATGAAAGAATGTTTATGGCAGCTGAGATTAAATGCTAGTAATAAACCAGGTATTAATGAATACATCTCCATTAGTAGCTTTTTGAAAATGAAATCTTACACTATTTAATTACTATTACAATTGTTAATATGGTACACACTAGATATTAAGTTATATTAAATAACAAGTCTTTTTAAACTTTTTAAATAAATATTCATAATTTATTATCATAATATATATATTTTTTATTTATATTAAGTTATACATATTTATGGGTATTTATATTCACAAACATATTTATTTTCATATGTATTTATTTTTATATGTATTTATATATATATAGTATTGTGTATTTATACAATTTTAAACAACATTTAAGTCATTTGGAGTTTAAGTGAAGTAATATACATATATTTATATGTTTTTATTTAGACACTGTTGAGAGATAAACACATAAAAAGACACAAAGAGATTTAATTCTGCCTTCTAATTTTGGTTACTACCCTTGGAGAAACACATAATAGGGTTTTATTCTGTTTTTGATTTTAAAAATGTATAGGATTTTCCCTCTCTCTTTTTTATGTTTAAACCTGGATGAAAGAATAATTATTCAATCAACTAATTTATCTATTTATTGATGTTAATTAACTATTTTTCATAGTATATAAGGAAACTGCTCCATAATTTTGTTACTCTGAAGAAACCCAGTATGTAACTGGGTGAAAGCGCTCAGTGTACGTTCGTTTTGTTATATGGAATAAATCGTTGAGTGCTGTAGTGACCTGTTGTGGCTTCATTCGTTTTATTACCAGTTTTGTATTGTTTGGACTATTCGACTGTTTCTCTCCATTACAACAGTGCCTTACTGTACTGTGGTGGGTTCACTTTCAAAAAAACTTTTATCTCGACCTGAAAAAGCTTGCTGCAGTCTCCAGTTCATTGATGTCATCAAGGCCAATGAATACAGGTAGTTTTCTGGCCAATTCCTTCCCCAAACTGACATCACCATGACCATCCTAAAAACCCACTCATGCTGTGATGTCACAGCTCCCTGATCCTTCCCCTACCATACATAAAGTAAAGGCTAGAACAAGGAAACAGTACATGAGTCAAGTCTCCTACTGTGATCTGTCAATCACAGCAGGTAACAGCTCGAATTACCCTTAACACTTTGACAGATAGGAAAGTTAGCTGTGAAGAATAATGGGAGATGAGTTGAAGTAGTACAATTCAGGCTTCACAGAAGACTGCAATTTAGCCATTCTAAAAGGAAGCAGCAGCAAATAGCACTTTGAAAGTCTGTTCTGTGGAATTTGCACTGTTTGTGTTTTAAGTAGTCATTTAACAGCATGAAATGCTGCTTAAAATTGACTGACTGAAAGACAATATTGTATGCATGTAAAATCAATGCAGTAAGAGGAGCTTTAGGAAGAAAGAGGCCTGTGTGATGTCATTTTTTACAGACAAGCACTGCATTGTGGGATACCTAGATGCAGACTAAACAAACAGGATCACTTTAAGATGCTACACCCAATGTGGTCAGACTCAGAAATTATGTATAAAAATATGTAAAAACTTGTAAATAGTCCCAGAGTGGTGTTAAAATGTAGGAAACACCAAACCATGATGAAATAAATATGTTTTTTGAGTCAGTTGTTGCAGTTCTACTTTAAGTAATACAACTATAACAGGAGGCTTTGGTCTCCACTTCCACTCAGTCCTCATCTTCTTTCACAGTGCAGTGCCTGTGGTCACTTCATCTAGCTCTGACTCCAATATTGCAGAAGCTCTGCCACATGATCCAACTCTCAAACATTTTCACTGAGAGTATTGTCATTGCGCAATACCCTGTGGATATTTCATCCACCACTGACTCCAGTATTGTAGGAGCTTTGCCACAAGGTCCAACTCTCGAACATTTTCATTGAAAATATTGCCATTGTGCAATGTAAGCAAGTTTAACATGCAAGTCTTGCTATACAGTAACTGTAACTAGCCTAATACATACATGCCCTGTGCTGGGAAGTGGCTATGACATCCCCTCAAAACAGCAGTCCTTGTGTACTAAGGACCACTTAGTAAGTTATCCACTGTCCTTTCTCCTTTTTTTAAACAAAAACATCTTTATTGAATTATCACTTATAACATAGACAATCATATATTTATATAAATGAAAACAAACCATATTGACATATTTTCAGTTGCAAACATTATACATCACATATAATCTTATATAGAGTCATTGTCAATTGAATATTACATAGCTCATTCATTCCTCCTCCTTCAAAACATTATTCTGCATATATTGATCCCCAAATTTCATGTTTTATATAATTTACTCCTACCCTTTTCTAAAGATCCAACATACAGTTCTTTTACCTCTGTTACTATATTCACACTGCTTCTAATAACTGTTGGTTTAGACTCTGATTTCCATTTTCTAGTAATTGTTTTTTTATAGTCAAGAAAATTAAACTTAGCAAGGCCTTACTATGTCTAGACAATTCAGATCCTGTATCATAGCTCAAAAATAATTTCCTTAGTTATACCAATTTGCTCACCCAGTACTTCTGAGAAATTAGTCTACAGGCAATTTTTGAAGTCTGCCAACTCATTACACTCCCAAAAACTATGTTCCCAATTGCATCTTTCTTCCCTATTGCACATCCAATGTTTGCAATCCACCTGAGGAAAATTTCTTTGGAGTTTGCTTGCAATATAAAAATACCTATGCAAACACTTCCAAGCAAAAATCCAAAACTTTCTAGACTTTGTTGTACATTTGGGGGTCATACATAAAACCTCCCACTGCTTCTTTGTCAGTTGCTTATCCAAAACCTCTTCCCAATCCTTTCTAACCTCTTCTTACAGATTCCTATAGTTATCATGCAAAATTTTGTATTCCCTACAAATTACCCCTTTTTAATGGCAGCTTCTGTCTAGATTCAACTAAAAACTCTGCCAGTGCTGACTTTTTATGTAGGATCCCCCTGTTCCTTTCTCTTTACCTACACTCTGATATCAATCCTTGATAGGAAAAGCAGTCTCTAGCCTGCAGTCCAAATGTATTCTTGGCATCTTCTCATTCTATTATGTTTCCCTTTCTAATTATTTGCTTCCAGTACCTTGGTTCCTTTGCCTTTTTTCTACAGTAACTTCTAGCCCCTCTTGCATATTCTCTGTAGCCCTAATTCCAGTCATCCATATCAGCAGAATCTCCTTTCTCCATTCCTGTGTTGGCTTAGTTCTTAAAATACTTTCTGCTGCTTGATTAATATGATACTGTGCATGGCTACTGCTATTCTCCTTAAGGATCTGCATTCAAAATCCCAGTCTCTCCTTATTTATAGAGGATTTTCCCATCTCATTACCATCCATTTCCACTTTGAATTACAGCTTTTGGTTTGTGCTATGTATAGCCTTAACTGGGTAGATCTGAAATATCCCTTCAAATTAGATAATCTCAAACCACATTGTTCTATTGGAAGAATCAGCTTATCCCACTTGACTCTTCCCCTCTTCCCCTCCCAGATAAAATCTTTCAACTCTTTCTTAATTGTTAGCCACAGCTTCTTCTCTGGTTGATAAAAATATGCCTGACCTGTGTATAAAACTAAAGGGACTTAACGCATTTTCATTGCTTGTATCGTGCTATCAAGATGCATAAAATAGATCTTCCAGTTTCTCCGTTTTATATTATCATTTGTTTAGTCTCTTCCCACATATTCTTATCTGCCACAACAGAATAACTTTCAGCCCATACTCTGAAGTACTTAATTTTATCATGTCCCCATAAATATGGTATTGCTGAACCAATTCTTGTGTGGGTACATAGTTTACTGCTATTGTCTTTATTTTATCTTTATTAATTTTTTATCCAAAAAATACTTAAAAACTGTCACAGGATGTTCCACAACACTGAAATGTCCTTTTCTGGTTTTATCAGGTACAAAATAATATCATCTGTGAATAAAAACAACTTTTGTATTGATTACCATACCAACCTTATCCTTGAATTTCTGAGTCCCTAAATTTCTTTGCCAATGGCTCTAAATATAATGCAAATAACAAAGGGGAAAGAGGACACCCCATCTGGTTCCTCTGTTCCCACAGAATTTATAAAATTGCAATCTTCCCACTTTAATTTTCATCTCTGATTCCTCATATATCCTCCTAATTAACCTTATTATTATTAGGGAATGCAAATAGTTCCATCACCCTACTTATAAAATTCCAGGTTACTTTGTTGAATACTTTCTCTGCATCAAGACCCACCAACAAAAGTAGGTATTTTTTTTACATGCTGCTTAACTCTGGATCATCATTGCTCTATTATAGGTTCATAGGTGTGTACTAGGCTAGTGGCCCTGGAGCCTTTACAACCCTAGTCATAGGATTACCCTGGCATTGTGTCACTCGACCATAGCTCCCAGTGCCTCTGTTGAGTAGAGTCACTGGAGTTATCACTGGGGTGAATTTTCTGTTTCCCATCTACTCATCAAGATTTCTCTTGAAGAGGGTCAGCGAGGTGCTCTGCTTGACATGTATTGGAAGTCTATTCCATAGAATGGGCAGTCTCTGGGTTATGAACCTGTCCCTCCAGTATGTTCTGTTGATTTTGATTGTGGCAATGAGGTTGAGGTCACTGGAACATGTGGTGTGGAGGGATTGGGATTTCTTTAGATGTAGCATTTCTAACAGAGTTGGATCAGGCATGGCTTTGTACGTGATATGAGACAGAGAATAGTTGGAGTTTTTTGAGTCTGTCCATATAGGACAAGTGTTTAAGGCCTAGGATCCTCTTTGTGAGGTACTTTTGCAGCCTTTCCAGTTGTTGCAGGTGTCTAGTGAGGTACATGCCAAATGAGGCATTGTGCTCGATGACTGGCCTAATGAGGAAAGAGTAGAGGGCTATACTATACTATAAAGTCGAATTTCCAAAATAGCAAAATGCAAAACCCTTAGTAATGAGATGTGCCACATAGAAGGACTTTCTGACCACAGTGGCAATGTGGTGGTCAAAAGAGAAGCTGGTGTCAACCTGTGTTCCCAGATCTCTTATAACATCTTCTGTATTCAGTGGACTGCCATCGATGTGGTAATTCATGGGAACTGGGTTTTTCCCAAAGGGGACGATGACACATTTTTTGGCATTGAGCTTAAGGCCATGGTTCTGACACCAGTTGTTGGTCTCAGTGAGGCCTTTCTGTAGGATGTCAACATCACTTGGGGAGTTAATAATGGCTCCCAACTTGCAATCGTCTGCAAATTTTGTCAGCCAGAGACCCTTTGTGTTGGCCTAGACTTCAGAGAAGTAGATACCAAACAGGAGAGGGCCCAGGACCACACCCTGTGGGGCTCCACTCATGACTGGTCAGCAGTCTGAATTGGAGTCCACTACTTTCACACTGTGGGTTATGTCTGTGAGCCGTTTTGCAACCCATATAGTGATATAGGGGTTGATGCCTAGCTTACTGAGTTTTCCTATGATTTCTGAATGGGGAATGGTATCAAATGCTTTGACCAGATCAAGGTAGGTTGTATGAACCACCTTGCCTTCATCCACAGCTCTGGTGACAGACTCAGAGAAGTCAATAAGTTTGAACAGGCACGATCTACCCTTCACAAAACCAAACTGTGTGGGATCCAGAGTTTGGAGATTCCCTACATCCTCGTTTATTAGGTCCATGATGATGCATTCCATAGGTTTGCATATCAGACTTGTTAGGCTAATGGGGTAATAGTTCCCAGGGTCTGTAGTCACTCCTCCTTTGTGGAAAGGGATGACTGTAGCAATGTTCCATTCGGTAAGGACAAAGCCTGATATGAGGCTGTGATTGAACAGGGCACACAGGTGAGGTGAGGTGCTAGTTCACTCTGTAGTCCATGTAGAACACAGCCAGGGATATTGTCAGGTCCCATGGAAGCTGTATTCTTGGCCTTGGACAGTACTATTTTAACCTGTGCAGCAGTAATACTGGGTGCCTGGCAATCTACTGGTTTTGTGATTGGTCCTTTGGGGGAGTAAAGTTGGCACTGAATCTGTCGGCCAGTATATTGGCAATATTTGTTGGCTCGGTACAGGAGGTATCATTGTGCAATGAGTGACTATATAAATCAGTGAACATCAACTACAGACAAAAAAAGGAATCATATATAAGTGAATAAGAACATCAATACCATGAAATTAACATCAAATACTAAAGAAAATAAAAAAGGAAACACTTTTGAAGGGGTCAAGCCTCCTGCACAATCCATGCAGGGACATATGTGTGTGTGTGTGTGTGTGCGTGTTTATACAATATGTATATTGTATACACACATACATTGTGTGTATACAATATATGTGTGCATACCGTTTCCATCATAAAATGTTGGGACTTGAATTGCAGAATCCCAAAACACCACAAAAAAGACAGAAAATACTGGAGGAGAGAATATCAAGCATTGATGTCCTACTTTAAACTTGTTTCTTCACACACACACAAACACACACACACACACACACATATATATATATATATATATATATATATATATATATATATATATATAAAATCTGAGACTGCAGTACTGAAATATGTAGGCTATTGAAACAGTGATTTACTGTTGAAAATAGTACATTTGTGTAAGTAAACTTACCATATCAGGTAGATATTCCAGGCATCCCCTCCACCCTCCTTGTTCTGCTTTTGCGGCATTATCAGAATGTATATATATATATATATATATATATATATATATATATATATATATATATATATATATATATCAGCTTTTGTATACAATTACATGGATGTTGTGTTTTTCTTATCCTAGATTTTTCATTTCAGGGCTCTAGCTTCACTTTTTGAGGTAATAAAGCTCTGAAGATTTTGTCTCTTTAACCACTATTTTTCTATGGCTCTCCTTGAGCCCATGAGTGCCCTTAAGCTTTGAAAACTGACTGCTGGTCATATCCTTGGCAGAATATAACTAAAATAGCTTAGTCTACTGCAACAGTGATTAAATGTTGAACATATATTGTGTTTTGCTCAGAAAATAAACTATTTGATGTTAGGTTTGATGTCTCCAATTCCATGGTGCAGGGCTACCATGCAAGGGCACATCACACTGTCACCATGATTTGTAAAAGTGTATGTTATTCAGTCATGTGATTATGACACATATTAAAGTGGTGCAGAATAACATGACACTCATCCAGCACCACTTTTCATACCTGTGAATCATTGTGTTCTAGTGCCTACCCATGTGATGTGATGTGATGCACTCATCCCTTATACTCAGCCAAGTACATGTTGTCCTGTTGTATTACAGCTGCAGCAGACCATAAGCTGTGCAATGCTACCATTAAGACCTACTGCCCCCAGTACCAAAAGAATATAGAGATAAGTTTCACTCTTTGGAAACTATAGGATCACCACTCTTACTTTGGGATACTTGCAGGTAAAAAAAAAAAAAAAAAAATAAAAAAATATATATATATATATATATATATATATATATATATATATATATATATATAGGAGCCATACATATCCCTGACAGCACTTTCTGCCGAAGCAGAAATCACCGAACCTACTTAACTGAAAGTGCTGTTCACCGAAGCAGCACTTTTGGATAAGTATGCTCGTTGTGCCGGTCGCACTACTGTGTTATTATGGGAAATTTCCCTTTTCCCCACTGTAGTGTGACTTCGGAGTGAGAATATAAAAGTAGGGGGGGTATGGGGCACAGCCCCCCACACAGGGGGTGCAGGGGGGCTTGCCACCCTGCATAAAAGAAGATTTAGTGTTTTTTTAATTTTTTTCTAACGCACTTTAACGAAAGCGCTTTTTTCGGTGAAAGCACTTTCGCTAAAGTGCGTTCGGTTATTTTGGATTCGGACTATTGAACTTTCATTCAATAGTCCTCGATCCGTATATATATATATATATATATATATATATATATATATATATATATATGTGTGTATACTCATATATGTAACATCATTCTTACAAACAGTTAACTCAAGATTATTTTCGTTCTATACTTTTTACCTAACATAAAAACTCAAGCACTGGTTGTGTTTCATCTAAATTTATTAACATCATATATATTAATCCTGTTACTTAGCCATTATTAGGAAGGCTTATGCAAAGCCTCCAGTTCTTCTTACAATTCAAGCAGAATTCTTTATAGCCAAGAGCTGTGAAGAAATAAAATCAGCTCATAATATGAATACTGTGCTTTAAGTTGCATGCTGCATTAATAAATCATTCCTTTCCTTGTATGACATACTTGCTTATTCCATATCCTGGGGGGACCATACAATGGTCAAAATTCAAATTGGTCATGCTTGTCATTATGGATTTTGTTACGATGTGCCATTGCATAGATACTGTCACACTAACTAAATAATCGGGACTGGCATCCGTGCTGAAATTTGGAAACCTTAAAACATTCTGAGATGAGATAAGCCACTTCAAAAGACATGAAGATTTCTAGCAAAAAGACCTCAGGATAATGCCTAATGGTAGGATTATAATAAATAATATATTTATTTATATCTTATTTAGCTAGTCCAGCTGAGCCAAAACCCATTCTCAGAGGAGGCCTTGGGAGAGAATCTCCACAGTTGCGGTTACAGTGCATTTGCAAAACAGTCTCAGTGCACTGTATAATTAAAGTACAGCCATACTACAGTATGATGTAGGTGGTGAAGAACTATATCACTGTATTTGTACTATTCAGTGGATAAAGAAGAAACATGTGATGGTATAAGAAAAAGAATGTGGTTGTTGAAAAGCAAAAATTAGTGAAATAAAATAAATCAACTTTTAGGTGACAAATAAGAGGAGAAGATAGGAAGGGGCATTAAAAGCTGAAGGGTGCAAAAACTGAAAACATTCTGTAATACTGAGGATGGAAAAGAAGAAAGGGTGGCATATATGTGCAGCACTTAAAACTGCTGCCTCACATAGCTGGTTCTCTAGTTCAGCTCTTGGCTGGTTACAAAAATCACTAAAGAATGCCTGCTGCACCCCACAATTTGGGTGCTGATCTCACCACCCCACTATATATATATATATATATATATATATATATATATATATATATATACATATATGTGTGTGTAGGTTCCCTTCAGATTCACCTAAAACTCATTTCACTGACAAGTAGTACTGTAAGGCAAGTCAAAGGTATATGTCCATTTCCTCACTGTAGTGTGATGCTGATGTTAGTATATATAGTTGGGGGGGTGTGGAGGGTGTAGCCCCCCACTTAATTTGGTTTTCTGTTTTCTGGTTTGTTTTACATTATTTGGTGAAACCTAACTAGATAGGGGCTACACCCCCCACAACTTCCAATGTTGGGGGGCTGTGCCCCCACACCCCCTAACTATATATACTAACACCAGGATCGCACTACAGTGGGGAAAAGGACATATACCTTTGACTTGCCTTAGAGTACTACTTGTCAGTGAAATGAGTTTTAGGTGAAATGAGCTTTAGGTGAAATGAACGTTAGGTGATTTGGTCTCAGTGAAATGAGGGTCAGTGAAATGTTTTTTCAGTGAAGTGATACCCCCTTCACATGGTCGACATTTCAGAAAGCGGAAGACCATATGGCCGAGATCATATTATTGACTATTGAAATGTTGACCATGTGGAATGGGCATCCCTGTACAGTGCGGAATGGAAAGATTTCCATCTTCCGCACTGTAGTGCAATCTTGGAGTTGGTATATTTAAGTTCCAGGGGGTGTGGGGGGGGGGGGCAGAGCAATGTTTACATTATTGTTTGTTGTGTTTTTTCCTTTTTTTTTTACATGATCAACATTTCAAAAGTCGATCATATGGTCTCGGCCAAATGATTTTCAGCTTTCTGAAATGTCGACCGTGTAAAGTAGATCCATATATATATATATATATATATATATATATATATATATATATATCCATTTTGAGATCACTGTAACTTTGAATCCTGGTATGTGCATATTCATATTCGCACATGAATATAAATCACTAGTGTGGCAAAGATGAACCTAACAATCCACTTTCTGCTGTCTCATTGGGGGCTGTAGAGCTAAGAATCATTCCTATGAACCTTTATGACCCCAAATATGTGACACGATGTAACAATTAGGCAAATTGCATGGCAGTAGTTAGACTTAGACTGTCAGACAATGAGTTGATAGCTTGAAATAATCAACTCAATACTCTTATTGCTTATCGTAATTTATAAATTTATAATCTGTCTTCAGCAGCTTATTCTGTTCCAATGAAGACAGTAGAGACACCAATGACGAGTTCAAACTTCTCTATTTTCTTTACTCTTAAGGAGAGCTTTCATATTGCAGACTTCTTCAGCTCAACTGATAGCAATGCTCTCATTTATATACACTTTTTGTTACTGATGGGGGTGGGGGAGGGACACTGTAACTATTAATTATGTAAATAATCAGCCCCAGATTGATAAACCAGGAAGGGTTTGTCTAATAAAATGAAATTCAGTACTTGGCTATCTAATCTTAATTGGGGTGGAGTTCATGCTGATTAGAATATATTTATTAATTGGTGAGGGTTAGTACTAAAAGTTTGGCTTTGTTATAACATGGCTACTGTTCTGCTCCCTACCCTCATATTGAAACTCCTTATTGTCCCCTCTGTTTGGCATAACTGTGCAGACACTAACTAAAAATACATATATACTTGTCTGCCCTGTCACATATTGGGTATATTTAGGGGCTTAGAATTGGTTTCTCATGCTAACAGCAAGCTACATATTGTCTCTGAAACATGTCCAAAATAGCACCAAAATTCACACCACAAATAAAAAACAGAAAGGTAAGAATAAAAAATAAACAATAAAACATCATTATGAACCATTCTACATACAAGTTGTAAGAAGTATCATATTTACAGTTACCTAGAAAAGATAAAAATTAAATGAAAAAATTCTTAATGAATGCATGCTAAGCAGTAAAAACAGTTCTATGCAGAAATAGTAGATAGAATTGTATTTGTAAGTAAGGAGCAAAAACATAAAAATAATCAAAGTGAAAATGTCTTTAGCAGTCTATATGTTTGTGCATTTTCTATGAAGGATTCACATGAGGTTCATACTGCTATGGAAATATTTCTGAGCGCCAGTATGATATGAGAACCAAGTGACTGGTCCAACTGAGAACCAAACATATGCCTGCTTAAACTTAGACCTGCAATGTCTGATCATGGTATGCTGCATGCTAACACAGTGACAGCACAGGCACATTACATCAGAAACATCTGACTGGCTAACACAGTGACAGCACAGGCATATTACATCAGAAACATCTGATTGGCTAACACATTGGCAACACAGGCACATTACATCAGAAGCATCTGATTGTATAGGATATTCTGGTGTTAGTTTTGCAGTATCCTCATTTTCAGAAAACATTTAATAACGGTCTCAAAGTTCAAAATATAAACTGTCCAGTGAAAAGCCAAGAGCATCTTTGCAAAGCAATGCTTAGATCTATTTTTTTTCTAAAGGCATTTGTACCCCAGGAACCAGGTTAGGTATTGTACTATTTTCTTAATTTGTAGGCAGTATTGTACTAGATTATTGGGACTGTAGCTCATTCTGTATGCTGATGATGCCATCCTGGCAAACTGGCCATATCAGCTGATCTGGTACATGTAGAAATTCAAGATGATTCTATTTACTGAAGCTGTTACTGGATCAAAAGAAATAAGGCAGTGTTCAATGCAAGCAAAATTTCATCCATGTTATTTGACAAAAATTCCAGTGTCTTATGCACTGAACATCCATTGGATAACCTTATTAATCAAGTTCTTAATTATAAGTATTTGGACATATGGTTAAACCCGATTATCATTTATTTGCGGAGGCGATGACTGAGAAGGTGCTGAAACAATTAAACATTAGGTACAAGCTTTGGTAAAATATTAATCTACCGAATGTAGAGTATACTCTACCATTATGACCCTAAGCTTCTTCAGCAATAATAGCATGCTCCAAACTGCCCTTAAGTTTTTTTTTTCTTTATTGTACTATCTGATTCATGGGAACAACTGTATCTGTTCTTGTGCAATGATAAGTGATTGTAATTTACTTCCATAGTCACCTGTTCTTACATTTCCCAACTTTTCTATTGTTACACAGTGAATATTATCCCCAGTGGACCATAAACAGGTAATTGCTGAACATAGGCCATTACTCCCCAAGGTCCAGCAATCAAGGGCTCTGACAGAAGAGTGAACATCATTTTAGTTAGCTTTTGGTGATAAGAGTTTTGTAAACTGGACCCTGCTTCCTGGAATCATCTTCCATATGTCATTCAAAATATATAGATCTGGGGAGAATTTGAAGTTAAAGTGATGGAATAAATTGTTTTCTACCACAGAAGCTATTGGTATAGGGATAATACGTGATGATATTCAACCTTCTAATTTCCAACAGTAACTGCTTCATGTTGTCTAACTTGTGTTAAATACCATTCATGGTCTCTTTTTACAATGGCACAGTGAGTAACATTGCCACATCACAAGAAGTGGTCCTCTAATTCAGCGCTTGGCTTGGGTGTCAGAGTTTCATCCCACTTCTCTTTCAAAGATATGCAGTAAGTTGTTAATCAATCTTTCAAATCTCTCATAGGTAGGCATGTATTGAGTATGTGAGTATGCATGTGCATTCTAAAATAGAATAGCACTCTATCCAGAAATAGCCTCAAAGCCTTGTGCCCATTGCTTGCTGGGATAAGCTATAGCATCCTTCTAACCTGTAAAGGATAAGGCAAGTTATCAGAAAATGGATGTATGGATGCTTCTGTTTACTGTATGGCTAACACTCAGGCTATTCTACATGCTCTTCTTCAATATCTCAATGCTTCTGTGGCTATATTGCAACAACTGTACTCAAATGATAGTTTAACTATGGTTTTCACCTCTCTTCAGTCTTCTGATACAATCAGTGATGTATCTTAAATTCATTTGTGGTGCTTGATAATAATGGTATATGTTATTGACTTAACATTATGTGACATTCGACTTGTGATAACTTTCAGTATTTGTTCTATGAGCTTTTTAGCCTGGGTTGTGAATAAAAAGGTCCTCAAATTGCTCACCTGGCTGATTAATAAATGAAGAAGCCATAAAAAAAAAAATAAATAAATAAATGGTTAAGGATTATTTGTTTTTTAATGCACCAAAAATAAATCTTTGCAACAACACTGCAAGGGAGTGGAAGCCACTAATAATACAAATATTAGTGACAAGTAGACTGCACAGACTTGGACAGAGAGCTCCTTGTTTGTAGGCATCCATTTAGATTGGTGCTTCTGTTCTGGTAGTAGGGGAGGATCCCCAGAACATGCATACAATGGACATTTTTGCAACCAGATGCTTCCATTTATGTACAAACTTCATTGGGGTTCAAGTTCTGCATCAGTACTGAGTGAAAAATAAGTTGTGGATTGCCCTCAAATAAAGCAAAATTTATGTTCACAGATGATGTTTAGTGTTGTTTCTCCATTGCTGTGGAGTCCAACTTATGAACTGCTGCTAGACTCAAAGAACCCTATGGATGCTAAGATGATAACCACATAAAGGAATAAATATGTGACAATACTGCATGTACTTTGCTGACAAGGTGCAGGATCTGTTCATTTATATGGTGTATAGTTTATGAGAAGTACATTTTTTTCACAAAGGGAAAGAGGTGAAGAGAGAGAGAAAACAAGCTCAGGGATAACTACATTTGTGTTGTGCATAATATATAAAGAAGTATGTTTTTCTAGGTGATGGGCAGAAGTGTGAAACAGTAGTAAATAACACTCTTTAAGTGTGATTGGTAATATGCAATAGATGTCATATATATAAAAACATCATAATTGCATAGAAGATAAAACCCTGATGATGGCCCACATGACTTGAGTTCAGTAACAGGCTTGGGAGATGAATGGGCTGCGGCAAGGAAGGTGGTACTAAGTGGCCACTACTGAGCTCAGCCTGGAGGAGTAAGGAAGCCAGACCACAACACTACTGACTCCAGTTGTTGGATTGTCGGATTGCAGGAAGCAGCCACTGCATTATGTGGGCATGTATTGCCAGATCAGGAAGGGATTATAAAGTGTGTGAGATTATGCATGGGCTCTTCCCAGACTAGTAGCATTATCTGAACTCCCCCTCAATCCAGCCACCATGAAGAGGGCTTGTTACACTCACTTTAGCAGAGAATGAATGGGCCTATAGGGTCTTAAATGGACCACAGAATGAATGAATGAGCTGTTGGGCTTCTATCAATGTTTAAGAATGAATGGACTGACGTTTGACTCAGGCAGAAAGAAAGGGTCACTAGGACTGGCAGGACATGGCTTGAGGGTAGACAACTGGAGACCTAACGATTGAGATTGCTGCATCTCAGAGCATTCATCTTACTCTGAGGTACAGCATTCTTAGATTTATTATAATTGGACAATGAAGGAGGCACAGCTACCAGTGCCAGGCCGTTCAGAGTGAGTGAAGTTACTCTTGAAAAATGTTTTAAGACTGTTTCAGTGAATTTCACTTTTTGATGAGTGAATTTCATTCCACTGTTTTATAAATGCACTTGTGGGTATGACTCATGTATGCATGTATGATATTTTAAAATGGGTACCTCAAAGAAAAGCAAATAGTGGGTCAAGTTGTGATTAAAAGCTTTTCTATATTTGTTATGGCATTCTTATACATATGCAGTTGCTTTACTTGGCTTAACCTTAGTGTATCTCATGACAAAACATACATAGTAGATGAAAATTTAATTCATAGAACATAAGATAGCTACCAAAAATATAATTTCACAGCATAGCTCATAACCTAGAGTTTCATATTATACTTTTTTCATGGATGTGCTATGGTGTAATAACAGCGTAATAGCCATCCTCTACCTGACATACCTAAGTGCATTCATGTAGAAAAGTTTATAACTGCTTTAAAGCCAAATACACTCTGGATGTCATTTGAATTAACAGCTTAACATCTTATCACCAACTCACTAACTTCTTAAGTACAGGATCTGATCCTAGGCAGACACGACATAGCAAACTTGCATGGCAGTGTTAGTATCAGCCCACAATGACCTCATTATATGCCTTTACCATCTGTTCCCTTAAAGAGGTTACAACAAACAAAAATAACAGCATATAGCATGATGGGCTATCCTGCCAATCAACTCTGACAGATGCTCATTTGTTATTTTGTCATATAAACTCATTTGGCAAAAGTGTCTTTTTTCAGTAGTGACTCAGGGAAACTATCAAGACACAGAGTAGTCACAGAGAATGATGGAATCCAACTGAATGAGTACTACATGGTAAAGCTCATTATTAACACATAACCTTACTCCCCTGTACTAAGCTTTCATTAAAAAAATGCACCAGTGCATTAAGTGAAGTGGTAGAAGGTTCTGGACATCAGCAGACCTACCCACAAATATATATGTGTATATATATATATATATATATATATATATATATATATATATATATGTGTGTGTGTGTGTGTGTGTGTGTGTGTGTGTGTGTGTGCGTGCATGCGTGTAGAAGATATATCTATACACATATCAGCTACTTAACACTTTGATAGTTCAAGATATCCACCTGCAGACAATATCCCCTTACTGGAAAATTGTATGTTGTAATTATATATAATATGATAGTTGGTTTGTAATGAATAAATGAACACTTGAAAATGAAACAAATATTGATCAGTTCCTGTCTTAAAACTAAGTTGGCTAAAACCCTGCAAGACATCAGAAAAACAGATTTGACCAGTACTAAATAATTTTCATACAAATACTCAGAAAAATAAGGACAGCTACCCTTAAGTTAAAATGCATTTTCCAAAGTGGGTCATGCTTACTAACATGTTGTTTGTTACAGAAATGTTTCTGTCAACTTGTGGTAGTCTCTATACTAAAAAAGTTCATCTCACTTGAATGATTTATCTAACGATCCCCGAACACGGTATGTTCAATTATGGAGAAACAGATATCCCCTCCTGAGAATGTGACATTAACCACACACAAAAATCCCACTTGGAAACCTCAGACATGTAACGTTTCCAGCTCCCTCCTTCTCTCCCTCCCTTCGTTTATCTTCGCCAGTATGACAGCATACAGCAGAGCATGCTCAGTTTATTAGTGTGTCCTTTTGCTCTCTGCTACATCTGCTCTTGCTTGCTTTCTTGTTCTGCAAGAACTATTCCTCCAGTACTGAAATAGTTACTCATCTCAGACCTCATTGTTCTGCCTTCACAACCTGCTGTTCACAACTTGGATTAGTGACAGATGTTTCTTGTTGGGAATCCTGTAAATGAGCTAAAGGACTAGCATGGATTTGGATTATTTTCCTTTCTCCCTTGCCTGATGATTTTCATAAGTGGTAAGTTTTTTTTTTTTTTTTTTTGTCTGCAGCTTTTTAGCAAATGTCCTTAACTGTCAAATAAGAAACTGCCGTGGTTTGGGGATCTGGGTGGCTTTTACATGGCACTGTGAAGATGAAAGCTAAGACTTGCTGTGCCTTCGTGCTATTTCAGGGTGACCTGATCCCCGGCTCTGCAGCACTGCTCACAGCTGGTGTTAAAACTGTGATGGGCTTCAGGAACCAGCTCTTCAGCATAAGGCAAACATTAAAGCTGGATGTGTTCAGCCTGTGATATGCAAACATTAAAAGGCATTTATAGAAAAAGAAATCCACTAGTATTTTGTCTGGGGCCTTTCATACAGTTTGAAATGAATCAGGCATTAAACTATATATATCAAAATTAGTACAAGCAAGCACAAAAATAAACACTAGCAGTCAGCGTAATACTGTGTGTGAGATAAAAGTCTATTAGTCCTTCATAGAAAATGTGATACACAACATGATTTGAATTCCTACTGTCAGTTGTACCACTCATTATGAACGTATTACATACATTCATGAAACTTGCATACACACACACACACGTATAAATACACACGCGCTATATTCTCTCTCTTATACACATACGTACATACACATTCTGCAGAATATGACTTTAAATTTGACTTCAAGCCTTAATGTTGATTTCAGTTCATAGGTAAGTACTAGGCTAGCTTACAAAGTAGTTGTCTTCACTCCGTTTTGCTGGTAGAATCGTGACATTAACATACTATGGAAAGTACTTTCTTTGTAGTATACTTTTAAGTGAAATAATCCTTCTGTTTCTTGATGTTAGATATACTGGGGGTAAATGTGCAAATCTTTAGGGGGAAAAGAGGAGCATTAGCACCAATATCTTGAAATATTAGTAGAATAATTTAAATAACCACTTCTGATGAGGTGATGATGCTACAACCACATGGGTTGTGATGTTTAAGTAATATGTGGGTCTGTGTATTGCAGTTTCCATAGCTCCTTATCTGCTTTACTTCAAAATGAATGCAAGAAAGTTGCTTTAACACTGCATTGTGTGTGGTGCTACATCATTTAAGTTAGCTTGGAAAGTTACTGTAAAATAACAGTGATGTCATAATCATTATTATCAAAGTACGGAGATGTGGAATATTAGTGATCTTATTATTCCATATTTTAAAAGACAGGTGATGCCATAACAATATTGTGTCACATATTCAACTCTGTTGTACCAGTGCAGTGATATAGAATGTTGTTTTTCATGAAAATGGTTTCTTGAAAATGATGATTATTTTAGCAGTGTTATTTAACTACTGCAAGAACTTGGCAAAAGTGAATCACTGCTGTCTTGTAATGTGATACCAGATTCTAGCTGGAGTTCTGTGATGCTAGAGGCTGCTTTGACAGTGTAGTGATGTCGAATATGACATAACCATTGTAGGGATATTGGAAAAAGAAAGCAAATAATTCATTATACAACAGGAATCATGGAAACTTGTATTATAAATGAAGGCTGACACTGCTGTAACAATGTTCTCAGAATATTTTACTCAGCACTGGCAATATCAGTATGCTTTAATGTTGGATCATTGTTGAGTGAGAGCAAGTAATTGCAGAATGTTTCTGTATGTGAACTGTGATGTATGAATGCTGCTCTGACACAACAGTGATGCCAGAATGCACTAAACCCAGAACTGTGGTGTCAGAATGTTGCAGGTGTAACATAACAGTAATGTTAGAATGTTGATATAAAAGAGTATGGCATTAATCTGGCAGTCAGTATAAAATATTAAGGCCATGTTCTGTTAATAAACTGTTTCCTGTAGTTAGCAGTACAGAGTTTGGTTCTTTTCACCTCCATCTACAAACTGTGTGACTGAGAAAAATCCCACGCAGTGCTCCTAGGCTGCCCCTGAAAAGGGACACCTGCATTCAGTGGACATACCTGGTTAACTACTTGATAAAATAAAATAAAAAATAAATAAATAGAGAATCATAAGAGTGATGTAGTAATGTAGTGCTGTCTAAAGAACTTAAATAGTAAATGCACAGCTGTATGGACTTAGTAAGGCTGTTGTATTTTCCATGTCCATCATTCACATCTTCACAGAATAATGTTATATAATGGAAGGCATGTCATAATATTGTTTGACCTTGATAATAATGTTAGAGAACTGTTACACCAGGAATGTTAGAACAGTATAGCAAAACCAAAATTTTGAATACAAAGCCTAAACCATAACGCACTGCATGCATTACTGCTGACTTTGCTTTTACTTAGGAAACGATATTTACATTTCTTTGGCTTGTAGAGCCCTGAGTACTGCATTTCACTTACTGTGCAATAATTTCTCACACTGCTTAGTTTTCATAAAGTTAAAAATAATAATGGAGCATTGTGTCCTTCTAGAGCTTACAGCTGCTTGAGTAACTTTATGTACCCTGCTTTGGATTTGGAATCAGTTATTATGGCATTTTGCTTGTGACTTCATCTAGTTCTTCTTAGGCTGAGTATAAAATTGCATCCACCCACTTTGTTAACAAAAGCAAGCACATATTACAATATTGTTCTACTGTTTATTTACTTTTTAAATTTATTTTATACAATCATAAGCACACTGGGCACAAGTGTCCCTTTTCAGGGCTAACCCTGGAGCCCTGTCTGGTCAAGTGACTTCCTCAGAGTTACCCAGCTGGCAAATGGAGGTAGAAGCTATTAAACCCTCTCTCCTTGACTGCACGATGCAGCTTAACAACTTGACTACAGGAAGCAGCTTATTAGCATTCTGTAACTTTAATCCTCTGTGCTAGCTGCCAGACCAATTTCCAGACAGTTCAGGCAGGTAATGGGCTCATGCCACCACTGACCTGAGTTTGAATAGCAGCCAGCATAACAGAAAGACAGCTGATGCAAGACAAGTATGTGGTTAGTGACCTACTTACCTTTCTAGTAGATAACCGTTTTTTATGCTGCTCCACTGAGAACTACTGGAGCCTGTGAGAAGTTGCTACAGTCATGGGATGAAGCATTCTGCAGTTGACCACATTAGATTGTGGAGGGCATACGAGAGTGTATACAATGCCTGTCTGCACTTTCATGCCATGTGGGATGTGTCACTGGGTTGGACATTAAAAATAGTCCCTACAGTATGATGTCACTGTTGGTACTGAACCTGATTCTCACCCTTATTGAACAAATTTAACAGGTGAAGAAGAGCAGTCACCTCCAGGCAGTGGACTTGGAAAAACATATGTTGAAAAGTATTGTGCTATCATAACAATAACATACAATGTTGCATCACAGTAGTGACACGAAACTGCAGCTGCACCGCAATAGCAATGTCAGAGTGCAGATATGCCACAGTGGTGCTGGCGGCATACTGTTTGTCTGTGTTAGAGACCTTGGTGTGCTACTGTACTAATGTAACAGTGCTGGAGTGCTCCTGGACAGTCATGTAACATCACAGTGAGGATGTTTTGAACCCTTAATGATGTAGCCAGGTCCGTGAAACAGAGGTATACAACCTGGACAGTCACTCAGGCAACCAAGTTTAGTTAGTAGCTTGGGCACCTGCTGGGGCTGAAATGGAGCAGGAGAGGAATGAGGAGGGTTAACCTACTCACCTGTTTGTGGGGGGTGGGTGGGAGGTGTGTGACTGTGCACACACTGTGAATGAAGTCCCAATGGAGATCAGGGCTCATATGGAGGGTTGCAGATGCAGCTTACCAGGGAGCAGTGCATTGATTATGTTACACATGGAAGTATGGACCTCAGTTCCTGAGCTCTTTGCATGCAAACCCTTTAAAATCATTTAGGCATGCTCAGAGGGAAGTTAGGGCTTATAAAAACAGCAACAAAAAATTCTCCCTGAGCATATGGATGACAGCGTAGCTTCTAGCTAGCTTGGCAATGACTTTTGGGAATTGAAAGGGCCATAGGACTGTCACACTGGAAAATGAATGGGTTTGTGGCGCAGCTGTCTGGCCTGAGGCATGATGATCTATGTGGTGGAATTGCCAAAAAAAAAAAAAAAAAAAAAAAAAACGTTAAGATTATGTTACATTTGCTTTATGGCAGAAGTACACAATGAGCCTATCTAGTGTATCTTGTAAATTCATCTAACATCCTACCTACCCTATATATTCTTGCATGTCCTTTCTTCACCTGCCCACACTTTCTTGATTGTGTCTGTGAATTCCTTCCTAAACATCCATTCCTGGCATCCATTCCATGGGTTCTGTGAAAAGTACTTTCTGAGATTCAATGAATAGCTAGTCCCTGCAGTCTGCTGCTTGTCCCCCTTTTCCTCTTGTGCCATTCCTGTTCAAGAGGGTGCCTTCACATCTCAATGAAATGACCTTGCACATCATTACTATTTTCCTGTCTGTTTTGGATTCTACTCGGAAGACCTCCAGCTTCTTTATCTTTTCTTCTATATCCTTACTCCTACATCCATTGCAAAATTTCCAGTGGCTTTCCAAATGGAGTCCTTCCAATATGCCTGATGTCTTTTTATCTGTATGGCCTCCATAACTGAACACATTAGTTAATGTTGGGCTGGTCAGGGTCTGGTAGAGTGGAAACATTACTTTGAGTTCCTAATGATACAACCCAGAATTACTTCTGTTGCTACCACCACCCTCTCCCTCTGTTCATGGTGGTCCAATTCAGTTGTGGTAAATATACTGGACTATTTACTGCTTACTTTCTCTGTTGCCATCAGGTCTCCTCCCTCTGCTGACACTTCATTTCTTGGAAACCTTTTGTATTAAATCTTTAATTGTTCAAAGTTTAGTGAACTGATCAGCAAGTGACACATTTCCCAGTCACCCTTCAGGCTCAACCAAATGCTGCAAACACAGAAGAATGTTCCAGTGGTATTGCTTGGCCTTCCTTCTCATGCCTTCCCCTAGTCCCAGAGTCCCTGCCCACCATACTCTCTTACACTAAACAAACAACAGCAGGTTTGTACACACAACATTATAATTCCTCTGTTGCATGTCAGTTGCTCTTTCCTGCGAGGAGTATTAGTAAGGCACAACCTGCGCATGTTTCTTGATCATGGTGATGGTATAGTGCCTGCTTTATTCTGATGTGTATAATACTGCGATTGCTGCACATGTGCATGACTACTTTCTGTTCTTGGCAATCCTTCTGGTATATTCAGTAGTTTTTAGCCACAAGTTTGGAAAGTTTCAAAAAGCTACACACTAGGGTGGTTTAGCAGTTTCTGAAGACAGAGACTAGTAGAATATTTCTGTTGGTCACTAAAGATACAATTATGTTGCTGTATCTTCATGTTTTATGGTAAAGGTATGAGAATTCCATTCTTGTATCATATTAAGACTGTCAGACTGCTGCAGTAGCACTGTAATAATGCCAGAATGCTACTGCTTATACCTAAAGACATTATTGTGTTTCTGTGCCTTGGTGGATCATGGTAAAGGTGTCAGAATTCCACTGTTGTATTGCATTAGAAATGTCACCAAGTTGCTATATGACTGTAATAATGGCAGAATGCTTCTGCTGGTCACAGAAGATAGTAGTATCTCACTGTACTTGTATGGACTGTGGTAAAGGTGTTGAATTCCATTGATATTTTATAGTTACAACGTGTGAGTGTTGCTGTACCACTGTACTAATGTCAGAATTCTTCTGTAGGTCACTAAAAGATAGTATGTTGCTGTACCTTGGCGGAGAGTGGTAATGATGTGGGAATTCCATTGTTGTACTAATATTAACAATGTCAGAGTGTAGTTGAAGCACTGTAGTAATGTTAAAACAATTCTGTTGGTCACTACAGGTATTAATATCTCACTATACTTTCAATGATTGCGTTAAAGATGTGAGTTTGATAGTTACATTAAATTAAAATTATCATGATGTTGCTGTGCCCCTGCAGTCACATCAGAATGCTTTGATTGTTCACTAAATATACTACTGTTAGACAGAAGCGCAGTATACTAACCTCGAAAAAGGGCATAGCAAAATTAATTTAAAATGGGTGGCGAAAGCCATACACACTCTGGCTAGGCTTATAAATGCCCTAGGGCAAATAGCCTAGTATGACCCTATGAACCTATGAACCTATGGCACTATGCCTTCAGAGATTGTGGAAATGATTTAAGAATTCCATTATTTTATTATTTTAACAATCTTATAATATTGCCATACCACTGTAATAATGAATGCTTCTGTTGGTCACTAAAGATACTAGTATGTTAGTCTACCTTCACTAATTATAGTAATAAAATCAGAATTCCATTTTATATTATGTTACGAGGTCAGAGTGTTGCCACACCATTGTAGTAATGCAGAATGATTTTGTTGGTTACTAAAGGTACTAATATGTCACTATGTTTTATGCACAGTGGTAAGAGTCAGAATGCCATTGTGTATTATATTCATTTTAGAGTGTTGCATGACCACAGTAGTAATTCCAATAAAACTATTTTCAGGTTATTTTACCTTCATGGTTTGTGGCAAATGTGCCAGAATTGCACTGCTGTATTAAAGTACCTTGCTGTGTAGTTGCTTTTAATAAATGAAGTTGGAGGCTCCTGGATACATTCCCCTTCTGATTTGAATTTGTAAGTCTATTTTTCCTCAATTTTCAAGTTGTAATTGTGACATAATGTTGTTTTCAGCGTGAACTTCTCTGTTTTTCTTGGTGGTTCCTCCCTACTTGCTGACATCATGCTAGGGAAAGAAAAACTCTGTGAACACGGGAAAGTACATAGTATACTGGCATGATGTGTCACAAGTTCTTCAAAGATTGTGATCTGTTATTGTAGTCGGGCTACTGGCAGGAAACACTTTACTTGAATATTTTAGGTAATTATGCCACAAGTTTGCAGTTTTTTCATGTTTAGGTTATAATGTACGGCAGATGTAGCTCCTGTTATAGAGAGATAGTTGTAAATTAATTTTTTTTTTATTTCCAGAACTGTGGTAATATTAATGGATACCTCTCAAATGTCAAGATTTTTGAAGAATGTCCATACATTTGCATCATATTTTCTTATATCTGTCTTAACATTTTTTATTTTATGCAAAATCACTGAATATTGAAGTCATTCTTATCCTTCAGAAAATGCACGGTAACAAAATTCCTGTAATTGTAGAAACTTACAAGTGTTTAACAACTATATTTAAAATCTGTCCTTATTTGTGGATCTTTGCCCACCCATTATTTTAGGTTGAGAGGTATGGTGCTGTTATGGTGCTGTTATGGTGCCAGTTGATATTTCATGTGTTAATTGAATATGAGTAAGTATTATTTTATGCAGTTGGTGGTAATACTCTTGTCAGTAGAGGCAATGACTTTGGGCAAGGGAATGACTGTTGCTAAGAATCATGCATACAGCAGGAAGCCTGGGAATGACTGTTGCTAAGAATCATGCATACAGCAGGAAGCCTGTTTCAGTGTTGATGCTAAATAATGTTTGTAAGAGATTAAGATACGTCAAGCCTACTGCTAAACTGGCTAGTTTATAATGTGACATCATACATATATGGATTTTGACATTAGACGTCACAATGAGAAATTACTCTTTGGAGATGTAATGAATAGTGTATGCATGGATATGTGATAACATCATGTTGGATAGAAAGCAGTGTGTAGTTTGACTTAATGCAGTGTCATATTCCAATTGCTATGCCTATTGCTTATGAGTAGTATATATAATTTACTATTGCCTCTGTAAAATGTTACATATTGCTTCTGACATTTGCAACATAAGTAAAGTAGCCTTTATGTTTCTTCTTAGCTTTTTTATTAGCTTTTGTTTTCTACAACAAACCTTGTTATTGGTACACATCATGAGGGTCCACATTTCATTCCTTAGTTTATCAGGATCACTTGTATTAGTTTCACAATGTCATGTACTTTTATGTGCAGTACTTCTCTGTATTAATCAACATGTTTATATGTTATTTTCACCTTAAGGGTTTATTTCTGAGTTTGGAAGTTTCTTTTGATGGTAAGAGGAGAGTCTACCTGTTTACTTACCCATGTAGAACATGTGCCATTGGAAGATTCAGCATAAGTATTAGGTTTCACAAGTTAGAGAAGGGGCTTAGTATGTAGTCTTAACCATACAATACAAAATACTTTTTAACATCAGCTCAGTACTTGAATTGCCACAGCAAATCAATCACTTACTCAGCACATACATCCTTTTTCTGTCCCATGACACACGATGGGCATTAGAGCAAATGCAATGAAAATCACAACGATGTTCATTTTACATTAGTGAATGGCAGAGTTACCAACCAAAGGCATTATAATAATAATGACCTTTAAGCAGATCACCATTTAAGACTCAAAATTGCCCTGGTAATTAATGACATCTGTTTTAAAAAATCAGAAAGAAGTACATCCTTGCATTCAGTTTTGGTCAAACATTTAAAAAAGTAAGTGCTGCTGTGGTAGCATGCCCAGATTGGAAGACATAAGTAGAGAATGATTACAAATAACTCACAGTATACAAAAGAAATCAGCCATTTATGTTCAGAAATGCTCACGTACGTCAAGTATAACTTACCTATGAAATCATTAAAAACGCTAACTGGAGAATTTCAGTGACATGCAGCAAAATCATGCATGACATAATGAAACTTACACTGCAACCTAATTACCTCTTCATGACAATATTACCTTAACATCTGTGATTGACAGAGACATAATACTTCAAAAAACATTATACACACCAAGTATTCAGTATCTCGGTTCAGTAAAATGGCATCCTACAGTTACAAAACCAAGTATACAGTTTCCCATTGTTTCATACTATAACTCAGCAACTCACTGAAACACACATATGCTAAGGTTTAAAAATAAAATCATATATAACATGAATATATCTAAATAGTAAAGAAGCAATGTGTAAAAAAATAAAAACAAAGGTTGTACTAGTCCTGATTACCAATATGTGTAGCACTGCCATAAGCCATAAGTTAGTGGAAAAACATTGTCTCTGGAATTACTACATTCACCTCTTGAACTTTCAGATGATGTCTGGTATGAGTCATTTTTATAAGGATTAACATCACTAAAATCTACCTTACGTTGCACATCCACTCACTGCTGTCAGAATATCTCAGTGAATCCTCATTTACGCTGCTACTTTCATACCTGACAGCCATAACACAATCACTCTGACATCACATCAGAGTTCAAAGGTCATTTCCAAAACAAATGGATCATGGGTGGTACATGAACAAATTAAAAAAAAACGGAAAATAAAAACTAACAGAAACAAAAACAGAACTCATATCTATAATGCGACCATGGAATGCAAATAAAACAAAACTCCAAATGAGATAAGCACCATTACAATTGAGTGTTGCCATACCTCTGTGGTAATGGAATTTTTCTGTTGGTCCCTAATGATACTAGTAAGTTACTGTGACTTGGTGAATTGAGGTAAATGTGCCACAATTAATTTGTTGTATTTTATTAATAATGTCACAGTGTTCCTCTAGCAATATAGTGATGTCAGAATGGTACAGTTTTGCAACAGTCATGTCAGAATGTTGCTGTTTTTACAGTAGTGATGTTAGAATGCTGGAATAGTTTGATAGTGTTATCAGAATGTTAGTACACTTAAGCTTAAGTGTCAGCATGCTATTCTAATGGACAAGTGAGACTCAGAATGCCACTGCATGATAGTAGTGACACAAGAATGCTGCTGTGCCACAATATTGATTTCAGAATATTGTGCACTGAGGGAGATCATTAGAGCTGCTGCACTACTTCTTTAAAGGTATCATTGCCCTTCTGCGATGCTTCAAATACTACTGATGTCACACTGTTGTCATATAATGATGCCATAGTGCTCATTTGCCACATACATTTTTTTATTTTATTTATTTTACATTTGTTAACCGGGGGTGTCTGAGCCGAAAAGCCCATTTTTCAGCAGAGGCCCGGGGAGAAAAGGTCCACACAGAAAAATTACAGATACATGTAGATATTTAGACATGATCAGTATACACACAAATTACAACAGACATGTTTTTATAGTGGTATGCAGCACATCAGCAGTTACAGTGGAGAGAACAAACAAGAAAATATTAATTTAAAAATAAAGGTAATTCATAGATTTGTGGTGTACAGCCGAAATTTGGAACATAGGTAGAATACATACATAGTACACAGGTACAGTACATACATTGTACATTAGCCAGTGTTTGTGAGTAAGAGTGAAAACTATTAGCAAGTACTCTAGGTTTATTAATGATACTTGTATATCAAAATATTGTTGCTATAGAAAAATAAACTAGAATGGAGTTGCAGTACTTCTGTACTGGAATTTTTTTATAATATTTATACTCTGTGTATGGATATATATTTTGTAATGTAATTTATTTGAGCTTTTTCCCCAGACCTCTGATGAAAATAAACTTCTGCTCAGATCGACAATCCCATTCAACAAATGTAAATAACTAGCTAAATAAATAAATGCATACATACATGTGTTTTGTTGACTGTAGTTGGCTTTATTATAATTAGCTAAATAAGTAAATACATACATAATGTGTTTTGTTGACTGTAGTTGGCTTTATTAATGGCTAAGTTTCTACTGACTAAGGTTTTACATTTATGTACGTTTTTGCAAATGGAGTGTGTCATAGGTGGTATTACACTTTAGTTCTGCCAAACTTTTTAACATTTTTTGTACTGCCAGTTAATTTGTTAATGAATTTTAGTAGTGAGATAAGAGGTATGATAGGATTTGTTATTTTAGTTTATATCAGTTTAGACAATTTGAACTGTATCTATTTTTTAACTAAATAAACGTAAGTGCAAGTGTTAACATCCCAAATCAAATAAATAACATGTTCATTAACCAGTGAATGATACATATTTATAATGTGTGATGATGATTGGTTCATTTGAATTGTACTCACCATGTGCTTTATTTTAAAACTGTATATGTTAAGCAAACATTGATCTTGATGAGCTACTTTTTTAGCCAAAAGCGCTTCCATTGTTTTTACTAATAAGTATCTGGCTTTGAATATAAGATTTGACCCTTGCTTTTGCTCTTGTGCTACGTTTTTTTTTTTTTTTTATTATATATTTATAAATTTGTCAAGATCTACATAAAATATGCCCACAAGTGTGTGTGTGTGTGTGTGTGTGTGTGTGTGTGTGTGTGTGTGTGTGTATGTATGTATGTATGTATATATATATATATATATATATATATATATATATATATATATATATATATATATATATAATCATCTAAACAGACCGACTAAATGAATACAAAAACATATTCCTGTACTCAACCCATTTCTTTCGAATCAAGTTTCTAATGTATCTGTACCCTATGCCTGTTGCTACAACTTTACAGTAAAGTAATCCAAACTTCTGGACATATCTTCCAGTGTTTAAAAGATCACTGACAGGAAGGTTGCTACAACTCTTCTAACATTTTTAGACTGAGAGGGATCCACCCTTGTAACCAGACAGTGACATCAGTTTTATCTGGTGAGGGGTGGGGGGTCTAGCAGCCAATGTGATGCAGTCTGTAATGCAATGTCATTTTGTCTTAATGCATAGGCAATACTACATGATATGAATGTAGTATGCCTTATCTTGTCTACAGCACAAACATTACTCTGACACACTGCAATACACCCAATGTTAACCTTAATACAAATTGTCACTATTGATAAACTAATTTAGTTACTGTGAAAGTTATCAAAGGTGACAAATCATTGTCAGAGCATTATTGCATTATTGCATGATCTTCATGCAATCATTTTGGGAGACATTATTTTATAGCACTGTGATATAGGGAAATATTGCCAGTCCAGCTGTCTGGAATTTTGTAAATAATTCTATGCCATTTGTGAATATTGATATGATTTATACAGAACTGTATGTTATGCACTAAGCTAAAATGTAACCACAGCATGCCCTGCTGACTTAGAACATAAATGCAAAGAAACTATATACCTGTGCAAATGTATGTTTTAACAGTAGAAAACAGAACATAAAAGGGATAACTTGCAAAACATTAAGAAAATAAGTTGAAATTAAATTATTTTACGATTGTGTTACAAAAGTTTCAATGCAGCAAGGAGACAGGATGTCTAGAACTCGGGTGCCTTCTGCATTGTTTTGTAAGTGTTTTATTGTTTTATATCTTCTAGCAACTGCAAACATCTGAGAGATATGTATTTTTAACACAGTGATGTTAAATTCTGTTAGTTTCTGTTTTAGCCTGGGAACTGAAGTCAGTTGACAAAAAGTGATGCCATCCAAGTTAACCCAGCAGTAGTATTTGATATTAATTTAAGAACTCTCTGAAAGAGAGATTGGGCATTTTGTATTTTGTCTTGGACCTAGCAAGAACATCCACTCATCATCATCATCTGCACTTGCCTTGCTGTAACTAAGATATAGAGGTTAGTATCTCTCTGCCCTAAATCAGACACAGGGGCGTCACAAGCACCATATCCCATTTAAGATTCAGATATAAAAATACCAATTGCAGGTCTTTGAAAATATCTAATTATACAGGTCTGAGCTTAAATCATAGTCCTATATTGTGTGATACATTTGTTGACGTAAATTTTCTAACGTTACTAAAGCCATACATTCTGAGTTAAGAGGTGGCATGAGCAGTTACAACAAAACACAACTTTAAGTACTGCTACTGCTGAATTTTGAAATTGTGGCTGCTGTTTTGGTGGTACTTCTACATAATTTTTTAATCTATTTTCTTTAAAATCCCAAAGAACTGACAAGTAAATAAATCCTTCTTGACCAAATCCTGTCAATATATTTTTTTCCTTCTAGTTTAACCATATGTGTATACCATATTCCAGGCATAAAAAAAAGATCTTGTACAATTTTTCTTCTTTAATTCGTAAATGTCATACCACCTTTCCAATCCTACTGAATCCCAGACTTTGCTGGCTCTGTGGGGAATCTTAACACACAGACTCTTGATAAATTACTTCAAGTTCTGAAAACACTATGATTGGTCTGAAATTAATTCTTGCTCTTAAATACTATCATCCAAAAGAAGATACCCTATAATTAAATAAAATGTCGGCCTAATCTGCCTTTTCTTTAAGGACAAACAACTTCTGAAAACTTACTCTTTATAGTTTGGCACATCATCATATTTTGAGAAAATCATTTTGCTAGATGCTTAAACTAAGAAGTACATTGCAAAGACTTAACTTCTTAGCATGATTCTTGCTTAGGAAGAGGAGATGCAAAATTTTCCAAATGCTGAATTCATCCTTGGGCTTGGTATCTAAATGTATTTATTTATTTATTTATCCTTTGTTGACTGGGTTAGTCCAACCAGGCTAGAAGCCTCTTTTCAGGTGAGACCTGGGGTGGTATTTATACTTTTAGGGGAACTTTGGCTAGGTCATTGAGGAACTTCCCCTAGTCATTAGGAAAGTGCTTGTTCCAATCCTAGAGCAGTAGTGGCTGGGAGAACAGCACTCAAGGAGATCCAAGATGGTGGATAGCATAGAGGCAAACACCAGTGCAGTGTTTGAAGCTCTACAGTATTCTGAGGAACTGTTTCAGCAAAATGTGTTTGTTTCATCAGAAGTAAATGTTCAAAACCATGATGAGTGTTTTATTACAACCCTTCAGTCTGGAGGGTTGTGGATGATATTTTGGGTGAATTGTTGTTGTAGATTGCGTCAGAGAGTGGAAAAGAAGTTTCAATGGGTAAAATTATTGACAAAATCCAATTGAAGGAATCAAAAGCCATTTTAAAAGAAGATTGCCATAAAATGAAATCATATGCAGAGACTGTTAAGGAATCTGCAGGGGAAAGTGATAACAGATGAACAGGGAAAAGGAAATGTCAATAACCAAAGGAAATATATGGTAAGAATTCAGAACAAGAAAGAAAAAGAAATAGACGGGTATGAACTTTGGGATAATTTAATAGTCCCATTGAGCTTTTATTCTTATTCATAAATAGACATTTTATGACAATATTTTTGGAATTGGTTCTGTTCTGGAAAGTTGTTTGGGAGGAGTATGAGAAAAAAAGAACTGTAATCCATGGAATTCTTATGTGGTTAAATGATTTCACAGAGAAACAAAAGGAAAATACTTCTTCAACTTCTAACTGAAGTTGAAAAGACACTTTAAAGTGACATTTAAGTAAACTTTGTAAAGAGGTTATGGACATTAGCAAAGTGTATGATAACAGAGAATTATGGAATGGTGGCTAGGACCATCATATTACTGTATATTGAAAATGGGGAAAACGTTCATATTCCTAGTATGATAAATGCAGAAGGTAACAGGAGAGTTGTAAAATATGGGGACAACCTAAAAGATTATTTTTCTGTAGAAAAGATGATCATTTGATAAGAAACTGTGATAAGAGGAAATGTTATATTTTTGGGAAACAGGTCATGATGCAACAGGTGTGAATTGAAATGTTATAAATGTAACAAAATTGAGCATTCATGGATGGATTGTAATCTAAAGAAAAAGAAGAAAACAAAAATGAGGATAGTATACCAAGGGAAGAAGCATCTCAATAAAACATAAAAAGGGAAACAGAAAAGCAAGATCAGGTTAAACATAAAGAAAAGGATAAAGAGAAAAATGAAACAGAAGATATTATAGAAAACGATGCTGAAATAAGTGATAAGGAAGATATAAACTGGACAAAAGTGAAAGGTAAAAATAATTAAATTGGCAAAAGAGTAAGAGACGGAAATATAAAGTTTAAAGGGATAAGTGTAAAAGAGAATTAGAAAGGAGATGGATAATGCAAATAAAATAAATACTCCATATTTACATAATTTTGGATAACCGGCAATGTAGACATAATGACAAATTTAAAGTTCTTTGAGTAAATGTAAATAGTATTAAGATATAGGTAAAATAACAGGCATCCTAAATTGGTGTAGAAAGTGTGACATAGGCATAATAATATTGGAAGATGTAAGATTTTTGACATAAGAAGAGAGATTACAAACAAACTTTGGAGCGGTGATACAATATAGAACCCAGGAAACAAACTATGTTCTGGCATAGTTGTACTTTGTAGGAAGTCAGTGAAAACACTGAATATAACATTGACAATGATGGGAAGATTAACTATTATAGATGTCAGATGGCATAATCAGGTATACAGAATTATAGCATTGTATGCCTATGTTACAAGTAAAGAAAAGAAAATTTTATTTTAAAAAATGTTGGTTTATGTGGTTATTAATATGCATATAATATCAATGGGAGATTTTTAATTGTGATTTGAGAGGACAAATGAAGAAGATATGAAATGATGTTAAGACATTTTTTGAAGTTATAAAACATGGAAATTTAAAGATTTGGAATAATAATTTGTGGTCATATAATCAAAGTGTATATAAGACCAAGATTTAAATATAACTAAGGTAGAGACACTTGTAACAGGCTTTTAGATCACGCCACCATATAGACAGAGATGCAGGAAAATAATGAGTATGTTAGACTGGGAAAATGAATAAAAAGAATGAGAAATTATGGGATGAAAATGGAATGAAAGTAAGTATGCGATTATGGGAAGACCACATTTCTACTAGAATGTGTTATAAAAGCTGGTCTGAGTGGTAACTAGCATTTAAAGAAAAATATTAAAAAATGCTTATTAAAATGACACTCAGATGTAAAAGAAGCAAAAACAAATATAAAACAATGTGTATAGATGCTTTGATAGATTTGAAAAGGAATGATAGAGAATATTATGTGATAGAATGGAGGATTCATGAAAAGAATAAAAAAATTAAAAAAAATATTTACAAGATAAAATAGAAGAGGTATCATCTTATTTGAGTAGCATAGTTAAAGACAATACTAGTATAATGAAAGAAATCAAAGATGATAGGGAGAGGTAAGAAGATCTCAGGAACTAATTATGAATATCATAAATTATGTAAAGAAAATGTTTCAAGACAGAAAGAAAGTACAAAAATGACATTACAAATGAACAAAACAAGAAAATAAATTAAAAGGAAAATGAGATTTCCACATATGAATTAAATAAGGTACTTGGACAAATTAATTTATAGTTGATTTCAAAACCAGATGGAATAGGATATCAATTTTATAAGCATTTTACAGACTGGCAGGGAAAAAATTCTTAAAAGTTATGAATGAGTGGTTAAATTAAGGTTTTATGTATAAAGATTTATGCAATGGTATATCTAAATTAGTACAGAAAAAAGAAGACAAAAATAAAATTGAAAAGTGGAGACCTATATAATTGAACAATTGAGATTAATAGATTTTTATGAAAATAATTAATATTAAAAATGTATTAAAAATGTATTGTTATACAAAGAATCTTTGTATATTTTAAAATTTGAGACACTTTGTCCAGTTGGAATGAATCTTGAATGTAATTGGAAGTTTTTTATTAATTGAATATCTCCTCAATTGTTAATTGATTAATTAGGTTCATTTTATTGAATGTGTGTATATATATATAGGCAGGTGTGTGTAAGTTAGAATTTATGGGAAGACAACATTTCCACTAGAGTGTGTTATAAAATCTGGTCTGAGTGGTAACTAGCATTTAAAGAAAAATATAAAAAATGCTTATTAGAATGGCAGTCAGATGTAAAAGTAGCAAAAACAAATATAAAACAATATGTATAGATCCTTTGATGGATTTGGAAAGGAATGATACAGAATATTATGTGATAGAATGGAGGATTTATGAAAAGAATCAAAACATTAAAAAATTTAAATTTACAAGGTAAAAGAGAAGAGGTATCATCTTATTTGAGTAGCATAGTTAAAGAAAATGCAAGTATAATGAAAGAAATCAAAGATATTAGAGGAGAGGTAAAAAGACCTCAGGAACAAATAATAAATATCATAAATTATGTAAAAAAACATTTCAAGACAGAAAGAAAGTACCAAAATGACATTAAAAATGAACAGAACAAGAAAATAAAGAATAGGAAAATTAGATTTCCACATATGAATTAAATAAGGTACTTGGAAAATTTAATTGATAGTTGATTTGAAAACCAGATGGAACAGGATATCAATTTTATAAGCATTTTACAGATTGGCAGGAAAAAAATCTTAAAAGTTATGAATGAGTGGTTAAATGAAGGTTTTATGTATAAAGATTTATGCAATGGTATATCTAAATTAGTATAGAAAAAAGAAGAGAAAAATAAAATTGAAAAGTGGAAACCTATAGAATTGAACAATTGAGATTAATATATTTTTATGAAATAATTCAGAAAAAAATGGAAAATAATTCAGAAAAAAATGGAAAGTAAAATGAAATGTATTAGTGAGACAGTATATATAGTTTAAAGAGAAAAGGATGTAAGGAATTAATGTTACTAGCAAGGGAAATGGTGGATGATATTATAAACAGGACTGATGAAACCAAGATTATGCATGGAGATTAAATAAAGCATTTCATACAGTACAACATTAAGTTTTGTGGATAATTATGGAAGAGTATCTTTTTCGATGGAAGAAATCTTTGTATTAGGAATAAGATTTGGGTTAAAAATATAAGTGAGGAACAGTGGAATAGGATAATAGATGAAATAAATAAGCTTTATTGTTTTTGGAAAACATACAAGCTGTCATTTAATAAAAAAAGGTTTATTTGATTAATTCAGATATCATGGGGAAGACTGCATATTTAGCTAGTGTCTGTATGTTGCCAATAATCTATGAAAAACAAACTACTACACAAATTTTTTTCTTTTATATGGAGTGCAAGATTGAATCCAGTGAAGGCAGGAGACTTATACATGGATAAGGGAGATGGAGTTTTTAGATTAATCAACCCAACTGTTTATGCTGCTTATTTGAATGTGTATAAAGTTTTGTTTTGGAAAAATTATAAAAATGAAAGGTTAGTAGTAAACTTACTAAAGTACAAATATAAGTGACATTGAGATATTTAAAAAAATTCAAAACAGGAAGAAAAAAATTAAATGAGGAAATGAGATGTTACCAATAAAAAAATATTTTATGGAAAATATAAATTAATGAAATAGAAAATGAGAAGAAACCATGGTACAAAAATATGATACAATATTATGTTAGTCCTTGGGCTAAGCTAGCAAATGAAAAAGTTAAAGCTATAAAAGAAAATAAAACAAGGTATAATAAGTAAGTAGAAAACATTTTTATGGGTGTTTGTGATTAATAACCAGTATAGGGAAATATGTTATATAAAAAAAAATCAGTGAGTTTGTATATATTGTGGTAAAGAAGAAATTACAGAACATGTTCTCTTACAATGTATAAGGGTTGTAAAATTGTGGAAAAATTATGTGACGAAAAGTTTTTTGAAAATAAAAAGGAGGTAAATGAAATAAATATTAACATGATTATGTACAGATATTATAGCCATAAAAATAAGGACTATGTAAATAAAATAGATAAAAGATTACTTTACATTGTGTGGACCATTTGGAATAAAAGGATAAATGAAATCATGTTTAATGGTAAATGGAGACTAGCTGTAATTTTAAGAAAAATTAGATGGTGGTTGTGGGAAAAAGAGTGGGGGCTAAATAAAGATAATGAAGATAGAAGTTACAACATAATAATGAAAAGTAGGATATTTATGATTGTATGACAATAATGGAAAAGAATGGAAAATTGTACACTATATAAATTGTAAATATGTAAGTTAGTAAATAGCATTGTAAATGCTGTTTTAAATAAAGATAAAAAACCCTTACTCTTTTCAGTTGGTGCCATGGGATCTTTTACATCCAGCTGAGATACCATCAACTCAAGCAGATGTTAGATAACATGTTGCACTGCAGTGTCAAAAATTGATCTACCTGTTATGTAAATAGAACCCACAACCTTCTGCATCAAAAGTTAGTGTGCTATCTGTTGTGCCACTAACACACTGATATCTAAAATGGTCTATACAGTCAGAGATAACTTTGTACCTAGACAAATACATTTCAAAAGCACTGAAAGAGAAATACAGCTGGATACTAAATGTTGATCTACATAGATCTTATTAGGAGGGAAGATAGCTGATTTACACATACTTAGAAATTGAAGAGGGTGGAGAAAACCATAATAGTATGTATTCTATCTTGCAATTAATTCTCTGGGTGTATACTCCAAACTACTCAATCATCTACAGATAAAGAGGATAAAGAGTGTCAGTACATAGGATAGAGATATCACAATGTGGCAATTTATACTTTAAATAAACTGCCTGTGTGTATGAATAATAATGGCATTATTGGTCACCCTTGACATTTGCCTCTAGAGGTACTGCCTAATGAAGAAGGTGTATCATTAGTGAATGCCAGAGCCATGTGTATATATAACAGTTTAAATTTATTGATTCAATTCTTTGGGATAGCTATACTTTCCATTATGTGCCATAAAATGAAAATTCCACCATGTTAAACACCTTATAAAATCTAATACAATGGTTGCTGCTGGTATATGACAACATACTGAGCCATTCTTTGGATATTTGGCTAAAGTCTGGTTAAATCTGGGTCCCCATGTCTTCCATTCATTACCTCCAGTTGTCTGTCTACAGTAAGATATTAGACTTTATTTTCTGAGCTAATAGTTCACTATATATTTTCTACTCTAACTGGATGAAGGTTATTAGTCTATAATTATTTGAATGCAAGTTATCTTTACCCAGTTTCAGAAAAGCAGACTTTTGCTAAATGTAGATTTCCCTGGAAAATGTTCTTTTAATTTGGCTTTTAAGAATAAATGCAATAGAGGATACAATCATTTATTTTATTTATTCTTTTACATTTGTTAACAGGGTAGTGTCCATCTGGGCAAGTGGCCTGGTTTCAGTAGAGACCCAGGGGAGAAAAGCTCCATAACAATAGTACAAATAAGATTACAAAAATTATTACAAAGATTTACAAAGAATATACAAAAACGTTTTAATAGTTGCCTTCAATCAGAATTCACACAGAGACAATGTAAAACATCATTACATTTCCTAAGCCTTACTACAGACAGCAATATGAGCTCAGTTAGGTACATAACATAACTAAAATAAACCATTGTGGTGTTTTCATTTGGTAAAAGTAAGACAAGGCGAATATAGCAAAAAAGAACAGTTGACTGATGGCATGAAAAACTAGCCAGGATTATTACAGGACCATAGCCATTGTTGAGTAAGATTTTCCTTTAGGAGTTGTTTGAAGTTATGACTGTCTGTGTTTTTAGGATATTCTGGGGTATTAGGTTCCACTGCTTGGCTACTTTATAGGAGAAGAGGGAGTCACCAAAGTAATTCTGGGACTATGCCATTTATGTTTATAGAAATCCAGTCCAATCTAATCTGGGCCTCTTGCTTTCCCAGAGGTTATACTTTTGATAGCTACACAAATCTCTTGCTCTGTGATTGAGTTGGCTAATTTTAATTTTTCCTATGGTTTTACCCTATTCAGTTTAAGCTTTGGAAACAGATCATTTATGTCTTCTAATGGCAGGTTTAGAGATTTGCTAAATGATTGTTGATATTATGATGTCATAACCTCATTAATATTGAGCTGATCTTTGACCAGATTACTGTTATCAGTAATTAACCCAATAGACATTTCTCAACCTTGTTTTGTAATCTTCTTGCTAAAACAGTAGAGTAGTAGAAACGTTATCCCCCTGGCCAAATAAATTTGGTTCAGTGTGTTTCTCCTTTCTTTAATTTCAACAAATTATAACAACTTGACATTTTGTTTAAACTTCACCAACTGTTAATTAAGTTGCAATTACACTGATATTGTTTGCACAACTTTTTTAAACTGCTTGGCTTATCAATCATTTCTTCTACTAAATTCAGTGTTCTGTAAATCTTTTTGTTAATCATCGTTATACTCTCTCTAAGTTTTACCCAAACATGTCCCTAATATTTAAATAGTTCACATTTTTTTCTTCAAGTACTCTCTTAACTTTTCCCTTATTTCTGCAGCCTTACTGTTATCCTTTAATAAAGGAGTCACCTTTCCAAGACTTAACATTTGCGGAATGGCATAATATCTGTGTCAATATTTTTGGCAACAAATATATCTGGATACCATCCATAAATGTAGATTGTTAGGGTAACTCTACCATCCATAAGTGTAGATTGTTAGTTATCCCTAACTATACCATCCACAAATGTAGATTGTTAGTTATCCCTAACTCTACTGTCCATAAATGTAGATTGTTAGTTATCCCTAACTCTACCATCCATAAATGTAGATTGTTAGTTATCCCTAACTATACCATCCATAAATGTAAATTGTTAGTTATCCCTAACTTGGTGGCTAGATATGTATAATCCTTTGTGGTGTGATGCAAGATCTTCCAGTTGTCTGTTATACCAAACTCTTGAAGCCCTCTCAGAATGACCTCAGGAAATGCAGACTTTCTGCTTTTGCTCTTTCTGGCAATATATCCACTTGTGCCCCCCCCCCCCCAAGCACTATCATGTACGTATCTCCTCAGGCCATATTATACAGGGAGGAAATATGATATATCATCTTCACTGGATCCACAAAAGTTACTTAATAACAGGTAAAAAGTACCTGTAAATACTGAATTGACTCTCATCTACTATCACTGTCTCTCCAAAACTCAATCTTAGTCTTTCAAAGTGACCTTTGGTGGTTTTGACATAGCTGGTGATCTTCCAGTGACCCAATTTATTCAAAAACATATTCACAAATGTCTTCTTAATCTTAGTTTCTTCTAATAAGTCCATATGTATATATATTCTATATTTTTATCATCTGTAGCACCTACTCTCTTTGCTGTTTGAAAAAGATTTCACTGGCATTATGTGACATAATTGTAGTATCTAAATCCTTCATATTCTTAGTGTGTTCTCAGATGTCATTGAAATTGTGGCATTTGCTATGAATGAGATGACATATTGCAGAATTAATATTGTGTAAGGCTATCAACTTGCAAGCTTAATGTCTATGTAGCAAAATACCTTTTTGTAATAAGAGTAAAAAATCAGTTAAACATTGATGAAATCCCTGTTCTATTAGGGTAAACAACTAGAAGAAAACCTTGTACTGCTCCTTGCAATTCTCTGCTATTCAGAATTGTTATGCACCACAATTCCCCATTGATTATACTGTTATTATAGTATTATAGTAATTTGGGTTGGTTAGTCAGTTTTAGTAATCAAAAATAATTTGACTAGGAATTTTCATTTCCATGGGTTGGAGGGAAAGATTTATGAGTGTTATCATAAAAAATGTAAATGTTTATCGGTTAATATTTTTTCCTGGAAATTATAATAAATAGCATTTCACTGATATTTTTTATTGTAATGTTAAGTAATAATTTAATTTAAAAGCTGGCAGCACCTTTCAGTATATTTTATTTCATTATAAATTTAATTTTAAAGTGAAAAATAATGAATATGGTAAAAGTCTTCTCACTTAATGTTAATGAATTTACAAAAAGCAAATTTAGTTCTTTTACAAGAAACTGACTTAATTGACAAAGATGTAAAGTATTTAAATAATAAAGAGTAGTTGATTTTAGAGGCCTCGTGTTTTAAAGGAAAAAGGTGGGGTACGGCTGTACTTTGGAAAAAAATGGAAATTATGACTAAAGTATTATTTACCTATTCTGACACTAAGGGAATGTTATCAATAGTAGTTATATAGAATACAACACAAGAATTTATGCAAATATTAATGTGCACTGGTTTCCAGCAAAACTGGAAGCAAAACTCGCAAGAGAGTTATTTGAAATTTTATTATCTAAAATGAAAGGTAGCTTAATATTTGGTGTAGATTTTAATTGTTTGGTTGGATAAAAAGGATACAAGTGCATCTAAAGATCCTAGAATATCTACCACAGTAAACATTTTTTAAATGGTCAGAAAATGTAAATCTTAAAGACATAATGTTATTTACTAATCTTAATTTTCTTTTCTTTACACATTACTGTTAAGCATTTGGCACACAAACAAGAACAGATAGATTATATCTGTCTCTTGATCTTCAATGTAAGTTACATAATGCTATTGTAATACAGGTGAAAGACAAATGGAAGGCCCAAGAAAACAAACTGCTGTAGATAAAAACTTAAAAGCACTGGAAAGATGAGTCCTAAATATAAGGCATATATTTATATACTTTTGCCTTTATTTTTCTATTTTATGGGGAATGCATTTTGTTTCTATTTTCTGTATTTTATTATTTGTTGTAGTTTTTGTAAATAGTATTGACCCAGTGCTGTGCACCACAAATTTCTTTTTAGTGGATCCTTTAAGATGATGTTTCAGTTCCTGGAGGCTTGGCAGTCATGTGATTGAACACAAAAGCTTTAAAATTAGTGTGTATTTTCAGCATTGTTATCTGATGAACTTCATGTATTTTTTTTTTTTTGAATGAAAGTATTTATCTTTCATTGTTTTAAACAAGTTTTTATTTTAAAAGGCTACTGGATTAAAGCTCTTGTGGATTTTATCTACAGCAGTTTGTTTCCTTGGGCCTTCCGTTTGTGTTTCACCTGTATTTCTTCAGTTTGTGTTCTGCCTGGTTTGTAATGCTATTGTAATCCCTTGTTCATTAAAAGATCATAGCACTCTTTATTTTGATCTCTCTTTCAATTATAGAATGCATTCTTTATTTACAAGAAATTCTTCTTATTTAATTAAACAGCCAGAAATTAAAATTGGTTACAAAAACAATTGGATGAATATCTTACTTTTAATAATAATGGGCAAGTTAATGATATTATATGATGAGAGTATCTTAAAATGTATTTATTTAAAAAAATAAAGATTAGTATAAGAAAAAATGAATAACTGGAATAAAAAACTTGTTAAAATACAAGAGAAAATACTCTTTGAGATTAAAGAAAAGGGAATTAGAAAAATGCAATAAGGATTGTATTAAAACTATCCAGCAACAATTCCAGATTCCATCCCTCAGAAGGCTATTTACAGTAGAATAATAATCCTTTTTTGAACTGTATACAGACTATGGTATACAGCATCTGCATAATTATACCTAATCAGCATGTCTAGAAGACTTGCCCAAAGTGTCATTATATATCTCCTTTGTAGTCAGATTTCTGATAAAATTATTCCTAGAATAAAGGCTAGTGTCATTAATTTTTTATTTCGGCGTCTATTCAAAAATGCCCTTAACTCATTATTGAAATACTTTTTATCGGCAAATGATGTTTGGAACAGACAAGTTTGTCATCTTTAGTGGGGGGGAGTAGATGAGTAGGTAAGGGAAAGTTAGGGTGGGAGATGATGGGAGGAAAGCTAGGCTCTGTAAATGCGGTTAGGATAAGAAAGGGTTAATATTGGAAGGATGGTGGGAGGAAGTGAAGTAGGGATGGGGTGGTTCTTAAGGGGTTTTGAGGGTTGGGAACTGTCTCAGAGAGCACATTTTGGCATGATTTTGTTGCCAACCCAGCTCTCCTGTGGTTATTGAGTTGTTATGGTGATTTTAGCCTGGGAGAGGTGTATGGGCAGAGAAGAGGGACAGGCTTGTGCCTCTTCTGTTCCCCCTTTGGTGTACACTTTTGAAGGAAGGAGGCCTGGAGTGGTGGAAGTGATTGGCTGGATACTGCTTCACTTGTTGGTTTGGATGGAAATGAGGTTTTGGGATGAAGGTGAGTGGATGAACGCTGCCTTAAGTATTAGAATAAATGAGTGGGTGGAGGATGCTGCCTATTTTGCAAGGGTGAGCAGGTTACGCTGTCCTTATGGATGCTCATGTGATGCTTGATGTGAAAAATAATGAAGTTATGATTAATATAGTTATGAAGCGTTTGTTTTCTGATGTTTGGATTAACAAAGGTTGTCAAAGGTCTTTTGGAGTTTGTCTCTTTATTAAAGTGGAATGTGACACATACATTTTTGGAGAGTAACAGTATGTTATGTAACATTTTGTAAATGCAAAGTTGGTGTACAACAAATCACCTCCATATATATCTCTCAACCTGTTAGTGCTAGAAATCTGGACAAAGCCTGACAAAATGGGGGGACAAAGGCCCAAAAATATGGACAGAGTTTAAATATTGCTCTAATAAACTTAGAAAGTTGCTAGAGTAATAGGGTTTGTGTTAATATGCATTTCCTGAAGGGGTTAAAGTCTGAAACTCAATGTATGTCATTATTTAGGGACTTAAATCCTCACATCATTGCAGTCATTTGTCAGAAAAAAAACAAATTTTATGAGGAATAGAGTAAAAGTATGAGGCAAAAATCTGGACATTCTGCAAAAATCTGGACAGTTGACAGGTATGCCTCCATAACCATACAAAACATTCAGCATGCATATTAATACTGTCTTAATATGCATTGGTTTATTGTTCAAGTGTATTTAGTTTGTGTGTGTGGGGTAAATTTGGTAACTAGCACATATGCATAATATGCACTGAACTACTAATTGTAACGCATCCATACAAGAACAGAGGTCTGCACCAGCATCATGCATTTTTCCAAAATCATGAATTATCCAAATTAACAGGATCTATAATGCAGACTTTTACCTGAACCTTTGATCAGCTCTCTGTGAATAAATGGAAAGAAAGCATGAAAAACAAAAGTATTGATGGTCTGTAGCTTGTGCTGACCAAATAAAAGTACATTGTGCTATAATCTTCCTGTCACATGGTTTCATAAATTTATAAAATTACGCTGAAGTTCCAGCAACTACTGTATTTTTAAGTCTACCTGTAAATAACGTGTGAATCGGGAGCTTTCATTTTTGCTCAATAAGTTAATTGTCGAAGAATTATGAATGCATCCATGCAACATGCTCAATATTCACCCATTCAAAACTGTACATAATTAATTCTGAAGAAATGCATATCCACAAAATTAATATTGTTGTATCATCATTCTAAGAGATGCGTAAAACCTTAACAGCTAAATGCAATCTGCACCTTAATACAATCCAAAACATATGCATATTGCACAACCATAAAAAATGGTGAATATAGTGAAATCACCCCCTTACCATTGACTTTTACCTGAACTTTTGGTCGGCTGTTAACCCCTGGGAATATTAAATACATGTAGGCTACCACCCAAAGGATAAAAAGGAGGGGGGAAGCCCCAGGCATGCAGCATTAAATCACAGACATTAAAAACAGTACTATCTAAACATAATGGACTATTGCCAGCAAGTTAATTTTAGGCAGTCACTGGTGTCAGAACAGAGTTGGTTCCTGCAATGTAGAAAGATTCTATCAGTTCAGTTACAACTGTACATCCTTTAGGTGCTGAGAAGTCCATTTTACATTCTGTTTTATCTTCTTAGTCCAGTCATGTCTGAACATTTTATAGTGATTTCTTATCTAGCCTGCATTATGAAACAACTAGCAGCTGTACGGCTGTGCAGCTGGGAGAACTATTTTTACCCTTTTTTCGCTGTGGTGACTTAGAAGGGGTACAGGGTGATGGTCACTCTCTCATTTTTTTTATCTGTGGCTGCTGTGTTGATAAGTTTTGCCAAACCTGTTATGATAGTTGTATAGGTTGCACATTGCTGTACCTTACAAGTCTCCAAAAATGCATTGGTTTCACTTGCAGCATTAAATATGTGCACTTGTACTTCTTTGGATATAAGAACTTTATCTAGAAAACAGTGCTGTACATCACTCCCTACTTTTTAGAGTAAGGCATCAAGGTTTTCTTTTATAGAAATAATGCTGTGCTGTATTATTATATTATTTTTATGGCATATCTAGTTATAGTCTATATACTGCCCAATTCAAAACATAAACATGTAGTGTTTTAGCATATTTCCAGTCTTAATTCTTGATGTAATTTTGTGCTCTCTTTGAGTTATGGGTGTTACCTTGTATGCTAGCAATATCTTCAGTTCCTTTTTAATGAAGGCATTTGGCACATCTTCTTCAATTTTTGCTACAAAGCCTATAATATGTAAATTATTCCCCATGGCTCTCTTCACAAGGTCACCCCCATTATTTTTTAAATGCTGCATTGCCATACATAACTCCTGTATATTTTGGAAGCGGGTGTCCATGATATTCCTGTGTTCTGTGATCTCTGATTGCTGCTGCACTTAATATGTTTTTGGAGACATTGCAACTCTGCTTCATGGGTAGTTGTGTGTTCCTGATATGTTTAATATCTGTTGCTATGTGTAGAATTAGTATGGACCATGCTTTTACTGCATGATGGACCTGTTGCCTTCAGTCACCACATTTACAACAGAAGCTATGATGAAGCATGTAGTCTAATTGAAAATGTGAGTTAAATTCTCATTTTCTGTTTCAGCTGTCTATTTGACCATGAAAAAGTACCTTAATTAAGAATAGCAACAATGTTATTACTGCCCATGCTAGATTAATAGCAAAAAAAGTGTGGGGGTGAGTGTAAAAGATTAGAGCTTGCCCTTCCAGAATTGGGTCTGTTTTGCCAATAATGACATTTTCTAAGTGGCTAGTTGTGGTTCGAGGTTTATTTCTTCTTCGCCTTTTTTATTTATTTATTTATTCCAATATGATCTCGTTCTTGTTTCAAAGGTGTTGACCTAGTTGCATATTGTATTTTCTGGGGGACTGTGTATGTGTATTTTCTGAGTGGTGTGTGTGAAATTACCTTTTCCCCTTTTACACTGAAGTAAATAGCAGGTGTAGTCTATGCCTTTTTTTGCATTACTGCTTTCTTTAAAAATAAGAATAGATTTAGGTTTAGGGGCTTGATTTTTGGTGGCATAACAGTTCAGAGGCTTGTAATAATGTCTGTGTTTTTTGTTTGCATAGTGTAACCTTTGTTTTTAGGGAGCAGTGCGAATGTAATGGGTTTAGAGGAATTTCAGCAGGGTTGATGATTTGTTGGGGATGTAGATGCAATTTCAATGATGTGCTAAGACTGGAAACCAAAAAAATATGTAGCCAGTATACCACATACATGTTTTTATTATACCCTTTGTCTGGGATCTAAAATTAGGATAAATGCTAGCATATCATTTCTGGCAATGCATTTTAGGTATTTTTCTGATGCTAGTCCTTGTTCATACACTTAATGTCATTCAGAAGCCAAGCAGTAGTGACTGCATTTTTACAAGTGCATTTTTCACACTAAGGCCAGACTCCTGAGTCTGTTTCATGAGAAGCTGAAGCTTGTCTTCAAATATTAACTGTTTGGAATTATTTTATGTGGGATCAGACTAAATCCATTATAATTATCAATAAATAAATGTATATGATTGGAAATGCTGTAAAAATAATCATGTTCTAAGCCAGATCTTGGTTATTTCAAGTGTGCCTGTGTACGTGTGTGTGTGTGTGTGTGTGTGTGTGTGTGTGTGTGTGTGTGTGTGTGTGTGTGTGTGTGTGTGTGTGTGCACTCACTTTTGAGCATGCATGTTTGTGTTTCAGATGGTACTTGCCTGCTTCTTTACAGTGTAACATATTCTGCAGTGCAAATTAGTTTTTTGATGCTTTTGTGAGGCACAAGGACAGATCACTGCAACACAGTCTGATAACCTATACACTACTGGAGGTGTTTGAGGTGCAGTGATGTTGGAGAGGACTCATTCATTTATTTAATTCACATATACAGGCTAGGGATGTGATTGTATCTCCATCTATCATATACTGTTTAGGTAACTGAGCACCATTTTGAATAAAGAAAGTAGTCAAAAGGGCGTACACTTAATGGCTCATGACTCATTTGATGCTAGGCTAGGGTGAGAGCTCAGTCCACCTATCTATTTATTTATGTATTTATTTACTTACTTACTTTATTTTTACTGGCTAGACCATTGAGCCAACAGATCTAATTTCAGGGTCAGTATGGGAGACTGCAAAGATACATTAAGGGAAATCAAGGAGCCAGTGACACTGGTATACCCAAGGAATATATAAATTTGTTTGATCTCTTATCAGTATTGCTATTACGCAATTATTTCCAACACAAGCAGTATCTACAGTTGTTTAAGCTGGTGTCAGAAGTCTAACAAAAACTATTTACAATATGTATAATTAAGTGGACATCTTCCAGGAATTATTGTAAACTATATTGTGATAGATGTACCACAAGTAAGGAAGTAGGAGAAAGGGAAAAGGGGTCATTGGGAAAGGGGTAGGTTGTTTATACATAAGATTATCTTCAGGTGACAGAGAGAAATATTATAAGAAGAGGAGATAATATGGTGTATCAGGTGGGAAGATAAGTAATATAAACTGAAAGATAACATATGCACTGAGATTCTTTGAGGAAGTCTGCTTTGAGCTCAGAAGGGAGGTTGTAACTGATTATATTTTAAGTAAAGAGGTAGCAATTCACAGAATTTTGGTCTGATAGTTGAGACGCTGGACAGGGAGTTTTCCCTCAAAGAATGTAGGACTGGATTTTGTTGGTACATTTAGCTTTAATGGAGAAATGGTTTGTAGTTATAACAGTTTAAATAACTGGGAGGCATGTAAAATGTTAGATCTTTGTGTATTGGTTAGCTATTTAGCTTCTTGGATAGTTTTGCAACTATATTTTTGTTATGGTAGAAGTGTGATAACTTGACAGATTTTGTTAGAAATAACCTGTTGAGCTTTGGTATTTTTGATTGAGGCAATCATATTCAAGTTAAGAGAACTGGATTCCTTTTCCTATGGCCGACTTCACATTCATGTGATGCACAGCTCTTCCCTAAGCATATTTAAATGCAATTTGGACTAATAGATGAGAAATCACAAATTTATTCCATGATTTGTCAACTGTGTCCTTTATGAACAGGGGCAACATATGGATACCCTAAGACACATATGTTTGCCAAAGCCATTTCACTCCCCAGGCATTTATAATTGAGAACATCGTGGCATGAATGGATAGGCATAAAAAGGTTCTTGGGCCATTAGCTCAGTAACCTCCCATGTTCCTAGGATCTTGCGCTAAAGAGAGGAAATTTGAAATCTTTCTGGCCTAGAAGAGTAGACAATTTATTTTGCTGCAGTTTTTTTTTTTTATGTGTGAAGCTGAATATTTAGTGTTTGGTGAAGCTATATGCATAGGTATTTTAATGAAGTCATTGTTTCAGTTTGCACTTTGTTAAGGTCTATAAGTTGTCAGGTGGTTGGAACTTTAAATAATTTTTCTTTTTTACCAAAAATAATATCTTTTGTTTTTATGGAGTTCAGGAGTACTTTTCTATAATTGTTAGCCCAATTGGTAAATGTGCAGTAGATGTGTTCATCTGAAAAGTACCATGTCATTTGTGTGTGGTATAGGTGAAACTGAGGAATGTCATTGGGCAACTTGTTGATGAATACAGAGAATAGAAGACAGACAAGAACAGCACCTTGGGGGAGCACCATTAAGTAAGGGAGTATTAGATAAGAATGAAAAACTAATTTGTAATCTGAAAAGTCTATCTGAGTAGTAGTCTTGAAACCATGTGGAGGCTAATGGGCTGATTCTTCCTATGCACATCATATGGTTTATAAGTAGTGAATGGTAAACAATATCAAAAGTTTTGCCTGTAAATACTGTTGTGCTAGTGAGATTACTTATCTTCATGTTAAGTAATGTATTATCTTTTAGGGTCCAAAGGGCAAGCATTATGTTTTGACTTTCTTAACAGCCATGCCATTTAAGGGAGAGAAAGTTGTATTGCTTTAGGTTTTGGGAAAATTAAATATAAATTAATATAAATTATTTTTTCTAGTATTTTTCGTAAGACAAGCAAAACGAAAATGGGTAGAAAGTGGGCTCTGCTGGTAAGTTTGGGCTATTTAGTTATAATGGCTTTTTTAGTTAATGGTTTTACTATTGCTGACTTCCAAAGTATTGACATAATATTTTCATCAGAGGCATAGCTAGGGTGGGGTAAGTGGACAGCTACCCTGGGTACAAGGTGTTCGGGGACACAGTTTACAGATGCCAATCAGGCTATAGTGTAGTACCAACAGTGAAAAATAAGTGCCGATATCGCATTTGTGGTTAGAACTGATGTGTTTCAGTGCTTCATTTTTTATTTTTCATCCTTAACTTTGGGCACCAGATTAGGGTATTGTACATGGCACTAGAACAGCTAGATTTGCCCTGTGCACCAGCTTACTAATGCATTCTTACTCTAACTCTACCCCTGTCCCTAACTACAACTCTACAGCTTACCTTAGAAAAACCTTCTCTGTAATGCTATAACTACATTAGGCACTCAGACATATACCACATTCATCAAAACACTAAATCTATCCCCTCACCTAGATTTACTCTAACACTAAACTGCAAACACATGAGCATGCACTCTCCCATCCCCAGTGTGGAAACTATCAACATTAGCATTCCAAATCTGCACTTTTCGTCCACACTTAGTTTTCCTCTATTCATCATCTGCAGCACTTAGTGATAAGTGTACTCAATAAAAAATGTGCTGTATTAGTCATTCATGTACTTAATCTTTCAACAAAATCAGACTTTTGATCAACTAGAGTGAAATTGCATTTATATACATACATACATACAAACACACACACAATTATTATAGTATCCCTCATTGCAGATGAGCTTGGTGGAAACACACTACAGCGACCAACTTAATTTGAGACTGTATTATTCATCGCAAAAAATGATCGAATTGTAATGATCACAAATGTAAGCAAAATGTTTTACATTTGTAGTTACAAAAAGTACTCCTAAACAAGTGGCCTAAAATAAAAACCCTTAACAAATATTCCACAAAACTAAACCTACCCTATCCACACACACACACACACACACACACACACACACACACACACACACACACACACACTTGAAACACTATTTTTTGCATTATAGGAATTGCCACCCTCACATCATCTGATAAGAAGGCCCCATATCTTACATATGCTAACAACATAATCACACAACCATGAACAAAGGAAAATAAGCACAAATGATGCTAAAGTCAGTGACCCATAACTCAGCTGGCATAATTTGATCAATTTAACCACTGACAATTTGTACAGCAAAATCTGCATGTGAAGAAAGAACTGACTAAATGAAATGTAACATATTTATTCATAGAACTAACTCCCAAGGTTGCGTAAACTCAAAAAAGAATTACAGAGATGTAGTGCTCACCTTTCCATTCTTCTTGAAGTCAAACTACGGTGACAAGAACCTAGTGACGACATTCGAGCAGTGATCAACTAGCTGATGATAAATTACTGTTTTCTGCAATGAACAACAAGGATTCTTTCTTATTTATCTATCTTTTGACTTTAATTTGAAAAGAACAAAATAATGCATGCCTGCTCAGCAGTTTTGCACAGCTGGTGTTAATATAACTGCATTTTTCTCAAATGGTATGCTACCTCTGATACAAATCCCAAAAGAATTATAACGGATACTTACTTAGCATCAGTAAATAATCTTGTTTAGCACATAAAATATGTTTCTTCATTTTAATAGAACAGCAACACAAGATGATGTAGATTCAACAGAAAAAACGTGGATGCCAAAAATGTCAGATATTTATGCTTAGATATGCACATTTTAAATAAGAAAATTGCCACAAGGAATTTGTAATTACTTGAAAAATTCTCAGTATGTCTTAAATTATAGAAAAAAATGTTCTATTTTATTGTAGAAAACAACTCATATTATTAAATTATTTATTTTTCAAAAATGCATTACATGACAGTTGTGCTATCATATCACAGTGACAAAATGTTTTACATTTTAAGCGTGTTGCTGTTTTAAATGCAATTGCTGCAATAACAAATCTCAAACTGCTAATAATACAAAAACAAGTTAAAACTAATCAGTGACGAGTGGTTGAATCTGATGGATTTTGATTTGTATTATTATTTGGCCCTCCAGTAAAAACGGATGTGCTGCCCAAGGGAGGAGGGTGTGGGTGAGATAGGAATGGTCATGAGACTTGGAATATCTATGAATTTATAATCTATGAATGCATCATTTTTTCCTTTGCAATATTTTACAAATTAATATGGTTTTCAATTAACAGTATAGACAAGAAAATATTACTTTCAACCAAACATGATTTTTAAATATTGTTTACAAATTAAAATGTGTTTATTTGAATTCTCTTAGGATCATAATGGAAGTTAACTACATTGTCAAGCTTGAGGTCACATACTGTTCAGTATGTGATACTGCAACCCAGATATTTTACTCAACTATATGAGCCTAAATAATGGGGATTTGGATGGCAAAAGGTTTACTAACGTGTTATCTAGTGAGAAAAAATAAGTTTAATTAATGTATTTGGTGTAGATGGGAATTCATCATCAGTAAATGGTGACTTCATATTTCATGCAATAAAAACATTGTCATATGAAATATCTGAAATTTTGTCTTAGATGCTGCTTAACTGTACAAGTGGACATGTCACATATAGGACATACATATACTTTAAAACTAGAACGTCAGTTACTGAATTTTTCATTTTAAAAATTGGTTATATGGCCCTGTTACCTGGGATTGGGATGCAGTTTAGAAATTAGCACGTGGATTCATGAAGATAAGGATCTGAATTTGCAGGTGATGGCCACCAAACTGTCTTCACTGCTGGCCACCAAGAGGAGGGTGTCTGGGCATGTTCCCCATGGGTGAGGAGTGTGGTCCAGTTATGAACATCATTGCTGTGCATGAACAGTAGTGTATGTTGAACTGATTATCCAACATGATGAGGTGTATTTCTTAAAGGACTCATTATGGACTAGGTTTTGTATTCAGTTGGATGTTCACAGTGGGATAACAGGCCTGTGACTAATGGGTATCAGGTGGATTGGGCAAGGGAACTGCAGTGTCTATCACCATGATTTAGTTGCGGGGAGGGATATTGATTTTAAAGAAGATTGGTAGGCTAATGGGGAAAAAGAAGTCAGTGCTGTGAGGTATGTATCTCTTGGGATGGGGCATTTGATTACTAACAATCTGGGTGGGGTAGTCCTAGTGCTCCAAATACCAGAGAGAAGTGTGTGTATGTGTGTGTGTGTTTAGGGGGCAGAGTACTGTGATTGTAGCTGAGATGGGAAACTCCACTTATCTTCAGAAATGGCATGTAGTTGGTGAGGAGATTCTAATCACTGACAGACCAGGTGTCTGTGTTTATAGGTTCATAGGTGTATACTAGGCTAATGACCACTGAGGCATTTATAAACCTAGACATTCAACCAAACTGTATCCCACAAGTTATTGTGACTTAGGGGTTATATTAAGGGCTGTATGTCAGTTAGGGCATGATTTAATTGCTACCTCTGTCCATCACAAATATGGGTGTGATACTCTGGGTGAATTTCTCATTTCCCATCCACTGGTCCAGGTTGCGCATTAATGTAGTTAGGGAAGATCTCTGCTTCAGGTGGATGGGAAGCCTATTCCAGAGAATGGGGATTCCCTCCAAAATGTCCTGTTTAAGTCACAAGCAAAGTTTAAATCCTTAGATCTAGTAGTTCTGGCGTTGTTCATTTTGTGGGTATGTAACATTTCAATTGCAGCATGATTCAAGGATGCCTTTTCTTCCAAGCATAATTTTGTCTCTCAGCAGTCTATAGGAAACAGAGTACAAAGACTGGGTGTTGAGGTGATCTGTGTAGGACACTGTGTTTATGCCTTGCATTCTTTTTGTGAAAACCTCTGTAGACATTCTAGTTGTTGCATGTGCCTGATCAGGTACATACTGAAGGGCACATTCTACTCAATGAGGGGTCTGATGAGGGCCGAGTACAGTGGCATGATGACTTCCCTGGACCAAGATGCCATGTCCTTACTTTTAAGTTGATTGACATAATATGATTTTCTTACCATCTCGGACATATGTTGCTTGAAAGCTAGGTTACTATCTACAGGAGTCCCCAAATCCTTGAATACTGTGTCTACTTTTATGAGTGTTTTATCAGTGAGGTAGTTTCCCTGGGTGACCAACTTCCCAACAGCTACTATTTTACATTTCTTGGCATTGAGTTTTAAGCTGTGAGATTGGCACAAGTCATTTGTCTTTGTTAGAACTTCCTGTAAGATGCTAGTGTTTTAGGGAGTGTCTATGATTGCTCCTAGCTTGCAATCACTTGGAAACTTGGTAAGTCAGATGCCTTTGATGTTGGCCTTGACGTTTGAAAAATAGACACCAAAGAACAGCAGACACAGCATGGAGCTCTGAGGGACTCCACTGGTGACCAGTCTCTTTGTGGAGGTGTTCTCTCCAATCCTGGGTCCTGTCTGTGAGCCTTCTGGCTATCCAGCATGTTACATAAGGGTTTATGCCTAATTCTGTGAGTTTGTTTACAATATCTGAGTGGGGTATTGTATCAGATGTGTTAGCTAGTTCAAGGTAGGCAGTATGCACCATTTTGCCATCATCTATTGGCTTGGTGACCTTCTCAAAGAAGTCCAATAGGTTCAGTGGGCATGACCTGAATTTCACAAAAAACAAACTGGAATGGGTCCAGTGTCTAAAGGTTTCCTCTGTCATTGTTAATTATTTCAATGGTAATTAATTCCATGCCTTTGCATATGAGACTAGTAAGACCAATGGTTCTTTAGATCTTGGGATTTGTTGATGATCTGCCCTTGTGCAGAGGGATGATGTTTGCAGTCCTCTACTCACATGAGTATGGTTAAATAGTGACACCAGTGGCCCTAATAGGTCATATTTCAGGCTATTTAGGCGATACCCTAGGATAGTATCAGGGTCCACTGAAGCTGTATTCTTATCCTTAGAGAGCGCATCTAAGACCTGCTTTCTACTGATTGTTGGAGATAGTTCTGTTGATGGCTGGGGGTAAGGGGTGGTATTGTTGGAGCTGAATTTGTCAGCTAGATTTCCTTTATATCCCGGTTCTGTGATCGTAGTTCCATTTACCAACAATTTGGCACACTGTTGTGCACTGCCTTTGAGGTTTCAGACATAGCTAAAGAAGGCCTTATGGTTGTCCTTGGCCTGTGATGCTATCCTTTATCTCAAAATTTGCTTTGTTGGACTTAATTAATCCTCTTAGTTGTGTATTTGGTTCGATGGAAGAGTTTTTTAATCTTTTTTTTTTTTTTTTTTGTGGTACACTTCCTATTTTTAGCTATGATGGTTTTTCTTTTATTATATGGCCTGTTTAATTTTGGATTTCACTAGAGTGATTTGTATTTTGAGTTAGTTTTGGGTTTACTTCTGGCAAACACAGCAGCCTTTATACAAGGGTCTATATTAGAACACCGAACTTTCAAAAGTTCGAGTGTTCTAATATCAAACCCTATTAATTGAAAATTTAAAACATTGAACATACAGAACAGCAAATTTTTTTCCTAGGGAAAAAATTTGCTGTTCCAAAACACATACACACAACACAAGCACACCAAACAAACAGCAATCCACACGCATACACCTAAACTCTTACACCTAACCCTACACTAAACTATACATACACCACTAACTATCCACTTACCTTAACCCAAACCCTAACCCTAAGGTCCGTCACTATCGCACAGTCACCTCACCCGTGCCCTAACCCTAACTCACCTACCCCACCTTAACCCTCACGTCCACATAATCGCACACTTACCTGACCCGTGCCCTAACCCTAACTCACCTAACCCGCCCTAACCCTCACGTCCACACAATCGCACACTTACCTGAACCTGACCCGTAACTTTCCACCACAGCGCTGAAAATATCAAAGCAACAGAAATGGACAACCAAATTCTTTCCCTAGGAAAAAATTTGGTTTTCTGTTTCTTGGATATTTTCAGCATTGCCTGAAAATGGGTCGATATTAGAACACTCGAAATTATGAACGTTCTGTGTTCTAATATAGACCCTCTATACAATCATTGTGTGAATGATTCCACATAGGCTGCTGTGTTGTCTGGGTTTGTAGGGGCTTGACATTTTAACAGATTATCACTTAATAAAAGATAGTTTGCCTTGGAGTAGTTTCTAACTGTTGCAGAGTTTGCTGGAGTTGCAAAATTGATTCTTATTTTGAAGGAGACTGCTTTGTTGTCTGACCCTGTCAGAGAGAACACAACACTGGGGCAGTGTAGTGTTCTCCTGTATTTGCCAGTACCATGCCCAATATGTCTGTATCTCATATGCACTAACTGGTCCAGGCTATTTGTGTTTACAAAGTCTAGGAATCCCTGCACCTGTAAATTTGGGATCATGTAAGATTCCCAGTTTATAGAGGGATAATTAAAGTGACCCATGAGTATGGTATTTGGTTGAATGGTGAGTGTCTCCAATTGGCCTAAGTATGAGCTATGGGTTTCATGGGATATAGAAGGTGACCCATAGCTTTCTGGGATATGGTATGGGACTTTGTCTATGGTAATCTGGATATGGAGGAACTCCAGTGAGTCATCCTATGGGAGGTATACTTTTTGTTTATGTAGCTCGAGACACCTCTACCTTTATTCCCAGTCTATGCAGTTGCTGGTCTAAATGGGTGGAAGGCACTGAAGCCTTGCATGGCTGGGGTACTCTCTGTGGCTTTGATCCATGTCTCAGTAAATAAACAGGTGTCTGCATTGTCTAAGATGAAGAGGACTTGGAAGAAGTGGAGCTTCTTGTTTAAACTTTTGACATTAAACCGTAATACCTTTAGATTTCTTTGGGTAGATTTTGCTATGTTGGAAGTTTTGACAGTTAGGCATTGCCTAAAAAAGGTTCTATGGGTAGAACAATGTTTTAGTCAATATTTGAAAGCCTAGAGAGGACAGGTGCAGACAATGCTTGTCAAATGTCTGTGGTTTGTTAAGCATGTCTTCCCATGCTGATAAATATTGTATTCCCCTAGAATGACACCAAAAACTAAGCCTGTTATTAAAATCAGTCATCTTCTGTTCATATTGTGGCATCATCCTTGGTGAAGGTAGACTGCTGTTCACTGCTAGGCACATACCAACCTGTGACACATAGTCCGAGAGTTCCATAATGTCTTTCTTCATATAGTCTAGGGAGGTACATCTGAGGTGATTTATACCCACATGGACTATGACTGAGTCGTACTGGTACTTGTGGTGCAATGATGTTAGTGCATATGTAATTTGGCTGATCCTGCCCCCTAGTAAAGCAACTGAACATTATTTTCTCCTTGTTCAGCCTGGTGAGTGAGTACTGAGCAGTATCTTGGCCTGCTTTATAGGATTGGTAGTTGAGGCTGCATGTGTAGGGTTAGGTATTGCTTCTGTTGAGTAATTTTGGGTTTGCTGAGGATAGCTTTTGTGGGTAGAATGTCTGTGAAGTCTTTGGAGTTTGGGAAATTTGCCTCAGCATAGGTCTATGTGTGGTGGGTGCAATGTTTGTATGCAAGAGTTTTGCCTCCAGAGACATTGTGTATATACATCTCTCACATATTATTTTTGTTTCTTTGAAGATTAAATATTTGTCAGTGAACATTTGATAATTGTTAAATTGTATCAGTATTCCCATATCCACCAAATTGGCTGCTGTGATGTTGGGAAAGTACATAGCTATGGAGTCATGTATTTTTTTTACATGAGCTACTAGGATATGGTGCACAGATGGTTAATAGTGGAATGACTAAGGGTGTTTTGGGGTCTAGAGTCTGGGCTATATAATACTAAATTCAAGGTAGAGCGCTCCTCAACATGCAAACTAGTTAGTCTGTGCTACTCAGCGTGCAAAGCAGCTGCTCTACAATCACTGAGTTACTGGTGCAGTTTCAGGATTTTATAGGGAAAATTTGGTTTCTGACTGGCTGCATCTATACAGGGCACTACTAACCACAGCTGCAAGATGAGCAGCAGGCACACAGATATGCTAGATTTATACAGGCTCTTAATAGACAGTCTAATTACTAGTGGGATGGCAGGACTTTGAGAGTACTCTATTCACCAAAAAAATGCTTAGTAGACTGTGTGTGTGTGTGTGTGTGTGTGTGTGTGTGTGTGTGTGTGTGTGTGTGTGTGTGTGTGTGTGTGCGTGTGTGTGTCTGTGTATAGAGTTTGCCATTTGTGAAGCTTGGAAAGGTGCATTGATCCCTGCTAGGCTGCATAGAGCATGGTCTCTGTCCATCAATCACTGCTTAGTTAAGTTGGAAAGGTCTGTGCATAGTTTGTTCTTAGCCTGAATGTTGAGGTGGGCAATGAGTACTGATGCTGGCAAGACAGGGAGGTGATGTAGTGCAAGCCACTTGCTAATGATGTGCTTTTAAAGCTGGAGATGCTCCAAGTTTTGTTAAGTGGGAGGGCTTTGGCTAGTGACTCTGATCACTAATAGGTTGTGTGATGGTAGGGGATGGAGCCTAGTCCGTGTTAGGATGAGTGAGGATGATACTGATTGGAGGTGGGATTCCATCACTATAGGGCTGCTGGAGTGTTAGCTGGACTCCAGTTATTGTCAGTATAATGAGGAGGTTGGGAAATGGGGCTGTCATCGCCACTACGATATATGGATTTGGGGAATCTGTCAGCTAAAGTGTCAGTATGCCATGTTTTGACATGCATTGCCCAACTATTTACAAATAGTCTGCTGACAGTGGTGGTGTCTCAGAATAATAAACCACTACGTTTGCATGTGCTTAAATGTATGTGCAGTAGTGGAGGTCTGTGGCAGCTGGAGCATGTAGAAATGAAGATCAGGATTTTCCATTGTGGGGCTTTATACTGAGAGCAAGGATGTGGTAACAGGCTTGTACCAGAAACAAGTCATTTGTGAATCCCAGTGTAAATTTAAGAACTATTAATTTAAAATTCACAAAAATATTTATTGTGCACTAACAATTAGATTTAAAATGAACTAACCTGTTGTCAGAGGTACAACAAAAAATAAGACTGGTTCAAATATTCTGCTCCTGTTTGGCTGCAAAAAGATGAAATTATTTTAAAGGGACTATTGTGATATACTTCTATATAGCAATCACAGAGAACACATTATCAATCACAGCAATTAAAAATATTCCAAAAATGAATATTGTTGATAAATGCATTGTTAATCATTAATGTGATTATCTTTTACATAATAGAAAGAAGAACCAACAAAATCATTACATTTAACTGACTTAGAAACCACTGCCTTCCTTAGTCAACCAGCTGCCATGTCCAAGTCCACATCCTTAGGCTCCACAGCCAAACTGAGTTATATAAGGGACCATCTATTACCTTGCCATCCTAAAAAAATGGAGGCTTTTCTCCTTTAGGCCTAGTCTTACCCCATTCTTTGTGGACAGCATGCAGTTTTATCAGTGTGGTTCATATGCACGTGGTTGTATGTGCATAACTTCTGCATACAGTGTACTAGCATTTTGTTCATCTCAGGTAGTGCCCCAGGTTGAACCAGGGGACCATAGCCAGGCAAGAAACCACCCAGACTGTAGCACATAATGAAAGAGAGCTATTCAGAGCCTGTTAGTTCTCCTTGCTGGTCCGCGGGCATCTGCATCACTACTCAGATATGCTTCTTTATGCACACTTTTATTTTCCATTATCTTCTGTTCCTGATTTTCAGCTATAAAGTTAAAATCCTACATTTAATTTGGTGACTATAGTCATTTTACGTTGAAAATATTCAGTATGGAACTGTTGCCTTGTTGCAGAAAGGTGGAGTTCTGAATTATTAACTAGGTGACTTGGGCCCATTTAGTGAACCCAGTCTTTCGAGGGTCAGTCAGATGGCAGGGAGGGCCATTTTTGTCAGTTCTTCTATCCAGGAAAGGAGGCGCAGGCTTTACACCAAAGGACTAGCAGTCATTGGTAGATACCCCTGACTCTAGTCCAGAGGCATTTGCACATGCAAGGTAAACTGGGAATTGGGTAAGACAGTAGGAAAGGAATTCAAATAAAGCCTCCACAGCTGTCAGTGTAGTGCTATACTGGGATGTTCTGATATATTTTCTGCATACTTCCCCATTTGCTTACACAAGGGATTTCCCTATTTGCAGGGCCTGGGTCTAAGGGGTCAAGTCAGACAGGTGCAGGGTAGGAGGACTGAGCGATTGACAAGAGGATAAAGGACATCATTGAAGGCAGACAGCAGCAATGCAGACAGACTGCAGGAAGGCTGTTATAAGTTTGCCCATGTCCAAAATAAACCATTTTTTAGTGAGTGACAGATATACAATATTTATTTAAAATAATAATAAGGCTTCAAAACATGTTTTCAGTTTCCATTTAGACAGCAGCTGATTACATCAAAGTCACAAAAATGACAGAAAATACATATTTTATGAAATATTAAAGTGAGATTCTGTAATATTCATTTGTTTAGACATTATGGAGTAAAACTTGCACCATTTTAAGAAGTTATGCGGAACACATCTTAAACAATCATTTAATTATGTTTACTTCTGCTTTTTACAATTCTACAAAATTGGTCATCATTTGGTGTATATTTTATTAATTTCAGCCAAGGTACACTACACCAATGGACTGAGACAGACACTAAATTTTTCTCTACCAATATACATAGATATGTGAGCCAAGACTCTCATGTATTCTGTATTCTTGAAAATCCAGATTGCATTAATTATGATACATTCCAGAAGTTGACTGAATAATTTGATGTTGGTTTAGAAAAACACATGCCATATTTTCTTGGCTTTACATATTAGTAGTTATGCTTCAAGTATGTATTTCATTAGCATATTCTGGCATATAAAAAATTTAGTAATTCGTATCTATCAACTACTTTAACAATTTGCAGAAAAGTCAGAGTTACTAGCCGTTTCATTTTCAGACACGACATATCAGCGGTAAAGACTCAAACTAGTCTTTCAAACTGATTTTAGTGTGTTACAATCCAGGAAAAGTGGAAGTGACAGCCTTTCATTGTAGACAATGGGATATCTTAACTCCATAGCATTTAAGGTAGTGCATTCAAAATCTCTTAGGATTAATCTGGGTAGTAGTACAGTTTATTAGCTCTCCCAAATAGCATATTGTAAAATGTCAACACTTATGTGATATGAGAGCAACTACTAATGGAAAAACCTTGCTTTTTCCGTCATTACAACAGTGCTGTGCAAAGACGACATCTCTCTGGAGATTTCCCTTTTTGTAGGGAATATGCTGTCTATAAATATAGATACATTTATTGCATGACAGCCATATTGTACATAATAAACACTAAACCTAGGGACTCATTGTTGGCTTCTCTGTATAGAAATTTACCTTATCTTAAATAAAAATATTCAGGATTTAAATGTGCCATAGTTTTAGTGTTATCAGAATATTGCTTGTCTGTTTGCTATGGACATATTAATCATTCCATATAGTGAACGATTCTAATGTATATTCTACCATATATCAGATATTAGGTTTGCTAGCACCTGCCTGAAATAATTAACAGGGCAAATATTTAATGGGCAGTGGGCAGCCTTTGGCGAATTGTGTGATGACACAGGAGTGAGCATCGGCACAATCTACAGCAAATTCAGCAATGGAACTAAAAAACTGAGCAGTCCTTTTCAAAAATATTTTTATTAGCCTGGATTACTATTTATTTTCTTTGGTTAAGTGCCTTCTTCCTTTGGATTTTTGCCATGCACATTTTACAACAAAGGGAAAAGCCAGGCCAAAAATTACTAACACAAAAGACACAGTTTCAAGCCAACAGGAAGAAACTTTATGCAACTCAGAATGCTCGGGCAGAAGTTTCTGATGCATAATCTGAATCTGAGCCAGAAGCAGAGATAAGGGCACCTTTTCAGGCTTCTGATGAGCTAGAGAGAGCAATTTATTTCAGGGAAAAAAGATTAAAATATTTTGCTGAGTTGGAAATGGTAAATGCCAAATCACCTAAGAAGCCCGGTTCTTCCAGTTTTATGCAAGAGGAGGTGGTTTTAAAAGCTACTGTAAATGCTTTGTGTCCAATAAAAACAATAGATCTTCACATTGGTTATTCTGATTTACCAACATTGCCTTATGATGATATATCTAATTTAGATTCTAGTGATGGTGAGCCATTGCAGCATTTTCCTGATTCTCCAGTACCTTCATCAAAAAATATTACAATTCCTGAAATGGCTCAACAGATTCTTGTTAAGTTGGATAAACTAAACAAGGATGTTCAGTTGTTAGCCAGAATGTCTGATAAAATGCCTCACATTAAACAAATATTGCTTGAGCAAAAGAATTATATAATTCATGTAAAGGACACATGTTCTTTATTTGAGTCTGAATGTTTTGATCTCTCAAATAAACTGGAAGCAGTGAAAATGGAAAATTATAAGCTCCAGTCTATGGTGATAAGTTTACAGGGGAAAACCCTTGATTTGGAACTTAGGCCAAGGAAAATAATATTAGCGTACCTTTACATTTGGACAGTAATTTTCCTTTGCATGATTCTATCAAACAGATTTTCCAAGCCCTGGATACTGAAACTGCTGTGAAAGAGTTGCATCTATTAAACTTGATATTGTCCACAGATTTGGCCCTCAAAGATCAGGATTTAATAGGGCAGTGCTGATTAAATTTTTGCCTTTATCTGATTGGATCCTTTTGTTAACTTTGGGTATTAAAAATGGAACTTTATTTGCAACCAGGCTTCTATAAGGTTTTTCATGGAGATTGCAGAAATTAGGAAGATATGGCAGAAAGGATTTAACTTCAGATTTCTATTTCTTGTTGTACTACAAATTAGCTACATTAACACGTTAATACAATTTTCTATACCCGGAGAAGCCTGAAGTGAGCTCCAAGGTTTTGGAATTTTTCCATAGTTCATGGTTGGGGTGGTCAAGTGGACCTATTGGATTACATATTTTTTTTGGGGGGGGTTCTCCAGTAAGCTTGGGTTTCATGGGTCATGGTATCCCTTCTCTATAAACTACCTTAAATGAGATTAATTTTTAAACATAAATGGTATTAAAGATTGTATAAAAAGAGGTAATCTTTTGAAATTTTTGCAACATACTCACTCTGTTATTTTACGTCTTCAGGGGATTCATTTAAGAGGTAACAATTTAAAGATCTTTGATAAAAAAGTCGATTGTGTATATTAATTTGTTTGATAATAAGTCACATGGAGTAATAATTCTTACTCCTAGTGATGAAGTGCAAGTATTTTAAATATATATATATATATATATATATATATATATGGTTCTACCTGACATAATCGACATGCCAGAAGACTGACAACGCAATCACCGAAACCACATAACCGACAGTGCAAAAACACGAAACCCCACATGCCCGACAATGAAATAACCAACGGTACACAAACACGAAACCTCATACACTGCACACACCACAATCACAACAATCAACAAACAAAACACATTCCCTGTCCAAAAACCACACACACAACACAAGCACACCAAAATCCCTACAAACCCACACTAAACCTCACATACACAACTATCTACAACCCTAACCCAAACCCTAACCCTAAGGTCCGTCACTATCGCATACTCAGCTAACCCGCGCCCTAACCCTAACTCACTTAACCCGCCCCTAACCCAAACACAATCACTACCGCACACTTACCTGATCCGCTCCCTAACCCTAACTCACTTAACCCGCCCCTAACCCAAACACAATCACTACCGCACACTTACCTGACCCGCTCCCTAACCCTAACTCACTTAACCCACCCCTATCCCCACACACCATCAATATCCACACTTACCTTACTCGCACCCAAACGTCCGTCACTACCGCATACTTAGCCTTTTCCCATGTCGGCATCCTCGGCGTCTGTGTTTTCATCCATCGCGTCGGTCTTCTGACTTGTCGATCTTCTGGGCCTCACGATTCGCTTGTCGGTCTTCTGGCATTTCGACTAACTCAGGTAGACCCATATATATATATATATATATATATATAGAGAGAGAGAGAGAGAGGGATTTAAATGCAAGAATATACTTAATTAAAGCCCAGCTGGGTTCTGAAAGCATAATCATTGGCTCCACTTACACTCTTCTCACTGATTATTTAAATGTTTTATAGGAGTTAGCTATTGGAATTAATTATTTATGAAGGCTGCATGAGCTAATGTGATTTTTGCAAGTAAGGTTTCCCTTGTTAAGCGCACTATCTATAAATATTGGCCTATTCTAATGGCATCCCCTGAACTTACAAAATTGTTAGGTGATAAGCCATTCTTTAGCTTTAGAAATATGAAAACCCTCAAAAGTATGCTATGCTATAAAGATTTTCGTCCTTCTTTGAATTTGTGCTTTGATAGACCCATCTGCCCTACACTTAATTTTGGTACCTATGCATGTCACAACTGCTCCTGTTGCTCAGACTTGATCAGATATGTGGAATCTAATAGTTATGTGCATACGATTACACACCATACATATACATTCTCTGTAAGAGCTACTTGTACTACTACCAATGTGGTGTACATGGCATCATGCTCTATATGTCCTGCATACTACATTGGTAAGACTACACGTAGACTTAAGGACAGGATTATTGAACACAAATCAGAAATCAGGAGGAAGTATAGTCAGAATGCCTTGTATAAGCATATTGAGACTTGTGGGGACAGGCATACATTTAGATTTAGGGTCATTGATTTGGTGATTCCCTCACTCAGATGTGGTGATATTAATAATTTTCTTGAAACTAAAGAATATCAATGGATAGTACGTTTGGGAGCTGATAGTCCTCCTGGCCTTAACAGTACAGTAAGCATTAAACCAATTCTTATTGGATTACAACGCAAGTTGAAATGATACCTTTATTAACCTGTGTATGAGCATGTTTATACATTGATGTTAATAAGTGCATCTGTTGTGTACATGTATGTGTACACCTATGTTTTAATAATTTTAGAGTTTATATTAAACATATAGGTATATATGTATATTTTTATATTTTTATAATTAAGAATATATATGTGCTAGATATTGTTTTGAAATGTGATCATATATATGTATATGTCTAGTTTCTTTTTTAACAAATGCTTTTTTGCAGTGTGTTTCTTTAAATTTTTTAAATTGTACATTTGAATAAGTCATGTGACTTTGGCTGCAGTCACATGACTACTAGGCCTGTATAAAAGCAGTTGCTTTGTGTATATGTATGTATTTAGTATTGAGAAAGGGTTCATACCGAAAGCTTTAAGCGTCATAAAGTGATTTGTTCTCAGCATTCCTTGTGTGATTTTGGATCTTTTGCAGTCTGTTTTCTACCATTAGTATTACTCTGCTGGACTGTTGAGTAACTATATTTGGTAGCCTTTCTTGCAGCCTGTTACCTTTTTTTGGAAATATGGAATCACTACATTCGTTGTTTTCACAAGAAGTTAATCCTTTGTTGGACTTTGTTCCTGTCATGGCTCCTGAAAATGGAACGCAGGTTACTTTGGACAACTCTTCTAAAGGTGACATTGATACTTTTAACTATAAAATTGCATTACTTGAACGTAAAGTTGGTTCATACAAGCGTTTTCAGTGGCAGAGGTTTAGCTTCTCTGCATACCTTAAAATGGGGATAGTCCCTCGTGGACTAAGAATATTGAAAATGCCATCGATGGGAATGTGTACCCTGAACTCCTCAAAAGGTGGCAGCAAATGAACTTGAAGCTAAGCTTAGACTATATGTCACTAATGAATGAATATTTTATGTCTGTTGAACAAGATTTGAAGACTGAAATTATTAAATTAGATGAAGAACTGAAATCACTTGTATGTTTTTCAGAGATGTCATCCAAATATAACCATCTATTCAGTAAATTTCGTGAATTAGATGACAAGCTTGAGCTAGTTAAGAAAAGAAAACTTTCTCGAGACATTAATGATTTCAGAGTGGGTCACATCTTCTCTTGGCCCAGGAATGACCCAAGAGAATCAACTATGGTAACATCCAACAAAATCATAATGCAAAAACTTTTGCTGGTACTTCTATTAGGGCGCTAGATGCATTTCAGCCCCTTGATTCAAATCTGACTGTTGGCGCCAATTCTATACAAACAGACACTGTCACTTTAACTCCTTCTGAGTCTGTAACCATTGCCTCTTCTAGTAGCGTTAACACTGACGCCGTAATGACGTCCGCTATGGATACCTCATCAACTGCTGCCTTGAACTTAGTATCGGATGTGCAGCATGTTAATAAAAAAACGCATCAGTCGACTTTAAACTTCACAGAGAAGCGGTTTCAGTTAGAGAAACCGGAACGTGTGCAGGACTCTTTAAACAAGAGGGAACCATTATCGATGAAGCTAGAGACTTCGTCAGTGAAACGCAAGTACGACAGTCCGTTGAGACAGGGCAAGAATGCCGCAAGTAGTAAGAGGTGTTTTAAACCTCTCATCTTTTGTTTTGAGTGATTCTCATGTGTCTCTTCTTTCAAAAGGACTGAGTTTCATACCTATGACTAACTTGGATTTAGTTGATATTATTACCGACTTGAAAATGTTTGTGAGAAATTTAAATTTGAAAATTTTGTTTAATGTCAGTACTGCTCCTAATAACATTCTCAGAAAACGTGGCGTTTTATACCTGTGAATACACCCATTACTACTGCATTTTGCAATGTCTGTGAAGCTGATTTTAGGCAACAGTTTAATGTCTGTGATAGAAAGTTTATCTATAACTTAACCTATGAGCAACATCTTGCCTTGCAGAATCTCAAAAGGAATAGTGAAATCATCATTAAGCAGGCAGACAAGGGAGGAAGTATTGTGATCATGGATAGAGCTTGCTATAATTTATCAATGGATAAGCTACTAATGGATACTTTGTCCTTTAAAAAAATTAGTTCTTTGGATGTAAAGAAGCATATTACTGACGTTAACTTACATGTTTATGACATGCAGTTTAATAATAATATTAGTTTGGAATTATTTAACTTTTTTTCTGTACCCTGTCCATCTATACCTCAGTTATACGGACTTCCTAAAATACATAAGTGTTTGTTAGACCCTCCCATGAGACCCATTGTTTCTGGCAATGGGTGGGTAACCGAACCTGTTTCGGTTTACCTTCAGAAACAATTGTTTCCTTTTTAGATAAATGTAATTATGTTTTGAAAGATACTGGTGATTTTCTCTTCAAACTTTCAAAGTGGTATTACAGTGAACCATGTAATCTGAATGATTTTCTATTTGTTACCTTAGACATTGTATCGTTGTTCACTGTTATCCCTAATCTGTATGGCATAGAGTCCATTAGGAAGTTTTTGACTACTGAAAAATCCTTAGTAAGTGATTCTATTCAAAATATATGTCAATTGTTGGACCTAGTACTTAGCCACAATGTTTTTATTTTCAATCAACAACGATTTGCAGGTTAACGGGTCGCCATGGGCACCCCTGTAATAATACATATGCAAACCTTGTACTGCATCAGTGGGAATTAGACAATTTGCATGATGGAAAAATTTTTTGACACACGTGTTGTGTTCTATCAACAGTTTGTTGATGATTGTTTTTTAATTTGGAATGGATCTAGGGACAGCTTAGAAGAATATCTTGTACACTTGAACAACACGACATCCTTTTTGAAGTTTAAGTCGACCATTACTAGTAAAGAGGCTTCCTTCCTTGATGTTAACATTTTTACAAGGATGGATCATTGGGCACTTCTGTTTTTAAGAAGGAGGCATCTGTGGGTAGATATGTGCATGCGGACAGCATGCATGCCCCGCATGTTTTTCGAGGTGTGATTAAGTCTCAATTCATTCGAGTGAGTAGGCTCAACACAGATGATATTGTTTTTTGTGAGCAGTTAAATGATACATTTAAGGATTTTGTTGATTGTGGCTATGCATTGTCTATTTTAAATGAGATGAAGAACCAGGTATCTAGCAATAGGCACTCACTATATGCCCCATACTTCAGGAATTATAATCTTACGAACCCTGATGTTGTGATAAATCAAGTTGTAAACTCTACTGTGCAAAGATTTAGATATGTGACTGGTTTTGCAAGTAAGGTTTCCCTTGTTAAGCGCACTATCTATAAATATTGGCCTATTCTAATGGGCACCCCTGAACTTACAAAATTGTTAGGTGATAAGCCATTCTTTAGCTTTAGAAATATGAAAACCCTCAAAAGTATGCTATGCTATAAAGATTTTCGTCCTTCTTTGAATTTGTGCTTTGATAGACCCATCTGCCCTACACTTAATTTTGGTACCTATGCATGTCACAACTGCTCCTGTTGCTCAGACTTGATCAGATATGTGGAATCTAATAGTTATGTGCATACGATTACACACCATACATATACATTCTCTGTAAGAGCTACTTGTACTACTACCAATGTGGTGTACATGGCATCATGCTCTATATGTCCTGCATACTACATTGGTAAGACTACACGTAGACTTAAGGACAGGATTATTGAACACAAATCAGAAATCAGGAGGAAGTATAGTCAGAATGCCTTGTATAAGCATATTGAGACTTGTGGGGACAGGCATACATTTAGATTTAGGGTCATTGATTTGGTGATTCCCTCACTCAGATGTGGTGATATTAATAATTTTCTTGAAACTAAAGAATATCAATGGATAGTACGTTTGGGAGCTGATAGTCCTCCTGGCCTTAACAGTACAGTAAGCATTAAACCAATTCTTATTGGATTACAACGCAAGTTGAAATGATACCTTTATTAACCTGTGCGTATGAGCATGTTTATACATTGATGTTAATAAGTGCATCTGTTGTGTACATGTATGTGTACACCTATGTTTTAATAATTTTAGAGTTTATATTAAACATATAGGTATATATGTATATTTTTTATATTTTTATAATTAACAATATATATGTGCTAGATATTGTTTTGAAATGTGATCATATATATGTATATGTCTAGTTTCTTTTTTAACAAATGCTTTTTGCAGTGTGTTTCTTTAAATTTTTAAATTCTACATTTGAATAAGTCATGTGACTTTGGCTGCAGTCACATGACTACTAGGCCTGTATAAAAGCAGTTTCTTTGTGTATATGTATGTATTTTGTATTGAGAAAGGGTTCATACCCAAAGCTTGCGTCATAAAGTGATTTGTTCTCAGCATTCCTTGTGTGATTTTGGATCTTTTTGCAGTCTGTTTTTCTACCATTAGTATTACTCTGCTGGACTGTTGAGTAACTATATTTGGTAGCCTTTCTTGCAGCCTGTTACCTTTTTTTGGAAATATGGAATCACTACATTCGTTGTTTTCACAAGAAGTTAATCCTTTGTTGGACTTTGTTCCTGTCATGGCTCCTGAAAATGGAACGCAGGTTACTTTGGACAACTCTTCTAAAGGTGACATTGATACTTTTAACTATAAAATTGCATTACTTGAACGTAAAGTTGGTTCATACAAGCGTTTTCAGTGGCAGAGGTTTAGCTTCTCTGCATACCTTAAATGGGGATAGTCCCTCGTGGACTAAGAATATTGAAAATGCCATCGTATGGGAATGTGTACCCTGAACTCCTCAAAAGGTGGCAGCAAATGAACTTGAAGCTAAGCTTAGACTATATGTCACTAATGAATGAATATTTTATGTCTGTTGAACAAGATTTGAAGACTGAAATTATTAAATTAGATGAAGAACTGAAATCACTTGTATGTTTTTCAGAGATGTCATCCAAATATAACCATCTATTCAGTAAATTTCGTGAATTAGATGACAAGCTTGAGCTAGTTAAGAAAAGAAAACTTTCTCGAGACATTAATGATTTCAGAGTGGGTCACATCTTCTCTTGGCCCAGGAATGACCCAAGAGAATCAACTATGGTAACATCCAACAAAAATCATAATGCAAAACTTTTGCTGGTACTTCTATTAGGGCGCTAGATGCATTTCAGCCCCTTGATTCAAATCTGACTGTTGGCGCCAATTCTATACAAACAGACACTGTCACTTTAACTCCTTCTGAGTCTGTAACCATTGCCTCTTCTAGTAGCGTTAACACTGACGCCGTAATGACGTCGCTATGGACACCTCATCAACTGCTGCCTTGAACTTAGTATCGGATGTGCAGCATGTTAATAAAAAAACGCATCAGTCGACTTTAAACTTCACAGAGAAGCGGTTTCAGTTAGAGAAACCGGAACGTGTGCAGGACTCTTTAAACAAGAGGGAACCATTATCGATGAAGCTAGAGACTTCCAGTGAAACGCAAGTACGACAGTCCGTTGAGACAGGGCAAGAATGCCCGCAAGTAGTAAGAGGTGTTTTAAACCTCTCATCTTTTGTTTTGAGTGATTCTCATGTGTCTCTTCTTTCAAAAGGACTGAGTTTCATACCTATGACTAACTTGGATTTAGTTGATATTATTACCGACTTGAAAATGTTTGTGAGAAATTTAAATTTGAAAATTTTGTTTAATGTCAGTACTGCTCCTAATAACATTCTCAGAAAACGTGGCGTTTTATACCTGTGAATACACCCATTACTACTGCATTTTGCAATGTCTGTGAAGCTGATTTTAGGCAACAGTTTAATGTCTGTGATAGAAAGTTTATCTATAACTTAACCTATGAGCAACATCTTGCCTTGCAGAATCTCAAAAGGAATAGTGAAATCATCATTAAGCAGGCAGACAAGGGAGGAAGTATTGTGATCATGGATAGAGCTTGCTATAATTTATCAATGGATAAGCTACTAATGGATACTTGGTCCTTTAGGAAAATTAGTTCTTTGGATGTAAAGAAGCATATTACTGACGTTAACTTACATGTTTATGACATGCAGTTTAATAATAATATTAGTTTGGAATTATTTAACTTTTTCTGTACCCTGTCCATCTATACCTCAGTTATACGGACTTCCTAAAATACATAAGTGTTTGTTAGACCCTCCCATGAGACCCATTGTTTCTGGCAATGGGTGGGTAACCGAACCTGTTTCGGTTTACCTTCAGAAACAATTGTTTCCTTTTTTAGATAAATGTAATTATGTTTTGAAAGATACTGGTGATTTTCTCTTCAAACTTTCAAAGTGGTATTACAGTGAACCATGTAATCTGAATGATTTTCTATTTGTTACCTTAGACATTGTATCGTTGTTCACTGTTATCCCTAATCTGTATGGCATAGAGTCCATTAGGAAGTTTTTGACTACTGAAAATCCTTAGTAAGTGATTCTATTCAAAATATATGTCAATTGTTGGACCTAGTACTTAGCCACAATGTTTTTATTTTCAATCAACAACCGTATTTGCAGGTTAACGGGGTCGCCATGGGCACCCCCGTGGTCAATACATATGCAAACCTTGTACTGCATCAGTGGGAATTAGACAATTTGCATGATGGAAAAATTTTTTGACACACGTGTTGTGTTCTATCAACGGTTTGTTGATGATTGTTTTTTAATTTGGAATGGATCTAGGGACAGCTTAGAAGAATATCTTGTACACTTGAACAACACGACATCCTTTTGAAGTTTAAGTCGACCATTACTAGTAAAGAGGCTTCCTTCCTTGATGTTAACATTTTTACAAGGATGGATCATTGGGCACTTCTGTTTTTAAGAAGGAGGCATCTGTGGGTAGATATGTGCATGCGGACAGCATGCATGCCCCGCATGTTTTTCGAGGTGTGATTAAGTCTCAATTCATTCGAGTGAGTAGGCTCAACACAGATGATATTGTTTTTGTGAGCAGTTAAATGATACATTTAAGGATTTTGTTGATTGTGGCTATGCATTGTCTATTTTAAATGAGATGAAGAACCAGGTATCTAGCAATAGGCACTCACTATATGCCCCATACTTCAGGAATTATAATCTTACGAACCCTGATGTTGTGATAAATCAAGTTGTAAACTCTACTGTGCAAAGATTTAGATATGTGACTGGTTTTGCAAGTAAGGTTTCCCTTGTTAAGCGCACTATCTATAAATATTGGCCTATTCTAATGGCATCCCTGAACTTACAAAATTGTTAGGTGATAAGCCATTCTTTAGCTTTAGAAATATGAAAACCCTCAAAAGTATGCTATGCTATAAAGATTTTCGTCCTTCTTTGAATTTGTGCTTTGATAGACCCATCTGCCCTACACTTAATTTTGGTACCTATGCATGTCACAACTGCTCCTGTTGCTCAGACTTGATCAGATATGTGGAATCTAATAGTTATGTGCATACGATTACACACCATACATATACATTCTCTGTAAGAGCTACTTGTACTACTACCAATGTGGTGTACATGGCATCATGCTCTATATGTCCTGCATACTACATTGGTAAGACTACACGTAGACTTAAGGACAGGATTATTGAACACAAATCAGAAATCAGGAGGAAGTATAGTCAGAATGCCTTGTATAAGCATATTGAGACTTGTGGGGACAGGCATACATTTAGATTTAGGGTCATTGATTTGGTGATTCCCTCACTCAGATGTGGTGATATTAATAATTTTCTTGAAACTAAAGAATATCAATGGATAGTACGTTTGGGAGCTGATAGTCCTCCTGGCCTTAACAGTACAGTAAGCATTAAACCAATTCTTATTGGATTACAACGCAAGTTGAAATGATACCTTTATTAACCTGTGCATGAGCATGTTTATACATTGATGTTAATAAGTGCATCTGTTGTGTACATGTATGTGTACACCTATGTTTTAATAATTTTAGAGTTTATATTAAACATATAGGTATATATGTATATTTTTTATATTTTTATAATTAACAATATATATGTGCTAGATATTGTTTTGAAATGTGATCATATATATGTATATGTCTAGTTTCTTTTTTAACAAATGCTTTTTTGCAGTGTGTTTCTTTAAATTTTTTAAATTGTACATTTGAATAAGTCATGTGACTTTGGCTGCAGTCACATGACTACTAGGCCTGTATAAAAGCAGTTGCTTTGTGTATATGTATGTATTTAGTATTGAGAAAGGGTTCATACCCGAAAGCTTTGCGTCATAAAGTGATTTGTTCTCAGCATTCCTTGTGTGATTTTGGATCTTTTTGCAGTCTGTTTTTCTACCATTTTTACATAGGGAAACAGTTTTTTGAAGTAGAATGTTTTTGAACTTTAGGTATGAATGAGCACTCAGGAGTGGTATGTTCTGCTAACAGAAATAGAAGCATTCACTTGGAAAAAAGTTTGAATATAACTTAGGACAATTTGTTTAGACGACTTAAAAAGAGAAAAGGTTAAACTTTGCAATGTAAAGTGACCACCAAAATGAAAAAATGTTACATGTTATTTGCTGAAACAAAACCATATGTAATTTCACAAGTAATTGGTAATGTGGCCAGATGACTTAATTTGGAAGCATACCTCTCAACCTCTTAGAGCAAGAAATCTGGACAAAGCCATAAATAAAAGTGGGCCAAAGGCCCAAAAAGAATAGTGATGTAGCCTCTGTCTGTTTTACTGCGGTTGGACGTGATAATATGGCATAGAATGTACCTCATGAAATTTCACTACCGAATGCTACTTAATAAGTGCTTCTGATTATCTGGAAATATTTCCAGTTTTGAGCTCTTGTCTGCATGTCTGACTTTGCCTTTATTTTAACCAAATGTGAAGAGTAAGACACAAATAAAAATACTCCATAGAACAACATTAGCCTTGCTCTTTCAATGCCGTTCATTGATCAGAGTTCTAGACCAGTCGTTTCATGGTGGAAGTACAATTTTCAGTTTCCCCAGTGCACCACAGTATCTTTTCCCTCCTGCACAGGCTTTGGATTTGTCTGACCCCATGAAAACTCTGGATGTGCTACTTGGTGAATCTGTATACTACTTACGTGTGACAGTGAATTGGTAATTAAACTGTACAGCCTTACCAATTGCTTGCTGCATGCATTTCAAGCTAGCTGAGGCTGCGATATCTCTACTGAATGTGAAGCTTCACTATCTGATACAGCGAACAAGATAATTAAAGCACAGTGTTTGAGAGCTTTCCAGGTTTGCCATACATCATTATTCTGCTGGTGGTGAGTCTTTAATAGAGAGACCTGTTTTCTCCCTTCCATGTATGCTGTGAGATGCTGCTACTAATGGATATTAAAGTCATTTGGCATAATTTCTTCCAGCATGGTAGCACCTAGTGACCTAAGTGCTGAGATGCATTTCCAACCTGGTCTCCACTTATAAATTTGTGGTGCTTTTTAATAAAAAGCTTCATAAACTTTTTATTAAGCCATGGCCCAAATAAATGTATAGTATACATTGGTGACATCACCTTAGGGATAGTGCAAAATCCATCCATACAGTTTAGTGGATGGATTCCCATGCATGTGCCATTATGCATGTGTTAACGTATATGGATGTATACGCAAGCTATTTCTACACTGATGTCACAACAGATGACGGTCATCTTAACCTATCAAGATATCAGTGTACAGCTATTGTTGTATTTCCAAGGATGTAAATAACAGCATGGGCTTATACAATGTGAATGAGTATATCGACGATGTATCACTGTACATCGCAATCTTGTAAACATTGCATGCAGTGGTGCAAAAGATATGTAAAACAATAATGGCAAATCACTTTAATGGAAGTTAAATTTACAAAATAAGATGATATTGCTACTCTGACTTATTTTTAACCTCTGTATTGAAATCCGCATCATGTTGTGGTAGCATTCCATAGATAGTGCTTTAGACAACAACAAAAGGTTTTTAAGACTTCACTTCTTTGGTAGATTATTTATGTATTTATTTATTTACCAAGATGATTCAACTGGGCATAGCCCCTTTTCAGCATAGGTCTGGGGAGAATAGCTCCACATGAATTTATAGAAAACAATAAACACAGTTAGCAGTACAATTTTCAAACAGTTGTACAGCAGAAAATAAGCAAAAATTCAACAATTTATTAAGACATACAAGTAGCATACATTAAGAAATGCTTAGCAGTAACAACGTGAGTACACTTACATAATGAATTGAGAGAGATTATAGATCACAAGCAGAATAAGATAAGTAGGAGTGTTGATATAAAATAGCCAGTGGAGATGATTAAATAATAAGAGAGAAAGCATAGATTATTGGCTGGGGTTAAATGACAGAAAAACTGGATGAGTTTATATATGATTAAGTGAGAAGAAATAGTAATACACCTGGGAGTCGTGCATCAGCAAGTCTGATTATTCATAGGATGCATTTTTTATGACTTTTTTAAAGGATATGTGTGAACAGTTTACTGTTATAGGGAATAAAATGTCATTCCACATTTTGAGACATGACATGAGAATAGAGTCTCATGCTGAGTTTGTTGATTTGGTTGCACTTACTAAGTTTTTCTCACTTGAATATAGGGTTCTGTTTGAAATACACTGAGTAAGAATATCAGTCAATCTTGGGCATTTTTCAGGATTATTCATTAGAGTATGTGTTTTATTCAATTGAGACTAGGACAAGCATTGATGGAGTTCTAACCTGAGGAGCTTTTTTATGGCTAAGCAATGGTGTGACTTGTATGGTCAGTTCACTGGCTGTTTTGCTATTTTGTTATAGCTCTATTCTAGTAGATGTAGTTGGATGCTTTGTAGCTTGATAAGTATGCAGACCCTGTGCAGAAGGGTTAGATGTGTGTATGCTGTGGCTATGAGTACTTTGCTTCGTCATTAAAAAAGGGTTAATTCTGCGGAGGAGACCAAGTTTTTGGTGCATTTTTTGGCAGTTTCTTTTTTTTTATGGAGATCAAATTTTATATTTTATTCGGTCAGTACTCCTAACAGCTTGAAGTGAGAAGCAATTTCCATTGTGGTATTATTGGAAGGGATTATGGTGAAGTTGGGTTTGTTCTCTTGGAATATTTTAGTAGTAAAGAGGAGAATTTTGTTCAATAGACATTGGGAGTTATAGAGCCAAGTGTCTATAGAGAGAAGGCATGTTTGGTTGATTTGCTTAGGTCATTAATGAAAATATTAAATGAGTGGTCCTAGGATTGTCCCTTGTGAAACCCCTGCAGATATAGGAAGGATAGAGGAGATTTTGGTGGTCCTTTTAACCTCCTGGGGTGTGTGCCTGATAAGCAATTGGAGTTGACAGGGAAGGGCTGTCAAGATGTTTAGGATGGGATACAGTATCAAAAGCTTTGGAAAGGTCAAGGAATAGTGCTGATACTAGTTTTCTGGTAATACAGTGCTGGTTAAGATGAGTACAGAAACTGAGGAGTGCAGTGCCGGTACGATGGTGTGGGCAGAAGCCCTGCTGGATAAGAGAGAGTAGATTGTTTTCCAGTATAGATTTTTGTGCTTGAAATGGATGCATTTTTCTAAGATTTTGGCTAAGGGGGAGATGATAGCAATGGGACAATAGTTTTTGAAGCCTGCAGTGCCCATCTTTGTGAGATGACAACATGTAGGATTTCTTCTAGAGCAGAAGAACATAGGTCTGTTTGATGGAGAGGTGGATATGAATGCTTACTGCGTAGGTTGCTGCATTTGTTGCTTACAAGCATGTATGTTGTGGCTATATGGAAATACACAAAAATCAAGCAACAAATGTGCTTACTGTGCACATTGGAATATATTTTCTGTGTGGGTATAAAAGCCAAAATTAGAAAAAAATGCATGCAAAATCTTTGAGTCTGTGTTACCAAAACACTGTTAGGTGAGGTCATGTAATGTACTTCAGTTGACACAAAGTCTACATTAGCATAGTGTAATGCAACAATGACATTTTAGGTTGGCTATTACTCAGACATACTATTAACACTAATGCCATTGTTTTTTTTTCGGCCCCATGAAATTAGGGGTATGTAAGGGGAGTCCACAACCTCTTGCTAAAAATGTACGTTACAAAAACTAAAACTGGTCAGCTGGATCTGTAAAAAAGGCTCTAAAATGTATAAAAAGGTACCAAATGACACAATGGAATATTTTATAAAGAAAGACATCACAGGGCAACAGACTCTGCTCCTACAACAATGTTCTGTGCTGCTGTAGATGGCTTGAAAAATATCTTTAATCAAATTCTACATCAGCAGACTAATAAATGGTCAGTATGTCACAGTTTCAAAAAATTCCATGTACCTTCTTGATAAGTTTCCCATACTGGTTTTGCATCTTTTCCCTTTTAGTTAAGTTTTGTTCCCTAGACATCATTCTTCTTCTTTTGGTCTTTTTGCCTTACAAAAGACAGGCTTTTCTAATGTCATTTTAGGCGTGGAGAAGTATAGTTCTTTACAGGAGGGCTTGCCCACTGATCATGCAATTCACATCTACCAACATATGGTGATTCATTGCTTAGTTTCACTTCAATTAAAGGAATAGTGACATAATTATAATAATCTTCTTTGAATGTTTTTCTTGCTTATTTGAATTTATAGACATTACAAATAATTTATTTCATTGGTAAAACTTACTGCATGAATTTTTGTTTCCCCACGTATCCAAGACTGCATTTTATCTAAGATTTCTGTTCCTTTTCCTTGTTTCCCAATTCTCTATAAACCTTTTTGGGTCATCAATGACTTGCTTACTTTGTACTTTTCCTTTATATTTATCTGCATATTTTCTAAGTTTTTCTTCCTGTTCTGACATCTTTAATTTATTGTTTGCATTAGGGTATGATAGATCCTGGTCTGTTCTGATACCGCACTTTACTTTTATCATGTCTGTCTTTCTAAGTATTTTTGCTAATCGTTTTCCTTATGCTCTGTTCTAACAGTGACACTTCTTGCCTTAATTGCTTTATAGTTTTTTCTAATTGATATTTCCATTATGGCATTTGATTTCTTCATTTCATTTCCCTTATTGCTCTGTGTTTTAATGGTAAGACTGGAAAGGGAAGGGAAGGAAAAGTTTACAAGCAGTAGAGGGCAAGACATCGCTATGGACTTCATTTTTATACTATATCATATTATTATAATTATATTACTTTTGATCAGCAAATAGTGCCATCTCTGAATATGAGTCTTTTGAGGTTGTTGAGAAGATGGGTATGGTTGACTGTTTCAATAGCCTTTGTCATGTTAACAAAGAGATCTGCACTAATAAGTTCCTTATTCAGGTTGCACTAAATGATATTAGTGGCCATTACTAGGGCACTAAAGGTACTCAAGGCATTGTAAAAACCATGCTGTACATTACATAACAGGTCATAGCTGTTAATGTGCTTAAGTAGTTGCTTGTATACGTTTTTTCAAATGCAATTACTTTGTACAGGGTACAAACAGGTCTATAATCCTTCAGCCCATTAGTAGAAGTGACTTTACATAGAGGGGAGTTGTAACTGTGTACTTTAATGAGGTGGGACTTTGCCTGAGATGACAGAGAAGTTAAAAATATGAGTAAGGGGTTCAGTTTAGTAAATTATTCACAGGCTAACAATGTCACCTTTACCTACTAGCCTGAGATTCATGCTGTTTTCCCTGTATGAATTACTGAACAATTTTGAAAACAAATGCCCTACATTTTCAAATTTGACTTTTTAGGGCTATGTAATAATTTGTGTAGTTTTTGCTGTTTGAACTTGCCCTGGCCTGATCATAATTATTTTATGCCTGCAAAACTGATGCATGCATCTCCCTGCTGTCTAAGTATTTCCAATGTGTGCTTAAACATTTCTCAAATACTTTCTATATGTTGTGTCGGTGCTTTACACCTATTCCACTTGCATACCTCCATCCATGACAGTAACCTGTTTGCATATTCCTCTAAATGAATGTAATACTAAAAAAATAAGCCTTTTTGAACTAAGATGAGGGAGAAAAAACATTAATATTTTCATCTTATATCTGCTTGTTTCACACAGTCTGGCCATAGGATGAGTTATCATGCACAGTTAACTGAAGGCTAATCCCTTACTAGAACTAATTCATATTTGTCCCATTTTATTTTTTTGAATTTTCCTAGTGTTTTTGAACCAATGTCACTTCAAGGATTATATTATTTATTTACCACTTTTTGTCATTTTTCTTTGTGAAAAATATTTCACTTAGGTGTCCCTAATTCATCTCACCTAGACCTCTTCAAACTTTTTTCTCAGTTATTGTGCACTATGAAAAATATTTGTCTTAGATTTTGTTGATTCTGCTAAAGTACCTTAACAAATCTTTTATGAATCCCTGTCTTTCTTTTTTCTCTAGGTGATAGAGTAGTATGTTTTTTTTTTAAATACAACTTTAGGCCCACAACCTGCAACAGTTCATTTTCTGCACTCCTCCGTATCATATTCAAACATTTTTAAAGATGTAATGATAGAATGAATTCTAACAAAGCCAGTGCACCTCTGCCATTGCTGTACAACTTTGATTTTTTTGAAAGCACTGTCACTGAATAGTTTGTGGTATTATTTTCTGTGCTTGTCATTGGTTGATAAATAGCATAGTTCTTTGTGTACATCACTAGCTAACATGTTATACTACTTGTGTTGGATGGCAATGGCATTTTATACTTCTCAACTGTACAGATTTTCACAGAAAGTCCATATTTTTACCTCTTATTTTTGAAAGGTTTCTCCTAAAATTGGGGTTTAATTGCAAATCACTGGCAAATTATTGAGGGCTGAAGTCATAAAATAATTTCAGACATTTGAGTTTCAGACTTCATACCCTTCGGAAAAGTCATGCTAAATGCAAAACCTGTTATACTATCAACTTTTTAAGTTTGTAAGTGCAATATTTAAAAAGTGTCAATACTTTTGGGGCTTTGTCCCTCCATTATTTATGGCTTTGTCCAGATTTCTTGCTCTATGAGGTTGAGAGGTATGATGCACATGTGTGTGTGTGTGTGTGTGTGTGTGTGTGTGTGTGTGTGTGTGTGTACGAAATAAGGAAAAAATATAAAAAAGATCACTGCCACGAATATAAACGAAACACTGTTTAATACATCCACAAGACTAAGCGCTTTCACCTTTCATCACATAGGCTTCTTCAGAGTCATTGTGAACAAACAATTCCCCTTATTTAAAGTAAGTGTAATAGTTATAATAATTCTCGCTATATTTGTACATGTCACTGACACATCTGTATTTTGCTTCTTTATTGAAGCATAACCTATCTAAACAACAACCTGTTGATTGTACACTGATTGACATCTGTTCATCAAATACCTAAACATCAATCCACAAAGGATCAAATTCTTGCACACTTAATGTTTTTGGAGGGGTCCCCCCACACCCCCTGCTAATTATATATACCAGTTCCAAGATCACACTACCAAATGTTTCCCAATTCCAGTGCCATCATGTACTGGCAAAGCCATTATATTTCAATCAGCTGATATTCAGTCAGCTGAACTGCCTCTGCCAGAGACTGAAAAGTTTCCTTTTCAATGGAAAGTACTGCTCCCATGTAAAGATTTATGTATTTCACTGGCTGATATGTCATATATCAGTATGTCATACTATTATGTATGTTTGGATTTGACTCATACATGGTATAGTTCTTTGTGTATATATGACAACTGATATATTACATGAGTCTGCATATATGCCATTTGCTAATATGTGCTACACTTCTATGTGTAGAACAATCTCTAATATGTCATGATAGTCTATATTTATGTCACTGGCTGACATATTTCACTTTTCTCTGTGTATATTGGTATCTGATATGTGGTGCTATTCTGTAGGGAAATCACTGGCTGATATGTGGTAGTATTCTTTGTATACATATGTATGTCACTGGGTGATACCAAGGTTCTTTACATGTATGCTACTGACTGATACTTGGCATGGTTTGTTATCTAGGTGTATATGTTAATGTTAACATTTGAAAGACTGTAACTGTGACCCCAAGGCTGTGAAACTGCAGGCATGTATATTGGAGATGCAAACTATTTCTGCAATTGCCCAGTACACCAGTCTCAAAGTTTGTACTACAATACCAGTTTCTGTCTTTAAGACAGTTTATTTATAGGGGCAATTCAGATTATATCATACATATAGCTTGTAATAACATAAGATTTATAAACATCTTTTTCAATGCTTTTCATGTACTCTTCACACACTGCGGGTTTATTCGATTCTATGTCTTACTGATCCTGCATAATAAAAAAAAACACACTACTAGAGTCCTACCATGAATCCAATAGGGAAAGAGTTAAATAGCTGAATGTTATGCTTTATCCATTTGTGAGAAAATTTAAATCACAGTTTACAGCTATGGGGTTCTGGTTGCTCTAACTTGCATTCCTTTAAAATTGCACTGCACTTTATTTCACAGTAAGCCAAATTCATGGAACTCATGGCAGAGAACTACCCAGAAAATGACACTCTCAGTTATAGATGTATGTGGAATGTACTGGTGTCATTATACTATAAATATTATCAACCAAAGTAATAATCAGGGTTTGCTGAATGTGTACCAACATGGATTTATTAAATGGAAATGGACTTAAGACAACCTAAAAGAATGTTATGATCTGATCTCCCTAGATGGTGGAATTCAATAGGAATAATTTATTTAGATATAACTAAATCCTTTGATTCACTATCTCCCCTATGAGAGGCAGAGCTATGGTGAGTACAAACATCAGTCCATACATAAGAAGGTGGATCATGTCCTGACTGTATGGAAGATTGTAGTCAGTTGTTATCCAAGGCACAAACACTAATTATTTACCAGCTAAAGTTTGTGGCCCTCAGGGATCTAATTTAGGTTCTATATTAGTCTACATTTTGAGTGCTACTAATACTGCATAATAAAGGATCAGCAATAAAACAAGAACAAAAATGAGAATGAAGCTCTGTAAGGAATACTTCAGAAGACCAAAGCTTTTATTGAAAACTGCCTTGACATATAAGACTAAAGTCCAAGCTATAAATCAATTTGTTATTCCTGTTCTATCTTACAGTTCTGGGGTGGTTGACTAGCCCCAAAACGTACTGAATCAATTAGACATGAAAACAAGAAAAATGCTTCATGCTTATCAGATGATATATAAAAATCAGCCTATACCATGATTATATATTCCTTGCTCTGAAGGAGGTATGGGCTACCTCGAAACTGATTACATGTATAGATCTCAGTCAAAGGACTGCATACATATCTGCTTACCTCATCAGATTCAAACATATTGAAAGTTTTACAACATGAGGAGGAGATGTCTGAGATTAAATCTTTGCTTAGTTCAGCAAAGGCATTCCAGCATCAAGTGGGAATGAAAATCAAAGCAGAAACAGACAAAAATCAGGCAGCAGCTGAATGTGCCAAAAAAAAAAAATAGAAAGAATATAAGGCAAAGGATCAGACGAGAAAGAAAAAAATGGAAAATTTACAAATATAGTGGAAAGTGCAGAAATCTCCTAGAACAGCTACACGTTGACCAAGATTTGATGCAGAAATGGTTAAGGAGAGATGAACTGATACCAAAAGATGAAAGACTTATAGTAGTCATCATGATAGTGGACTACATACACATTGGTTTACAAAGTCCATTGAAGCTATGGGAGAGACAGACACATACAGGCCCTGTAAAACAGAGCATTAAACAGTCCCACAGCTTGTTGGTGCATGTGATACAGTCATGGCAGAGGGTCTGTATGCTGAAAGCCAGAGTAATGTGGCAAGACCTATGCACTGGGGATTGTGCACACACTGTGATATAGAAGTAGCTGATAAGCATTGGAAACATGAACCACAAAGCATTACAAATACTGATAAAAGCACCCGGGTTCACCCATTGCCAACAGTTCAGAAAACAGATGCAATAAAAAGAGATATAGTAGTCCACAAAAAGAAGACAAAAGTAGTGTTGATCACTAAAATTGTTACACACATAAAATACCAGGATTTGCAAGCAGAAATGACAGCAATGCAGAAGAAAGATACCTAGACTATTCCAATAGTAGTCGGGGCAACAGGTCTAATAAAAAGTAATACATAAATATTCTACCAGCACATGTGACCCCATATCTATTATAGAAGGAGGCAATTCTGGGTAAATTCTAGATGTTGAGAAGAGCATTTTTGGCTTATATCAAAGACTGAAACAATACTAATTTCATGAACTCTAATCATTTCCTGACTTAAGAATGAGGTATATTCCTGTCATGGTATTTGAAAATTAAAACACTTAGCCTAGTAACAATCTATGAATCTACAAATCTTACGACCTGGGGTGCCTTTCTAAGCTTAGCTTTTCCCAAAAGACTAATGATGTCCTGTATCCAAATAGGACATTCAGGGCCAGGCATTTATAAGTTACTTCTGTCCATAAGGGGACAAAGGTGCCAGCCCTGGTGTAAATTTCTTAATCCCCATCCAGTGGTCTAGGTTGTGCTTAAACTGGGTAATAGATGAACTCATCTTAACATGGATGGGACACCTGTTCCACAGGTGGGGCTGTCTCTGGGTTACATATCTGTCACTCCAGCATGTTCTATTTAAGTGGCAGGCAAAATTTGGGTCCCTGGACCTTGTATTTCTATTACTGTTTAACTAACGAATATGCAGGAGGTTCATAAATGTGGGGTCTGCAGATGCCTTGTAAGCCAGGCACAGATCACCCCTCAGCAATCTGTAGTAGACTGAGCTGAGGGAAAGTGCTTTAAGGCATTCTGTATAAGGCAGGTTTGTTATGGCTTTCATCATTTTTGTAAGAAACTCTGAGGTCACTCTAGTTGCTGCATATGCCTGGTCAGGTACATAGTGAAGAAAACATTGTACTCTTGACTAGTCTGATAGGGGCAGAGTACAGTGAGATAATGAACTCTTTGGATCTAGATTCCATGCTCTTACTTATAAGTTGCGCAACATAAAAGGATTTCCTCACTATGGTTACTGTCTGTTCGTACTCAGATCCCTGACCACTGGGTCGACTCTTGGAAAATATTATCCATATGGTAATTAGCGGAGATGGTCGACTTCCCAAAGGGTACAATTATTCATTTTTTAACATTGAATTTAAGACTATGACTTCGGCACCATTTGTTAGTTAGTCAGAGATAGGCCTTCTTGAAGAATGCTAGTGTTTGCAGGGGAGTCGATTATAACTCCTAGCTTGCAATCATCTACAAACTTAGTCAGCCATAAACCTTCAGCATTTGCTTCCATTTCAGAGAAATAGATGCTAAAAAGGAACAGGGCCAGTACTGAGCCTTGGGGACTCCACTAGTGACTAAGCTCTTGGCGGAGGTGGTCTCACCTATTTTGAGCTCCTGGGCCCTATCAATGAGACAGTTGGCTATCCAATAGGTGATAAAAGGGCTTATACCTAACTTAGTGAGCTTGTCTATAATGTCTGAATAGGGTCAAGGTAAGTTGTGTGCATAGTCTTTGGTCTACCCAATTTAATAGACAAGATCTTCCTTTAACAAAGCTTAACTGTTATGGGCCCAGCATTTGCAGGTTACCTATGTACTCATTTATCATGTCCATGTCCCACCCCTCCTAATCTCTATGCTATACTTCCACTGCTGTCAAGTATACCTTCTCAAAACTTTACCTTCCACTCAGACATCCTATTCTTCCTCCTTCTCCTGACTCCTATAACTTCCTACTCTCCCTCTTTTTTTTTTTTTTTCACTTTAAATATTACAGGTATATTACAGGTTATCTACCTCCCAGAAATCTTAATGCTTAATGCACCATAAACCTCTAACTTTGGCATATTATACAGTTTTGTTATTTTTTTATGTGTTTGTAATAACTTCTGCTGACTTTTATTTCTGTAATACCCTGCATTAATTTTGATGTGATTTATTGATGGTATTGTGAAATTGTTTGTAATAACTTCTGCTGACCTATTTCTGTATTACCCTGTATTAATTTTGATGTGACTGTTACTTGTATTGTTTCTGTATGTATGTACACGGAGCATTTCTCCCTGGGCCTCCATTGAAAAAGTGCTCATACTGGCCCAATGGACATTTCCAGTTAACAAACTGCAAATAAATAAAATAAATAAATGATGATTCTTTCCAAGGCCTTGCATATGAGGATGGGCAGACTTATGGGCCTACAGTTACCCAGATCAGTGGTTGGACCTCCTTTGTGCAGGGGAATGACTATAGCCATCTTCTATACCTTGGAACAAAACCTAACTTATAGGCTCCAGCTGAAAAGTGATTCAAGTGGACCAGAGAGGTCATGTTTCAGGGCCCATCTATGCAGTATTTTTGTACTTGGAAAGTGGACTGATGATCTGTTCCTTAGTAATGCTTGGAGGGATTTTGGTATGCTGTATTTCCTTTGGACTATCAGGGGGGTAGTGGTGGGAGAAATTTGAGCTGAACCTGTAAGCTAAAAGATTGGCAATGGCTTCTGGTTCAGTGTGGTTCAATGTGGGTTCAATGTGGGTGATGCCATTCACAATAAGTTTTGCACATGGTTGCATATTTCCACTGAGGTTACAGATGTAGCCCTAGAAAGCCCTGTGTTTGTTATTTGCTTGAGAAGTTATTTTTTCTTCAAATTTAAGCTTTGAAGTATTAATTAATCCTCTTAGCTGCCTGTTTAGATTGATTGGGGGCTTTTAGTATGTATGGCTTTGTTTCTTCTATGCTTGGCCAAGGTGTTTTTTTCTTTTGTTGCATAACTGACTAATACTGTGATTCCACCAGGGTAGCTTATCTTTTGAGTTTGTCTTATTCTTAATATGAATAGGCACAGTTCACTCTATACAACTATCAATATGGCTGTACAGAGATTTGGTTAATAACTCAGCATATGCTGTGGTTTTTACTGGGTTTGAAGTGCTAGAAATTTAGCCAGGGTGTCACTTAGTAGAGAGAGAAAGGTTAGATTTGGAATAAGGGCTTTTGGTTTTGCTGGATCCCAGGATTTAATTTTTATTTCAAGAAAAAAGTGCCTTATAGTCAGATTTGATGAGTGAAGACATTACACTGGGTGAGGAGCACTGGCCTCCCATGTTTGTGAGTACAAGGTCAAGGATGTCTGTATGCCTGATAGGAGAATGGACCAATTGTTCCAGGATGTTGGTATTAGTAAAGTTTAGGAATCACTGGGACTGTACATTAGAAGTGGTATAGGATTCCTAATCTACAGAGGGGTAGTTGAGATCCTCCATGAATATCATATTGGGTTGAATAGTGAGGGACTGTAGTACATTGAGATAGGTTGTATGGGTTTCCTGGGACATAGAAGGAGACCTATAGGTTGCAAGGATATGGTACAAGACCCTGTTTATGGTGAGTTGCACATGTATCAGTTCTAGTAGGTCATACACTTTAACTCCTCTCAATGTGAGGTTGGTTTTAATATAGACTGAAACTCAGCCACCTTTAGTTCACTCCTGGTCTAAAGGTGTGAAAGGCATTATAACCTTGCATTGCTGGGGTACTCATCACGACTTTAAACCATGTCATTACTATAGATGTCTACACTCTCCAGGGAGAGGAAGGCTTGTGAGTGGAGTTTCTTATTAAGTCTTCTAGCATTCTGCAGTACCACCTTCAGATATTCCCTCATGGGTTCAGTTAAGTTGGGAGGTTCATCAGTTTGGCATTGCCTGCAAAAGGCATTATGGGGTGGAAAAGGTCTTTGTAATATCCAAAAGTCTAAAGGGATAAGTGCAGATCATCCCTGGCAAAGCAGCGTGGTCTATCAATCATGTCCTCCCAGACCATCAAATGTTGTACCCCCTTGGATTGACACCAGAGGCTAAGCAAATTGTTAAAATCCATCATTTTCTGTTGGTAACATGGCATCATCCTTGGTGAAGGTAGTATGCTGCTCAGTGCTAGGCTCATACCTGCCTGAGACACATAATCAGTGAGCTTGATCAAGTCAAGCTTCATATAGTCAATGGAGGTATGTCTCAGATAATTAACACCCATATGAAGTATGACAGAGTGATACTGGTACCTGTGGTTTGGTTACCTGTGTGCTTGTGTGACTTAGCTGCCTTTCCAGGGCTAGGATCTGTCAACTGTGACTCTCTCCTAACTCACTCTGGTGAGGGGGTCATTGGTGTTTTCACTATAGAATCACCATTGGCCACAAAGTTTGGCTATGCACTGGTTTGCCTTAAGGTCTTAGAAGTAGAGGTTCTGTATACAGTATTACTATTTGTGGTGTTTTAGTGGAGTGTTTATGTGACATCCGAGGACCCATTTTTTTGATTGTGCTGTGCAGGAGGTCTTAGTGCTTTAAGAAGATTACCTGTAAGTACCTCAGCATAAGTAGTTTTACATGTAGGGACTTTACCCTGTGGAGTAGGTGTGGTACAAGTATCACTGACAAACTCTACAGGATTAGATTTTGCTGTATGAGAGAGTTTTGCCTCCAGTGTTAAAGTGTATTTACACTTCTGACATACTTTGTTTTATTAAGAATAAGTGGGTTGACAGTTTACATAAGGCAATTGCTACAATGCCTTAGAATGCTCATCTCAACCGGACTGACCACAGAGAGAGTCAGGAAGTGCATAACCATGGCTACTGATCAACTAGGGAGGAGTGAAGGAAATTTAAATTTTGAATAGATCAGTAAGACAAGAAACTTTATGAGCAATGCTCAGCTATGCTCAAACTAGATGCTCTAGTAGACAATAAGAATATTTTAATATAAACTTACACTACACAAGATCAATGTCTACACAGATTAAAAGAACTAAGACACTTTTAGAATAACAGACACAATAAGCTTTCAGCCAGCAATTCCCAGCTCAGAAGGATGTAGGATATCCTCTTCTGCCACAAAAGTGTAGTTCACAAACCTTCCTAATGTAAAATAGCTGGTTTGGAGCTCAAGTTCTTAAACCAGAACAAAGACACTTAGAATAACAGGCACAATAAGCGTTCACCAGCAAGTCCCAGCTCAGAAGGGTGGAGGCTACGCTCTCATACCGAAAGAGTGTAGACCACAAACCTTCCCTATGTAAGATAACTAGTCTGGAGCACAAGTGCTTAAATCAGAACTAAGAGGCTTAGAATAACAGTTACAATGTAATCAGGCTGCCAGTGCCTGTGCTAGGTTATTTTGCACCCTAGGCAAAACTTATTAGTGCGCCCCTTGTTTTACAAATAAGTTATTTTTTTTAATTAAAATTATGACTTGATCTTGCGAGGTTAAAATGAAAACAAAAACAGCAACAAAAAATATGACACTGTCATTAATTAAGTATACTTTTTTTCACACAAACAATACTTTAGAGTTCAGAGCTTGCGGTCAATCTTGCTTCACTAAAATGCACATTACTCTTGCAAAGTAGGACAGAACTGCAGTCATTCTATTTGCACATAGGCATTGCCCCATTCTAACTGCCTACCCAGAAAATATGCGTTGAGCCTACAATGTTTAAAATAATGAAAATAAAAGGCCACTGTTACATTATTGTATTTGTTTCTTATCACATAGCCAAGAATTTACACGTGATCTTACTTCAGTTCACCAATACACACTGTACGCATGCAAGAGTACAGTTTGTTTCAACAACAAAACATTGACAAACAGTCCTATTTATCTCGACTACACTTAGAAAATATTAGGTTAGAAAAATACGTCATCCTTAAACGGCTCTGTAGAATGCACTATAGACCTAGTATCTCTTTGACAACTGCCAAGATACTAAAAAAAAATATATATGTGTGTATATATATATATATATATATATATATATATATATATATATATATATGTATGTATGTATATATATATATATATATATATATATATATATATATATATATATATATATATATAATAGTAAAGGAAGTCATCAACAGCCCCAAAACACACAGACTACTAGTATCTAGTTATAACCTAGTGAAGAGGATGAGTCTCCCCTTCTAAGTCTGTGTCAAAACCCAATTACAAATCTGGGGGTGTGGGTGTTGCAAGCCTCATGAAACTCAGAGTCTAGATGCTCTCTGATTTACTTGTGTTTTATTTTGAAAGATAATTTGCTCACTCACTTCTCTTATCAGTCCAGTCTGACTCCTAGAGTGACCCTATGGACAACCACTGCTGTCCTCAGAGTTTACAAGGCAAAGATTTTCAATTTTTTAGTGGTTTCTTCCCAGTTACCATAAACACTGTTCAAACCCGTCAATGTGCATACTGTTTTATTTACTTCTGCAATGATTACAGATATTGAAATAAAATAGCACAAACACTGATAGCAAGGTGCTAAACAAACAATACAATGAAAACAGTCTTAGCATGAGCAATAAATTTCTCCGACCTTGAAACTCGCACTCATTGAAATGACATTAAAACTCACATTCAAAGAAAATGCATCTGGCCAGTAGAGAATTAAGTTTACCTTTGGGCTGTTTTCAAACCACAGGCTCCTTGCCCTCATTTTTAGGGACATACAAATATGTTCACCTTCCTCGATTCATTTTCTTTGTATTAAATTATATTCCTTGTATAATATAGCACCACTTGTTAGCATGTGTTCTAAATGTGTAATTTTGAACATTATTCTAATAAGCAATGAAACAAAATGTATAACCCAATAATGAAAAGCTAACCATTTCAGAAAATTTCAACCACAAAAGGCCACTCAAGTATCTGTCATTGCAATCCACCAGATTCAGTCAATAAGCACAATCCCTGCAGAAGTAAAAGTCATTCAAATAATTCCACACTAAAGACATCTGTAACTAATGAAGAGGTTGCTACTGTCAAACTACTTTACATTTCAGTGTTTCATCTACAAATTCAGTGTCTGCTGCCCTTGAAGAATTAATTGCCTATGTTACATTAAAAAAAAACTGGTAAGCTGGTAATATTGCAATAGAGATTGATTGACAAGCCAACAACAAGTCGATAGTTACTAGGCATCTCATACAAAGAAGAACACATTCAAGAGTGCAGAACCCCTATCCCCCTCTTAAAATGCATCAAATAATCAGCAATCAAAAGGGCACTCCATTATCAGCACTCCATATACAAGGTGTGGGACTAGAATCCACAGCCTTCTCTACCAAAGGCAATTATGTTACTGACATGGTTTTCAAATTCTACAGCACAAACGCTGACTGCCATTTGTTAAACAAAACCATTAGTTGCACATTAAAAACAGACTTAGCTTGAGCAACAGTAAACCACTCTTCCCTTTAAACTCAATCCAACGCAAATCCATGAAAATGTACTGAAACTCAAACTCACAATTCCATCAGCAGTCTGGTAGTTGGTGTAGAGGATTCAGGCTCACAGTTCCATCAGTGGTGTGGTAGTTGGTGTAGAGGATTCAGGTTCACAGTTTTGTTTGTTCTATTCTGAGGAATAGGCCAAAAATATGATGCAAAAATTTGGACAGTTGGGAGGTACGTTACACACATACCCACCTTCTCTCTGCTCGCTCTCTCTCGCTCTCTTTTTCACACACACACACACACACACACACACACACACACACACACACACACACACACACACACACACCTACCATGCCTCTCAACCTCTTAGAACAAATAATCTGGACAAAGCCATAAATAATGGGGGGGGGACAAAGGCCAAAAAATATGGACAATTTTTAAATATTGCTCTTACAAACTTTGAAAGTTGACAGAATCTAAGGCTTTGCATTAGCATGAACTGTCTGAAGGTTATGATGTCAGAAACTCAAATGTTTGTCATTATTTTCTAACTTCAATGCAGACAGAGATCAGCAATAGTCAGGCAGAGAATAACAAGTTAAACAAGCACTACAGCTAAATAAAGGTGCCACTAAACATTTGTAGTTAAACGATGAAAGCTATTTCTCAGCTCCTCCCACTAATTAGTTGGATGTTATTCACTGTCTGTGAAATAATTCTTTTTTAACTAGCCCTAGCCAAGACCTCTTAAAACTCCAAAAAGAACAAAACAAATGTAAACAAAATGGAATATAAGAAAATAATAAAAAACAGAAATAACCAAATCTTAAATGAATAACTCCAATCCAAAATCAAATGCAGATAAAGTTTAACAATAGTCAGGCAGAGAACAAGTCAAACAAGCACTACAGCTAGAAGAAAAAAGAGAAATTAAACACGGAGAAACAATATAATAAACACTGTTGGATTAGGAAAAATGTTGGCCATCTTAAAGTTGGATTTGTGATTCGTAATGAAATTGATCCTAATATCATCAACACTTATATGGCAGAACTCAAAACTTTTTAAAGATATCAAGTTTATAGAAAGCAGCTGTCTATAAGGACTTGGGTTTATTAAACAGCAATGACTTTTATGTTGGGAAATATGTAGATGCAATATGAAGTACAGCCATGAAACAATTAGGTGTGATATTAAAAAAAATATTGCTGCTAGGGATAATGGTTGCCTGACAGGTTATAAGTAAGACCTATTCTAGAGTACAGTACATTTTGTATTTACACTAAGGGTTACCTAAGAAGTTTAGAAAGGATGCAACAGAACTTTACTTAAAAATATTTTTTACTTTTGAGTTATGAGGATAGATGTAAACATTTAAAATTATTCATTATCCATTATCAATATATCCGAGGTAAACTGATGTTAGTATGTAAGGTGTTTCATGACCCAACATTACAAGCAATTTTCAATATTGATTTATAATATGTTGTGAAATCACTTAGAAAACAAGTTCTATATGACATAATTTAGGACTCTGCTCAGGCAATCCTTTATAATAGCAAGGATGCCTGCATTATGGAACAAACTTGCAGTATGGCTGAAAAACTCAAGAATGCTGTGAAACTTCACATATAATATTGATCACTGCCTAATCTAGTATATAATCCATATTTAGTGGAATCAGTCCTACTCAATGATCTACTGACTTGAACATTGTCTTTCAACTCAAGAAGTTGCCTTGCTACTTTGTACTACATGCGCATGTGCACCAGTGACAAGCAAGGAAACAGAACACATGCTTCTTTTCCTTGTCTGAATATTGTAATGGTACTGATGTGAGTTTCGTTCAGTGCTGGCACTACAGTTAGCTGCCTATTTATCTGGAGTGTGTGCATGTATGTGAGTGTGTGTGTGTGCATGTATGTATATGTGTGTGTGTGTGTGTGTACATACACATGCATGTTTATGCATGTATTTGTATGCACATTTGTTTGTGTATATGTGCGTGCATGTATGTATGTGTGCATGGTTGTGTATGTTTATGTGTATTATGTATGTATGCATGTGCGTGTGTGTATGTACATGCACATGCATGTTTATGTATGTAATTGGATGCAGATTTTTTTGTGTATGTGTGCGTGCATGTATGTATGTGTGCATGTTTGCGTATGTTTATGTGTATTATGTATGTATGCATGTATGTGTGTGTGTGCATCTTTGCATTCACAGGTATGCCATTGAAATACAGGAATACTAGTGTAGCCACTGGGTGCAGCACCCAGTGCACATTGCCATACATCTAGATGTGCTCTTGTCATGCAGAACTACTGCTACAGCTGCTTACCATAATCCTCTCTGTGTGTACCCGAACAGGTATCCCTGACATGCAGGGCCAGTAATACAAACACCTGACAAGCACTGATAGTAGAGGCAGGACTACAACTACTTGCTGTATCTTTTGTTGCACTGTAGGTGAATTAGTCTCTTGATGTAAAAGGGTCAGCACTGCAACCATGTGTCCTACTTGTAGATGCTCCTGACATAGCGTATTACTGCTAGTATAGTTGGTTTACCTATGAGCCACCAAAGGAGGCTCCTTTGGCCCACCAGCTTCCAAAAGATGAACATTGAAAACTGGTCAATCAAAAAACTAGAAAAACACACAAAAAATGTTGCAGGTGGTAAGTCCCATGCACCCCATCCCCTAAATTAAGTATAACAACTCCACATTTGCAACACAGTGGAGAAAAGGGGAAAACTCCCTAAAAAGCATTCAGCTAGCTTGCACATTACTACACATAGTGGTAAAACCCATCACATTATTACATTTTAAACTAAAGCCACTGTTCCAGTAGTACAGCAATGACAAGTAATTATGCCACTATAGTTACCTGCCCACCCACCTGTACTTTACTGCACACAGTACATAAAGGTGCTCCTAGTAGGATGAGTACTACAGCAGCTGCCCTAATCATCTGTAGTATAATGCACTATATATCTGTAGCCATCAAGCATGAAGGGGCAATCCTACAATCATTTGACCTTGTCCACTACACATACCAGTATATGGTTGGATGTCCTTGGTATGTAGCTGAAGTAGTAAAAGAACACAACAGCTATCACCCTGCACTGTACAGACATAGATAGCTCAAAAATACAGGGGCAATGTACTACAACTAATTACCCATGTCCTCTATACTGTTCTTTTTTATCACTCTTGAGTTTCTGAACTACAAGAAAATGTCATCAAATGAAATTACAAAGTATTGTCATAGGTAAAAAAAAAAACATGATAACTTCATGGCATGTCAAAGCAGCATGCACATTTATATAAAACAAGACAACACAATACAATTAAAACAATAACATAACAAGAATGTCAAAAAAGGAACTTCGTACTATTAAGTAGTTTTATAAACCAATCCACCAAACACAATCAAAACACCCCCCAGTTTAATATTACAGCCAGTAATGACACCATTATCTCCCCAACAGATCACACCAAACTACTTGGAGTTGAGATTGACAATAACCTCAAGTTTGACATGCACATCTCATTAACCATTAAAAAAAAGTACACAAAATACTAGGAGCTTTATACAGAAATAAGCAATTCCTCACCAAAACAGCCAGGATTTCAGTTGCAAATAGCCACCTAATCTCCACCCTACTCTACGCCTCTCCAATATTTACCAACCTAAGGCAAAGCGAATTAAGTAAACTCGAGACTTGCTACAACAAAATATCAAGGTTTGCCACTGGTGCGGCCTACCGTAGCCACCACTTTACCTCATTTACTGAACTAGGCTGGCTAGAACTCCCTCACCTCCTTAAATGGTACCAACTCTCACTCGCCCACAAACTAGTAAATCATCCTCTAAAAGTTCCCTCCCTGCAAAATCTACTCCAACCCTATCATACCACCAGACTGCTACACTCCAGCAACAAAAATCAATTACAGGTAACTAGAACCAAGAACTCTGCTGGAGATGCACTCTTCTCCTACTCCATTACAAAACTATGGAATACCCTTCCTCACACTATAACCTCTGTATCATCATGTACTAACTTCAAAGCTGTTCTAAAATCTCATCTAAACGTGCACTGGGCATGTCCCTGTAACAACCGTCACTAATATCTCTACTCCAACCACCCTAAACCTATCTTCCACCCTACTAACTGTCTGTGGTTACAGCCAACTACATGACTTGTAAACCTATATCTCAGCTGTAATCTTAACTACTGTTATTCATGAGTAATATCTGCTAGATCAACTATTAGGATACTTGCCATCTTAAATGGCACCAATGATATGTGTGTAGTACAGTTATCCTTCAACTAAATATATAATGCATTTTGAACTTTAACTGTTTTACTGTTATTGTTAAACAAAAAGCCTACCTATACTTCTTGTTATCTTGTAATTAAATGTTCTTTATTGTGGAGCTTTTCTCTCAGGGCCTCCACTGAAAAGGGACCTGTGTCCAGCTGGATTTTCCCGGTCAACAAATGTAAATAAATAAATAAATAATAAAGACACAGTGATACAATAAGTCAACACCAAGCCTGTAATTTCTTTATAGCATATTTTGCTATTACACCTTCTTGAAGTAGTAGGTTCAAGATGTGTAAGGCCTTCTTGTTGTACATTTGACATAAAAAGCTGTTTTCATTTTAACAGCTCAACCTAAACATCCCTGCAAAATCTTATGTATTTTAGGAATATAATTTATTTGTTTACCAAAGAAGTAAACTGGTCTTTCTCAGAACTTTTTCAGCTATGACTCAAGGTCAGAAGTGCAAATAGGCACAGGAAGAGCATAAAAATTCCACACAAGCAACTAGAGATTCAGGCTGAAATGTAGCTAGGGTAGGGTGACAGTGGCACCTGCCACAGGATCAAAGTGTTGGGGGGTATGTTCACCTGATCCTGATCTCTAATGCAATACCAGCTTTCAAAAGCCATTATTTAATTTCCGGTCAGACCATAGTATGCAGTTTAAAGTGTAGCAACTGCATGCTACATTGTACCAAGCAGTTTGCTACAGTTTAAACGAAAAAAAAAATCTCTTTTTCAGTTAAAACCTGAGCACTGCAGGCTGGATATAAACTGTAGACACTGTCTGCTACATTTGCAGCAGACAGTTTGCTACAGTGTATAAGAAGGATTTTTTTAAACTAAACCATGAGTGCCTTAGCACTCCATGCAGGCAGGATATAAACTGTAGCAACTATTTGCTACATTTGTAACGAGCAGTTTGCTATAGTTTATAAAAAGGATTTGTTTTCTTTTATTTTTTAACTAAAACCTGAACACTATAGAGTTTATACTCTGCCTTAATGGAATGCCATGGTGCTTTAGTTAAAAATAAAGACTTTTCTTACACTTTTAAATTGTAGCAAACTACAATTTAGACTCCACACGGAGTGCTGTAGTGCTTAGGTTTGAATGCAATGGAGTAGGGTTGAGGCACAGCACAGAAACGGGACCTGAATGGCTGGGCAGGAGGGAGGTGTGTGCATGTGTGTTGTGCAGTAGCATAGCTAGGGCAGAGAGAGACAGGATCAACAGCTCAAGATGCAAAGTGTTGGGTGCATGATCAGCTGATCCTGAGTACTCCTTAATGTAATACTGGCTTTTAAAAGCCAGTATTACATTTACAGTCAAACCTGAGTAATGTAGCACTCTGTGTGTAGTCTAAACTGTAGTAAATGCTTGCTACATTGTAGCAAACAGTAAAAGTAAAAAAAATATTTTTTTAAACAAAAAACTTGAGTGCTGTTGTGCTCTGTGCAGACAGGGTATAAACTGTAGTAACTCTTTGCTACATTAGTTGCAAGCATTTTGATACTGTTTACAAAATGTTTTTTTAAACTAAAACATGAGTGCTGAAGCACTCCATGCAGGCAGGTATAAACTGTAGCAGTTTGCAGCAGTTTACAAGAAGACTTTTTTTCTTTAAATAAAATGTGTTAAAGGAAGTTTGGGGGCAGCTCACAGAAATGGGACATTTTTTCTTTTTCTTTCTTTCTTGCTTTTTTTTTTTCTTTTTGCTGATTGCTGAGGGGTGGGCACATTTCTCCTAAAATGGTGTCACAATTGATCTAAAGGGAATGCCATTGAAAATACAAAGAACTGAATCAGGTTTGATAGAAAAATGTAAGGCTGTAGGAAATCACTGCTGGCATGGTTTGGATCATAGCAATTCCAATGCAAATTAATGTTAATCAGTATTTTTACCTTGTAAAGGTCAGTTATATGATGTATCTCTATTTCATGAAGTCTGTTCTTCAGCAGTGATACACTGGATGAAGAGTTCTCTCTTTTCTCCATGGTTGTCCAACTGTGCATTTCTTAGAATGGGAGTGTGAAGGTGCATTGGAGGTTTGTCCTTCTGCAAAAAAGAAGTTTTGGAGTAGCATTTGCGTATATGAAGTTTTTGATATAATGTAATTCAACTAAGTGTGTTTTAAATTATATGTGGATTAGATGAAATGTTTAGATATTTTGTGATTAGATGACACGTTTCTTAAATAAAGAGTAGTGGACTCATCATGCTTGCTGACTGCCAAGCCTCCCCCAAACTGGATATGTACAATTTGTTCCTTTACCCAGGAATTTCACCCATGATCATGATGGAGCTGTCTAAAGAGGCCCATTATTAAGGCAGCTACGAAGGTGCTTTATGGTGTCACCAGCGTTAGGCAATGAGATAGTTCTATAATGTTGCTGGATGAGTCTAATGACCATCCCCAAGGTCACACAGTTGTATCACTTCCCCTTCTCTGAGGGTGTGTGGCAGAGTGGTGGCAGCGGTGGCAGCTCTACCCACCCTCTCCAGATGGGCATCCTGCCCTCCTTTGCCCCATCTGCAAGGTGCTAAAGTGACTATTAAGTCACCTGGGTAGTAGTCCAGTCCCACTATACCATTGGAGCTGGCCTGTAATCAAAAATATATTAAACTGTTATATCAGATGAATTTTTATCAGTAAAATTAATTTGTTTTTCTAAGAAATGCATGGTTTCACAATTCCAGAATATGCGATACAGATCAACTATCATTTCTTTTTCAGTTTGCAGTAGTGATGAGCCTAATTAAAAATTATGCAACATTCTAAAGTGTTTAGGTGTGAGTTTCATGTTTCAACAGTGTAAAATTAGTGTCCCTTATTTTTCCCAATGACAGAAACTACATTTACTGTCTAGATATCTTTTTCATATATTAGGTATACACAGTGGTTTAACTGAATAAAGTTTCAAGACATATTTATAGGATGCATCAATATCAGACTTATTCAACGGTAAGTTAATTAACTCATCAGTTTTGAAAATGATCTAGTTATTTCTATGCTTGACAGGACTGCTGTCTTATAATAGTTATAAAATGTTCTAGTCATGGGGATGAGAACATGTACTTTATTTGTAACATGAGATCATGTACTCTATTTGTAGTAAGTGTGATTTTTTTGTAACATTTCTTAAGGTTTTGATAACCTGAAATTCATTATGAGTAAAATGTGTTTTATTATTTATTTTAAAATTAGAATTGCCTCAGGTTGCTAATAAAAATATAAATCAAGAAGCCCTGGGATTATTTTAAGTGTAATTAGAAAAGGTGTTATTATTATACTATTGCTTTTTATTTGTGTTTAATATATAGTGAACTGCAAAAGACATGTGGTTGACTGAGTGGTGAAGTTTTCTATCTATGAAAACAGAAGTGAACTCAGACCCAGTAGTGTTAAAGATAACCAGTGAACTGTTTGAAATTGTCAATATCCTGCTTAATAGCAGAACATCAAACCACATTTTTTTTCTGGGATAAGAAAGTACACTATACAAAATAATGAATAGCTTTGATTGTAAATTGGTATAGATATACTTCATGAGTCCTAATAAATTGAAGCTTATGTTAAAATATAACAATTGTGGTAAGTGACCAGAAAAATCTAAACGTATGGTGCTCAATTCTGGATTTGGATCCTCTGTCCAGATCCCTTTATTAGCTGTTACTTTATGTAATAAGTTCACTCAAAGAGGTTGTTAGCTGTTCTAAACTGCTCAGATCAACCTTTGATGAGGAATACAAGTCTGATAGCCAAATCGAGGCAGCTGTTTCTAAAATAAACCAGAACTAAATTTTATTTAGTGAGGGTTTTCATGAACAGAAAAGCTCTCAGCTGTTCAGAATTTTTCAGAATGCCCAGATTTTTGCCTAGTATGTTTAGTCTGTTTCTCAGAACATTTGTGATTTTCTGGCAAATCAGAAATCACTAAATAATGGCATTCATTTCAGTTTCAAATTTTGTATCCTTCGGAAAATGCTTGCTAATGCAAAACCTGTTGTTTTAGCAACTTTTTAAATATATAAGAGCAATATTTAAAATCTCTCCCTGATTTTGGCCATTTACCAGCCCCCATTTCATTTAGCTTAGTCCAAAATTCATACACCAAGAGGCTGAGGGATATGATGAATAGCCTTAACGTCAATGTACACATTCCTTCTGTGTAGTCATATGTATGCTTCACACATCTTCATAAATGTGCTGACCACTACCTTTCAGAAACTTGAACAAATTTATTTTAAGAATACTTGCATTGCCTCTGGCATACCTGGTCAATCTCAACACTGAAGTGTTTGTTCAGAACTAATACACCTTCTTCTACATATCCATCTTAGACAGGAGCTTAGATTATAAGTGTGTCCCCAAATGACCATCACTAAATAAAGTACAAGAAGCCCCTACCAGAAGCTTCAACTACATAAACATCTCCCTAATGCAAGTGAAAACCTATAATATGGAGTTGCTATGTTTCCATTCAAAGTGGCTAAGAAATAAAACCAAGTCTGACTTGCATTATTTAATAATCCTTTCAAATTCAGAGATTAAGCAGCACCTTGTTAATAATTATGTGTCTAATGGAACTGCTTGTCTGTTATACATTTCTTACTTACTGTGTCTAAGATGGCCCATGAATGTATTAGCTACCTACAGTCAATGTTTTTTTTCTAGATACCCCCACCCCCACCCCCCGCTGAGCATCAAGCTTCCTCCAGTAAAAGTGACCATCCAATGGATCCATCATCCAGGCAGCCATAAGGATGTTTTTTATGCCTCTGCTGTCACTACTTCTCTCTACTTGCATACTTCTGGCTTTTCACTCTGACTGGGGTCATGTGGCATTTATACATGGTCCTTGAACATAGCACTACTTGCTCCTCTCCAGCAGCTAACATTTTGCTAAGTGGTGGCTTTTCAGGCATTTTCTCTGTGGCCTTAAACTCATCCTGTGGTGGCTAACATAAGCATGTGTATCACTCTGGGGACTATGTATGCTCTCATAGGATGTTAACCTTAAGTGCTACCATTTACAAACACCAAGCTCACATCCACCCTGGTAATAACTTTTGCTCTCATGGAAGTCTGTACTTTGTAAAGGAGAAGATGGCCACCAGCTGCCTTCCCCAGGATAGGTGAGCTATAATTCACTCATATCCCATTCTTCCCCACCTACTTCTTCCAGTTCCATGCTGCTATTTGATTTCAGATCATCTGGGCCCCACAGCTTCATCACACTCTGATGCAGAGTTGAGGCCTTTATTCAGTTACCTTCATTCTCCTGATGCAGAGCTGGGGTCTTTATTCAGTGACCTTAATTCTCCTTCCATCTGTCTTAATGTTTCTTCCAAGTCCAATTTTTCCATCTCTTTCTCATCACATCTCAGCCATCTCTCTTATTCCCACATACTCTACTATCTACCTTCCCTTCTCTCTTATTTTCCCTACTTTATCTTTGTACTCTTCACCCTTTCTCTCTTTTTGTCTTCCTCCCCTTATTGTATTTATTGCAAACTGTATCTCTTACATCTTTAAAGAGAACCTACTTCCTCTCTTGTCTTCCCTTTACTTCTTATTCTTAATTACTTTCCCCATTTGATCTCTCATATTTTCAAATATATCTACTGTAGATGATAAGAAAGGATACATGTTTGATTTATATTAAATACAAGTATGTTCTCCCTGCTCTTACAAGAATGCATTTGCTCTTGAATTAGGATTCTGTAAAAACATGTCTGCACCTCTGGTATATTTAGCTACAGAAGACCCATTTGCTTAGGAGAGCACACTCTAACATTTTGCATACAGCACTTTGTATTTGATGTCGGTATTTTGTTTCCTGTATATAATGTTTGCCTTATACTACCACTGTGTTTCACATATCCATACTATTATGAGTGTGGTTTTGGAGTTTTTTCTGGGCCTCCAGTGTAAATGAACTGTGCCAGGTTGGAACTTCATGACTAAAGAACAATCAGACAAAAAAAACAAAAAACAAAAAAAGAAATACAATACAATTTGTGACCCTGTTAATTCCAATCAATGTTTAGTAGCAATATAGTGTAACTGTATGAAGAATGTAAAATGTTTTGAAAATAAGTCTCTGTTAAAGAAAATGGTTTGACTGATACATTTTAATAAATGTGTCCTTTTAAAGATGATTCTATTTAGGCATTATAGAAAAAATATAGCACAGATGGTGGCCTCACTTTAACTCCTTTATATTTTACAGGAAGATGCAATGCCCCTGCACTGGTCCAGTAATCAAAGAGCCTCAATCCTCACCACTGGCAACAGTGAGGCATGCACTGGGAGGATGACAAGTACACACACAGTAAAGTGAAATTTACCTTAAGAGCACATAGAGATTACAGTCAGTCTGGGGTTGGTTTCTCCCTCTTTCTCCAGATCCCCAATAAGACTCCCCACTGGCACAGCTAGAGGTTTGAGATCTCAGCTGAGTGGCCAAACCAAAACCTCCAGCACCCTCTCTGTCCAACCAGTGCTTCATGTCCCTGCTCAAGTAGCTGACACACACACTTTGAGATTTGATTGATATACAAACACATAAACATCTGGGAGAGGCTGGCACAGGTGACTATAAGGTAGTTCTGAATGCCACCAGCCAACTCTTTATCAGCTACTTAAGGCCCTTAACAAAGGGTGTCTAATGTTACTGTGTAATGTTACTCTTATTCAAATGGTAGTCTGACCAAGAGCAAGGCTATTTAGGAGTGGCCTGTATAGTGTCACCATATAGATATGCAAGTACTTTATGAGCTTAAATATGTCTCACAAATATCACCTACAAAGATAGCGTTAAATATATGTAATAATAAATAATAAAAGAACAAGACAATACACAGTAAATCAGCACAGTAACTTCAGAGTTCAAAATCACAGGAAATATTTAAAACAACATTGCAGGACAGTCTCAAATAAATAAAGAAAACATGTAAGCTATACTTTACTATATTCCTATCTGAATCTAAAAGAGTTACTATGCCCTAAAAACATACTTACAGCAAGGCAAGTGCAAAATGTGGGGGTGAGTGGATGTTCTTGTTAGGTCAAGGACAAAATACAAAATGCAATGTCTCTCTCTCTCTGAGAGAGTTCTTAAATTAATATCAAATATTACTGCTGGGTTAGCTTGGATGATATAAAACTTCTAGCTCTAGGTATTGTTCCTGCTACTGAACTGAAACTGAGAGATAACTTTTATATCACAATCGTAAAACAATTTAATTTCAACTTATTTTCTTGAAGTTTTGCATGTTAATCCTCTATGTTCTAGTTTCTACTGTTAAAACATATACATTTACACAATTACAGTAGTGTATATACATTTCTATTCTAAGCCAGCAGGGCATGGTGTGGTTACATTTTAGCTCAGTACTTTACACCTTTACACACATCTGTATGAATCATATCTATATTCACAAATGACATAGAATTATTTACAAAATTCCACATAGCTGGGCTGGCAGTATTTCCTTTTGTGATAGAAGAAATCAGGCTATTTTATAAATAATCTTCTAACACAAGGAGTACACAATGACAAAGATAATAGATAATGCAAAATACATCAATGCCTACCCTGACAAGGGTGAGGTGGTGACATGGGAAGAAGCTTTCCAATGTGCAACTTCTGAGATGTTTTGCTTTTTAAAATTACAAATACATATGCTAAACACAAAAATTGTACTTAAAAAAGTTTTATAAATATCCGAGTTATTTTTCTAAAGCTTTTAAACGTAAAATATATTTCAAAGAATACTGGTCATTAAGGCCAGGACTGGCAAAAGCATTAACTTTGAGCTGCCAATAAAGCTCACGCTTCTCTAAATGGAGGGGCCAAGGGCCTCCTCTGATATTCTTGCTAACATTATCAATTATTAGATAGTTGAAAGAATACCCAGGGTTCTCAGAGACATGTTTGGCCAAAGCATTTGTGGTATTTGCTTTCCAAATATTATATTGGTGTTCGTATACTCTCAGTTTAAAGTGTTTCTCTGTTTTCCCCAATATAGAACCCTGGGCAGCATTGGTGTAAGGCAATATACACAATACCACAACTTTCACAATTGTATTTGCCTCTAATCTTGTATGTTACATTATTAAGAGTAAAAGGATTAGCAGCCATCATAAATTTACAAAAATTGCATCTGCCACATTTTGTCATTCCCACTTTTAATGGGTACACCCTAGTGTTATTTTCAAACATATTCTTTAGGTTATTCCCTCTTTTAAAAATCAACCCAGGGCTAGTGCTAATTTTTTGTTGGATGTAAGGTCATCCAACAAGATGCTCCAGTTTTTCAACAGGATGTCTTGTACAGACCCAGCATCCATAGAGAAAGTGGTAATAAATTTAAAAGTGTGGTTATTACCAACCTCATTTACCATGCATCTATTTGGTTCCCCAACCATAACATCAACCTGAACATTAACTGCCAACTCATTCAGGGGTGATTCCATTGTTACTTCCATAGTTTTATTCAGTAAGGGCTTGAACCAACCACTAACAATTTTTTCATAGACTTCATTTATAATGACATCTATTAGTGCCAGGGTGTAACATCTCTTCAAAATCATATTTTTAAGAGTCTCACATTCAGACATGAATTCAGAGTCTTACATTCAGACATGAATTCAGAGTCTAGTGTGGTCATTCTAGCAGCCCGTACAAGTTGACCTTTTATTACTGCTTTTTTCTGGTGAAATGGGTGGAAGCTATTGAAGTGCAGTAGTGTATTGGATTATGTGGGTTTTCTGAAGTTCTTAGCTGTATATCTCCCATTTATAAGATCCTTTGATAATTCAACATCTAAGTAGGAGATAGTGTCAACCCTAAATTCAAATGCAAATTTAAGGAATGATGTAAATCCAGGAATAGTACTGACAAAGTTTTCCATATCACCTAAGTCACCCCGAAAAATGATGAATATGTCATCCAAAAATCTAGTGTACCAGAAAACTTTTTCTCTATATAAGGGATTCTTAAATAAGAATTCCCCCTCCCAATATGCCATTACACAATTAGCAAAGCTACCCCCACAGGGGGAGCCCATAGCGACACCAGTTTGTTGCAAAAAATATTCACCATTAAAAATCAGCATGTTATTATGTAGAACAATTTCCAACAAATATTCTGTAAGGTCCACTTCGGATGATAGGGCCCCTTTTAAGGAGAGAAACTCTCTGACCCAACTGATGTCAAGGTCATGGGGGATCACTGTATAAAGACCCTTGACATCAATGGTTAGGAAGTTGTAATTGCCATGAAAGTTTAATCTGTTTAAGGATTTTAAGAAATCCCATGAGTCCTTACAAATTTGGGATTCGCTACCTAGGAGTTTCTTAAGTTTCTGATCCACAATCTTACCAGATCCATACATTATACAATTCCTACCATCCACTATAGGTCGGAATGGAGGGTTTTGCAAGTCTTTGTGGATCTTGGGAAGCCCAGATATTACTGGTGTAAGGGGGGGGGGGTCAAGATATTAAGATAATTCAAGGTTCCCATGTCAATATGATTGTCTATGAATAGGTCATTGATTAAAGACCTAATCCTTTGACAGGCACCATTGAATTCATTTAAGGACATTTTTAAATAGATGTCAGCATGTAACATCTCAAGCATTTATTCGACAATGACGAATTTCCTCCATTACGTAGGTCAGAGAGACTGATGTATAAAAACCCTGTAAACTACAATCCAAAAAACTACAGGGGGAAGGGGGGTTACCCCTCCTGGAGGGACAATCACATGGATGTTTAAAACAAATCACAAGTGAAGGAAACAAATTTACTTTAGATAATTTTAACATTTTCAATTATTCACATATTACACTCAGCAAAGTGCACTTTGACTTATTTTCAAAGGGCTTTGGTTTTATTCCACAAAGTAAAACAAACATTTTTAGACTGCTTGTTGATGTCAAAATGTTTATTAGGAAGAAAAACCTGGAAATATTCTTTAAGGGAAAACAATTGCCTCCGACCATTAATGAACCTGTACGCAAAAGTAACTTTAACCCTCCCCTACACCCCCAATTAAAGAATTTCTAATTATCATTAGAAAGAGAACTGAGAAAAGGTTTGAGAAAGAATTATATAAGTCCTAATCTTACAAAATGTGAAAATGACATTTTAGTGGCCCTAAGCAATGATACAGGGGTTCGTGTCATGAAACCGGACAAGGGAGGGGGTGTGGTTTTCATGGATAGAATCATGTATGAAGGAAAGATGTTGAATTTATTGAACGATGTAGAAAAGTACAGTGCTATTTCCATAAATGAAATTAATGTATGCATAAAAGAATAAATGTTCTCCTAAATGACTTATTAGTTGAAGGTTCAATTGATTTAAAACTTATAAGTATTTGTATGTGGAAAAGCCCAGGATTCCAACTGTTTTGGAATCCAAGGTGCATAAAATCATACAGACCCTCCCCTTAGACTTATTTTTGCTGCTGATGGATCTGTTACGGCACCAATTGCCAAGTATATAGACTTTAAAATCAAGCATATAGTTGATGAATACGAAAACATTTTAAAAGATTCTTGGCATTTTCTTAGTAAAATAAAACCAAACTTGTATGATGAGACCACTGGCTTTGGCACATTAGATGTTACAGACTTATTCACCAGTATACCCCACGACACCGGTTTGGCCTGGTTTGAAGAAATGTTATTACCACTCAAAGGAATTTCTCATAATGAATTCAGAACTATTTTAGTTCTAATGGAGATAATATTGAAAAATAACTTCTTATTCTTTGAGGGTGAATACTACAGGCAAACCAAGGGGGTGGCGATGGGAGCACATTGTGCACCTACATACGCCAACATTATAATGGCATATTGGGAGAAAAAATATGTTTTGACATCTATTTTTAAAAACAAGTGGGCATTATATGTAAGATTCTTGGACGACTTATGTTTCTTGTGGAAGGGTACCTCTGATGAGTTTGACGTGTTTGTTGAGTATTTAAACAGCACTACTAATTTTTTAAAATTTACCAAGTTTTTTACTACTACCAAGATAAATTATTTAGATGTTTATTTGGAGAAAAATGGTCAATGTTTTGTGTCAAGTGTGTATAGGAAGAAAACCTTTTCAAACACATACTTACACTTTTCAAGTTCTCACCGATCATGTAGGAAAAAAAGTGTTTTGAAGGGACAAATGGTGAGAATTTGTAGAATGACTTCAGATGAAATTTTATTTATCAATGAATGTGAAAACTTGAAGTCTATGTTTTTGGATAGAGGTTATCCTAGAGAATTGATTGACCAGACATTGCAGGAGGTAATTGAAGGAAGAAAGGGCAGATTTGCACCTATACTAGGCCAAGACTTTAATGCAATTTCTGTTACAACTATAAATAACACCATTGCTAAGGAGAGATACGATTCGAGTCTAACTCTAACCTATGACGGACAGGCCAGTAGGGTTAGAAAAATTATAGAAAGGGAATGGGAAAATTTTGCAAAAGTATCTGACTTGGGACATATCTTTGACAAAGAAATAAAGTATACTTACAAAAGAGGTATGAACATAAAAGGAATCTTAGAAAATGTTAGTCATACAAGGAGAAGTGAAGAAAACAAAAAGAAAAAACATGGTGTTTTTAAATGTGGAGCTTGCGGTTACTGCAACAATTTAAAAGTTGGTGATACACACTATTTGGCAGCCCGCAACAGGACACTTATTTTAGACTCCTTTGTTAACTGTAACACTAAGGGCATTATTTATATTGCATTATGTGGTCAATGTGAAGCTTTTTATGTTGGTAAGAGCGAAAGAAAAATGAAACAAAGAATTTATGAGCACCTGTACGACATCAGGACCAAGCGAGACACTAATTCTCTATACAAGCATACTTTGGTCTGTGATGGTGCTTATTTTAACTTTTTTGTTTTAGAAGTTGTACCACTTGACCCTCGGGGAGGTAGTTGGGAAACGTTAGTTGCATACAGGGAACTCTACTGGCAAATAGTGGTAGAGTCAAATAAATTCCCGGGTATCAATGACATGATTACCTTGGCTCCGATATTAAAAATGAGATCAGCGAAACTTTAAAGAATAAACATTTACTAGTGTCCACTTGTTCTCACAAACTTTCTATTTGATATGGTTTATTTAAATTAGTTACATAAAACACCTTGGTCCTTCACCTTTTATACATGTATTCATACATATATACCTATTTTTTCCACTAGAGGGCATCGAAAGACTAGATTATATAAAATGTTCTTTCAGTACAACATTTTATTTTAACATTTTTACAAATATATTTAATTATCTATTTAAATAAATTCTTATGTACTTATAATAATAAAAACAAATGTATTTATTGTGTGTTGTATAAATTGAAATGTTTTTAACAGTTGTATCAACTATTTTAACATTTGTATTACTGTTTACATATTCATGACAGGCAACTTCTTATTGGTTAGTTTGAATCAAATTGGAGTATTTAATTGTTGTTTTAGGGTGTGTAGTTTATCTGATGAAGTTTTTGACGAAACGTGAGGTGTATTGGTTGCTACGTATTCATTAAACTGCTGCTGTTCATTTTGGACTTTCATTAAACTGCTGCTGTTCATTTGGAACATACTCCGAGTTGGATTACTTATTTTTATAGCCCTAATTGTGGCACTTGCTGCTGAGTCTTTGGTGCATCCTTTTCATTTACAATATACACAATACCACAACTTTCACAATTGTATTTGCCTCTAATCTTGTATGTTACATTATTAAGAGTAAAAGGATTAGCAGCCATCATAAATTTACAAAAATTGCATCTGCCACATTTTGTCATTCCCACTTTTAATGGGTACACCCTAGTGTTATTTTCAAACATATTCTTTAGGTTATTCCCTCTTTTAAAAATCAACCCAGGGCTAGCGCTAATTTTTTGTTGGATGTAAGGTCATCCAACAAGATGCTCCAGTTTTTCAACAGGATGTCTTGTACAGACCCAGCATCCATAGAGAAAGTGGTAATAAATTTAAAAGTGTGGTTATTACCAACCTCATTTACTATGCATCTATTTGGTTCCTCAACCATAACATCAACCTGAACATTAACTGCCAACTCATTCCGGAGTGATTCCATTGTTACTTCCATAGTTTTATTCAGTAAGGGCTTGAACCAACCACTAACAATTTTTTCATAGACTTCATTTATAATGACATCTATTAGTGCCAGGGTGTAACATCTCTTCAAAATCATATTTTTAAGAGTCTCACATTCAGACATGAATTCAGAGTCTCACATTCAGACATGAATTCAGAGTCTAGTGTGGTCATTCTAGCAGCCCGTACAAGTTGACCTTTTATTACTGCTTTTTTCTGGTGAAATGGGTGGAAGCTATTGAAGTGCAATAGTGTATTGGATTATGTGGGTTTTCTGAAGTTCTTAGCTGTATATCTCCCATTTATAAGATCCTTTGATAATTCAACATCTAAGTAGGAGATAGTGTCAACCCTAAATTCAAATGCAAATTTAAGGAATGATGTAAATCCAGGAATAGTACTGACAAAGTTTTCCATATCACCTAAGTCACCCCGAAAAATGATGAATATGTCATCCAAAAATCTAGTGTACCAGAAAACTTTTTCTCTATATAAGGGATTCTTAAATAAGAATTCCCCCTCCCAATATGCCATTACACAATTAGCAAAGCTACCCCCACAGGGGGAGCCCATAGCGACACCAGTTTGTTGCAAAAAATATTCACCATTAAAAATCAGCATGTTATTATGTAGAACAATTTCCAACAAATATTCTATAAGGTCCACTTCGGATGATAGGGCCCCTTTTAAGGAGAGAAACTCTCTGACCCAACTGATGTCAAGGTCATGGGGGATCACTGTATAAAGATCCTTGACATCAATGGTTAGGAAGTTGTAATTGCCCTGAAAGTTTAAGCTGTTTAAGGATTTTAAGAAATCCCATGAGTCCTTACAAATTTGGGATTCGCTACCTAGGAGTTTCTTAAGTTTCTGATCCACAATCTTAGCACATCCATACATTACACAATTCCTACCATCCACTATAGGTCAGAATGGTGGGTTTTGCAAGTCTTTGTGGATCTTGGGAAGCCCAGATATTACTGGTGTAAGGGGGGGGGTCAAGATATTAAGATAATTCAAGGTTCCCATGTCAATATGATTGTCTATGAATAGGTCATTGATTAAAGACCTAATCCTTTGACAGGCACCATTGAATTCATTTAAGGAAATTTTTAAATAGATGTCAGCATGTAACATCTCAAGCATTTTATTCTTATAATCAAACACATTCATAAAAATAAGACCCCCACCTTTGTCAGGTTTTAGAATTCTGATATTTTGTGTTTTCAATAAATCTAAAATGTTCCTTTCACTATCAGATATATTAGGTACATATGTTCTTGCTGGTTGTTTACATAATAAACCTCTGATGTCTAATTCACAAAGTTTCTCAAACAATAGTAATGTAGTGTTCAAGGGTGGATTATAAACACTAGAGATGTAAATCATCATTACTATATTTGTTCTGACTTAAAAGAAATGTAAGATTTAACTTACATGTAAAGATTTTTAAGTCAAGCAATGTTTTTGCCAAGTCCACCCTTTTACTGGGCACAAATGAAAGTCCCTTTGCTAACAGATCAATGAGTTCATGAGAAAGGTCAAATTCTGTATGATTATATATAGAAAATCGCCACTGGAATTTAAATGTATTGGTAGGTGCTCACAGTCATTCAAAATAGGACTGTTGTAGTTAATATGTTCTATCTCCGACGTTTGTTGTTCCTCTTCTGCTTCTGTGTTTTCCAAGAACCTTGGTTCGGCTGATTGCTGTTCACCTTCACGGCCATCTAAAAATCCTGATTATGTGAACTGTTGGGATTCTCCTGCCATTGCTGAAGGCGTTCGCTATGTCTGATAGGTCGATTTAAGTCATCTGACTCAGTTTCCTGAGTAACAGGGATGTTTTGATTATTATTAATGACCTCAGGCATGTCATTATGGTAATTCGCTATAGGTTGCCTTATCACATTAGTTGGTGCCTCATGAATATTCAATGTGGGTGGAGCAGGGTAGGCAACACCATTTTGATAGTCTTTCCGATTGCGTTCTAATTTCTTTACTTTAACGGATTTAAATCTCATATAAATGCTCACATATTCTTTGGGATGTGTCACCAGTGTTGCCATATTTACAATGGGTCCAGTACTGACATTGGTAATAAGAAAATTCAAATAAGGGGTAGATATAGCTGTTATTCACAGGCAGTATTGTATGTCGTATTCTAAATGCAGTGTCCAGCATTTTATGTTGGAAAGACCCAACATAAACTATCCCAAAGAATATATGAGCATTTTTATGAGATTTCTCATAACAAGGACACCAATGCATTATACAGACATTTAAAGAAATACCCTGAACATGTTTTAAATTTGTGGTAGTATATCAGATTCCAAGGGACCCTCGAGGTGGGCCATGGAAAATAGTTTTGGAACAAAAAGAAACATGGTGGCAAATATTTGTAAACGCCAGCTCACCTCCTTGCTTAAATGAAATGATATCCATTTCTAGTCTTTTAAAGCTGAAAGTATTTGGAGGATATAATGTACATATATACTTATGCAATATTATTCATTTTATTGTACAAAAAAGTAGTTCAGTTTTGTAAGACTGACTTACATGTTTCCCTAGGTTTGTACACTTATTTTATGCTCAGTAATGAAGAAGTTAGATAGTAGTTACTAATTAGTGTTTTTATTGGTTGCTGATTTGATTGTTTGAGGGAGGGGATATAAAATAGCCCTTGGTTTTAATTTTTTTGTCTGAAGAAGTTTGGTGACTTCACTAAACGAAAGTGCTTACCAATAAATTTATTTTGTGGAATTTGGACTTCTTGTCTGCATTTCTATTGCCAGCCTGTATGTTTTTTTACAGTTTCTGTTTTTTGCCATGGTTTATATCTCCATAATACTGTTATATTTGGTAGATAACATGGCCAAAACCATGACCCAGTGGAGCTGGCTATATGCTGATCTTCACGGATGAGCAATTTTTTGATTCACTTAGCATGTAGAGGCCTTCTTGGAGACAGTTCTGGGCAAGAGAGAGCACATGGTTAATTAGCATATTCATTTCCCCCTGACTGCTTCATTTGGTAAGGGAGGACCCATAGCCAACCTTATATGGTCCTACTTGTTTTCATGCTAGAGCACTGTGCGCCAGTGTTTATGTATGAATTTTAAATACTGAATCTAATTCTTTAATATAGATTACCTAATTCCCTTAGATGCTGAAGTATTCCTCTATCAGAGGTACAGTTTTACACTTCTGCTATATTTAACCGCCCTTTTATATTATCTCAGGCTATATTTAATAGATTTTTTTTTTGAAACTTTAGTTCCAACTCCAGGAATATAATCCAACATACAATGACTATTATGTAGATTCTTAGTTGAAATTCTAATAGGATGATAGTAGGAATTACTTTACTATCCTTAAAATGTCTGGCCTAATAAATACCTTTATACATACTGTGGCCACACCTCTTTTTTATTAAATCGTCAAAAGAATAAGACTTCATGGATAAAATTGTTTTTCTGAAAATCTTATAGAGGAAAAAAGAAGGAAGAAAATTTTAAATATTTTCATAATGAAAAGTTCTGAAGTAACCTAAGTCATTAAACATAACGTAAGAAATTAGGAAGGGGTAATAACACCATATATGAGCTCTACTGCCAATCATTAGCGGACCGGAGTTCCGCTGTGGCGACCCCTAACCAGGAAAAGCCGAAAGACAACGACAACAACAACAACAACACAATATATGTTAAATTAAGAAATAAGAATTTTCTTATAAACCATTAGTATGAAATAAAACATGCTAATTAACTATGGATAACATTCTGAAATAATAACTATTATTCCCTTGTTTAATTAAAAGCAAGAACTATTGTCTGGTATTGATAATAAATAGCACTTCAGTGCAAAGTGCTCTGCACTGATGAGATGATTTGTACCATACTGCTATGTAAAACTTCATGGTCATTAAAATTCCCTAAGGTGCTGCATTTCATTGCCTGGTAATTTGTATGATGATGCATCATTCCACAATGCAGTGGGAAAAGCTATGCATATCTGCTTCAATGCTTCAGTTCAGTGTATTTGGGGGTGGGGGGTGGGCTGAGAGAGACACACACACACACACACACACACACACACACACACACACACACACATGCATTCTCACTCATACACTCCACAACTTACCTCCATTGGCTATCTGAGCAGAGTATAGAAGGAGTTCCATTTTACTCCCTACATATTCCCATTCACAAAAGACATAGGTGTGAGTCCAAAAAATGTGACACACACACTTAACAGTTTTGGAACTCTGTTGTGCCATGTTATTTTGTAGTTTGGGTGTCTATGAGTCCTACTACACAAGTACTGTAAGTGGCCAATATGCAGGAAATATCAATTACATAGACTACTCCCATGATTACTGGTTTTGCATGTGGTCCTTTGACACTTGCTGTCTGGGCTGCAAAGTGACAGTTTTAGGCAGCAAAGAGGCTTTCTGGCCAGAACAGACTTTCAAAGTACACAATACAGCTTGGATTTGTCATGCATACTTCACACAAGGTGATGAGTAACCGTCCCTCGTGGTACTGGAAAATATTATTGTCATTAAGGAAGAACCCTTAAATGGCAGTTTATTCTTGTTATCGATACTGTCTTCAAAATACAAATGTGATAAGGAAGGAAATAGAATTGGTGTAGGCACATCAAAACAACCTAGGAAATGTTATTATTAGATAATATGGGACTGTATCTTTTAAAACTGACTTGTACCCATAAACCATATATAATTTGAAACGTGAACATTTAAAAAAAATGTACATGTTAATAAAACATTATTAACTAAAACTTGAAATGTGAAAGACATCTCTCATGATCTAAAGTTTATTTATTTATTTTAATTTGTGTTTGTTAACTGAGGGGGAGCACTGATCTCCGCAGACCCTTTTCAGACTCAACCCAAGAGCTCTGTCCGGTTAAGTGACTTGCTGAAGGATTCAAACTTTGGACTACATCACAAGAAAGTGTAAATGCTTCCTCCTTTTATTAGCATCAGTATGGATACACATTTACTGAAACTAGTCAATTAGAGAAAATAAGTATAACAGCAGCAATCTATACAAAAATAGATAATTAAAAGATATATCTTAATGAGTATAAGAACTTATAAACAATAGGAAGCACATAAAGAAAGAAATTTTAATATTATACTATATCATTTGCTCCAACATTGTAAATTTTGTTCTGTATGGTGCTCCTCTTTGTAAATAAATATATCAAACTAAAGATACAGTGTCACTTATCTCACAGGTTTGTCATCAGCATTTAGTCCTTGATCTATGACATACAAGAAAAATATATTTAAGTACGCTGCAGTCATATGTAAAATATTGATCTCCGGGTAACAAAGAGCAGTGCTATATAATATTTTCATTTAATTAATTAATGTTGCAATGCATAAGTAAATATTTATTATCAAAAGAAAAAAGCTAAAATTGTATTATAAAGTGACAAGTTAGAAATTAACTTGATGCATAATCTTACTAAAAACACCTTATACTTATATTTTGTGAATCAACAAATACATTCATAATGCTGAACAGCAGAGATGCCAAATGACATTACATTGAACACAAAACACTGAAATTCTCAATGCCGAAAACCTTAGCACAACTGTATGCAGTGAAGGCAAGTGTGCTAATTATATATTCCAACTCCAAGATCACTCTATTATGGGAAAAGTGGGAAACGCCACTCACTGTTGTACCATGATTTTATCGCCATTGTGATTTTTGACGTAGTGTCATTTCAGCCATTCAGAATTATAAATGTAACCTGACAGTCGCCTAGCACAAGCTTAAAATATAAGTAATTTAACAATAAAATTAATATTAAAATAAGTAATGCATTTATAAATGTCAGTACACAGTATTATGCCGTTTTGGGCTCAAAATCAACTATACATACAGCATATATTACTTAGTTTGCTTTCTTTATAACATGTATCCTTCAGTCCAACATTGCATAAATTGCTCAATTCAAGGCTTTCCTTAAACCTCACTCATTATCCAAAACATTATTCTGCATGTATGGTTCCCACAGATTACGTTTATTTCTATGTAATTTGCTCCTTCCCTTTTCTAAAGTTCTCTCTTCCAGTTCTTTTATCTCTTTTACAGTATTCAATAAATAAAGCGAGTTTAGGTTTTGATTTTAATTCTCTATTACTATGTCTAGGCAATTCAGACTCTGTGCCCCAGCTCAAAAGAATCATTTCCTTCATTACAACCATTTGTTTCCTCAGTTTTTCTAACAGAGTACTTTGTCGGGCATTTTTAAAATTTGTCAACTCATTACACTCCTAAAGTTAAGTTCCCAGTCATCTCTTTCTTCCTCATGGCACCTCTAACATTTGTATCTACCTGAGGAAATATTCTTTGAAGTCTGATTGCAGACCTTGCTACATACATGGGAGCCATACAAATGCCCTCCAATTATTCCCTTGTAAATTGCTTTTCCAGTGTCTCATCCCAATCTTTTCTAGCCTCCTCTGATTGAGTCTTAAAGTTATCACGTAATATTTTATATGCCCTACTAATTATCCCTTTTTTAACAGCATCAGCTGTTCTAGATTCAACAAAGAACTCTATCAGAGCAAGTCATTCACCCAGGACTCCTTTATCCCCTTCTCTTTGCCTATACTCTGATATCAGTCCCTGGCAGGGAAGGCAGTCTCTAACCTGCACTCCAAACTTCTTCTTGGCCTTTCCTACTCTGTTAGCTTTTACTAGTTATTCGCACCCAATACCTTGGTTCCTTAGCTAGTTTTCTCCAGTAAATTCTAGTTCCCCTCTTGCCTATTTTCTTTAACCCTACTAGCAGCCAACACTACTGACAAAATCTTCTTTCTCCATTCCTATGTTGGCTTATATCTTAGAATATATTATGGACTAACTCTTAGGGATGGAATAAAGAATTTACTGTTCATTCACAAATGTTGTTTCCAAATAAGCAAAGGCAATAGGAGCAAAGTTGTAACAATATCTAACAGTTAAATTATGAACAAGTTCAGATGTTGCGTCTAAGATAAGAAATGATTAGCAGTATCAAAACAGCTACTATAAAATGATTTATATATAGAAGTCTGCTTAACATATCAACAGCTTGTTCATGTAAACATTAAAATTGTCTCTATAAATGCAAATCTCCAGTACAGCTTCATTTTGAACCTGTGTACATCCCTAGCTACACGTCTTAAAAGAAAAGGGAGCTCATTATTATAGTTGATAAGCAGTGAGTCAGCTTTAACACCTCATTATCTGTAAGATGAGGTAGTCTGCAACACTAATGCACTAAATCTGCAAGACTTAAGAAATGCAACACAAAATCCAGAGCATGTCAATTGCCTATACCATCTAACACAGACAAGATAATAAGGAAGGTGACATCAAGAAGATCACAGTCTAAAGGTCCTCTTGTCTCTACCCAAGTTGTGAAACATCATCACATGGCAGAAAAGCTCAGTACCTCATTGCAATTTCATTTAACAAGTTAAAAAATAAGTACAAGAGCTAAATGTTTAAATTTGACAAGGTCATTGCTTAGATTAGATTAGCAATGACCTTGCTTACCTAAGCAAATAAACCAAATGCTTAGAGCAAAAAGAGAACAGAAAACCAACTTAAAGGTGGGAAGCTTGAGTGTTTAGTTTTCTCAGCAGTAATTTATATAGACTAAATGACTGGATAGTCTTGAAAAATAAAAGTAAGTAATAAACATGATACCGCACTGAATGTTATTAGCAGCATTAGTGTATTACTGAATATTTATTAAAGAATGTGCACATGTTTTATAAGTTCATCCTATATTTAAAGCCAAATGGATATCAAGAAGCTTAGCAAGGTTAACTATGACATTCCTTGGCATGAAGAATATATTAGTTACACTGATAGTAAGATTATGTCAACATATGCCCCAGGTATGAATTTATGTTCTCCCATCTAGTTACGTCTGGCTTTGAAAATAAGTGCTACCATGTTTGATAGTATGAGGGTGTTTATTCCAAACACAGGGAGTGAATATTTTTAGCCATGGTCCTGTTCTCCAAGGCCAAGTGGAAATGCATTACTTGGACAATTTGGAGTAGCCAATCAACCAAAATGATTTTGGGAGGAAAGCAGAGTTCCTAGAGTAAACTTTCTCATTGAACTCTAAGGACAGTGACCAAGATGGCCTAGGTTCAATTCCTAGTTGAAGAATGTACTTCTTTAGAATGTCTTAGTTACTCTAAAAACTAGTACATAGCAGAATTAATTAAGAAGTATTTGTTTATGGATTAGTAACTGCATAAGTTATATTTTGTAGTATTTTATTCTGTACTCCTTTAAACTATATTAGAGAATTGCTGAGAGGAGGTGCCACCTGAGGGGATAGTGACCAGTTATTAATGTCTGAAAATTATAGCGAAACAAAAGATGAGGATGGAATATACAGTTACAGAGAGTAACATATGTCCATATTGTTTGTTATCCAGAGATGCAGTGTTAAATATAATAAGTATGTACTTCATGGAGCATTGTGATTATTCTTCAATACTGGGAATAAAAAAACAGGTTTGTTAATCTCCCCCAACCACTGTTAAGATTGGGCCTTGTGCTAGGGATTAATAGCTAACAGTGATGGCTGGTAAAGAACAGCAGTATAAGATTAAATAAGTTTAATAGCTATTAGATACTTTGCTCTGCCATACTTATAAATAATAACAAAGTCTCCAGGAAGAAAGAAGTCTTCAGAGCCGAATTCCGCTATAAAACTTTATTAACAACATTAAGCGCTTTCGTTCCCAAGGTATCAGGACATCATCAGAACAAAGTATGCCCAAATTTGTTTATACAACTCATGAATGGTTACCTTTCAACCAATCAATCAATTAAATTAAATTACATTAAGTGCACTATATTAAAAACTGTAACCCTTCTATTCACCATAAAGAGGTACATGTTTAAAAACCTGATCTAAATAAGGCATAGCAGCATTCTTCCAAACAATTAATAAACAATACAAAATAAGTGTAAAAACAGATGTAATAAAATATGAAACAAATATATAAACACAAAACCCCCAAAACATGAATCTAATAATAATAAAAGGTTTACTATCATTTTCCCAATTGCACTATGTGCGAGCTATCGTTTCTACAAACCATAGAAATGAAAACCACCTTCAGCAAACAAAACAAATGTTGAACGTGGAAATGGTGGGGTCTATATTAGATCAGCAAACGCTTAAACAAGCGAACGCTGATTGATCGACCTTATGTAAGTGAAAGCTTACAATCTCAAACTGTCAGATCAGCGATTTTTTCCTAGGGAAAAAAATCGCTGATCCAAAACACATACACACAACACAAGCACACCAAACAAACAGAAATCCACACACATACACCTAAAATCTGACACCTAACCCTACACTAAACTATGCACACACCACTAACTATCCATTTACCTTAACCCTAACCCTAAGGTCCATCACTATCGCACACTCACCTCACCTGCTCCCTAACCCTAACTCACCTAAATCCACCCTAACCCTCATGTCCACACAATCGCACACATAACTAACCCACGCCCTAACCCTAACTCACCTAACCCACCCTAACACTCACATCCACACAATCACACACTTACCTGAATCCGACCCGTAACTTTCCACCTCAGCACTGAAAATACCGAAGCAACAGAAACGGACAACCAAATTCTTTCCCTAAGAAAAAATTCGGGTTTCTGTTGCTTCGATATTTTGACCATTTGCTTAAATAAGGTTGATCAATCAGCGTTTGCTTGTTTAAGCGTTCGCTGATCTAATATAGACCTGAAATGGTGAATGTTCGAATTCGACACAATTCAAGCATGCACCACACTTCTGCAAACGGAGACAGCTGAGACTGTTTACACGTAAAATCAATTTTTCATTTTATTTTAAAGATTATAAGCAGGTTGAAATTGACCCTGTGGCTAACCTAAAAAGACCAATTCTATTTAACCCATCCCTGCATCAGACTGTTTTACTGTTTGAAAAATTATGTGAATTTAACTTTAGGGGTCTTTTGAAGCAATCTTGGGCAAATACCATTGAGGGGAATTTAAGTGAATCAGAGAAAGCTTTGCTTAAAAGCATATTGGACAATAAACAGGTGAGGGTTATGAAACCTGATAAGTGGGATGGCCTAGTGGTAATGGACAAAAATGATTACATTAACAAAATGTTGAACCTGTTGTATTCAGATACCTATGAAGAGGCTTCTATCAATGAGCTCAACATTGCATACTGGAAGATTGACTTAGCTTTAGGAGGAAATGTTGTTGAATAATCAGATTACAGGGGAAGAATACAACTTTTTATATATGGGAACCAAAGGTTCCTGTGATCTTTGGGATCCCTAAGGTTCACAAGTCCTTACAACCCCCCCCAACATCTGATTGTTGATGCAAAGGCCTCAAAAACATTCTGCATAGCAAAATACATTGTTTTTTTTACACTAAAAGAGTATTAGATGTCAACCCTGTCTTGCTTAAAGATTCCTAGGATTTTTTAGCAAGAATATCTGATAATCTTTTTCCTGAAGGGATAGTATTTGTAACTATTGATATACAGGTTTTATTTTCCGTTATCCCCCACGAGATTGGGATGGAATGGTTTTATGAATATTTAAGGGACAAGACAAACCTCAGTCCCAGTAGGTTGGATCTTTAGGGAGAATTCATGGAAATTGTGCTGGAGAATAACATCTGAAGGCCAATTTTTTTAGGCAAAAAAACAGAGTAGCCATGGGGGCAGCTTGTGCCCCCATATTTGCTAATACTGTATTATCTTATTGGCAAACTAATTTTGTGTTAAACTCAGAATTTAAAGATTGCTGGCTTTTTTATGGATGTTTTTTCGATGATATGATATTTTTTTGGAATGATACTGAGCCAAGACTACATGAATTTTTTGAATATCTACATTCTACAACTATTTTTTTTATTTTTTACCATGGATATCCAGGATGACTCAATACATTTCTTAGCTATCTCTCTTAGAAAGAACTATGTTAGAAAAGGTTTTTATTCTACAATATACCGAAAGCCTAGTTATTCCATTTCATTCCTGCACTATGACAGTATGCATCCTCTACATCAAAAGAAATCTATAGTTAAGGGGCAGTGTGTTAGACTAGCCTGGATGATCTCCAAAAATGAAGCATTTCAGATTGAAATGTTCAACCTGAAGGAAATGTTCTCACGGAAAGGTTACCTGGATACATTTTTGAATAACATCTATAGTGAAGTATTTAGAAAATGGAGGGTAGGCTATTTCCCCCCCATTAGGAAAATCTCATGGAACCAATCCCATAGGAGGGCAAGATCTAAAAACTCAAGTAAATGGAATGAGTGGTTTCCAACATGGCCTAATATTACCCTATACAGGGCAATTTGAGGGCCTTAAAGAGACTGTGGAAAGGAATTGGTCCATTTTTGTATGAATAGTGAATATCTTGACATAGCTGGACCAAAACCAGTTGTAATGTACAAAAAGGCCCCTTGTTTTAAAACGATTTTAGAAAGAACAATGACAACTAAACAGGTAGGGAAAATGTCAAAATGTGGTAATTGTAACCTATGTACGTATATGTTTGAAGGGTCCTCAATTGTAGTCACTGGGTTTGGTAAGGTTCATCTTAACCTTACATTTCTGTGTAGTGGTAAGGAAGTGGTTTATCTAACATTTTGCAGTTCATGTCCCGCATTTTATATCTGGGAAGCAAAAGGAACTATTAGACAGAGGGTGTATGAGCATAACTATGACATCAGAAAGGGAGATGAATATAATGCATTGGCAAGACATATTAATAGTCCAAGTACAAAAATGTGGTGAAGAAGCCAGACAAAAGTATAAAAAACACACACTTTAATTGGTAAACACTTTCACATCAGACAGGATGCTTCATCAGACCGTGAAACCTACAAAACATCACTTCCTTTATATAGTCTTAAATTGAATAATTAAAAAATTAATACATCAATTAAATAGAATAAAATCTCAACAATCAATACATGTATAAATACATTAACAATATATCATAAATACTAAATAGTAAGTAATAAATACATACACACTATCTTAAAAAATCATTTTAAAGGACGAGCTTTTAAATAAGGTTTAATAGAGGCTCTATCATTCAGCCCAGTGGGCGATCAGCTTGTAGCTCTCTTATCCATCTTAGCTCTCTTTGCTCTGCAAAATTCTTAATATCACCTAACCTTGAACCTAAATCAACACATTCAATCACTCTAAAACTAAATGCATGAGTTTCATCATATTGTGTTATATGTCTGGCTAAGCACTTCTTTCTATATATTTATTCCTTGTTGCTAGTAGATACTCCCTTATACGTTCTCTTAAAGACCTATTTGTCATTCCTACATAAAATGAATTGCAGGCATTACACACTGCCAGGTAGAGTAAATCTCTAGTAGTACAACTAGCTATGGCTTTAAATACATATTTCTTGACAGTTATAGGGTGAATAAATGTATTCTCTACAGCTAACACTGCACACGCTGCAATTTTTATATAGTATTAGAGTTCCATTCAACACTCTAGCTTCTTGTTTCTTATTATTTTTATAGCATAGTAGACTCTTTAAATTCTTTTTATTCTTATACCCAAACCTGGGTTTTTTGCCCACTACATTTTGTGTTTCACTATCAGTTTGCAGTATAAACCAATTCTTACATATTATTTGCCGTATCTGATTAATATTACTTGAATAATGATGTCTAATTGGTATAGCTTTATTCACTTCTCTATGTCCATTCACATCATATGTGTTGGTATTATTTAGCATATACGGCTTGGCTACAGTCTTTCTCAGAGCTCAAACTTTATTAATCCCTTCATTTACCTCATCTACTTTATATTTGCATTGCAATAGTTCATTTCTAAAACTAGTTATACCACTCTCAAATCTCTCGTCATCTTTGTCTAATCTAAAAATTCTCATTCCCTGACCTTTTATTATATTCTTATATATATGTGTGGGATGCATGCTGTCTCTACACAGTATATTGTTTCTCCGACAGGGTTTTTTATATAACTGTGTAATACAACATCTATTCACATCTTTCATTTTTGTAACATCTAAAAAATTCACTTCATGGTTAGAAATTACATGTGTGAATCTTAAGAAATCTGTAGTATTATTTATAAATGCTAAAACTGTTGTAGGCATTCAAAAGATCCTATCCATATTAGTATCAGGTCATCTACAAACCTTCGATATAAAAATATATGTTCAACAAATATATTATCTCTCAAAATACATGTTTCTTCCCATTGTGCTAACACCATATTGGCGTAGCTATTGGCACATGCTGACCTGTTTAAATACAAAATATTGCAGTGGCAATGACTACATTTTGAAGCCTGTATCATGCAAAAAGTAATTCCAAGAGGCCTTAGCATTCTTAAAATGCCAGCATCAGGCAATAGCTATCCCGAACTTTTAAAACACTGGCAAAAGTTAAACCTGGAAACGAGTATTAAATATATGAACTTGTTAAATGACTTTCATAGACCTATGGAAGATGCATTACTGCAAGAAATTACATGTAAGCAATCAGCATTGAGTGAAATGGTACCAGCCAGAGTGTTTGATAAAGCCTTGTCAAATGTCTGTGATAGCGTTACATCATTTGAACATCAGCTTATAGCTATAAAAAAGAAAAAGCTTGACAGAGATTTAAGAGACCTTGCAAACGGGCATGTCTTCACTTGGCCACATAACTTTGCTGAGGTTACTGCTATTGGAAGGTATTCAGAATCGAATACGAAAATAGGATGTGACTTATGCAGAGACGAGGCAGAAGCAGAATTTGCAAAGGGTAGAACCATGTGAAATGACTACAATACAGAACGAGACTCGTTTGATGAATGAAACGAGTCAGCAGCCAATAGCCGTTTCAGAGAACATTTCCAATAAATCTGCTGACTCTAAGACTAAAGAGATTAAAGTTCCTATAGCCTCAGGAAGCACATCGCAAGTAGTCAGGAGGAAGGAGAAGCAACCTGTGAGGGAGAATAAAGAAATGATAAATTCCAATGGAGAGCAGGTTTTTTCATCTCCCCCTCTCCCCAGTCACAAAGTGAAAGTATCCAGGCGAGCACGATCGGGCAGCAGAGGGAGAAAGAGATGACTCCCTTCATGGGAACTCAACTCAAATCATAACATCAAGCGGATGTGGGAGCAATGAATGACAGAGACTTGTTAGTGTTTAATCTTTCATGAAGAGACTTTACAGAGGAACAAATGTCAGTTTTACAAAGAGGACTGACATTTATACCGGCAGCTAAATTGGGCTATGTTGATACTATTTTGGACATAAAACGTTTCGCTCATAATGCTATGTTAAAGGTAATGTTTAAGAATGATAAAGTACACAATGTATTTAAAAGACCTAATACATTTATGCCAGAATTAAATGCTGCACTAGAGATTTTCTGTGAAGGGAAGCATATGAAATGGATCTATATTTTGTTGATACTCCTATTTCCTAAGATTCACACATGTAATTTCTAACCATGAAGTGAATTTTTTAGATGTTACAATAACAAAAGATGTGAATGGATGTTTTAGTACACAGTTATATAAGAAACCCTGTCAGAGAAACAATATACTGTGTAGAGACAGCATGCATCCCACACATATATATAAGAATATAATAAAAGGTCAGGGAATGAGAATGTCTAGATTAGACAAAGATGACGAGAGATTTGAGAATGATATAACTAGTTTTAGAAATGAGCTATTGCAACGCAAATACAAAGTGGATGAGATAAATGAAGGGATTAATAAAGTTAGAGCTCTGAGAAAGACTGCAGCCAAGCCGTATATGCTAAATAATACCAACACATATGATGTGAATGGACATAGAGAAGTGAATAAAGCTATACCAATCAGACTGCAGTATTCAAGTAATATTAATCAGATGTTCTTCATTTCACATTGCTGCAGTCCTTACATATGGGTAGTCCGCTGTCCTCGGTCGGCCCGAATACCAAAGTATTAGGCTGACGTCGGTCAAGGCGCTTAAAACTGACATCAGGACGTCAGGGTACAAAAGCGCATGACCGACGTCATTTCCTCAGTCTTTTTTGCCGCATGGTCCGATGCAGAAGCAGCGTTGCAAGTGCCGTTCGGCGTTCTGAAATTTTTCGAATTCGGAGTTTCAGACCGAATCCAAGTTGGCTAAGTACCCCGTTGGGGAATATTTTGGTTTTTTCTTGCCTCAGTGTTTTACCGGATGTCAGAAAAAGTGAATAACTGTATTTCTTGTGGGAAACAGATACCGCATAGGGATTATCATTCTTTGTGTATTCCTTGTTTGGGGCCTGAGCACGACGTTGTTGGGTGTCGCTTTTGTGCTAGGTTCAATAAACGCACTATTAAGCGAAGGTTAGATTGTGCTAGGCTGGTCTTTGGGAAGCGGTGCAATTATAATATGCCGTCGGATTCTCCGGTGCCCGCTTCTGCGAAGAAGCGCAAAGACAAAACAGTTAAACCCAGGCAAGATGAGTCGTCCGTTCCAGACGCCGGTTCTTTAGAGGCTTCAGTGGAACCGGTGGTTCCGATGGAGACTTCTCTGGAGTCTCAGGGGGAGACTTTGATTTTGCAGGAGGTGGTCTCTCAGGAGGCAGGTCAGGCTGAAGGGGCTTCTCAAGTTACTGTACTCCCCTCCCTTCCTAGGGTGGTTAGGCCTTCTCCTTCTGTTTCCAAGGCTTCTCCCAGAGGCAGGCCAGTTTTAGCTTCTGTTGGTGTCACTCCTAGTTCAGCAGGGTCTGTGCCTAAGAAGCACATGCTTAAAATGGCAGAAGATTTGATTACTCTGATTAGAGGTTCTTTGCCCCTCCTGATAAGAGGCCTAGGGTGGAGCCAGAGTTGGGAAGTTTTGAGCAGGCTTGGATGTTTCAGAGTCTTCAGCTGAAGACTTGCAGGAGTACTCTCCTTATTCTGATTCTGATGCAGATGATTCCACTCCTTCTGCTTCTCCTCCAGAGGATTTTTCTTTTTCAGAGACACTTCATTCTATGAGGGAACATTTTAAGTGGGAAGGTCAGGACTTCTCTGATTCTCGGAAAAGGCTTAGGGAATTTTGCTGTTACCCCAGCATAGGCCCTTGGCTATACCCCCGGTTCTGGATGTTGTGGAAGATGTGTTTGCAGATGCTTCACTTAATCCTGATTCTCTGCCTCCTGCTCCTGTTAAACCGGATAGGTATTACAGGGTGCCTGAGGCTCATAAATATCTTTATAAGAGTCCTAGGGCGGACCCAGAAACTATTAGTCAGGGACCTAAGGGTGTCAAGGCCTCTGTTGTAAAAATCCGGTTCCTCTAGATAAAGAAGCCAGAGCTTTGGATAGATGGGGAAAGAAGGTCTATACATCTTCTACCTTAGCTATGAGGGCTTTGAATTGCCAGTTTCATATGTTGAAATATCAAAACTTTCTTCTTTCTCAATTGAAGTCTAAGGTGGATGCTCTGGTGGAAGACATTGAGTGTAAAGAATTACAAGATTTGGTGCATGTCTCTGAACAGGTGGGTAAGCATTCATTACAGTGTGGTTTTGATGCTGTGCAGGCCTCGTCTAGGGTGGCTGCCACTGGCTCAGTTCTTCGCAGGCACACCTGGCTGAAGGATCAGAATTTATCTGACCATGTTAAGACAAGGATTTTGGATGCTCCTTTGCAGTCTGATGTGTTGTTTGGTTCACCTGTGGAGTCAGTCTTGAAGAAAATGGAAGACAAGGCTAAGTCTATGCAGGCTGTTAAAGATTTTTGCAAGTTCAGCCTCCGAGTTTAGTAGGAATTGGCCTGCTAAGGGGTGGATGTATCCTTCTTATGATTCTCAGTCTAGGGGTAGATCTAGACGTGGTAGGGGCAGAGCTCAGAGTTCTTTCAGACCTAGAACACGAAGTTCACCTGCACAATCTTGGTGAGGGCAGGGGCCAGTTCTTTCGTAAACAGGCCCAATGACCTACTTTTCAGCTGCCAGATCCTTCTTGCCTGGCAGCACCTTTGGGAGGAAGGTTAGCACTCTTCAAGGAAAATTGGATGTTGATTACCCAAGACAAATGGGTATTGGATATCATTCACCAAGGTTACAAGTTTTATTTCCATACCTTGCCTCCTTTCAAAGGCATGCCGGACGTTCCTCCTCAGCAAAGACTAGAGGCTCACAAACAAATTTCTCTACTACTTCAAATAGGGGCCATACAACCGGTCCCTCTGCCAGAAGTGGGCCTAGGATTTTATTCTCGCCTGTTTCTAGTACCAAAGAAAGGAAACACGTGGAGACCAATTTTGGATTTATCTATCCTCAACACATATCTGGACATTCCCAAGTTCAAAATGTTGATGTTACAACAGCTTTTACCTCTGCTGGGCAAAGATCACTGGATGGTGACTCTGGATCTCAAGGAGGCTTACCTTCATGTTCCTATCAGGCCCAGTTGCAGGAAGTATCTGCGTTTTCAGGCTGGGACTTCACATTATCAGTTCTCTGCATTGCCCTTTGGCTTATCTACTGCGCCCAGAGTGTTCACGAAGGTTCTGGCTCCAGTGGTAGCTTTCTTCAGGCTAAGAGGAATACAAATCTATCCTTATTTGGACGATTGCCTGATTCTGGCACAAGAAAAGGACGAACTTCTTCATCATTTACAGTATGTGATGGCAGTGTTAAGATGCCTGGGGTATTCTGTGAACGAAATAAAGTCCAGTCTAGTACCCTCTCAGGACATGTGCTTTCTGGGTGTGAGACTGAATACAGCATCCCAGATGGCCGTTTTCACCCCGGACAAACAAAAGAATCTTTCTCTTTACTTCCACCAATTGTCTCGTCAGTCCAGGCTGACTGCAAGGACAGTCCTTCAAGCCTTGGGGTTCATGGCATCTTGTATTCTGGTACTTCCCAATGCCAAACTGCATATGAGGAAGCTACAATGGTATCTCAAGAATGTATGGACACAGCACTGCCAAGATTTGGACACTGTCATTCAGATAATACCTTGCATTCAAAAGGAATTTTTGTGGTGGGCTCAGGAATGTCACCTAAACAAGGGACTCTCTGTGACCCGGCCAGAGGCGAGTCAGATTTTAACGACAGATGCCTCAGACAAAGCTTGGGAGCTCATCTAAATGGAAAATGGGTACAAGACACGTGGCCTGCCAGACTTCAACATCTACATATCAACTTGAAGGAGATGTTAGCAGTCCAATTTGCATTGATAGCTTTCAAGGATTTACTTCTTCCAGGGCAGGTGTTGATTCAAACAGACAACACAACTGTCATGTGGTACATCAACAAGCAAGTGGGAACGCATTCTTATCCTCTATGCAGACAAGCAATGATTTTGTGGGAGACTGCTCTCAGTTTACAGCTAAATCTTCAGGCAAGGTTTCTGCCAGGAGCACAGAACTCCTTAGCAGATGTGTTGAGCAGACAAATTATGGATCCCCACGAGTGGAGATTGGATCCTCATGTATTTCAGAGATTGACAGTGTTATGGGGAACTCCAGACATAGATCTGTTCGCTTCTCCACTAAATTACCAGCTGCCAAAGTTTTGCACAAAAAGGTTTCATCCCACAGCTTGGAAAGTGGATGCTCTCTCATTCAATTGGAGCAATCTTCGCGTGTATGCCTTTCCACCTCTGCCTCTCCTCCCAAAGGTACTCCTGAAGGTCAGACAGGACAAGCCAAACATGATTTTAATAGCTCCAGATTGGCCTCAACAGCACTGGTACCCATTACTGAGAAGTCTGGTGCAGGAGCCTCCATGGCCTTTGCCTTGATTCCTCACCTGCTGTCTCAGGAGAACAGTCATTTACTCAATGTCAAACTTCATTCTCTACATCTGACAGCCTGGCATATTCTGTTTTAAACCCTGGAGGGTCTCAGCTTCCACAACAAGTTTTGAATGTTATTTTGGAGGCCAGAAGGCCTAGTACAAGGAAAGTTTACGCAGATAAATGGAGGAGATTTTTATTTTGGAGTACAGCAAAGGACTTTGATGTTTCTAAACCTAATTTAAGTGTTACGCTTCAATACCTTACTGAGTTATTGGACAAAGGTTTGTCCTTCTCCTCTATAAAGGTTCATGCTGCAGCAATTTCTGCTCACTATGACTGTGACCCACCATTATTTTCTCAGCCTTTGTTTAAGCAATTCCTTAGAGGGCAAAGAATATAAGACCCCACGTAGAGCTCCTACTCCTGCTTGGGATCTCAATTTTGTGTTGGAGAAACTCACTCTACAACCTTTTGAGCCTGCAGCATCTGCAGAGTTGAAATATTTATCATGGAAGACTGCTTTTTTGTTGGCCATTACCTCTGCGAGAAGGGTTTCTGAATTACAGGCCCTTATGGCAGTTGAGCCTTTCTTAATTTTCCACAAGGATAGGGTGTCTTTCGTACTAATCCTTCTTTTATGCCTAAAGTGGTTTCTAGTGTGGCTTTAAACCAAACTATTCATTTGCCTACTTTTTATGCAAACCCCCAAAATAAAGGGAAAGGATTTTGCACACTTTGGATATACACAGACAGTTGCGATATTATTTGAGCAGAACTAAAGGGTTCAGGCAGTCTCAGCAGTTGTTTGTTTCTTTTGCTTTGGGTTCTCAGGGCAAACCTGTTTCACAACAAACTATTTCTAAGTGGATTGGTTTTGTATTGCTTTCTGTTATTCCCATCATGGTAAGGAGATTCCAGCTGGGATTAGGCCTCATTCCACTAGGGCTACTGCCACTTCTACAGCTTTTTAAGGGGTGGCTACTAAAGATATTTTGGAAGCAGCTACTTGGAGTTCAGTGCATACTTTCTCTAAGCATTACCACCTTCCACTTTACTCTAAATCTAGGGCTGGATTTGCCACTGCAATTTTACAGGGCATTTTGGCAGCTCCTAATGCTTTATAGTTTTGCCATCCTCCCTTACCTCTGCTTTGGGATTCTACCCATATGTAAGGACTGCAGCAATGTGAGATGAAGAACATAGTACAGTTTTGTACCTACCATAAATGTAGATGTTCAAGATCCACATTGCTGCAGTCAATTACCCTCCCTCCTTCCCTCTGTTGTTGAAGGTGGTGGTGTGGTTTGTGTTGTACATATTGTAAATATGGTTAGTGCAGGTGGTTGGTTAGTTTTTGCTGGTTTTTGGCTTTGGCCTTTCTTGTTAGGGCCTTCTGACATCTGGGGCAAGAAAAGACTGAGGAAATGACGTCGGTCATGCGCTTTTGTACCCTGACGTCCTGATGTCAGTTTTAAGCGCCTTGACCGACGTCAGCCTAATACTTTGGTATTCGGGCCGACCGAGGACAGCGGACTACCCATATGTAAGGACTGCAGCAATGTGGATCTTCGAACATCTACATTTATGGTAGGTACAAAACTGTACTTTATGGCAAATAATATGTAAGAATTGGTTTATACTGCAAACTGATAGTGAAACATAACATGTAGTGGGCAAAAAACCCAGGTTTGGGTATAAGAATAAAAAGAATTTAAAGAGGCTACTATTCTATAAAAATAATAAGAAGCAAGAAACTAGAGTGTTGAATGGAACTCTAATACCATGTAAAAAGTGTAGCGTGTGCAGAGTGTTAGCTGTAGAGAATACATTTATTCACCCCATAACCCTCAAGAAATATGTATTTAACGCCATAGCTAGTTGTACTACTAGAGATTTAGTCTACCTGGCAGTGTGTAATGCCTGCAATTCATTTTATGTAGGAATGACAAACAGGTCTTTAAGAGAACGGATTAGGGAGCATCTACTAGCAACAAAGAATAAAGATATAGAAAGAAGTGCTTTAGCCAGACATATAACACAATATGATGAAACTCATACATTTAGTTTTAGAGTGAATTAATGTGTTGATTTAGGTTCAAGGTTAGGTGATATTAAGAATTTTGCAGAGCAAAGAGAGCTAAGATGGATAATAGCACTACAAGCTGATCGCCCACTGGGCTGAATGATAGAGCCTCCATTAAACCTTATTTAAAAGCTCGTCCTTTAAAATGATTTTTTAAGATAGTGTGTATGTATTTATTACTTACTATTTAGTATTTATGATATATTGTTAATGTATTTATAGATGGATTGATTGTTGAGATTTTATTTTATTTAATTGATGTATTAATTTTATAATTATTCAATTTAAGACTATATAAAGGAAGAGATGTTTTGTAGGTTTCATGGTCTTATGAAGCATCCTGTCTGATGTGAAAGCACTTACCAATTAAAGTGTGTGTTTTTTATACTTCTGCCTGGCTTCTTCACCATCTTTTTGTACTTGGACTGTTATATTTTGTTGTGTTGGTGAAGTTAATCCGCAGTGGCACATTTTATATTTCTTTGAAGACATATTAATATCCAGAGCACTCCTTTAAATTTTATGTGATTGACCAGGTGAAACTGGGGGATTGAGGGGGCCATATTGATGATTATTTAGAGTACCTGGAGTTGAAATGGCAACTAAAAACTTATGCTATCCAACTCCTAGGGTTAAACGATAATGTTTCTATTACTAGTATCCTTAAGTTGAAGGCTTGTTATTATTTTTTATAATATGGGGAGATGGAAGGGATGACAAGTCCCCTGTAGCCATTTTTATGTATTGACCAATATTTAGGTTTTCAACAATAATATATACATACATATTTGTATTTGTGTTATTATAATGTATTTAGGGATTTGACTAGACAAGTTTTTATAATCATTATTAGTTTGGGTTAGTGAAAACTATGTTTTATTATTATTACATTCTTGTTTTGGGGGATGTTGTGTTTATACATTTGTTTTATCTTTTATTACATTTGTTTTTACACTCATTTTGTATTGTTTATTAATTGTTTGGAAGAATGCTGCTATGCCTTATTTAGATCAGGTTTTTAAACATGTACCTCTTTATGGTGAATAGAAGGGATACAGTTTTAATATATTGCACTTAATGTAATTTAATTTAATTTAATTAATTGATTGGTTGAAAGGTAACCATCCATGAGTTGTATAAATGGAGAGTAATTTGGACATACTTTGTTCTGATGTAGTCCTGATACCTTGTTGACGAAATATCTCAATGTTGTTAATAAAGCCTTTGTAGCGGTATTTGGCTCTAAAGACTTCTTTCTTCTTGGTGACTTTGTTACTTGGTTGTGTTGCTGGTTGTGTATACTTATAAACAATAAGTATGGAAGAACAACATGTCTAACCACTTTTAAAGCCATTACTTCTTCACAGAGGCACTTTATTTCTACCTTTTGTTTGTTTGGCAGTGCTGTGCTTTACCAGGTTTCAAAGGCATTGAAAGCTAATATAACACTTTGCACTCTGGTAGTACACAGAGGAGATAATTCCATACATTACAAAGAATTATGATCAGGCTTCACTGAATGTAATCTTTATTATATATTCTCAACATGGATACCAATAAATTCACCTATTGTACTTTGCTGTCAAGTTGAATTTATTAGCATCCATGTCATGAACACATAAGAGGTTGGTGACCTGATCATAACCCTCTGTATTGCAATTAAAATTAAGTCCGATTGTCCGACTGGACGTAGGTCCATTTTCAGCGGAGGCCCGGGGAGAAAAGCTCCACAGTTAAAATAGACAGTAGTTACATTGGATTACATAGTGATTAACAATTTACATAGCAATTACTTACAACATATTTACAGATGAAGAACATAGTACATCAGTAGACAACTAGAATCTTTATCTGTGAAGTACATAACAGACATTAACAAATGTTACAAGAAGAAGTTCCTGCTGTATAATAAGTACTGGCTTATGAGCATCTGAGCTTGCTATAATCAAGGTAGTTAGTGGAGTGGAAAGAAAGGTAGTGGTTGGATGGGGTGGGTGATATTAGAGTGGGAGTTGCAAGGGCATAGCCAGCATGTTTTAGGTGCGCTTTTAGCAAAGTTTTGAAGTGGGTGCATGATGGTATGGAGGTAATTGTGGGTGGGAGGGAGTTCCATAATTTGGCTATGGTGCAAGAGAATAGTGCTTCACCAGCAGAGTTATTGGCTTTAGTGATCTGCAAGTGATTTTTGTTGCTGGATCTTAGTGGTCTGATGGTGCGATAGGGTTGGAGTAGATTCTGGAGGGATGGGACATTTAGTGGATGGTTTACTAGTTTGTGGGCGAGTGAGAGTTGATAACATTGAAGGAGGTGAGGGAGTTCAAGCCAGCCCAGCTCAGCAAGTGAGAGACAGTGGTGACTACGGTAGGATGCCCCTGTGGCGAATTTGGCGATTTTGTTGTAGCAGGTCTCTAGCTTGTTTAGATCGCATTGCCTTAGGTTGGTATATATTGGAGAGGCATAAAGTAGGGTGGGGATATGGTGGGAATTTGCTATTGAAATCTTTGCTGCTTTGGTGAGAAGTTGCTTATTTCTGTATAGCGCTCCTATTTTTTTGTGGACTTTTTTTATAGTCATGGATATGTGAATGTCAAATTTTAGTTTATTGTCTACTCTCACTCCTAGCAATTTGCTGTGTTCAGTTGGGTATATAGTGGTGTTGTCTTTTGCTGTGATGTTAAAGTGAGAGTTGTTTTGAGTATGTTTGGTGGGTTGGAAGATGAGTACTTTAGTTTTGTTTGGGTTGAGTATTAATTGGGCATTGGATAACCAAGTTTCAACAGAGGAAAAGGCTTCCTGTGTGACTTTTTGCAGTTTGGGTAGGGACTGGGCTGAGCAGATGGTGGTCGAGTCATCTGCGTATTGTATGAGTGTGCCATGTTTGGTGGCAGAGGCTAGATTATTGGTGAAAACAGAGAAGAGTAGGGGTCCAAGGATGGATCCTTGGGGAACCCCTATGGAGACAGGTAGTTGGGGAGATATGTCATTCTGCCATACAACGGATTGTTGGCGGTCAGACAGGTAACTCTGAAACCAGTTGGTGACTGATTGTGAGAAGGATAGGTTATTGAGGACAGAGATAAGTTGTTTGTGTGGGACCATGTCAAATGCTTTAGATAGGTCTAGGAAAGTAGCAGAGGAGAGATAGCCATTGTTTTTATGCTGAAGGATAGTGTTAGTAAAGGACAGTATGGCAGTGGTGGTGCTATGGTTTGGTCAGAAACCATGCTGAGTATTGAAAGGAGGTTGTTAGTAAGGAGGCAGTCTGAGACCTGAGAGTGTATGCATCTCTCTAGTATTTTGGAGAGGGATTTTATATATATATATATATATATATATATATATATATATATATATATATATATATTGGAGAGATTATATATAATCAGTGATTTGTGATGGTATGTGTTAAGATAGAAATAATGTTCCTGGCAAACAGTGACAGTATCATATGTTATATTCCACCTTAGTAGGTATGCACTGGCAATAGTACAGTTATCTTCTGTTCTTCTATATATATTGTATGTATAGGCAACCCTGTGTACAGTAACAGTAATGCAGGTACATGTCCAAGTTCAATGTAGCTGACAACATGATTTAATAGGGGCAGAAAAGATGAGTTGAACTGTATCCTACTGATGCAAGTTTGATGTCAATAATATTTGTATAATTACTGCATGAATACTGTGATATATCACCAGACTTGAAGGCTGACAGTTTTAAATGTTTTTCAATGATTAATACAAGAATAAAATACAATTCTGGATTCGGAAAAAGCAGTTGCACATTCTTGCTGGAGTAAGTTGTATGGCCAAAATTGTGCAATGTAGAGTAAAGGAAATTTGGTGTACATAAGTGTTGACAAAGCGAGGACCTGCCAGAGATAGCACTGCATAAACATGCAATGTACTCACAGACTCAAAGGCCATCATGCAAAGAGGCAGATGTGTTATAGTGTATCACATGACCCAGGCCCACTACATGCATGAGAATGATGACAGAGAGAGAAAAAAAACAGTACAAAAACAGCAATGATCAGTAAAAGTTGGTACACTTTTGTATGTCATACTGTGGAAGGAGAAAAATGCAGTAATCAGAGCAATGGTGATATAAAAGCCTTGGGAACTCCTAACAAATGACTGGAGGATAAAAGTGTGGGATACAAGTGGATGTGCCCTTGTGATGATGTAAGGTATTGCCAGCTATGCCAGGAGAAGTAGGGCAGTGGATGTGTAACATATAATCCACAAAAGTACAATTTCCACCAAAAATAAAACAAATGGTCTTCCGATAGAGGCTGTCCGTTGAAAAATGAAACGTTTCAGCTATTCGCTTCAGGTACATTTATTGTAACATAACACAACAAACAGGATTAAGCGCTTTCATCTCACATCCAGAGACTTTGTCAGAATCACTAACAACAAAAATCAATTCCATTAAATAGTCATACTAGTTAAAATTGCTCACTTTTCATAGGCTAGTCACATGATTGATAAATTGACTGTTCTCATTTAAAGTGCACAATCCTAAAACACACCAATTAATATAAATATCATAGCTTACTGTGTATTCTTTAATAGACATTAAAACAAACCCATATTTTAAGCTATAATAAATATATATACTTCAAGTAAAAGGTATAATAACTGAATAAATATATATAAATATAAGATGTAGAAAATATATAAAAATCTATATAAAAACATTTGAAGCATCTATCAATGTATAGTATTTAAAATTTTAAACATTCATATGATTTACATATACTATTTCTAGACAAGAAATCATATGAATGTTTAGAATTTTAAATACTATACATTGATAGATGTTTTTCTGTATCTGTGTGAATCTATTCATCTGTCTTATTTTAATATTTCCTGTGGTTGAAACTCTGGTGTTTATTGTAAATATATATATAGTATTTTCATGTTCTTTTCTTATTTATTATTAAATATATTAAAACTTTTCATTGTGGCTGGTCCTTTAGAGAATATATATGTGTGTGTGTGTGTGTGTGTGTGTGTGTGTGTGTGTGTGTGTGTGTGTGTGTGTGTGTGTGTGTGTGTGTGTGTGGGTGTGTATGTGTGTGTTCAAATCAAATCTAAAAGAGTGTGTATGTGTCAGCTGCTTGAAGCAGGGACTTGAAGCACTGGTTTCACAAAAAGGGTGCTGGAGGACTTGGCCTGTAAACTTTATTGAGGACTAAACCATACAGCTGTGCCAGTGGGAAGTCTTATTGGGGATAAGAAGAGAGAGAGAGAGAAACCAGCCCCTGGACTGAGTGTGTTCCCTATGTACTCTTAAGGGAAATTGTGCTTGCTGCAGAGCTGCATCTGAAAATACTGGGTGTATCCATTTTTATTCCAAGTGAATGTCCCTCTACAATGTCAGTGGTGAGGATTCAGGCTATTTGATTAGTGGCCCAGACAGGGGACATCACAACCCTCATAACTGCTGGGTGGGACATCGATACAGGATTTGCATGGTAACAAGTGTGTGGGAAATGGGCTCTGAAACAAAGGAGATTTAAGCAAGCTCTGCCCAGGAATGTACAGCCTTGTGGAAGGTAGTATCTCTGTACAGGTATCATACACAGTGTAGCAAATGCCAGACTGTGTGGCACAGGCTGTCACATTATCACATTTAATATGCTTTAGAATACCAGCAAGAATATCTGGTGGATATGTAATGCCTTCAGTAACACCACACCTTATCAAAATGAAAAACAAAGTGCACTGGTACACATCTGCATGACACTTGTCATGCCTATGCTATGTCTGTCATACCTGGGCAATAGACAGTTGCACATACAGAAAAGTACAACAAACTGGCAGGCTGGCAATGACATTGAGCAGTTATAGAGTGATTAACAGAAAACTATGAGGCACTGAACAACTCAAACTGCTGAAGCACTACAGGGAGGACTAGCAACCCTATCTACACTGCCACACCAAGGCTAGTACATTTGGCAATAAGATGGCACCCTAAGGAATAATCATCAGTAGTAAGGACACTAGCACAGTGTCTCATGGATTTATAACCTGTAGCAGTTGTACAAGCTATACACAGATCTGTGCAACAGTTACATTCTTTAACAGCATTGGAAAACTGGGTAGTGCTATGCTAAGCATGAGATATATGGGTATGGTAGTAATATTACCTTACTTTCTCATGTCTTTTTCTTGTTTGCTTCCTCTGGCAGGTAATCCTATTCTTTTCAGTTTTATGCCAGGCTGAAAGACACACACACACACACACACACACACACACACACACACACACACACACACACACACACACACACACACACACACAAAGAAACAAACAAAAAATAAAATACTGAGCTCAGCATAACCATGCATATGTTGGCAACAGCTTCTAGCTGTACAATAAGGCATACTTTGCTTAAGTGTTTAAGAAAAAAAAACAAGGACGTTATTCTAACTATAGCAGGCAGGCTATTCTCCCTAACCTTTCCTTCCCATTCAGGTCACTGCAGTGGTGCTGGCATTGTTCACCAGGGCAGGTGATGTACGTGGCATCACGTACTGCTCCTCCAGACACCCACCTTATGTTGGAGGCTCTCACATGAGTTTTTAAGCAGCTGCTATCAGTAGTGCATATGCAGCATGTGAAGGGAACTCATGGGGACAGTGCAGGACCAAATTGTGAAATAGCAGCATGCTCGATAATGCTGTGGGTCTGCATTAGTACTGTTTAGTATGACATCACCACCATTCTCTGAGGATTATATATAACTGTCATGCGCCATGGGTCCAGGGCATATCTTCCATCCTGCATCAAACAACTGTGGACTCATTTATGAGTGGACTGTAGTCTACATACCTACTAGCTTGATTGTGTAGTCTGGTGGTTTTTAGATGAGTGCACATGTCAATTAGATGGCCATGTGAAGAATCACCCTGCATAAATTGATGTTATGTATTGGAAATGCGCCAGATGTGGGAATTGTGGGAACTAACTAGATAGTATAGAGACGCATTGAAAATAATACCCCATGTATTGCACACCACCTGGCAGTTAATAGATTGAAAACCCTTCTATATGACATACCACAAGTCGTGTAGACAAGGCAGGGCCTTGATGGCAATATGGGTGCAGTCAATGGGAAAACTGGGAAATTGGCTATTTCATAGGATATCCACATAGTGGTATTTCTCTCCTCTGTAGTCTGTGGTAACATTTTATTCCTCCACATGATGCAGCATGATATAGTGGAACTGGTACAATATTCATGAGGCAAGTGCTTGTGAAACTACTACTACTACAGTGTCCTGTTTCTCACTTTTATTTTCTCTCAGTCTTTTGGGTTTCTGATACCATGGTGGGAATGGACCCCATTCCTAAGTCAAAGTGTGATTAAAGTTCATGAAATTAGTATTGTTTCAATCTTTGATGTTAGCCAGAAGTGCTCTTTGCAGCACCCGCAATGTGCCCAGTAATGACTCCTGCAATTCGTACGAAGTTACATATATCAGTAACATGTCTAAGTATGACTGTAAATTCTGTCTTATAAGACCTGTTGCTGCTATTACTATTGGAATTATCTGGGTATCCTTCTTCCACATTGCCCTCATTTCTGCCTGTAAATCCATGAATTTTATGACTGTCTCTCTGTATGTAACACACTGTAGTCACTGGGTGTAGCTATATCAAGCTACTTTTGTCTTCTTTTCATAGAATACTCTATCTGATTTTGTCAAATCTATTTTTCAAACTGTTGGTAATAGGTAATCCCATGTGATATAAACTTCATAATTTTCTATAACGATTTCTGGCTCATGTTCCGTGTTTTTGAGCTACTTCAATATTATACTGTTTGCACAATCCCCTTCAAGTATGCAGTCCTTCTGCCATTAGTATATCACAACCAGCAACGAGATGTGTGACTGTTTCCAGTTCTGTTTTACAAAACCTACATTTGTCTGTTTCTCCCACATGTTCAATGGACTTTGTAAACCAACGTGTACATAGATGAATATCTTGGGCCTCCAATATTAACCTTTCATCTTCACCCCTCCTTAACCATTTCTGTGTTCAATTCTGATAAATATGAGATTGTTCCAAGAGTTTTCTATACTTGCAGCTATTTTTATGCATTTTCCATATTTCTTGCCTTTTCATCTAATCCTTCACCTTGTATTCTTTCTTTTGTTTTTTGGCACATTCAGTTGTTGCCTGATTTTTATCTACTTCTGGTTTGATTTCCATTCCCACTTGATGCCGATATGCTTCTGCTAAACCAGATTTATTCTCCTCATGTTTCAAAACTCTCACTACATTTGGATCTTGTGAGGTCAGCAGATATGTATGAAGTCCCTTGATTCCAGATCTATACATGTAATCAGTTTTGAAGAGGCCCATACTTCCTTCAGAACGGGGAATATATAGGCTTGGTATACACTGATTTTTAAAAATCATTTGATGAGCATGAAGCATCTTTCTTGTTTTCCTGTCAACCTATCCGACACCTTTTGGGGCCAGTCAATCACTCCAAAACTGTAATTTAGAAAAAGTGAGAGCTAATTGGTTTATGGCTTGGACTTTGTTCGTAGATGTCAGCACTATTTTCAGTATTAATTCTTCTAAAATATTCCTTACTTAGTTTTATTCGCATTTGTTCATGTTTTATTGTTGATCCTTTATCAATTCCCAAATATTTATACACTCCCTCTTGTGCAAGTTCTTTTATATCACATTCTTATCCCAAACTGATGTTCTCTAGGTGCTGCAGCTTTCCTGCTTTAAAGGTTGCTTTTACACATTTATCAAAGACCAAATGACATTCTTATATCATTTGAAAATGTTTTCACCACTTGCAGTTATGCTTTCAGTTCCTCATCTGATGAACTATACAATTTTAAATAATCTACAAAAAGAAGGTAAGTCTTTACACGTTTTTCTGGGAGTGAAATTATAGCCATGACCTAATCTGTTAAGAAGACAGCATAGTGGGTTAAGGGTAAAACAAAAGAGCAGCGGTGACAGTCACCCTGGAATATCCCCCTTTGAATTTTTATCCCTGGAATAATAATTTGAATTTTATCATGGCTTAAATGCAAAGCGGTTTGCCACTGTTTCATGTTTGCTGTAATGTAATGAATCAGTGTAGGGTGTATCATACCTTTTAAGCACTCTTTTATCCATGAATGTGGGACACTTTAAAATGCTTTTTTGTACTCTATCCTTGCCATAATTAGATTCTTCCCCTTTTAACAGTTCTCCATTATGCCTTAATTTAACAACAAACGATCCTTTGTTCCATACAACCTTCTTTTATTACCTTTTTGCTCTATTGCCATGATTGAGTTTTCTTCTAAATGACTATAAACTCTGTCAGCATCATTTCCAGTGTATAGTTTATATGTCTTCAGAAGGCAAGTTATTGGTCTCTAGTTTTTAGGATAGCTTGCAGGTTTGCTCTGAAGTAGGAGTATTGTTTTTCCTGTTGTTAACCAGGCTGGTGTCTGTTTGAGGTGCACGTATAAATAGTTCTTACTCATGGCTAAATCTTCATGCAAAGATATTAATACTTTTAACCATAAGTTAGGTACTGCATCTGGGCCTGGGGTTTTCCAATTAGGAGTTTTTCTTAACTTTGTTTCAATCTCTCTGGCTGTTAGTTCATACCATTTCATATCCTGTACATTTGAACTTATTATTATTTCTTTTACTTCTATTCCTTTAGCAACTGTGTTATGTTCCATAGCTATTTCTCCAAAATGTATCTATTTCTCCTTTTTAATGGTGTTTCAATTCCTTTTGGCTTGTTTCCCAGTTCTCTATAAAACGTGTTTGGGTCATCGATAAACTACTTATTCTCTACTTTTTATTTATATTTATCTGCAAATCCTCTACGTTTTTCTGCCAGTGATGATATTTTTAATTTATTATTTGTGATAGTGCACGATAGATCCTGATCTGTTCTGATACTGCGCATTGATTTATCATTTCTATCTTTTTGTATAATTTTGTCGATCTGTTCCCTTTTCTATACTTGTTCTCACAGTGACACTTCTTGTCTTAATTGCTTTATAGTTTTCTCTGTTCGATAGTTCCATGATGGCATTCAATTTCACCCCTTCCTTTCCCTCCCTACCCTGTATTTTTGTGGTAAGACTTTATCTGTTATTAATTTAGCTGCACAGTAATATATCCTGTTTACTTCTGTTATATCGCATGAATCTCTATGGGCAGTCCTAATTACTGTGTTTATTTGTTTTATAAAATGTCTACCTTTCTGGGTTTTATTGACTTTCTGTAGTCTATTTCTTTCATTGATCTTAATATGTCTGTCCATCTCTATTAAATCAAGCAACTCTTCTCTTATATCATTTTCTTGTAAACTGAGGGCACATTCTTTGTTCTCCATTTCCTGCAGACACAATTTTTTATTTGAAGCTTCTGATAGTTTTTCTTGTGGAAGTACTTTTCTTTCCTCTAATTTCTCTCTTAATCTTTTTGTATATCTTATGTCTGGAAATTCTGGGCTTCTTGCATGTAACAATACATAATTTCTTTCTTATCCTCAATAGTCCACTCTATCATCTTTATGGCTGCTGGCCTATCAGTTTTTCTGATTTTTGTGGACTACTACTTCCTTATACAACAGGAGGGGCCATCCTCCCCCTGGGCCTGCTCTAGCCCCATTTTAGAAGTGTTTCTATGTCCTGAGGATTCTATACTGTCATTTTTTTCAATCTTGCCATCAGTGCGCTTACCAGGATTGGGGACTTTTTAGTCCTGGGTCTTGTGCACCCAGCTATCTTTTTTATTTTCTAAACTACTTCTGTCCATGATATATGCTATATAAAATACAGTCTATATATCAGTGTTGTCTTGGTGAGATTTTGTGAAAAACAGGGTCCACCTCTACTCACCAAGACTTGAGGATGAATTCAACTCCAGCAATACTACTCTCCTTTGCTTGCTGACTTATCATCTCTCCATTTGGACCCCTATGGGTGTCCCCTGATGGGTGCTGGGATGTCCTTATAGCAAGGATGGTCAGTGCTATACATACCTTAGTGTCCATAGGGACAAATATGCTATTCATTCCATGCAAATCTATGTGATGATTCAACAAATCTGTAAGCTCTCATATGGTGTATCTCTTTGGGTCTACTTCATATAACTTAAATTTCATTTGACTGAAATTGATTTGACTGAGACCAAAACACTGAAAGTTCAAAAGACTGAAAACTCATTTGACTGAAACTCATAATTTGGACACATTAAAGTAAAAGTATATGCCCTTTTCCCCACTGTAGTGCGTTCCTGGAGTTAGTATATATAGTTGGGGGTGTGTGTGGTGGCACAGCCCCCTACATAGTTTAGGTAAATATTGTTTTCTGCAAAGACTTATTCATTGCAGTTATAAATATCCATGTGTATGGTTTAAAATGTATAAAGTATGTGAGGGGCTGTGCCCCCGCAACTATATATACTAACTCCAGGATCGCACTACAGTGGGGAAAAGGGCATATACCTTTTACTTTAATGTGTCAGTGTTATGAGTTTCAGTCAAATGAGTTTTCAGTCTTTTGAACTTTCTGTGTTTTGGTCTCAGTCAAATGAATTTCAGTCAAATGAAATTTAGGTCATATGAAGTAGACCCATCTCTTCACACGATAGAATTTGATTATGTCCCTGTCATAAAGGTGATAATCAGCTGTGAGGGACCCATCTGTGAAGTAGGGAGCAATGATGCATACCTTTGGAGATGCTGGCTGCAAGAATGGCCATTAACATGCTATTTATATAATATGAATTGGATGTGGACAGGTTTCCCTGATTGCAGTGACACCACTGCTGCTACTCACATTACATTCATCTACTATATTTAAATTGACTTTTCTCTGTGCATTGTCAGGGCAGCTAGTACATGCCCATGTCTTCTGAAAGTGCATAAATGTTTGTGCCGTGCTTGGGGAATAGTCAGTTGTTTTCTGATTTGTACAGCAAGCTCATTCGTCTCTACCTTCCTCTAAGCTGCCCTTTTATGAATGATATAGTTTTAGTGTTAAAATATACTGAAATACCGTGGCTTACCTATACTTAGTTTTTAATGTGCTGTAGTTGTCAATGTTGACAAATGCTTGTTTAGGTTGTCCCAAAGTGCTGTAATCCATTCTCCAGGTCCATTCTACAGACATTGCTCATACAGGCTTAGTTTTGCCTTTTTTCCAACACCCCATCATTACCTAAAATTTTGAGACTTTGTGCTTGGCGCAAACTTACTTGTTCTCATAAGAATTTTCCTTCTTCCTATTTAATCAACACTTTCAACCACTCTCATCTTCCTAACCAGTATGTACATTTTGTGCCGACTTTTTACTTATGTTGATTTTTACTACCTGCCTATTGCATCTCAGTAATATCTTTGCCTTCTGATGATCACTTGGTAAAGCCAATCTATGTTATCGCCATTAAAAATCCAGCTCATTCTAAGGATCTTTTTTTTGCCTAACCAATTGTATGCAGCCTTGTAAGAATAACATTGGTGAGTCTCTCTCTGTTTCTCTCTCTCTCTCGCCCTATCTCTATACACACACACACATAAATAAATATATATATATATATATATATATATATATATATATATATATATATATATGGTTTACCATTACAATTTTGCCGTGGAATTGCTCGGCTATGAAGTATTCGAACAACAGATGTTCGAATACTTCATATTTCGGCAGGTTACGTGAGTGAACGGTATAATTGCGAATGGACTGTGCATTCACAATTATAATGTTCGCTCATGTAAAGGGATTGCGGTACAGTGTGGTTAGGGAAATACATCCCTTTCCTCACTGTGGTGTGATCTCGGAGTTGGAATATTAAGTTGGGGGTGTGGGGGGCGCAGGGGGGCTTGCCTCCCTGCATAAACGTGATTTTAGGCTAGCTAGTTAGGGAGTTAAGGGAAGGGTGGGATTGCTGTTAAGTGTCGAAAATGTCGTGAATGACATTTTCGACATTAACAACTGTTTTCTGACATTGGGTACGTTCGGAATTGTGTGCTTTCGGCAAAACACTTCACTAATAAGTACACTTTTTTTATTTTCGTAATTATGATAGTAAACCAATAAATATATATATATATATATATATATATATATATATATATATATATATATATATATATGTGTGTGTGTGTGTGTGTGTTTGCATTTGCTTTGACAGCACATAACCTTTTATTTCAAGTTTGTGTTTTATATTTCAAAGCTGCAGATATTCTGCTACCTTGCTAGTACTAGGTACCCAGAATGCCAAGAAGGAAAGGGACTGAAAGACAACAACTCAAATTAGACCTGTACATCTGCTATCAGCATATGGATTCAGAGAAACTTGTTACTGTAAAAGGGAGGAAGAATATTTGACATCATATTGACTTAAAATTGTTCTGTTCAATAAGTTCTTTGTTTAGTCAGCAGAAGGTGAGCTACTCTGGCATTTAAAGGAAAGAATGTGGTCCTTAAAGTGATAGTGTACCTTAGGAAGCTAGGGGATAAGTTAGTTTTTATTTGTGCAGAAACACTAACACTCTGTTGCCTAATACTTCACTAACAGACTAAAGCAGTTATTTTCAGAAGTATGTTTAGGCAGATATTGTTGCAGCCACCCTACTGGTTGAACCATCAAGTACTAATCATGGACGAGATTCTATCCCTTCACACACCTTGAATGCCAGAATTGTGTCACTGACATCCAGAAGGGTTTAAATTTCCCTTTCTGTGGAATGAATCGCAGGCTTTCACTGTACATCCTTGAACACTGAAATTCCCATTCTGGACAGAGCAGTTTCACTGTCTGTTGATAAAAGGGCAACATGCACAGGCAGGAGAGAAAGCAAATGCATTTTTCTGGAAACCATGCCCATCTGTGACTTGTGGCAGTAAAGTATGTGCCAAAGTCTGATAAGGTACAGGCTTAGGATGCTTTCCTTTAGCGTAGGTCTTGGTCACCACTTATCTATATTATTGTATTGCACATTTTAAAAGGCACATGAAGTGCATGAGTACAGGGCATGACTATAGATTTTGATGATTTCTATCCACTGTTTCACTTCTGCACTCATCTCTCTCTATCTGTCTCTCTCTCTCACACAGTGTCTAAATGGTTAAGTAACAGTGAGTGTCTGTGCCTCACCCCCAATACACATGCAGATGCACACATTCATGCACAAACACACACACACACGCGCGTGCGCACACACACACACACACACACACACACACACACACACACACACGCGTGCACACACACGCACACACAAAATCATTGCTTCTCCCTTGGTCTTTACAACTCATTCACCTTGTAGCTGTACCTGTATAAGTTACAGTCTCCACATATTGAATAATTGCTGCTTTTCAGATTGAAAAATATTCTTGAGATCAGAAATTTAATTTCAGAATCAGTTTCCCAACTGAATTTTTTTTTAAATCTCAATAAATCAGCTGGCAACTTTTGCATGGTGAGAGAGCATTTAATATTAAAAGCCATGCATGCTTCTCTCCCAGGATCTTTTTTTCTGAAAACCATATAGAAAATATATAACTGAAAACATAAATAGAGAACCTGCTGCTTGAATGATCATTTAAAGGATGCCTCTGATACTTTGTTACACCTGTAATGCATTTACATGCAGCTAGACCTGTAATGCATTTACATACTTTGACTGACCTGTCTAGTTCTCTTTTTTTACTGCCATTTCTGAACTGCTCATATTTAAGCATTTCCAGTTCCCTACAGCCTGAATCGGCAAAGCTGCAGTGCCATGTTATGAGAGTTAAATTGTTGTCCTGTTGTTTGAGTTATTTTTGCTTAAAACCATCTGCAATGATAGAAGAATTATTCTGAACATAATCTGGTTAAGTTAACATGGTTAAGATAATTAATATAAGTGACACCGAAAGCAATGTAAATTACTTTCATTTGTTTATATTTTTCAGAACATAGCTGTTAGTTATTGTAAACATGGTTCTTGCCTTCTTCCTATAAGGTTTAGAAAATTAAGTGAAGGCTGAAGAGTGGTCTTGGATGGTTCAATTTGTTTTTCTAATCTGACCATTTTATAATTATAAAAAGCCCATCACATTAATTAAGCAAAACTGAAGCAGTGGGTTAGCTCAACCTGGCCAATCCAGCTTGGACCTTTTCAGCCAATGGCTCAGCTGTTATTCCTAGGCAACAAAGAGCCATGTTCCTTCAACCCCTGTGATACAGCATCATGCTAGATGTTCCTGAATTCCAGTACTGTTTTTCAGTCCATCACCTCTTCAGGAAACTGCTTAATGGGACTGCTGTTGGTGTCTGCCTCTGCCTCATTCATTAAAAGTGGAAATAAAACTTCCTTACCTTGACCAATAGCCTCCTGCAGTCTTCAGCCCATGTATCCTTTTTTCACATATCCATCTGTTTAACATATTTTACTCAAAGAGTTTTGTTATGTCCCCTGAAATGTCAACATTTTTATGATAATCTTCTGCTTGTCTTCTGTTTTGTAAAGATTTTGGTACTGACCTTGTGTTATTTTAGCACTTTTTCTGGACTGGCTGTCAGATGTCCATGTCTTTCTTGAACTGTGTTGTTTAAATTGCATATAACACTCCCACTGAGGACTCACCATCTGTCTCTACAGGGTGTTAATTCCTTCATTCTGCTTGAAATACTGGAATTCATTGGTGATGTGATGCCTTTTACTGGGCTAGCCTTACAAATGTTCACAAGACACCATCAGAAAGGTATCTGCACAGAAGCAGTGACCATTATGAGAAGGATAAAATAGAGGAATTGAAAAAAAAGACAGTGATAATGATGTGCAGACACTGATTACTGGCCACATCTACTAAAGACAATCATAAGGCCTTCATCACATATGTCCACAATCTCAAGGAAAGCACCCAGATCTGCCCAGCACTGGTGGTCAAGGACACCACATACACAGATGCTGTAGATATAGACAACCTACTGGCAAACAGGTTCAGTGAAAACTTCACCCTTCTGTCCCCCAGCAGTAAAACAAGACATCCCTAGTACCTGCCCTCCTCTCCTTATCTGTAGGGAACAAGTCATCACTGCCCTCTCTAAGGCAAAAAATACAGCCAACATGGGACCCGATAACATCCCAGGCTGCATCCTACATGAACTCAGGCAGGAACTTGCTGCACCATTAGGCACTCTATTCAACCAAATCCTGAGTACCGGCTTTGTCCCAGCTGAGTGGAGGATAGCTACTGTCATCCCCTTGCACAAAGGTGGGGCGTCCACCGATCCAGGAAATTATTGACCCATCAGCCTAACTAGCCTGATCTGCAAGACCAAGGAGCGGATTATCATGGACCTCATTAACAAGGATCTTGGCAACCTCCAGACACTTGATCCAACACAGTTTGGTTTTGTCAAGGGGAGGTCATGGCTGCTAAATTTGGTCAACTTCTTTGAGACAGTCACCACGGGCACAGATGAGGGGAAGACGGTGCACACCACCTACCTTGACCTGGCCAAAGCCTTCGATATTATTCCCCACTCAGGTATAATAGATAATCTCTCTCAACTAGGCATCACTCCATATGTTATCAGATGGTTAGCAAACGGGCTCACTGATAGAACCCACCTAATCAAAATAGGGGAAACCACCTCAAGTAGTTGACCCGTAACAAGTGGTGTACCCCAGGGGTTGGTCTCAGGGCCTCTGCTGTTTGGGATATACTTCTCGGAGGTGCAGGCCAAATCTAGTGGGCTATGGCTGAACAAGTTTATATATGACTGCAAGCTGTGTGCTGTCATCAATTCCCCTAGTGATGTGGACATCCTCTAAGAGGGTCTCACCCAGACAAATGACTGGTACCAGAAACATGACCTCAAACTGGATGCCAAAAAATGCATCATCATCCCTTTCGGGGAGAGTAATGTCTTCAAAAATTATCACATTGATAATAAGGTCCTAAGCATGCAATCAGTCATGAGGGATTTGGGCACCCAGGTTGATAGAAAACTGACGTTTGACCACCATATTGCCATAGTTGTATGGAAAGCTTTCTACAAGGCCCACCTCATTAGTAAGGGTATCTCATCCAGGGACAAGGTGTTCATAACAACCTTTTATTCTTCCCTTATAAGACCCATTATTAAGTACAGTGCTCCTTTTGGCATGTACCTCACAAAGCACATGCAGCAGCTGGAGAGACCACAGAGGTTCCTCACCCAAAGAATCTGGGGCATCAAACATCTACCCTATACAGATAGGCTAAAAACCGTGTCCCTCTACACAGACTCCTACAGACTCCACAGAGGTGACCTCTGTCTTGCATACAAAGCAATCTCAGACCCCGCCCTGATGGGACTGCTGCATATCCATAAGTCAAGTACCCACATCGCAACTTCAACCTGGTCTGTGACATCAATAGGACTTGTTGGCGACACAGATTTGTGTCCCAGAGACTCCCCATTTTGTGGAATTGACTTCCTCTCCATGTAAACTTTTTAAGCACAACATGGATAACTGGATGGGGAACAGAAAGTACACACCTGGGATTCCACCTGTGTCCCTGCTGGACAGTGGAATAGGGTGCTGACTTGTTGGAACATGGGCTAAATTCTTGGCTAAGCTTGTAAGGGCCTCAGGGCCAATAGTCTAGTAACTTACTATGATCCTATAATCCTATTAGTACAATGGAATGTCAGCTGGTGCAGTAACCCTAAAACAGAGAAAGTGAAAAAAATACAGTGATAATGCTAATATAATAATAATAATAGTATAATGATACATTATATGATTATAATGCACTGATATAGTATATAATATGTATAAGTATATAATATATTATATATATATATATATATATATATATATATATATATACATACAATATTTTATATACCTCACCAAGAGGATCAAAGGGCTCAAACATATGCCATATGCTGCCTGGTTAAAGAAACTCCAGCTCTACTCAGTGGCATATCGCCTGCTCAGAGGAGATCTGTGCCTGATGTATAAAGCCATGTCCAACCCAGAATTAATGGACATGCTGCACCTCAGAAAATCCAAATCCCATCGAGCTACGCGCTCGAGAGACTTGAACCTCAGCACTGAAATAAATAGGACGTGCTGGAGGGACAGATTCATAACCCAGAGGCTCCCTTCACTCTGGAATAAAATCCCAGTCCAGGTTAGGCAGAGTCCCTCATTGACTCTCTTCAAGAGGAATCTTGATGAGTGGATGGGAGATCATAGGTTTACGTCGGGTATCACTTCTGTGTCACTGTTAGACAGAGGCACAGTATACTAACCTCGAAAAAGGGCATAGCAAATGGGTGGCGAAAGCCAAACACAGTCTGGCTAGGCTTATAAATGCCCTAGGGCAGATAGCCTAGTAAAAAACTATGAACCTATGAACCTATAATAATAAAACATGGCGGTACCCTGGAAGGCAGCGGCTTCTCTGGCTCGGCAGGAAAATGTGCATTATTTGTCTATTCTATTTGTCTATATACGTTAGCGCCAGTCTTAACTAGTCCATTTGCTTATCTAATGAGCAAACATTTGTTAGTAGCATGGATGGAAGTGCAGGCCTGTATGGGTCTGACTTCAGTCTGGCAGTGATTCCAGTTTGAGACTCCATCTTCCTTGTTCTTTCACATCTCTTCATTTTCTTCTTCCTCTGTGACTGATGAGTGTCATTACTGCATGTGCAAGGCACTTTGTACCATGATTTAGTAGATTTCCCAGTTTTTTGTAACTCAAGGAGTGTTATAGACCCCACAGGCCTTACAGGCAGCCACAGCAAATCAGCAAAACAACCTGGAGGAGTACACAGAGTCTGTGTTGGGTTACATATTCAAATGTGTAGATGATGTAACAGTCAACAAGTGCATCATCACATGGGCCAACCAGAAAGCCTGGCTCACAAGTAGAGTATATGATCTCCTGAAAGTAAGGAATGCTGCCTTCAAGGCAGGAAACAAGGATTAGCTCAGGCATACCAGGCAAACCTAAAAAAGGGTGTGAGAAAGGTGAAAAGGGCATATGGTCAGAAACTCAAAAATTACTTCTCTGATGAAAAAGGATGCAAGGAGTCTATGGCAAGGAATTCAGGTCATAACAGATTACAAGCCCACTTCTTCTTGGTTTGAGGACAGCACTGAATTCCTGAACAAGCTCAACATATATTTCACCAGGTTTGAAGAAGCAAATGGCAAGAAACCAATGAAGGCTCCAACAAGCCAGAACAAAGAAGTGTTCAGCCTAAATCCAATTGATGTCCATAGAACCCTGAGGAGGATAAATCCGAGAAAAGTGGCTGGTCTTGATAATATTATTTGAAGGGTCCTAAGAGACTGTGCTGGGCAACTGACAAATGTACTCAAAGACATATTAAATACCTTGATGAAACAGGCCATTGTTCATAGGTGCTTCAAGAACACCACCATAATACCGCTGCCTAAGAAGTCTCCACCAAAGGACCTCAATGACTACTGCCCTGTAGCTCTCACCTCCATAGTAATGAAGTGCCTAGAAAGGCTGGTCAAAGACCACTTAACATCCAGTCTTCTGTCTTCCTTGGACCCACTCCAATTTACGTACAAACCAAATTGATCCACGGTAGATGCTATTTCCCTGGCCCTCCATCTATCGTTGGACCACCTGGAAAACAACAACAGCTATGTGCGCATGTTATTCATTGATTTCAGTTCAGCATTCAACACAGTCATACCTCCACAACTGGCAGAGAAGTGCAATTGGATTCTGGACTTCCTTACTGAAAGGCCACAAATAGTATGTGCAGGAAAGAACACCTCAAATAGTATCACCCTGAGAACTGGTGTACCTCAAGGCTGTGTTCTGAGCCTTCTGCTATTCACTCCACTAACGTACGACTGCACTGCCAAGTACAGCAATAATCATATAATCAAGTTTGCAGAGGATACCACAGTTGTGGGTCTCATTAGCAATGAGGAGGAAACAGCCTATAGAGAGGAGGTTAGACAACTGATAACTTGGTGTGGTAACAACATTCTGGCACTCAGTGTGAGTAAGGCCAAGGAGGTAATCGTGGATTTCAGAAGAAACTATAAGAAATATTCCCCACTCACAATCAATGGGGAAACAGTGGAAAGGGTAAAAGCACCACGTTTCTTGGGGTACACATCTCGGAAGACTTGTCTTGGTCTGTGAACACAAATGCCATTGTCAAGAAAGCACAGCGACGCCTATACTTTCTGCGAAGGTTGAGAAGAGCAAATCTACCAGCATCTGCTCTCATGACCTTCTACAGGGGCACAATTGAGAGCATCCTGATAAACAGTTTTACAGCTTGGTATGGCAACTGCTCCATCACAGACTGCAAGTCCCTTCAAAGAGTGGTGCAAGCAGCAGAAAAGATTACCAGGACCACTCTTCTATCTGCTCAAGTCTTGCACCAGTCTTGTTGTCTCAACAGAGCCAAGAAAATAGTCATTGACTGCACTCACCTGGACCCTACATATGGACTGTTCCTGTACCTAACATCTGGGAGGCGTTATCAAAGCATACATTGCAAAACAGCCAGATTTAGCAGAAACATCTATCCCCTGGCCATCAAGCTACTGAACTCTAACAGCAACTTACATCTCACTTGACATCAGGAACAGTAGGTAATATGATGAGTGAGAAGCATATTTACATGCAAAAACTTTAAAAGGTCTTAAATACGCTGTGCAATTAATCTAACAGAGTATAATCTTATTTCTGTGCAGTATCCGCTGATGCTAAAACAACATCCTGTGCAAAAGTAACAGCTGTGAAACTTTTGTGCAATAAATGTTGTGTTTCCTTAGACTGGTGCCAACAGAATCCTGTGAAATAAGAAGTAGCTGTGGAATTCTATGCAATAAATACTGTATCTCTTTAGCTTAGTAAATGTCTGTTGATATGTAAAACAGTAAATATTATGTAGTAGAAATATTTAAATGTAGTAGTGTGAATTGTTTGCACATAGAGCCTGAAGTAACATAATTTTTTTTAGTTGCACTTGTTGTGGAGTCTGAATGACAATAAAGTTTACTTTGACTTTTGACTTTGGTGTGTAGACACTGATTAATTCAATGCAAAGTTAGCTGTTACTGTAACCCTAAACAATAAAGGTTTCCTTTAGTTGTGCTAGCTTAGCCTCTCTGTCTGTCTGTCTGTCTTTCCTTCTCCCACACTGGAGCAGAGGTGATGATATTGTGTTTGCGTTCAATGATATGCCAGAAACAAAAACAGAACAGGCAGTCCAAGCCTGGTAGACTCCTTCAGATGTAAGGTTACTTGTACAGAATGACTGATAAACTTTGAGATCATTCTGCATTAAACAATTTATTTTATGATTTTTCAAGAACATTTTCTTTCTTAAGGTGGACTGTTGGAATAACCGTTTTAACAATTCTGCATTAATAGTTTTTCCAGGACCAGTCCCTGTTTGAAACAGGGCAGTGTGTACAACAGATAATCTATATGTACTTTGGGGTATCACTTTTTCTGCCTCTGTGCTGGCAGGGGGAACTCAAGACCACAACATGCAAACAGGTGCAACTGAGCAGTACAAATCGTTCTGTGAGGGACTGAGATTTCCTCATGTGAACCATAATGGTTGAGAGTTCCTTAAAGTTTAAACAACTTTAGATTTGACTGAATTCTCTTTTCTGAAATATAAGAGCAGGAAAAACTTCAGATATAAATATATTTTTATTTCTCAGTACCATTATCCTTTTCTGTTTTATTTTCACCTTGTACATGAAAAAACTCAGTTAGATATTAATAAGCACAGGCTTCTGAAGAAGGGTGTTGCTGTTAATGTTTAAATGCTGCTCTATCTGTATGCCAGCAAGTACAAGCTTGGATTAAGGGCCTTCTGTGCCTAGGGTTATACATTTTGATGGATCTAGTTAGTCCAGATATCAAATACTGTAATATCCAAGCTGCCACTTGGCAAGATATCCCCCCCACACCTGCGTGCTCACAAATATACACAAACATACACACATATACCCGAACACACACCATCTAGAACTACAGGACTTCCTTTCTTTTGTAGCATTTAAGAAATTTTTGCTGATTCCAAAGGATCTTTAACAGATACTTATGGACAAGGCAAATAAAATGCACATAATTCAAAATAAAAAGGCATATTCTATCAAAAAGTTAAACTAAATATATTTTGAAATATGTTGTCGTTGCATTGTCATCATATCTTATCCGATGTTATCAGTACATCACTTCTTAAATCCTATACTTAATAATCTGCCTAGTAAATCTACGTATATTATTTTTTTGTCTAGAATAATTTACAATCTTACAAGCATTCAGTCTCAGAAGCCACTTAAAAATGCCTTTTAAAAAATCAAGCAATCGTTCCACAACATCCCTCATGCTACAATATGCACTCCACACAAAGTAAGAGCATAAAGACAAGCTGCATGAAAATATACTTAAACAGTAAAGTCTGTGTGTGTGTGTGTGTGTGTGTGTGTGTGTGTGTGTGTGTGTGTGTGTGTGTGTGTGTGTGTGTGTGTGTGTGTGTGTGTGTGTGTGTGTGTGTGTGTGAGTGTGTATAGGTATATGGGAGTATATAACTGGGGTGTGAGTGTGCAGAAGTGTGTGTGTGTGAGAGCAATGTTTTTACACCTGGGATGAGCCTGAAATTGTTCCTCAATGGATTAGCAGTCTATTCTGGTTAGGAAACGTAAATACATGCAGACATACATACATACATAAACAAACTCTCCAGAAGTAAGTTTCATGTACTTGAAGTTAGAACCTTATTTTTATGGCACCATGTTTGCACATAAATACAACGGACACACTAACACACACACACACACACACACACACACACACACACACACACACACACACACACACACACATAAATTCACATGTACACATATGTGTTGTGCAGCTCAAACATTTAATTAAAAAGTAAAACAATTTAACTAACCAGCTACTTCAACCAAATAGAGAAATCCTTACTGTGGCATTTTAAAAACATAGGATGTTAAATATGTCAGGTATATAACAAATGGCAAGGCAGATTGGACTTGAAAAAAGTTGTAATTTTACAGAGTTGTTAGCATCTCTTGAGCCACATAACAGTAGCTGACCATAAGCTTTGTGATAACCCCCGGGTTTTAAGCAACATTATAACACTTAAGAATGCTTTTATTTACTGCAGCTAATAGTAAACGCATACTAGACATGAATGTATGTTATACTGATAATGTATTATTTTATGGTGATTTAGTGCTTACCTTCTCAGAAGATTAGTGATACATGAGATACTGTTATGGTTTTCTGTAGTTTTGGATCTAGGCTTATTGCTACAGAGCAGTTTAACATTATATTGCATGTCTAATTTTAATTCTAGCAGCCATAAGCTCGACAGTCAGTTGTTGTTTCTTTTGGCTTTTCCCGGTTAGGGGTCGCCACAGCGGAACTCCGGTCCGCTAATGATTGACAGTTGATTTTTATGTGCCGAGTTGCCAGCTCTGATGCACAACCTTCAACAAAGGTACGCCCATTCAGGCATGTCTCCTCGCAGAAGATGCTCTAACTGAGAATCAAACCGGACAGCGTCTTACTGTGAGGCGACAACGCTACCACAGTGCCACCACTGCCTATAAGCTTGACAGTCAGTAAGGCCCTAAAATTTATCCCTTAAACATTGTAACTAGACTGTGAATTCAGCACTGCTAATGTTTGTTCTGTTATTTAGGACTGAATGCTAAAGATGTGATACATAACATGCCTATTATGTCATATTACTGACTGGTAAAGTAAGGATCAGATGGCCTCCACAGAGTCTCGATACCATCTAGACAACCTGCAACTAACTCCAGGCTGGTCTAAAACATTTCTATAGGGCTCCTGTTCCTCAGTATCCCCTTCTTTAAATATATTATCGCCAATGTTGTAGCAACGTGAAGTAAAGGGAAATACATTAATTATTTTTTCCTTACGTTGGTGACAGTTATGGATGATCCTTGCATAACACCCATTTTGAAAGAACTCTTGTCCGTGTAGTACTAGCCCCCTTCCAAGTTATCTTTGCATAATTTGTTGAGTTCTATGTTATTGATTCCATTTATTCAAAAGTTATGTTTCATCGTCTGGCTAATTTTGTCCAGCTGTTAATGTTAATGTAGTGTAACTGTAACATCTTGAATGGTATTTTTTGGCAACTGTAACGTAGTTGTGTGTCACTTAACACTGATGTTGTGCTATATTTCCCCTGATATTTAGAAGTTTGGAGTTTAGATATGCAGTTTGAAGTCTCTAAATGTTTAGAAAAGGGATATGATGCACATTTTATTTAAAACTGATTGTAACACTTCCTCTGAGGCTATATCACTTTGGTCTTAGAAAATATAAATTGGGGGCTGTGTGGGACACAACATCCCTACCCGGGAGGTGTGGGGTGCTTGCTTCTCTGTAGGAACATTGTCTGAAATGTTTTTGACTTATGTGTTTGTACTTTTTATTTTTAAAACTTGTACAGATTTTAGGGTTTAGTGTTGCTTTAATGAGGCTGTATATGTTGGTGGATTGTAAGCCTTCAGTGTATTTTAGTTCAATACAGTGGTTTTAGGATTTGATACTTTTATGATCTTCCTGCAGCAGGTTAATTCTTCATCACAGTATATAAAGGATGTTTCCCCAGTCACAAACAGTCAGCTGGACATAGCAGTTATTGAAACTACATGCAGTAGTCCCTCCCCCCACAACAGAATAAATTTGGAATCTTCTGCATATTGAAACATACTAGGAGTCCTTTTATTGAACCAGTGATGTTGTGGTAAGATAATAATAATTATATATTAAGATATTAGTACATCAAATCTAGTATACATTAAATCAGTCTCATGATGCAAACATACATACTTAACAAGGTTTTAGACAGTTCAAAAACAAGGATGTCTTGGGCATCTGAGGAAATAAAATCATCTGTGGGGCTCTTACTTATACACATCGGTACCATATAACTGATCTTGTACAGATTTAACTGATATGAAGCCAATAACAAATTTCTCCTAGCTGTAACTAATTCAAACAACTCTGATGGAAACTCACTCTTTTCTCACTGTGTCTCAGAACTGTGGAACTCCAGCCCACTAGAGGTAAAGCTTACAGAAAACAACAAATGCTTTAAAAATCTGTTAAAACAGCATCTGCAAGGCGCTTGGCTCTGCTCTTGCTTTACACCTGGATAATTTCTGATCCACACAAAAATACAACCGGCAATACCTCTGACAAATCACTAGCTACTCTACTAAATTCCATATGGTGATTATTATGTTTTTCCTTCTATCTTCTACTGTAAACATTTACTGATTATATTTCTTATCTACCTCCCTCATTGTACCAATCTCATCGTCAGTCTTTGTCTCCCCTGATTTTCTTTGTATTTTTGTCTGCTATAACCTTATACAAATGCACAGGTAATCTCTTATTTTCTTGTTTTCTTATAGTCACAAATTGTATGATACAAGGTTAGCATTAGTCATCTGTTACATCTAATTATGTATGCAAAAATGTATATGTGTGTGTAACCAAGATGAAAATATACATAATATGGAAAATGAAAGTATTCTATATATATTGCTTGGGCCTCCGCTAAAAAATGCTATTTTTCCCATGTGGACTATCCCAAGCAATAAAATTCAACAAGAAAAATGAATAACTAAATAAAAATAAATCTCATATAACAATGTCAGACATGCTGTCCCGAAGAAGAAGACATCTGTTTCCTCATCTGAATCTTTCATGTATTCATTTCAAAAAGTGCCTCACCTATCACATTAAAACACACACACACACACACACACACACACACACACACACACACACACACACACACACACACACACACACACACACACACCCAGACACACACAGACACACACACAGGCACACAAACACAGATGCTCACACACACACACACACACACACACACACACACACACACACACACACACACACACACACACACACACACACACACACACACACACACAGACACTCACACACACAGACTCACAAACATAGACGCTCACACACACACACACACACACACACACACACACACACACACACACACACACAGACAGTCTCACACACACACACACACACACACACACACACACACACACACACACACACACACACACAAACACGCGCATACACACATAAACAGAGATGCGCGTGCGCACACACACACACACACACACACACACACTGACAACTAATGCCTTATGCTCTGTTGCTGTTAAAAATCATAGAAATGAAATGATAATATTTAGCTCTCATCTGGGATTCAAACCCAAGACCTTTAGCATACTGTGCCAGTATCACTGCCACTGGACCAAAACATGTCTCTGGAGCAACAGGTGTTGTTTTCCCTTTAGAACCTTAACTTTTCAAGATAAGAAACTCACAGCATCGTGCTCAGGATCACATTACAAACACACACACACACACACACACACACACACACACACACACACACACACACACACACACACACACACACACACACACACACACACACACACACACACACACACACACATACAAAACT